>NC_056665.1:46361277-46961277 GCF_018350195.1 Panthera tigris
GCAGTACAAAAGGGCTTTGTCTTCACACCATTTCTTGTCTTAAAGGGACCTACAGCTATTTACATAACATATGGCAGTCTCACACTCCGTGCAGTTGTAAATTAGAGCCTGCTTATTCATTGTCGAGTTAGGAACTCAACCATATTTCTCAGCTGTCTTCGCTTTCCCAACCTCAGATTTCATAAATAAATGTGTTGTTCTAATAGTGTTTGTGCCATTGTGTCGCCTTTGTTCATTGTCTGTACACACTTGGGGCCCCGGGGCGAGATGGCCCTGCCATCCTACTGTGACACTGCCTCCACAGCCAGCATGTCTGGGTTATTCTTCGGAGAGTGTGAAGGTAATTCTTACCAAATCTCAGTTTTTAAGAATATTATTACCACATCCCGTGGGGTTCATCATTAACAGGTGCTGACAGGTGACAGGTGTCTGGAGAAGGATTTGTTAGTACTTTGTGCCCAAGGACACAAACTTGATGGAGGACACTTGTCCTACAGAAAAGCTAAATTATGATTGAACCAATTACACGAAAGAACACAGGAAATGAATAGAATGAATATAAACTCCTCGGGAAAGCAATTCACAAAATAACATTAATGTTTTCATCTAATCCCCATTGAATCATCCTCCTTTTTTAGGTCATTTCCTTAAAGATACTCTTCTTTTTAAGTTATAAACCTGTCTGCGTTATTTCACTCCCGATTCTCTGTCAAGAACTCCCCTAGGTACATTCCTGAGGAGATCCAAGGGGGTCAGCTATTAACAGAGCGGAGCTAAATATATCCCTTCTGGGAGCCTCCAGCAGTAACTCCAGAGTTGGCATCCTCTGTCAGCTGGAGTTGATTTCCTTCCTGCTTCCTTTCCAGCTGGCAGGGCTGCCTCATCAGGGGCCTCAAGGGTCAGCCTCAGAGGTTGGCATGATGAACTGAGAGACTTCTTTTTTTTTGGGGGGGGGGGTGGGGGAGAGCACAAGTGGGGGAGGGGCAGAGAGAGGGGCACAGAGGATCGGAAAAGGGCTCTGTGCTAACAGCAGACAGCCCAGGGTGGGGCTTGAACTCATGAACCACGAGATCATGACCTGAGCCGAAATCAGACGCTCAACCCACTGAGCCACCCAGGTGCCTGGAACTGAGAGGCTTCTTAAAGGTTCTATTTACATGACATGGTTGCCTCATTTGCTCTGCATTGCCACCACACCACACACATTTATACTTCTCTATATCCTGCCTTCATGTGAAACATAAAGCATACCCCTGACCTAGCAGCAAAGACTTATGCTAAAGGAGTGCTTTTATACAGAGGATTTGCGGGGTTCATCAAATGGTGGGGATATTTTGCCTCCCCACTCCCCCCCACCCCCCATGGAAAGAAATGAAGGTCTTCAAGCAGAGAGTCTGAAATGGAAAGTTGGATATATATATTCTTGGTTTTCTTGGGACTAAGGGGGTTTTCCTGGGACAGTTTAGGACAAACCAGGACAGCTGGTCACTCTCCATCACCTTCCTCATCCACCCTTCACCATTTGTTCTTGGACTAGCTGAGAGAAGGAGAGGCAGGGAGATAGGTCACCGCCTAAAACTGAGCTTTGGGCCAAACAATCCAGAGGTGTAGGGGGTTTCCCATGAAAGCAACATAAGGAGGTACCAATAATTTTTTTGGAAAGTATTTGTGAGAAAAGGAACCTTAAGAGATTAAAGGGGAGAATGTAATTGCACTTCTCATTTGTAAAACCCCTGTAAAGAGCGATTCAAAATGTTTGTTAATAGCTTCTTTGCATTTTTCTATTTTAGAAAATGTTTCTAGTAAATTAGAAATTGGAAATTTTGTGATTTTAAGTCTTAGGGCTTGAACCCAGAACCATAATCTGCAATTTTCACAAATTCTCTAACTACCCTTGCAGACTTTACAACCCGTGGCACTCTGCCTCCACCTGGTGGCAGTGTACGTAAATTAATCTTGGCCACCACTCCAACTTCCATTTTTTGTACATGCCGAGAGCCTTCCTTTTGAGGAATTGAATCTTAAAAACCAAATTATAAAGACACCAATTTGTCTCATATGATACAATTGTCCTTCCTGTTTGGAATGCAGGGTCAATGTTGAGCACACACTATGTTTTTCTATTTGCTTTATACCTCTTCCTGTGAAGTCCTATAAGCCCATGAAGCCTCATAAAATAATTGATTACCTTAATCTCTTAGAGAGCATAAGAATATTATAAGTTGACACTAGGAAGTGCATAATTTGTGAAACTATTATAAGTGTGTAGATCTTAAATTATAATAATCAAATAATACTTGTTAGAAATTAATTGATCAAAGATGGGTCATCATAACCATTATCACACTGAGTTCGACAGTTCACATTGGGGGACTTGATTGTAATTGCTTTTGCACAGGTAAATCTCCCCCCCACCCCCCACTTTTTAATATTTTTCTCTTCTTATTTTGTTGCTTTTTCAGCATGTGAAATAATTGCTAGAGTTCATGGATTATTTTATCATTGGCATACTTTGCGGAAGCAGAAGACTCAAACCTCACTTGTGCATATTCATCATTCTTTGCGGGAAGTCATTTCACTTCCCTAGGGCTGGGTTTCCAGGTGTGTAAGGTTGAGATGATAATTATGTATGTCATCAGCTTGGTGTAAAAGTCAAATACTCATGTGTATGGGCATACACAGGTGCTCTGTTATCCAGATGTTAGTCTCAGGGGCTTAATTATCACTTGTAAATTTAAGACAATGTTTCCAGATATTCCTTCCTAGCTCCTGGCCCCCTTTTGCTCTCTGTTTAGATCCCAGGACTGAGCCTCCCTGGAATATCGCCAGGAATCCGGACTCCCTCTCAGTGAGCTGGCCTTCATCCCTGCCAGCACCTCCCACAGGCCCCTCACACTCTCTGCTCATACCCCCCAGCCTCTCTGTCCCCCACACCAGATGAGAGTCACCTGTGCCTGAGGAGAAGGGGCACGGGGCCTGGACTGGGTGAGGAGTCTGTGGGGTGGGGGCCGCCATGGTGGGTGTGGGTGGCACCAGGGTTTGTTGCCACAGAAGGAGCAGCTAGAGCTAATGGAAATAGGGGAAGTACGGGGCATGGGGAAAAGAAGGGTGGTCCTCCCCCATCCCACCCTCCATCTAAGTCCTCTGACATGAGTAAAATAATTAAACTTTAGGTCTAATTTTAGGATCAATCTGTTCCAGAGAGAGGAGAATCCTGTATCTCCCTGCCCCTCTCCCCCATCACAAAAAATGGGGCGGGGACGCATAAACACTCTATCCTATCTTCTACCTGCTTGTGTGACTGATGTTCCTTCAGTAAGAGGCAGGCCTCTGGCTTCACTGAATGAAAGATGTGAGAAAGTGTTCTGGAAACGCAGAAGGACCAGGCTGGGGGTAGTTGAGTGGGGGTTGGGGGCTTGGGGGGCTGCAATAGGAAAAGAATCCCAGATGGTAAGGTTTGCACCCACTCCTGAGGAAGTAGAGTTCAGTCAGTTGAAAAATGGAGTGTGAGAAAACATGGTCCTTTCCAAGAAAGGCGAATGCTATCCTGTCCATCTAAGCCTCCACCATTCCCTCTTCTGAGCTGTGTCTGGGCCCCTCTCCACATGTCACCCTAACCCACCCCCCTTTGCACAGAGGCACAGACAGTTGGCTTGTTTACTGGCAGGGCTCGTCCGGCAAGCACAGGATCGTGTGGCATGCATTTTTGGAGAACCACTTTGATGACACGCCTCATCTCACTAACCTGGTTTTATTTTTGCCTTCCTTTCGATTTCTTCATGAAATAGAAAAAAAAACACCCCAAAACCCTGTCAAATCTTTTTTTGAAATGAAGTTGAGGTTTCTGGCATTTGGGTCATTTTTATAAGCATTCAAACTCACTGCAGCTGGCAAGCTCTAAGTGCCTCCTGTAACTCTCTTCTGTGTAATGTAGCCATGTAGGGTTTACTTCTTGGCTTCTGTGCCATTCCCACCCTTGGTGATACAGTTTCTGAAGGAGAAGGAGGAGGGGGACGGGGAGGGGGATGGGGAGTGGGAGGAGGAGGAGAAGAGAAGGAGAAGGAGAAGGAGACAGAGAAGGAAGGAGAAGCAACAACAGCATTTCCATCTGCAGATCCTCCTCCTGCTGCTGAGGCTCATGCTGTCTGGGCAAGAGCACATGTTGGGTTTCAAACCTTCTAGAATAAAGTGGCAGTCTGCCCTCTCCTGTCTGGAGTCTGAGGCCTAAACCCATGGAGGACCTGCTGGGGCCATGTTTGGAGAATGGTTCATCCTTTCATGGAAGCACAACCTGCGGCCAAACCTCGCTTTAGCACATCTGACATTGGAGAGGCAAGGCCCACCGCAAGCACCTGCCAGGTGTATGTCCAGACTCTCCAGGCTGTGGGGGGTGGGGGGCTACATTGGAAGAGCCAGAGCACCTGGGCCCTGTCTCCATTGTGGCTGGCAGAAACATTCCTGAGTACAGTGTGCCTTCACAAAATATTTCACGTGAGGTTTACCCATTTAAAAAGCCTTTCTGTGTTTGTGAAACCATAAATGGGATACTGTCTACTAGCTCATGTAACACCTTTCATATAAAACCCAAAGGAAAATCTTTTGCAGGAGATTAATGCCAGAAAACATTTTGTCTCTCTAGATAAAATTCTGGTGTGAAAAAGAAAATTAAAACTATGTAATCCATTACATTTTCCTCCAAGTCCTGGGTGTCAGAAAGCTTAGAGTGAAAGTCATTGTCCAAATGTCCTCACTTGCTCAAGTCAGGTGGCTGAGACATATTTTCCTTCAGCTGTTTTTAAAATTACATGATCTGCTTGTTTGTCCATTGACATATCTGTCCTTCCATCCACCTATTTTTTTTTTTTTTGGATTGAGTTTTAATCTGTAAAAATGCTCAAGTCCTTGGCAGAAGCAGATATGAGGGTACAGACTAAACTTGCAACTAATTCCTCAAGATGTGGAAGAAATGGCCAATTCAGAATTGCAAAATTTCTTCACATAGTACATTCAAACATTTTTCAAGCATTACATGGTGAAGCTAGGAGACTCACAAATGTAGAATGGGACCAATTTTGATTTTTTTCCACAGAAGTGTTGCACTGGGTGAGTGAGGGGGTACAGTGTTGCAGGGCCAGCAGCAGTGGGGCATATCTGGGATGGGGGAGTAAGGGTGCCCGCAGCCACATTCTAAGGGACTATTTCTGTTTGTGAGACCTTGACTGTCTTTTCCTGCCATAGTTCTAACCCACGCTCTTGGGGTTAGAAAAATTGGCTTTTCTACTACAAAGCTGTAATCATCAAGACAGTACAGTATTGGCACAAAAACAGACACATAGACCAATGGATTAAAATACAGAACCCAGAACTGGACCCACAAATGTATGGCCAACTAATCTTTGACAAAACAGGAAAGAGTATCCAATGGAAAAAAGACAGTGTCTTTAGCAAATGGTGCTGAGAGAAGTGGACAACAACATGCAGAAGAATGAAACTGGACCACTTTCGCACACCATTCACAAAAATAAACTCAAAATTGATGAAGACCTTAATGTGAGACAGGAAACCATTGAAATCTTGGAGGAGAAAACAGGCAATGACCTCTTTGACCTCAGCTGCAGCAACTTCTTACTAGACATGTCTCCAAAGGCAAGGGAAATAAAAGGAAAAATGAACTTTGGGGCCTCATCAAGATAAAAAAAACTTCTGCACTGCAAAGGAAATAATCAACAGAACTAAAAGGCAACCAATGGAATGGGACAATGTATTTGCAAGTAACATATCAAATAAAGGGTTAGTATCCAAAATCTATAAAGAATTTACCAAATTCAACACCAAAAAACAAATAATCCAGCGAAGAAATGGGCAGAAGACATGAATAGTCACTTTTCCAAAGAAGACATCCAGATGGCCAACAGACACCTGAAAAGATGCTCCACGTCACTCATCAGGGAAATACAAATCAAAACCACACTGAGATACCTCACATAGGTCAGAGTGGCTAAAATTAACAACTCAGGAAATAACAGATGTTGGTGAGGATGTGGAGAAACAGGAACCCTCTTGCACTGTTGGTGGGAATGCAAACTGGTGTAGCTGCTCTGGAAAACAGTGTGGAGGTTCTTCAAAAAATTAAAAATAAAATTACCCTATGACCCAGCAATAGAACTACTAGGAATTTATTCAAAGGATACAGGAGTGCTGATTCATAGGGGCACACGTACCCCAATGTATATTGCAGCACTATCAACAATATTTTCCAAATTATGGAAAGAGCCCAAATGTCCATCAACTGATGAATGGATAAAGAAGATGTGGTTTATATATACAGTGGAATACCACTTGGCAATGAGAAATAATGAAATCTTGCCATTTGCAACAACGTGGATGGAACTGGAGGGTATTATGCTAAGTGAAATAAGTCAGTCAGAGAAAGACAAATATCATATGTTCTCACTCATATGTGGAATTTGAGAAACTTAACAGAAGACCATGGGGGAAGGAAAGGGGAAAAAATAGTTTCAAACAGAGAGGGAGGCAAACCATAAGAGACTCTTAAATACAGAGAACAAACTGAGGGTTGATGGAGGGTGTGGGGAGAGGGGAAAATGGGTGATGGGTATTGAGGAGGGCACTTGTTTGGATGAACGCTGGGTGTTGTATGTAAGTGATGAATCATGGGAATCTACTACCATAGCCAAGAGCACACTGTACACACTGTATGTTAGCTAACTTGACAATAAATTATATTTATAAACAAACAAACATTAAAAAAAACAAAAAAGAAAAGCTGGCTTTTTTGCTTCTAGCCAGTTTTGTGAGCTCCCTGGTATCTTGTCTGTAGATTTTCTTTCTCTTTAAATAAATCATATTGAGTTTCTATTGCTTGCCGCCAAGACTGCTGATGCCTCTCTTCCAAATTAAGTAGTTTAGTGATTTGCTTACTTAATCAGCATTCCCTAAGCAACACACCAATGTGAGGTAGGCATTATTTCTCTTCATCTTATGGATGTTGAAATCGAAGCTCATGAGATTTGTTTTGAAAATTAATATTATAATCTAGTGTTTGGTGGTTAAAGTGGCATTTTCCATTTCTTTATGATCTTCCTGTGGGCAGAAGTCAACATTTCACCTCAAACCCTGGAGAATTTTGAGGTCTTCTCACGAGGAAAATGCCCATGTGCAAGACTCCAGCAATGAGCCACCCAGTTGTAGTTGTGCCCATTGTCCAGAGGGAACCAGGGTTTGATGACCAGAAGACCCTTCATCTGTAAGAACTACAAAGATCCCATATGTGGGGTTTTTGGTGGGATCTTTTTTGACCAGCGCCACTGGATGACTAAATGGGGGAGTGGGAGATGATTTTTCAAATGAATTCCACTGAAACAAAGCTTTTCTTCCTCTGGTATTCAAGGTTAGGCTTAACCTTTCTCCCTCTTCTGGGAAAAGAAAGAAAAGCAATATCATTTGCTTGTAAAAGATAAAACCTTTACTTCCCACAGTCCTGGGGGCAGGCAACTGGAGATTTGTGATTGTTTGATGAAACTATGTAGACAACCAAGTAAAGGCAGTTCTGCTAACTTGAAGGTCCCTCTTCTGAAGGGCATAGGCAATAAAAGTCCTCCTGGCTTTTGAAGCCTTCTTGATAAGTATGTAACAAAGGAAGTAGAGTTGGGAGACTGGATAGGAGAAACTGTTGGAAAACTGGTGGGAAATTGGTGGGAAAGGATAGCCTTTCTGGGAGAGAGACCAAAGCTTTTCTGGAATCATGTGAGTTGCTGGTAAGGGCAGGGGTGGAGTGGGGAGGAGAAAATGTTCTCCGGCTACATTCTTCATTTTTAACAACCTGCAAATGAACTACAGAACATTGCAGAAACTCTTAACCTGACACCCCCTCTGCCTGTTGTTCTTGTGTTTTGCTATTTTCTAAGTCTACATTCTTTTGGCACTACAGCTATTTCCAGTTATCACCATCTCCACCTTTTGGGGAAGTAAGTTTGCTCCACTGACAGTCATGTCATTTTTCAGTTCCCACTGTGGAAAAGGTAAAGATAGAGCTGGCCTATGATGCGTAGGGACTCAGGCATCATCAGGTCCCTCTCTTGACCATTATGTATTGGCTTTATGTTTTCCTATTACAGATGAAATCTCTCTACTCAGCAGGGGATCTGGCTACCAGCAGCTGTAGGTTCTTACACTCAGAGCTTTGCTAACTTTTTCCCCCTAGTTCTAACTTTTCCAGCCCCCAGAAGGGACTCTAAGTGGCTTGGATCAGGTCATATGTTAATCCCAGGCCAATCATTGCAGCTAAAATAGCCACCTTAAAAGATAGCCACTCTGATTTGGGTCACATAATACAGTGTAGAATGGGATGGAGGGAAGGTCACTTCCCCCCCCTTGCCTCAGTGTCCACAATTACAAAGTGGGGAAATTGGTTCGCTGGATCTCAAAGACAGTTTTCAATTTTAAAATATTCCATCATGGTGTCAGGTGCTTGCTGGCTCTTGCTTCCTGATGTCTCGTTTCATAAATATGCCTCTGAAAAGACCTGGAGATACATGAAAAAGAATGAGGAAGATATTTACAAATTGATTTGGAGTAGATTTCGGGACATATTGTTGAGTAAAAAAAGTGAGGTATGACAACGTATATTGTACAATATTCTTTGCCCAGAAAGATGGGAAAGTGTGTGTGTGTGTGTGTGTGTGTGTGTGTGTGTGTGCATGTGTGCACACGTGTGTTTTGCAAAAAGAAACACAGGCCACAGGAAGAATAAACCAGAACTGAAGTGGAGGGAATAGGTATGGGAGCATGTGAATGTCTTAGATACTTGAAAAAATAAATTGAAGGGGACAGAAAGAAGCAAACTCTAAATTGTAATACAGTTTAAAAAAATGAATCTAGCTGTATATAATATCAATAAAATAACCACACAGAGAAAAGAACTGATTTCATTGAGGAGGGCAACTGTTGGGATGAGCACTGGGTGTTGTATGGAAAACAATTTGATAATAAATAATATATATATGTATACATATATATAAAATAAATAATTTATAAATATCATAAATATGTAATATAATATATATAAATAAAATAAAAATTAAATAAATAAATAAAATTTAAATAAAATAAAATAAATATGAATATATATATATATATATATAAAAGAACTGATTCAAGTAAATTTTGATATGAGGGTCCTGGCTGACCATCCCTTAATAGGATGTATTCTAAGAATAAAAAGAATTCAATGGCATCCAAAACTTTAGTTTTGTATTTAAAAACTTTAGTTTTTAGTATTTATTGGGTATTAGGAATGTCAGCATTATAATTTTGAAACTATAAATAATATGGGAAAAAGCAAATAAGTAGACATAATAATATTATTAGGAATCAAAAGTTTACTATAAAATAAATGAAAATAGAAAATAAAAGAATTTTTAAAAAACCTATATTCAATTTGAATATATGAATTCTTGAAAATATATTCTTTGAATATATGAATTCTGGAATCTATATCTATATCTATATCTTTGCCCACTTGAAAACACTTATAAGTAATGACACTTAGTTACTATGAGCATACTTACTGCTCAGATCTTGACGTGAATATTATTCTGCATTAAAAGGAAACAAGGAAACAAGACTGTTTGGAGAATGGTTGAATTTAGATCCAGGTAAGGCAAATGTGAAGTGAATCAGAAATATTTTATATTGCTAGATAGCAAGGAGGAAGTCAAAAACCCATGTGTTCTTATGAAAAGGATACAAGATCTACCTTAATGGGGCTCCCTCTAGCCAAATTTGGGACCATTTGGACATCAAAAAGAATAAAGAGAATAACTGATCACATACTAAATTTTAAAGGAAATTCATGAGACCATAGTAATATAAAGGAGAGGAAGAAGGAAAGAGGAGGCGGGGGGCGGGCAGAGAAACACACACATGCAGAGTAGAAGAGAGAGAGACAGGGAGAGACAGAGGAAGAGAGAGAAGAAATAAAAAAGTAAAGTTCATCTTTACAGAAGAATGTTAGCTAATAAATATAGAAGGGAGGATAAAATGAGGCAATCCCTGCAAACCCAATGTAATGATGAATTCAGGTGAGGATCTCAATGGTGTTAAGACACTTAGGTGAAAGGTTCGTTCGTATGACATCAAAGTGTTATCCCACAGATTACTAATGACAAAGCAGGAGAAACAGCATCTTTACTTTGGAGAGATCTGGCCATCACCACCTTAACCAAGGGTCAAACTTAACCTGACAGCTACTGGGGCAGCCTGACATGAACCTGCTCCTGGTGGGAGGCAACATGAAGAAGAAAAAACTGCCCATGAAGCATTCTTGTCCGAGGTGTTTAACCTGAATGTGACAAGTCACCAGCCCTAACTTTCAGTGTACAGAAAATATAGAGGGAGGAGTGTGCAAGATTTTATGACAGAGAAATAGCCATATCCAGAATGTGTGAAATGTTCTACAAAATAACTGGACTGCTCAGAAAGTGAATGCAAATAAATTTTTTAAAAGGAAGGAAAAGAAAGAGAAGTGTTGTCCAATATGTTAAAATGTTAAAGTCTAAAAACCTAATTGACTGGAAGAATTTGGTACAATTACAAATATGAATGCAAGCTGGATGTTAGAGTATATGGAATTATTGTCATTTTCTAAGATGTGATTATGATATTGTGGTTATATGGATGGATAGGTGATTGGTAGATTGTAGGAGATGATTGATAGATAGATAGATAGATAGATAGATAGATAGATAGATAGAACAGACAGAAACAGAAAATTAAAGCAAAGTCAGCAAAATGTTCACAATCGGTGAAACTAGATGAAGAGTATATTTCTTTCCTATAGACTTGAATTTTTTCCCAATAAAACATCAGGGGAAAATGCCTGACTGTATAACATCTGACTTGGAAGAGTCCTTCGATTTTTATCTTCTAAATCTTTCAGTTTGTGAATTGTAAAATTAAAACCCAAGGAGGTAAAACAGCTTGCCCAAGGCCCCAGAGTCAGCAAGCAAGAGAGCTCAGCCTCCAGTTATTTTCCACTACTCTTTGCTGTCTTGTGAAAATTATACTCACTTTTAATGTAAAATTCTTTTTAATCTCTTCTTGTATTGCACTGGCTTCCATATTAAAATGAGTTGGGGAGGGGAGGGCACAGTGACATCCATGCCCTGTCTCTCTCTCTCTCCCTAGGGCCCTGGTTTCCACTGCTTACTAGACCTGAGACTCTGGATCACAGGACACCCTGGCTGTCTCCTAGATGGTCTCACTTAGCCCCCATCTCAGCTATCAGGGTTTCCCAGCCTCCTTGTTTCATTAACTTGGTGCCACTCCCACTGACCTGGCTGAGTCATGTTTCTTAATATTCTTGGGCTGATTTTTAAAAAGCTTCTTTGAAGTATTGAAACAATGCTAATATAACCAAGTCAACATAATCACATTTGGCCAAGCTAATAGGAAACCTCAGTTTTAAACAAAAGGTTATACTCAGGGCAATATCTTCCTACCATTTCCAGAAAAGTGGCCTGCAGCACACCTACCTATAAATACAACTACAAGGCTGAGACCATTTTGCAAGTTAGTGACATCATGAAAACAAAACATTTTCCAATCAGCCTTTCTTCTCCCGTAGGAAGGGAGATGGTGGAGATACTACTCTCTGGAAATGAAGCGTAAACCATGGGGCTTACACCTGCCAAGGTGGAGGAGGAGAAACCACTCAAGGATCTTTAATAAGTTTGGATTGAACCACTCTGCTAGTTGACACCTTCCCCTTTTTTCATTTGCATTTATCATTACGTTTTCTCTTTCCCATTCGGATGTGCCTACAGTTTACTTTTGTGTGTGTGGTTGACTGAAACAAAGTGATTGTTATACTTCATGTGTATTGGAAGTTTGGTATAGAAGATTCTAGACACCCAACTCCTCCCCCCCCCCACCTAGTTGTTGCTTACAATGAACCTCTTTTCAATGAATATCTAATGAAGGTAGCTGTTAAATAAAAATGAATGCTATGTATAAAATTGTGAAATGTTATTTTCTACCTTGTAAAGAAAAAACATACCAGTGTGGAATGTATAATTTATAGTCAAGCTGGAAGACTGTGGTAACTCAAATGGCATCAGGCATGGAGTGGGCAGAATCTAAAGTCACCAAGAAAAACTGGAAGATATTCTAGAGATTGCAAAATAATCCTCAGGAGTTCAGTGTGTTTGCTGAGTAAGGTCCTTGGAAAAACATTCCTGTGGGTTCATATTATTGGCACTCCAAATGAGAGACATAATATCTTTTCCTGAATTTATTGGGCTGAGTTTCTCAAGTCTAGTGTGTTGTGTGTCTGCTGCATATGGCACTCTAAAATTAACTTGAAAATAACAAGCTGCTGGCCTGGATTTTATTTGGTCTGTGCAACATTTTTGAAAATCAGAAATTTGCACATAAAAGCCCAGATTCCCAACTTTTCTCAACATGTTGGAAGATCTGACAATAGTGGGCTTAAATTTCTTCCCAGTAAAGGTTGTCTCCCTTGGCCATGAACTCTGTGGTTTGCCATAGTCCCTAGAAGTCCCTGTTGTTATATACCCAGGCAATTTTATTTAATTTTTTTAAATGTTTATTTATTTTTGAGAGAAAGAGTGTGAGTGGGGGAGGGGCAGAGAGAGAGGGAGGCACAGAATCAGAAGCAGGCTCTGAGCTGTCAGCACAGAGCCCAATGCAGGACTCGAACTCATGAATGGCTGAGATGATGACCTGAGCTGAAGTCAGATGCTTAACCGACTGAGCCCCCTTGGCGACCCCCAGACAACTTAACTTAAATGGCTAGCTTCTGTAAGCATCTGAGTTTGAGACCCACATTATCTATTTTCAATTCATTTAGATAAAATAATTTCTTTTGACAAAAATGGGTATTTATTAAGTCACCTCATGCGCTCAAGGCATGAAATGCCTTACGAGACATTTTATATTGCATTATTTCATTTGCTTCTCCTTTGAAAGAAGTATAATTATTATAACCACTTAAAACCATAGGATTCTGAATCTTGGAGAGGCTGTGTAACTTGCCCATGGTCACACAATTAGTAAGAGGCAGAGCCAGGATTCAAACCCAAAGACTATGCTATCAGATGAGTGAGGCAAAAGAGAACATTGAAGTTGGAATAATCTGCAGCTAATTTCCTTGAAGAACAAGAAAGCAATTATAGTAGCGTACGAAAGACCACGAGTCAAAGACCCAGGAACCAGGATTGAGACAGACTTGCTTTTCAGATAACCTTACCACTTATTATTTTGTAACCTTGGGAAATCTCCTTTCCTCCATTGGCCTGTTTCGTAATTTATAAAATGAGGGTAGGAAGGGTGAATAAGGATACCTCTAAAAGCCCCTGACCTGTCTCGCTCTTTTTGGTACCTAATCAGAGAAAGGATTTGTTCCTTTTCTTTGGCTCCCTCTGCTGACATAGAGCAGGAGAACACATTTGTTGCCCAAACCATTTCAAATTTAATTCAACTGTTCATTGAGGGTTTGCCCTTTACAAGGTCATGGTGGGAACCTGGTTACCTGGTCAGAAAACTTAGACCAGCGATTATTATGAGTTACTTCCTGATTGCTGCTGAGAAGAGCAAAAGAAGTGAAGGTCTAAAGTGATTCAAGATTTTATTATATACATGGAAATCATAGAATCAGAAAACATCATCATTGTCACCATGGGAATAATGAAAGCTAATATTTATTAAGCACAGAGAATAGGCCAGTTGCTATCTAAAGTACTTTATCTACTTTCATTGCCATTTTATTCTTAAAGTAATTCCATCAAAGTTGTTGTTTATTATCCTCACTTTGTACTGGGAGGGAAATTACAATTCAACCCCTTCCTTTTTCAGAAGAAATTGAGGCCCAGGGATATTAAGTGATTTATCCAAAATTATATGGCAGCTGACTGCTGGGAGAGCTAACACTAGAAGCTGTCCAGAAATATTTGTATTTATTTTGTTTTGTCCAGCTTCTTCAATTTAAAATCTGGCTGAGGAGATGGAATATACCAAGGAATAATTAACAGGAGGAGGTGTATAATTAGAAACTTAGTTTTTGAGGTTGAAGGGCGCCTTGGAGTCTATCCAGTATGACTTTCTGTTCAGACAGAAGCTTCTCTCCACACCCTTGACAATTGGATACATAGCAGTTGAGTTGAAACCTACCCCCAGTCCTAATTTTGTGCGCTGGAGCTACACAGGGTATATTTAAGCTGTCTTCTGTACACAGTCCTCCCAAAATTTGAAAACTCTTGTGAACTATAAGACATCATGTCTGTGCTAAAATCTCCAAATGTATTTGTCTTTCACCTTATATATAAATTTTATTTTATTTTATTTTTTAAAATTTTAAAAAATTTTTAATATATTTTTGAGACAGAGAGAGACAGAGCATGAACAGGGGAGGGGCAGAGAGAGAGGGAGACACAGAATCTGAAGCAGGCTCCAGGCTCTGAGCTGTCAGCACAGAGCCTGACGTGGGGCTCACACTCTCAGACTGTGAGATGATGACCTGAGCTGAGGTCGGACACTTAACCAACTGAGCCACCCAGGTGCCCCATCACCTTATATATAAATTTTAGAATAAAATTAATTATAAACTTCATTGCCTTCCTGCAGTGGACTCCAAAGATGGGCTCCAACGAATGATTCCTCCTAGTATTTATGTCCTTATGTAGTCCCTCCCATCCTGAATTTTGGCTGTTCTTTGACCTACACTGAATGGGCAGAAGTGACTGTGTCAGTTTTGGTCCTAAGCCTTGAGAAAGTCTGACACTTCGAGTCATTGTGCTCCGTGGAAACAAGCCAACATGTAAAAAGTTTAGCTGCCCTGCTGGGGAGGAAATGCCTGGGAGGATAAGATAGCGTGTGGAGAACTGAGGTGTCAGCTCTGTGAGTGAAGACGCCATCTTGAATGTTCCTGCCCAAGGGCCTCCAGAGTGCTTCAGCCCCAGCTGTCAACTGAGCAACTGCAAGAGAGATTCTGAGCAAAACCAAGAGAAGAAACACACGATTGAGACCAACCAACACACAGAATCATGAGAGATAAGAATAAAATTTATTAAGCTACCGAGTTTGAGTGGTTTTATACCAATAGAAAACTGAAACAACCCACTCAGAAAATATTTGCAGAACCTAAATTGGATGTCTAATGCTGAGGATGGAAAGAATAGTGTCTGTTTATCCTGGCACTATTAACACTGCCCCAGACTTATTTTCCATTTAACAATCATATCATCCGATTGAATGTGTAGTTAACATCTCTAGCATCTGTCACAGGATGGCTGTGTGCCTACTTCTCTCCAGTGTCTTCCTTAAAGGTACTATGGACCTAAATAAAAGATTCTGTATCTTTTTTCTTCATAATTTTTATCTGGTCTGCTGTGACTCAACATTCCAACCTGATGAGATTTTTAGAAAAAATTTTTTGCACTGTTATCTAATAATTATCTCTTTTGTCCTCTGCAATTTGACAAACATGCCATACATATTTTATTCAATTCACTGATAAAATTGTTGACTGGGCTAGGCAAATTCAGAGTCCTTCAGCAGGGCACTGGAGGCCTCCTGATGAGTAGGTTTGTTCCACTGTTTGAGCAACACTTTTAGGAAACGATCATTCCAGCTACAAGTCTGTTTAGTCTGTTGTCCACCAAGCTGTTTTTCTTCTTCTTTATTCTTTACAGTGACATTGTACAGCATTTGCCTTCCCTGAACTTTGTGGGTATAACTTTCCAGTAAAGTGGTTTAAATATAGTCTGGCATGATGGGCTGTTAATCAACTCATGTAGGCTCCTAACAAATACCACTTTATTTTCTACACAATCATAAACAACTTGTTTTGGAATCTGAACTGCACAGGTCTGGTAGTTAAACACACCTGGGTTTAAATCCTAGCTTTTTATTGTGAGCTACATCAAGTTATTCAGCTTCTCTGAGCCTCAGTTTCATCTGTCAAATGAGGATAATAATACCTTCTTTGGGGGTTTTATGTGATGATTAAAATGAGATCATGTGTGGAAAACATTTAGTACCATGCTCCTCTTGTGATTTCTCAATACATCTTGCATTTCATTATTGTTCCTGTTTTATTATCGTAACAATAAGTTGTTCCTCAATCTGCGGTTTCTAAAATTGACCTCTTTCTTTTCACTTTTCTGAAAATTTGAATAATATATGCCAATCCCTAGTTTTATGGCACTGTGTTGAAGAATATAGCAAAAATAAAAATAGTACTTCTTTTTATCTGCCATCTGTTAACATTAACCATCTGCCCGAAGCTGTAGGCCTATCGCTTTTTTTTTTCTTTCTGCTCAAAACAGTGATTAAAATGAGTCCCCCGCCCCTGCATCTAACTCATACCTTTTGTGTTCCTAACCTGTTTCACATGGTTCAACTCATGTGGGGCTCCAACCTCCATCAGACAGACCCATTGGAGCCACTCTTTTGCTTCTTTCATATTTTGCATAGGTCTGTTATCCTGTCATAGTTCTGTCAACTCAGGAGTAGGTTAGGCCAGACCTAGAAGTTATTAAGCTCTGCCAGAATGGTGTATAGAAAGCCACTCAACACTAAGAAGTCATTTGCTCGTGGGTTAGGGAGCAGGGCTTGGAGAAGCAAGAGAGCACTCTAGTCATGAGGGAACTGGGGCATCAGAAAGGGAAATGGAATAGAATTATAATAGCAAGGACCTGGATACCAAGTCATAGGATGGGGCGCAAGGCTGACATAGTGAGATACTAAAAAGTATCAAATCCAGGGTTCCTTACATCTCCCCTCTAAAACTGGTGGTATCAGGGCGCCTGGGTGGCTCCGTCGGTTAAGCGTGTGGCTTTGGCTCAGGTCATGATCTTATGGCCTATGAATTCGAACCCTGAGTTGGGCTCTGTGCTGACAACTCAGATCCTGGAGGCTGCTTCAGATTCTGTGTCTCTGTCTCCCTCTCTTTCTCTCTCTCTTCCCTGCCCCTGCTTGCATGCTCCCTCACTCTCTCTCCCTCTCTCAAAAAAAAATAAACATCAAAAAAATTAAAAAAAAATTTTTAACTGGTGGTATCAGATCTTAGGTCTGAGTTGAATCTGTAAGTAGGATTAGGTGGATCCAGTGGTGGGGGTAATTACTGTGCTGCCCCAGCACAGAGCCAAGTGAGATACTGAGATGTCCTCCAAGAGAATTTCCAAGATTCCTGACACTTGCTTATCCTATCCAGTTCTTCCAGCTGGTTTTGAATTAAATCTTGAAGAGCCTTTCTTTTACTGATTTCTGAGACTTTTGAAACATTGCCATATTGTAAGACTAGATAGAAACCTATCAGATACCTTTCTTTCAGCAGGATGATAATATTTGACTACAGCTGAGTGGGATCCAGGTCACTGGTGACTCTCTGAGTACTCAATATGTCAATTTTATGTTAGAACAGATCTGATTAGAATGGAGAGAGGCAGTGATGGGTTACACTTCACAGGGCAGTCATTTTTAATCCACTTTAACAACCTAAGGGAATGGTACTGGTTATAATCCTTTGGCTGTCTGCAGCATCAAGGTGCCCTTAAATGTCACTCAAAAGCTATCTAAGACTTTTGCCATTTCTTAATCTTTTTTAAAAATTTTTTTAATGTTTGTTTTTGAGGTGGGGCGAATGGGGGAGGGGCAGAGAGAGAGGGAGACACAGAATCTGAAGCAGGATCCAGATTCTGAGCTGTCAGCATAGAGCCAGACACAGGGTTTGAACCCATGAACTGTGAGATCATGACCTGAGCTGAAGTCAGATACCAAACCGACTGAGCCGCCCAGGCGCCCCCATTTCTTAACCTTTTAAAACAAAACAAAACAAAACAAAATATTCCCTTCCCATTGTTTTTAAAAGAGGTGGAGAAGTAAAGAGATGGGGAAATAAACCTCACCTCCTAGAGATAACATCTCTTAACATATTGGAGTGTATTTGAGCTAGCTTCTCTCTGCCCTCCTCTCCTCCCTAGTCCTTCTTTCTTATCCTCTTCCTTCTCTGTCTCTCCTTAGACCTCAAGGGCAGAGAGTTGAGTTATTTACACTTCTCAGTCACGGCACATTATCAACATTCGCATGTCCTTGGCTTTGCTTCTATTTTATTTTATTATTTTCCCCCTTCATTCTGAGTCTTTATCCCAGTCCTCACTCCCGCTAAGGGTAGCCATTCTAAGATGCTATATTCTTGCATTTGCATATATCATTGAAGAATATGTTATATTTATGCATTTTTAATTTACACAAATAGTGCTTACTATAGATCTTGTTCTCACTCTTTTTATTTTTTAACTTGACACTGTTTCTAGGATCTATTTAAAGTGCAAGATGTCCATCTGGCTCATTGCTGCTAACTGCTGCATGATGGTTGATAACATGCATCCACCACATTTCATTTCCCTGTCAAAAACAACACAGTAAACATCCCCATGCATATGTCCCTATGGATCTGATTATCAGAAGTATAGGGACAGGAGGGAGGTGCTGAATCACAGGAATACAAGTACCTACTACAACTAAATGCTTCTAGGTTGTTCTTTAAATGGTCATGATAGGGGTACCTGGCTAGCCAAGTTGCTAGAGCATGTGACTCTTGATCTTGGGGTTATGAGTTCAAGCCCCATGTTGGGTGTAGAGCTTACTTAAGAAAAAGCTAATCTAAATGGTCATAACATTCTTTTTTATTGAGAGATAATGTGTTTCCTGTAAAATTTGCTCTTTTAAGGTATACCATTCAGGGGTTATAGATTACTCACAGAGTTGTGCATCTAATTCCAGAACATTTGTAGCACTTCCAAAAGAAATCTGGTATATATTTGCAATCACTCTCCATTTCCTCTTCCTCCAGACCATGGCAACCAGGTCCTGAAAACCCTACTGTCTGACTCTATAGATTTTCCTGTTTTGGACATTTTGTATACATAGAATCATATTATGTGTGGTCTTTTGTGTCTGGTTTCTCTCACTTAGCAAATTGTTTTCAGTGGTCATCCATGTTGTAGCATGCATCAGTACTTCATGCCTTTTATGGCTGAATAATATTCAATTGTATGGACATACCACATTTTATTTTTCCACTGATCAGTTGATGGATGTTTGTGCTGCTATTTGGTGTAATGAGTAAGTGTCTATGAACATTCATGTGCAAGTTTTTGTGTAGACATTTTTGTGTAAATATTTTCAATTCTCTTGAATATGGACCTAAGAGTGGACTTGCTATGTCATATGGTAACTCTCCTTAATCACTGAGGAACTTTTTCTGAAGCAAACGTATCATTTTACATTTCCACCAGCAATATATGAAGGGTCCAGTATCCAGACATCCTAACCAACACTTGTTGTTGTCTAGCCATTCAAGTAGGTGGGAAGCAGTATCTCATTGTGGTTTTGATTTGAATCTCCCTAATGATTAATTATTTTGAGCATATTTCTATGTGTTTATTGGGCTTTCTATGTATTCTATGTGCTTATTGGCCATTTATATATCTTCTTTGGAGAAATGTATATTTAAATCCTTTGTCTGCTTTTAAATTAGTTATTTGTCCTTTTATTATTGATTTCTGTTAATTTTTTATATATTATGGACATAAGTTCCTTATCAGATATATGATGTGCAAATATTTTCACCTATTCTATAGACTGTCTTTTCACTTTCTTGATGGTGTCCTTTGAAACACAAGTTAATTTTGATGAAGTCCAGTCTATTTTTTTTCTTTTGTTGTTTATGCTTTTGGTGTAACCCATTGTCTAATCCAAGGTCATAAAGATATAGGCCTATGTTTTCCTTTAGGAGTTCAATAGTTTTAACTTTTACATTTAGAGTCTTTGATTCATAATGGATTAATTTTTGTATATGTTGTAAGACGTGGATCTAAATTCTTTCCTTTGCAGGTGTATATCCAGTTGTTTCACTATCATTTGTTGAAAGAAACTTATTTCTCCATTGAATTGTCTTGGAACTTTTGTTGAAAATGGATTGACTATAAGTGTGAAGGTTTGTTCCTGGGCTTTCAATTCTATTCCATTGTTCTATGTCTATCCTTATCCATACTGTCCTGATTACTTCAGCTTTGTACTAAGTTGTAAAATCATGCAGTGTAAGTCCTTCAACTTTGTTTTTTTCAAGATTGTTTCGGGAGTGTTTGACAGTGTTACCATTAGTATTAGTTTTCTATGGCATATATAACATATTGGCACATAGTGGCTTCAAACAACACAATTTTGTTATTTTACAGTTCCATAGGCCAGAAATCCCACATGGATTCACCGAAATCAAATCAGGATTACATTCCTTCCTGGATGCTCCAGGGAATAATCTATTTTCTTTTTTAGCTACCAGAGGCCACCCTCATTCCTTGATTCATCACATGCTTGTCCATCTTCAAAGCCAACAATGGTAGGCCAAGTCCTTCTCATGATATTCTCTCACTTCCTCTTTCTTCTACAGTCACATCTCCTTCTCACAATGTTTTACAGTTTTCAGTGTACAAAGCTTGAAAGCATTTTGTTAAATTTATTTGTAAATTTTATCCTTTTTGATACTATTATAAATGGAATTGTTTTATAATTTCATTTCAGATGGTTTGTTGCTAGTGTATAGACATAAAGCTGATTTTGGATTCTTGATCTTTTATCCTACACCTTTGCTGAACTTATTTATTATATCCAATAGTGTTTTTTAGTTTAAAAATTTTTTAATGTTTATTTATTTTTGAGAGACAGAGAGAGACAGAATATGAGCAGGGGAGGGGCTGAGAGAGAGGGAGACACAGAATCTGAAGCAGGCTCCAGGCTCTGAGCTGTCAGTACAGAGCCTGACATGGGGCTTGAACTCATGAACTGTGAGATTGTGACCTGAGCTGAAGTCAGAGGCTTAACTGAGCCACCCAGGCCCATGATATCCAGTAGTATTTGTGTGTGTGTGTGTGTGTGTGTGTGTGTGTGTGTGTGTATGTGTAATCCTTAGGATTTTCTACATACATGATTCTGTCATCTAGAAATAAACACAGTTTTACCTCTTCTTTTCCAATCTGATGTCTTTTACTTCTTTTTCTTGCCTAATTGTACTGGCTAGGATTTCAAGTAAAATGTTGAAGTATCTGAGTAGACATAACTTATCTTGTTCCTGATCTTAGGGGGAAAGATTTCAGTCTTCCATCATTAAGTATGATGTTGGTGTGTGTTTGTTGTAGATGTCCTTTATCAGGTTAAAGAAACTCCCTCCTATCACTAATTTATTGAGTGTTCTTATTATAAAAATGTTTTAGATTTGTGTCAATTGATTTTTCGGCTTCTACTAAAATGATCACGTCATTTTTGCCTTTTATTCTATTATGGCTTATTACACTGACTGTTTTTCATACATTGATCCAATCTTACATCCTTAGGATAAATCTCTGTGATCATGGAATATAATTATTTTTATATGTTGCTGGATTCAGTTTGCTAGTATTTTCTTGAGTATTTTTGCATCAATACTTATAAAAGATTTTAGTCTTTAGTTTTATTGTAATATCTTTGTGTAATTTTGGTATCAGGATAATTCTGGTCTCATAGAATGAGTTGAGCGGTGTTTTCTCCTCTTGCGTTTTTTGGAAGAGTTTGTGAAGAATTTGTACCAATTCTTCTTTAAATGTGACGTGGAATTCGCCTGACAAGCCATCTAGTTTTGGGTTTTTCTTTGTGGGAGGTCTTTTGATTATCAATTTAATCTTTTCATTACAGGTATGTTCAGATTTTCTATTTCTTCTTGAGTTAGTTTGAATGCTTTTTGTCCTTCTCAGGAAATTTTTTTTCAAAGTTATCTAATTTGTTGGTATATAGAAGTTCATAGTATTCCTTTATAAATATTTTTATTTCTGTAGGTTCAGTAGTTATGTTCCTTCTTTCATTCCTGATTTTAGTAATTTGAATCGTATTCCTTTTTTCTTGGTTAATCTAGCTGAAGTCTTGTCCATTTTGTTGATTTTTTAAAGAGCCCATTTTTTCATTTTGTTAATTTTCCCTATTGTTTTTCTGTTTCCTTTTTGTTTTGAAAGTTTTTATTTATTTAGGTAATCTCTGTACCCAATGTGGGGCTTGAACTCATGACCCTGAGATCAAGAGTCATATGATTTTCTGACTGAGTCAGAGAGGCACCCCTGTTTTCCTGTTTCCTATTTCATTCATTCCTACTTTAATCCTTATTATTTCATTCCTTTTGATTGCTCTTAAGGTGTTTTTTTTTATTCCAGTATAGTTAAAATTGTTCCGAATTTAGTTTGATCTTCTTTTTCAGTGTCTTAAGGCAGAAGACTAGGTTGTTGATTGGAGTTTTTTTTCTTTTAACATATGCATTTATAGCTATAAATCTTCCTTTGAGCATTGCTTTCACTGCATCCCATAAATTTCCATATGTTATGTTTTCATTTTCATTCATCTCAATGTATTTTCTAATTTTCTTTGGATTTCTTCCTTGACCCATTGATTATTTAATAGTGGTTGTTTAATTTACATGTACTAGTGAATTTCCCAAATTTTGTAGCTATTGATTTTTCATTTCATTGTGGTCAGAGAACATATATTGTATGATTTCACTGCCTTTTTAAAATGTTTATTTATTTATTTTGAGAGAGAGTGTAAGCAAGAGAGGGGCAGAGAAAGAAGGAGAGAGACAATCCCAAGCAAGCTCCACACTCAGTCTAGAGCCCCACATGGAGCTTGATCTCAGGACCTTGAGATCATGACCTGAGCCGAAATCAAGAATCCAACACTTAACTGATGGAGCCAATCAGGCACTGCTGTATGATTTCAATCCCTTTAAATTTATTGGGATTTGTTGGCCTACTTATAGTCTGTCCTGGAGACTTGTCCTGCTTCATGTATTTTGGAACTCTATTTTCAAGTACATGTATGTTTACACTCCTTAGGTCTTCTTGATGCACTCTTTTATCATTTTTAAATGTTCTCTTGGTTTCTAGTAACAGTTTTTCATTAATACCTATTTTTCTGATATTAGTAGACACTTCTCTTTTGATTACCATTTGCATGGTGTGTATCCTTTTCCATCATTTTACTTTCAACCTATGTTTGACTTTCAGTATAAAGTGCATCTTTTGTAGACAGTATAAAATTAGATGATATTTTCAGATTGATTCTGCCAATCTCCATCTTCTCACTGAAGTGTTTAATCTATTTACATTTAATGTAATCATTAATAAGGTAGAATTTACAATTGCTATTTTGTTATTTGTTTTCTATATGTCTTATGTATTTTTATTTTTTTATTCCTCCATTATTGCCTGCTTTTGTGTTAAACATATTTTGTAGTTCAGTATTTTCATTCTTTTGTCTCTTTTACTATTTTTTGAGTTATTGTCTTAGTGGCTGTCCTGGAAATTACAATAAATTTATTAATTTATAACAACGTAGTTCTGATAAATAGCCACTTGATTTCAATATTGTAAAAAAAACCTAGCTCCTATACAGCTTCATTCCCTCCTCACTTCATGCTGTTGTCACACAAATTACATACTTATACATTATAAAACTATCAATAGAACCATGTAATTATAGTGTTATAGTTATGTTTTAAAATATGCCATGTGAAAAAAAGTTATAAACAAAAGACATGTCTACTGCCTTTGATATTTACCTATGTAGTTACTTTTATCAGTCTATTTCTCATGTGGATTTGATTACTGTCTAATGTCCTTTAATTTCACCCTGAGAGATTTCCTTTAGTATTTCAAGCAGTGCAGATCTATCGGTGACAAACTCTCTCAGCTTTTGTTTTTCTGGCAAAGTCTTAACTTTTCCTTTATTTTTTAAAGGGTAGTTTTGCTGGACATATTTTTGCTGGACATAGAATTCTTGATTGATGTCTTTTTCTTTTATTACTTTGAATTTACTATCCCACTGACTTGTGGCCTTTATAGTTTCAAATGAGAAATCATATATTAATATTTTTAAAGATTTCTTGTACTATTTACATACAGTGAACTGCACAGATTTTTCAGTGTAAGTTTTGACATGTGTATACATTTATATAATCTTTAACCCAATCAAGAAATTTAAAACTTTTATTTCCAGAAAATTTTCTCTAGTCCTTTTATAATCAATACTGCTGCCCACCTCTGCAGCAAATAATACTCTGATTTCTTTTTCCTGCCCTTGAGCTCATTAAAAGTTGAACCATACAGTATGTACTTTTTATGTCTGATTTCTTTTACTCTGCATGTTTTAAAGATTTATCCATGTTATGGCATGTATTAATAGCATGTTATTTTTAAAGTTTGTTTGTTTATTTGAGAGAGTATGAGTGGGGGAGGGGCAGAGAGAGAGGGAGAGAGAATCCCAAGCAGGCTCCACACTGGCAGTACAGAGCCCAACGCAACGCTTGAACTCATGGACTGTGAGATCATGACCTGAGCCAAAACCAAGAGTTGAACATTTAACTGACTCTGCTACCCAAGTGCTCCTTTAGCATATTATTTTTGATTATTGAGTAATGTTTCATTGTAAGAATATACCACAAATTATATATCCATTTTCTTATTGATGGGCATTTGGATTTTTTCCAAATGAGGGCTATAATGAATAACGATGCTATGAACATTCTTGTATAAGGCTTTTTGGAAGACATATTTTGTTTTACTTGGGTCAATACTTGAGAGTAAAATGCACGGTCATGGAATATATGTATGCTTAATTTTATAAAAAAACACTTTTACAGAGTAGTACCATTTTACACTTCCACTGATAATATGAGTTCAGCTACTGTTACTAAGTCTATTTTGGAATTAGCCATTTTAGTGCCTGTAATTTAATACATTATTGTGATTTTAATTTGAACTTCATTCATATTCTTTTTGGCCATTCATATATATTCCTTAATAAAGTGTCTATTTAAGTCCTTAGCTCATTTAAAAAACATCTGTTTGTCTTTTTTATTGAGTTGAAGGAGTACTTTAGATACTCTGGGTACAAGTTCTTTGTTAAGTATATGTATTACAAATATTTTTTCCCAGTCTGTGGCTTGCACATTCATTTTCTTAATGGTACCTTTTAATGGGTAGAGGTTTTACATTTTGCAGAAGTCTGATTAACCTATTTTTATTGTTTTATATTCTTTTACAAGAATTCTTCTAATCCTAAATTTGTAAATATATCCTCCCATGTTTTCCTCTAGAAGCTTTAGCCTACGATCCATCTTGAATTAATGTTTGTGTATTATGTTACTATGAAGTAGGAGTCAAGATTTCCTTTTTTTCTATTCCTTTATTCATTACTATTTTTTGAAACCTGTGTCCTTTCTCTATAGGATTACATGGACTCCTTTACTGAAAATCAATTTACCACATAAATGTGGATCAAAGTCTGTATTCTCTATTTTGTTTCATTAATCTATTTGTCCCTCCTTAGGGACATGCTCTGTTAATAGCACACTGTCCCTGGCTGTATAGAAAGTACTGAAATCAGAGAGTATAAGTCCTCCAATTTTGTTCCTTTTTTCATTTGTTTTGGGTCTTCTAGTGCCTTTTCATTCGCATATACATTTTAGGCTCACTATGAACTTCTCACTTGTAACTGCTTTTGCTTCATCCCACAAATTTTGGTATATTTCCATTTATATTTACCCCCATGGTATTTTTTCATTTCTGTTTTGATTTCTTCTTTGACCCACTGGTTGTTCAGTAGCATGTTGTTTAGTCTCCACATATTGGTGGATTTCCCACTATTCCTCATGTAATTCATTTCTAGTTTCATACCATTGTGATCAGAAAGATGCCTGATACAATTTCAATCCTCTTAAATTTGTTAAGACTTATTTTGTGGCCTACCACATGATCTAACCTGGAAAATCTTCCATGTGCCCTTGAGAAGAATGTATGTTCTATTGCTTTTGGATGGAATGGTCTGTATCTATCTGTTTAGTACATCTGGTATAATGTGTTGACAATAAAAATACCTAGCTAAACCATAAAACTTGTGTTATTTAAGACAGTAGGACCAGTCTGACTCCTCACACAATGGAGTCGAACCAATTAGGAATTGACAACCCAGCACCTAAAGTTGTCTAGCCAGTAAGGGAAAGAATGAGGGGGAAGGGACATGGGTGCTGACCAGAACCTTATAAAACAAGGACCCTTACCTATAGTTGCAGGCATTAGCTTTTGAATGCCCCCTCTCTGTAACGAGAGCTTTCATACTATTCTTTTCTGGTCTTATACTCTAATAAACTTCTGCCTGCTGCTCATTTTGTGTCCACCTCTTCATTTTTTGAAGTGGCAAGACAACAAACCCCGGGTATTGTGGTAAAAAAAAATTCTACAACATTTATATAAGACGTGTGTGTGTGTGTGTGTGTGTGTGTGTGTGTGTGTGTGTAAACAACTTAAAGGAAATAATAATTTATATCTTAAGGATCAGATTTTTAAATGTGACATTTATCCTTTGCTTATCCTGTTCAACAGCTGAGTATTAACCTTGGTTCTTACTAGTTAGAAAAGTCTGGGGTGCCTTGATGGCTCACTAGGTTAAGCGTCTGACTCTTGGTTTCGGCTCAGGTCATGAACTCATGGTTTGTGGGTTCATACTCCGCATTGGGCTCTGTGATGACAGTGCAGAGCCTGCTTGGGATTCTCTCTCTCCTTGTCTCTCTGCCTCTCCCTACCAATAAATAAACTTAAAAAAAAAAAGTCCTACAATATTTGACATGCTTTGAGATCTCAACAAGTTGGAGAATCATAGAGAAATTCTGTTTGTCATTAAAATAAATACTTTCTATTAAGTTTCATGATTGACAAGGAGGGTGTGGGATGTTAAAATTCCAGCTCCTAAAAGGTCTATTTAAAAAATAGGTTATTTGGGTCTAATTGACTTCTGATACTGATCATTCAACCAAAAAGACATTATCTTGCATAAGAACCTGCCACAGGCAAACTCACTTGTAAACTGGGGCAGAGAGAAAATGTGAGCACCTAGAACAAGAGGACCTTTTTTTTCCATTAAAAAAAAAAAGCCTTCCTGGGGTTGATTTCCATAAGTGTGCATTTCTTCTTTATAATTTCAGTCATTAATCACCAAGTAGTGTTTAATGAGCACCTGCATAGATCATAAATTACACAATTTAACCTGAAAACTAAAATTTTACGTTGCCTCTTCCTCTAATAATTATAATCTACCCTGGGGCTGTTCCTGACTTGTTTGGCATCTCTGTTTTTGCAGAACTTGAACCAGGGCACAGGGTTTCGGTGTCTTCTCTTATTCCTCACCTCACTTTTTTTTCCAAATCCAGGGTCTCTTAATTATTGCCTCTGCATTATTGCCATTTTGGGCTGAATAATTCTTTATTGTGGGGGGTGGGCTGGGGCTGTCTTGTCCTTTGTAGGATGTTTAGCAGCATGCTGACTTCTATCCTCTAGATGCCAGTAACTCTCCTGCCCCAATTATGACAACCAAAAACCTCTCCAGACATTGCCAAATATCCCCTTGCAGGGGGTGGTGGAAGGGAATGGACAGGGGGCAAAACTGCTCCCTATTGAGAACCACTGCTCTCAAATCTCTGAGGATCCCAAGCCTGTGAATGCTACCAGGAATCACCTGGCCACCTCCAGACATGGTTCTCAAAGAAAGCTTAGACACATAATTTAACTAACTCAATGTTCTCAACCCTGGCTATGCATTTGAATCACTGTGATATTTACAAAAGAATAACTGGGTATTAGTAGTTTTTAAAAGCTCCCCAGGAGTTCTCAATTTGTAGACAGGATGAACATATGTACTTAGAAGTCATAATACTCCTAAAAACTTAAAAAAAAAAACACTAATTTTATTTCAAAGAGGAAATATCCAGGTAGTTTCAGAACAAGGAAAAAAAAATTCCAGGTTGGTAGATGGTAGAACATAGGCCACTGGAAACATTTCACATTTACTTTTTGTTCTGCGATCATCACAAAGCAATTGGGAAAGTGGATACCTCTGGGAAGGCTGGGCTTTTTAACAGTTTGAGAATGAATCACTTGGTGTAGGGCAATTTCTCTGGTGCTTGTGAGTTACAAGCTTGTGTAAATTTGTCACCAAAGCAACATCAATTAGAGCACTTCACAGGGAAGAGCCTGACCAACAGGAAATTCCCCAAATGTAATGTTTGTGATTGGCAGGGAAGGAAGGAGGGGGAAGAGGAGCAAGATTTAGCAAGTGCAAGCAAGAGAGGCCTTCTGATAACGTTTTTCAGCACATGAAAAGTACAACCAAATTGCTACCTCTTTCCTTTGTTAGTGCTTCAGTAACAGTGGAAATAAAACCAGATGATGAAGGTCTTTATATTTTAGGATCCCAGGAACATTATGTCCAGAAGATGTGCACATTCTGGCAACTGCCAATCCATGTCTTCTGGCTAGCCAAGAATCTTGGCCAGTTATTGATCTTCAGAAAGGTGTAGGATGCATTAGACAAGGCTCAATTTTCCTTGTGGCCTTCGGCAACTCACTTAACTTCCCTGAGCTTCTGTTTCTTTATCTGAGAAAATGGGAAGCATGGCATATACCTCAAACAATCACCATGAGAATTAAATTAGATAATAAATATGGAAGTGTTTTGTGAGTTGTAAAGCCCAATAAGGTAATGCTATCTTTCCAGGGACCTTCTATCCTGAAGATTCCTCTAGTCCAGGTTCCAGTGGCTTTCAGTTTTGACTTCTAGGGCATGTGAAGAATAATGGATGAGTGCAGCCATTGACATCTTTTCTCAAACGTCTATCCTCAAGTGGACAATTAGGAAAATACATTTGAGTTAAAAATACAGAGTGATGTATTTTTCATGACTGAGGTTACAGTTGTATTTTAGGTTATTATATACCAAAGACAAGGAAATTAGTTGGTGCCCTCTAAAATGCAAAGAGCAAGAGATTAATCTGATAAATGGTTTCCATTAAAAAATTCCATTTGGTTTCCCAAATTTGTCTTGTCTCCTGAGGTTTCTGAATGCCACAATGTCCTTCCCCTGTGCTTTCCAGCTGTAGTCTACGTTTCCTTTATTCCGAGGTTTGAGGAATATCTGTATTCATACAAAGATAGTGGCACAACATAACTACAGAGTAATGCTAATCCGTGGACATATTAACTGAAATCACTATTTTGTCTTTCAATTTAGTTTTGGTTGATACTCAAAATGTAATCTTTGTGGAATTTGAAAACAAGGCTTTTGTAATGTCATTTCATACAAGTAATGCAGCTAAGATCATCCAAATAAGTCCATGGTCAAAGTTCTAAGTGATTAGTGCTCATCCACTAATAAAGATTCTCATCAAAGGATAAAATAAACAGAGCAGGGAATATTCAGTGCTATTCTGGGGGAAGCTGGTGGAGAAGAGGTCGGCATTTGCAAGCTTTTACTTGAATGCTTTTACAGTTAGGTGCCTCACACGGCTAGCAGAGAAAATTGGATGGATTCCATCCTAGTCTTATGAAAACACAGATGCCTGGATGCCATCTTTTCTGAAGAGAATACTAGTTCAGCCAATTGCAAACCCAGAACTGAGCACACTACTACATTATCACACTAAGTTCATATTTATCTGTTTTGTCTTCAGTTTGTTCTGTCTCGAAGTCTGGGTCAGGGTCTGGGTGGTGGATTTCAATGACAAGCACATAGATGAGGCCTCCAATGACAGCACCAACCAAAGGGCCCACTACAGGAATCCACCAGAAGTTATTTCCAGCTCTGAAATCAAACAAGAAATTAATGATATTGCACTTGGACCTTTCTCCTGATATTATTGTTTAGTTATCCACTAAACAAGCCAGTCTTTCTCAGGCTCATGGTTCCCTTTTAACTCAGCAAGAACTAAGCATAAGGACACTCACTGTAGCTTGGCAACCATCATCCTGGATTTTCCATTTACCTGATTTCAGATGATCTATTCCATTTTCCTATGAGTACTCTTGAGAGAATATGCCCCATTTATTTTCCTTTCAGAAAATATAGTCCCTGAACCCACTGTCAAAACTGAAGACATCTAGGGATAGTTCAGGTTGATTACTCAGGAACTGCCTTTCTTGTATCCTGAAATGATGAATCCTGGGGATAATGAATGGAAAGGTGTGGAGGGGTTCCTGGAAATCATCCATCTATGAGGGCAACCACAAAATAAACAATCAGGAAATGTTTATCAATGAATGAATTAACTTTAAAAAATGAAAGGTGGATATATGAATTACCTACTAAATATAATTTAGTCACATGCTTATTTTTTGAGGTCACAGCTTAAAGTTCCTCTCTGATAAGGGTTTTGTGCCATGATTCTGTCTTCTGAAGAAGTCTTCAATGACGGTACATTATATTAAAGTATAGTTATTGGAGAAAGCAGATGCCTTTGTAAATTGTCACCATCTTTTTCAGAGACAGGAAATTGATTTAAATAGCTCTGTAGAAAGGAACATGATCCTCAGAAGCAAGCAAAACTGTACAATATATTGTTCAATGACCTATATATTTCAGATAAAACTTTTTAAAGCAGGGGAATGGTAAACACAAATATTCAGGATAATGCAGAGGAGGCAGGGGAAATAGCAAGAGCACACACATATACTTGAGGACATCACATTGTCCTACCTAGAAAAGGTTGATGGCTGTCCTTTTTATCCTTCTGCTTAATAACTACATATATGTTCCATGTGGCCTTTTATTTCTATCACAGTTTGATTAGAAAGGATAATAAAGGAAATAAGCCCTGCCCTTGAACTTCGTTCTTTCATCTGCATGGTGGTCTCTTCCACCTGGATCATTCAAGCACTCCAAAATCTTGGATTAGGAATGCAGGCTGGAGGGAAGAGCACCGAGGGTGAGCACAGCAGCCACCAGATGTCACTCTTAAGGCACGGGAGAGAGGAAGCTGCACTCGCTGCTTTCTCAGTGCCCCGTCACAAGCCCCCAAGGACTTTCCTAGGAGAGGTACATGGGCTTTAAAGAGCTAGGAGACTTCTCTTTGGTAAACACATGAAGCAAGTCTAAGCCATCTAATTTGTCTACCATTTTCTTTCGTTCATCATGATTTAATGGCGAATCTCACTGTCATTTAACAGATTAGTGTCCCAGATATCTGCCAGGACACATGTCCTCTTTTCACTGGCTGGGCTCTTCCTTCTGTCAGGGCTGAACCTGTTGTGCCAAGGTCACAAGTCATAAATGAAGGTCCTTACATGTGGTATCCTTCTTGGCCCAGTCTTAAAAGTCCACAGTGTCATTTGTACGCTGTGATTGGGATATCCCAGGAAAACGTCTGTGTTATTTGCTTAAGGTACATACCATCATCAGGGATTCATTCCTTTGGGTAAACTATTTAAAATATTAACAATACTCCTGAGATCCTTCATCTATGAAGTCATAAACAACTTAATATGAATTAGTGGAGAGAGCTTAGATGGGAAACATCCTAATATTTAAGGGAAAAGCAATAGTCAGCTAGAGTCTGTTGACTTGCCCTCGTTGGACCCTCTGGTGCCCCACTCCGCCATCATCCTCACTGCCTGTCTTACAGGGGCAAGTGAGGACTTGAGAATAAGGCAGTCTTGGTTTTATCTGAGACCGAGGGTGTAGATCCAAGCTGGGATATCTTCTGAGATGCTTATCAGGGATAGGGAATCCTGAAAGGATGGGAGAGTCTGGGAATACTTTGGAGACCTGTTATCCCTCAAAGGTTTTCTCAGAAATTTTTGACGATTATCGGCCAGCCAGCTCTTTCCTAACTGGTTTCTGATCCTCTACTCTCCTTTTTATCCATTTTATGTAGGTGATGTCAGATTAATTTTGCTAAATTGGAGCTCTAAACACATCAAACTTTTGCTCTAAATCTTTTGCTACTTCCCATAATCTACACAATAGGGAGTGGCCAAAACCCAATTTTTTCATTCTGGGAGTTTAGATCCTCTGTGATCTAAAGAGTTGTCCTTTCCAGCCTTCTTCATGCACCCTTCCAGATAGACTAGATCACATGTCATTTGAACATTTGTCTTCGTATACAGCAGCATCTCTGCCTGAAATATTCTCTTTGTCCCTGTTTAAACATGTCCAAATACTATAAAATGTCCCTACTTCCACCCCTATAATTCCTAAATTTGAAGCTGAAAACCGTTCAAGTGCTGGTTTTAATGAGTCAAATCTGTTTAATGCCATTTGACAACTTCAACTTGTGTAAGAGCCTATGCTAACCCCTCTGAGACAAAACACAATTAAAGCTGAAGGACAGCAACTGGTTTTTGTCATCTCCAGCACAGCTCCTTGAATGAGAGCTCAGGTAGCTGCATGGATGAATAAATGAATGAATGAAGTTGGAGAAGACCCTGACAGAGGGACACGGACTCAATTTGGCACTAGGTGATTGTAGCACTTTGCCACAGACATGATCTCCTGCATATACATAATAAAGCCAAGAGAGAGTAGGGAAAATCTCTGCCTATCTTAGAACCACGATCACTCTTAGAGCTTTGGATGAATCACCAAGCAGGGCTCAAAGGGAGGCCTTTGAGGCATCTTTGTTCAGGGTCTGTGTGAAGCTAACTGAGGTGACCTGGTCATGGGGGCAGTGGTCTCCTAGAGCGAAGCTCAAGAAGGTGGAATTAACGAAACTCATAGGTTAATTCTGGGCTCTGATTATCTTTCTGACATATGTTTTTCATTCTCTGTTGGAAGAATACAAAAGATCCTTCCTAGTTGGAGGCGTTTTGTTCAACCTTTTCATGTTCTAGTGGTAATCATTCTGGAACAAGAGCCCTTCACCTGTGGTGCTCTTAACAATTTGTCTGAATAATTCTTTGTTGTGGGGATCTGTTGTGGGTACTGTAGGATGTTTGGCACTATACCTGGCCTCTACTCACTAGATGCCAGTAACAACTTTCATCTCCACCCTCCCCAGTTGGGACAACCAAAAATGTCTCCAGGCATTGCTAAATATCTCTGGGTGGAAAAAAAATCACCTCTGGTTGAGAACCACTGCTCTAGAAAATTCACTGCATTACTAGTTTCTTAAAGATAGGGGATGTGGCTTGGTTTTCTTTGTATCCCTCATCTCTTAGGACATGTCTGGAATATAGTGTTTATCCATTATTTCGTTCAGACATTTATTAACTTCTATGAGACTCTGTATATGACAGGCCCGAGTCTTGTCACTGGGAGTGCAGCAGTGAGGAAGCTACCAGGTCCCTGTCCTCAGCATGCTTATACTCTAACAGCTCTCAACCCTGTCTCTGGTATTCTGACTGGTATCAGTTATTTCAATAGCTAGTTTTTCACATTGGAGAAGACAACCCAACTTACACTTAAATAAGTCATAACATGTATATGACTATATGTATAGGTCAGTGTTTAGAAACACTCAAGTCTTTTCTCATAGCAAATATCAAACTAACATTTCCTGACACATGTCTCTCCTGCCTCTCTTTCTCTGTATTAGAGCCCTGTTTCCTGATGAACCAAGTGAGTTCCTTTCCCAGAGAGAAATGTGATAAATGGATGGGGACAGACCACTGTGATTTTATGGGGCAAAAGTGGGAAGGAAGAAATGGGTACAGATTGTCCTGGAAGACTGGTCCCGACAGTTGGCATGTTTCCACAGCACATTCTGAGGTAGAAAGCATGGCGTCTTGCCTTTTCTTATACACATGCTCTCTTTTATGTCTGTTCTACCAGGGACTTCCTACTCATACCTCAAGACCCAACTCAGCTCTCACTTCTTCAGTGATGCCTTTTCCAATTTCCCCAGGCATAGCTAGCTAGTTACTCTCCTGTCTAGCACTTAGTTTTAGGAGTTGCCAGAGCACTTATTATGTTGCTCGAGGCTAGTGTCTTAGCTGATTTTGAAATTTCCTTACCTAGCACAGTGACCACAGCACAGATAGTGTTCAGTAAAGATAGGTTGAATGACTGAAGCATACATAGCATGATTCCCTAGAAAGAGCCCTGTAGTAGTATCGGAATATGTAAATTCTTGCCGCAACTTTGTATCAAAGTGAATCTGCAGAGAAGTTATACAACCAAAATATCCACGTAAAACCATATATCAATTGAGGATTGATTATTATTATATAGGGCAAGGCTATCTCTTCTGGAATTTACCTGGAGCCTCTCTCTCTGTCTCTTTCTCTCTCTCTTTCTCTTTATCTGTGTCCATGTCTGTCTTCCCCACCCATCCCCTACCATACTGCACACCACAAATCACTAGTGAAATATTCCATACTGATGACCAGAGTGTGCCCTTAACCTCCGTGCTCCCATCTGAACTCTCTTTGACTTCCATAGTGCAAACACAGCTCTCCCCAGTAAAGCATAGCATGAATCTTTCTCTCTCCCCCGACACCACTGTTACTTACGTGAAGACCTCAAACCCCCATCCTGCCAAAGCAGTGAAAAGCCTGGGACTCAGGTCTCGAGCTGGGTTCATGGCACAACCACTGTTCAATCCCAAGGAGGAAGAAATGACAATAATCAGGAGGCCGATGGCAATGGGTTCTAGGCCTTTGGGGACTCCCAAATTTCTGGAGTCAAAAATGGCAAAGACAATCATGAGGAGGAACATGGTGGCCACTACCTGCAGAAGGAGAAAATACATAAGGGGTTGAACTTGTATTCTACTCATTTGCCCACTGCAGAATTTACCCCCTCTTGTTAAAGAACAAACCTAGTAATGACTAACATGCATTGGTGAGCAATCCTAGATGTGGGTGCCAGTGTCATCCTCATTTACACATTCGTTATGTGCCAAGGTCAAACTCAGTGAGTGGCAGTCAGGTGTGGACCCAGAGAGTTCAGCTCTGGTGACTCTTACCTTCACTACACCATTCTGCTAAGCTACTACCCAGCTAGCTAAGCAATAAACTAAGGCCCTCAGTCAAACTGGCAAGACACCAGTAGATAAACGGGTAAAGGAAATGAACAGAAAATTCATAAGAAAAACAGAATTAAGAAACAAATAAGTGGGAAAATCTGATTCATAATGGAAAAATGCAAACACTACTAAACGTTAGGGAAATGATACCAGTTTCCTCAGGCTCTTCTGGCAGAACTAAATGTACCACTCTCAAAAGGAAATTCAGCAGTAATTTAGCAATATGCATTAAAAAATCCATAAAATTATCTATTCAGTTTGACCCAGCTAGGTATCTGGAAACCATACCCTGGAAATAATCTAAAATATGAAAAAAAATCATAAAACAAATATGCTCACTTCGGCATTATTTATAGTGCTAAAAAATTGGAAGAGATCTAAAAACGTATTAAATAGGGAAAAAGCTAAAAATAATGGGAGTGTCTATTTATGGTCTACTCTACAGCCATTAAACACAATAAATATAAAAGCTATGTGATAATATTTAAAAGTGCTTATGATATTAAGTAAAAAATATATGCACATTGTATTTCATATTTAAAAAATGTGCATAAAAGAAATACTGTAAGAAAACATTGTAAGAAATATTGTAAGAAATACAATAATAGGTATTCTGAAGTGGTGCATTCTAGTTGGTATTTTCCCCACAATTTATTTTCTATATTTTCTAAACTATTGTTTTACTTACTTAACCACTAATTGATGGACACTATTCACTGAATACCTATTATGTGCCAGGTGTTTCATATGTTTATCTCATTAGCATTTCCTAATAACCATCAGATAAATCGTACTATTATTATTATTATTATTATTATTGTTATTATTATTATTATTATTTTAAGTAATCTCTATACCCAACCTGGGGCTCGAGTTCACAACTCCAAGATCAAGAGTTGCATGCTCCACTGACTGAGCCAGCCAATTGCCCCAAGACAAATCCCACTATTACTCTCAGTTTACAGATGAGGAAACTTGCAGAGAAACAGGTTAAGAAACTTGCCCAAGGACACACAGCTCATAAGCAGAAGAATCAGGATGAGAACCAGGCAACTGATTTTAGAATTTGAGTTCCTCATCCTTTCATCTGTTTTCCAACACAAGAAGATTAAAAGTATTTGTATTCAAAGAATCATGTTATCCCAAGGGCGCTCTTCCCTGGAAAGTCTTTTCCCACTCTCCCAGGCAGGATAGAAGCTTCCACCTCTGGACTCCCATTACATTCGACTTTACTCCTATCACAATCATGATCACCCTGCTACAGAGGGATCTGCTTACTTGTCAGATTGGGCACCTCAACCTGAGGGTTGAGGAAGGAACAGCCATGGAGCTGTATCTGGCTCAGTAGATGCCAACAAATATCGGCTGAATGAATGATTGTTTATTAATTAAATTGTGGAATATCCTTGAACAATACTTAGAGGTAAACAATTTTGTGCTCTTGAGATAAACTGACCCAGAAATACAGCCATGGTGGCCAGAGTTCTGTTGTGTGTCCACTGACTAACAGTTGGTACTCTCTGGAACTCTCCGCAAAGCCTAAAGAATACAGAACCTTCAGGGGTCGCCCATGGTTGGAGCATCAGGGTTTTCTAATATTCAATTTCTCTACTTAGCTATATATAATAGCTGGCTTAAACCCACGGCTCTTAGAGAAACTGGCAACTCACTTTGAGAAAAGGTGAACGAAGTGAACACAGTGACTGAGGCTTAGGAGATCATATGGGGATAAGCATCGGGTAAGAAATGGCAACCCTCAGTGAGGCTGGACCTCCACTGACCAGAAGACCAAGCAATTTTCTTGTCACCAAGATACTCAGTGGTACATCTTGAAGGTATGAATTGGAAGAGCATGTAACATGATATAGGACTGCATTATAAGAACAAGGTTGGGAGGGAGAGAGGGCTGGCTAACGGTTGAAAAATAACTGCTTGTTGAGGGATTTTATTGCTACCTACCATGTATTAAGCAGGTATTATTGATGCCATTTATCAGAAGACGAACCTGAGGCTTCAGTAGGTTCTGAGTGACTTGTTTCAGGGCAGATGCTTGGAAAGAGGCAAGACCGGGCCCCATCTCCCAGCACACTGCATAATTCTGAGGGAGGCTTGTGTCACTCTCCTGCCCCCAGAGTGGCGGTGTGTCAGGGATGGCTTGGCCCCAGCTAACTCTCAGGAGGAGTAAGGAGGACAGCATTGCACCAGGACTCAGGGGGGAAATATGTGGGGCTAGAGGCTTCACTTTGCTCCTCACATTCTCAGAAAAGCCTGAGAGCACAGGGATGAAACCCTGTGACCACACTGAATGAAGTATGCAAACCACACTGAATGAAGTATGCAATGAAGCCACTGCCCTTTTCAATGCAAGCCAGGGTTTCAGAGAGAAAGTCAGTATTCTTTCTCTCTTAGCTCGAATGGAAAGGACCTGAAATCACAGGAGACATCTCTAAAGGTCCCTCAACAGCTCTTGACTCTGCTCCCCTCTTCTTCATTATAAGATAAACTGTGCCTGAATTTAATGGAACGTAGGATCCCTGAGAAACCCAACTGTTTGGCATCCCCAGAGTCCATTCTGAGGCAGCCCCTGCATCCCTTACTGACTCAGCAACTGCGCCAGTCAATGTGAACTGTTCCCACCCTCCCTGTCCTCCGGGCACTTTGAACCATTATCACCTAGCCATTCTCTCTCACTTAATAGAGACTGATGCCCAGAGGGGTAAAGGACGCCCACCATCTTGTTTCCAGCAATCCTGCGTTCTCTCCCCTCCCGTCTTTTTCTGTGTTGCTGTCCCAAGTTTATGAAACAACTCCCCTCCTGCTCCTTTCCTTCAGATGACACCAGTTTTTCCTAGTTTCCAACTGGCTAATTTAGTCTCCAGGCTGGAAAGGACCTTGAAGGGGACACATCCCACAATGTCCATCATCTGGTGTTTGAATCTCTGAATCCAAGCTTTCCAGCCCTGGAGGTTACCCAGACAGGCCTACCACTAGACAGGCCTAATGACTGTTGTCCTGTGACAAAAGGGTCTATATTTAGCCCAGCCCCAATTGCTAGAAGAGTCTTCCTTTTATTGAATATAACTTGATCTCACCATAATTTCATTCATGTAGGGATTAAATATTTTATAATTAGTATATAAATACTGGTGTACAAATTTTACATACTTAATATATAAGTATAGTAATAAATATTTATTGAGTACCTGCTATGTACTAATTTCTACCAAATCTCCATGGAGGGTATACACACCAAGTCTAACTTTTTTTGCACTTGACACTCCCTCAAATCTTTGAAAGCTACTGGTACATGATGATCACATACATCCTCCCCAGCTCCTGCACGCACACCTTCTCTAGAGCAAACATCCCTACTCTCCACTCATTGCTGTGTGACCTTTTTGGATCCTCTCTTTCAGTAGTATGTCCTCTTGAAGTGTGACATTTGGATGAGTCTGATACTCTAAGTATGGAAATAGAGTAAGACCCTAAACTACTTCATTTGAATACAATCCTTCTATTTTTTCAGCTTATGATAACATTCCTTTTTATGGCAGCTACATCTCTCTGTGTCTTTTCCACCAAAACTTTTCTTATCATCCCAGCTCACTTAGACTCTCTGTTCCAAATTACTAATATGACTCCTACAGCCCAGTTTCCCATCTAATTATCTTCAGTTTTGCAATGTTCCTCTTGTTCTTAGGTGATCATTTTGTTTTTCACTAGATTCTAAATTCCTGAGCAGAGACTGTTTACAATACATTTTCCTCATATTATTCATTTTATTCTTACAAGTAATCTGATAAGTACTACTACTATCCCCACTTTACAAATAAAAACCTGAGACCCTGAAAGTTCAGTAGTTTAGCTAAGGCTACTCAGGGAGTTGGGACAGAACTGTTATTTTAAGTCAGGTACTCAGACTCCAAATCTTGGATCTTTACAACTCCTGTTTACTTGTCAGTCCCTCCAGCTCCAACACAGGGCTGAGCATATAGAAAGTGCTCAAGAAAGGCTTGTTGCCTATTTGGTTTATTGATAAAAGTGGGAAGGAAAAAGGCTCAGGACATGAGGGCATAGTTTCTTTCATCTATCTTAAATGGAGGTGGACAGAGTTGGCAAACTGGAAGATCCATTTTATACACATGCTCACTCTTCCCTGTCCCATCGTATAAATCCTGATCACAAGAGAACAACTTAGAGTTGCTGGAGATGTCCTCTCTCCCTTTTTTCCTTCCTCCCTCCCTCCCTCCTGTTCTCCTCCTACCCTTCCTTCCTTCCTTCCTTCCTTCCTTCCTTCCTTCCTTCCTTCCTACCAGGTTGACCAGCAACCTTCCTGGGATACAGTAAGGGAGGAAGAGACTATCAGGTTGATAATGTTGATCCTCCAACAAATAGACCAGAATAACTGTTCATTTGGCTATATCATAGATGGTGGGTGCAGCTTGTTTAAATGTGAATAAGGTGGAGACACTTCTAGCTACCTTGAGAGTTTAGATAAACCTGTGCATATGAGGAGACACAGAGGATCAGTGATACTCTAGCCTCAACTACCACACTTCACAGTCCTTGAATTGAGATAGAAATGTCTTTTCTTATGGCCTCCCCATTCAGATCACAAAAGAGACTGTAATCCTGAAACAAACCCTATTTTCTCCTTTAGGGGTTGAAATGTCTAGTCATCTGCTCTCTTCTAGACCTCAACCAAAGTGAAACAAGTGTATGTATTAAAGAGGAACCAGAAAACTTTTTTAGTAGTGTCAACTTTGGTAAAGGAAAAAACTTGTTAACAAAAAGCTTGGGTTATGCCTAATGACCTCTGACTTTGGAAACACAGCCTTTCCTTTCTGCTAGCCTATAATGCAACTATGCTTTCCCCTTACTAGATCATATCTTGTCACCAGAGTTAGATCTTTGTTAAATGTACACTTACTTGGTCTGCAAATGCATTTGTCAGGGACAGATATGGAGCTGGGTATGTCGCAAAAATGTGTGCTGTTGCATTTTCTCCCACGATGAGCAATTTTCCACCAGCAAAGGACATAAGTCCATCTATGGAAGACAGAGCTCTGGAACATTAGTGTCCTCCTGGCAAAGTTGAGTGCAGCCTATGTCCTGTTTGTGCTAAATAGCTACAATCACTCAGGTTCAGCTTGGCAGATCCACACTGTTTGCCAGTCCTCACTTCATAGCATGGTAGTTTTTTTTTTTTTTAAGTTTATTTATTTTGAGGGGCAGGGGAGGCATGGAGAGAGAGAGAGTGGGAGATAATCCCGAGCAGGCTCTGCACCATCAGCGCAGAACTCAACACGGGCCCAAACCCACAAACTGTGAGATCATGACCTGAGCCGAAATCAAGAGTCAGGCACTTAATCGACTGAGCCACCCAGGAGCCCCCATAGCATGTAGTTTTAGAGATGTCCAAAGAAATTCCGGGATACCAGGTCAAAGATGGAAAGCCCTGGTTGCCCTCTATGGTTCACTCCAAACTTGAGCCAAATCCTTAGCCATTGGATCTGGGGAACTAATATTCTCTGGGGGACATTCTTGGAATTTTTTATATCAACCAAATGCCAAAGTGGAGCTTTGATGTACTGTAGGCAGAACTCATAATTCCCAGAGGGTTCTCAGTAACCCCCAATATGAGTCCAGAAATTGGGGGTGTGCTGTGGTACAGTGAAGATGCCCTCAGAACAAGGGAGACAGCAGTCCTCGACACAGCCAGCGCTGGCCCCAGTCCCTCCTGCCACAGCAGCTGGCTCTCCAAGTTTCTGATCTGGGCTGCAATTCTCTGTCATTCCTCTTAGGCTCTCTTTCTCAGAAAGACACTCTGTGGGAAGAAGCCTCCTTCAATGTTGTATTTCTCTAAGGCATGGTTTCATAAATTCTAGTTACTAAGGGCTTCAATTCAAGAGTCATAATGTAGGAGACTTAACTTGGGTTAGACAGAGGAACTATTTTAACAGTTAATTTCATACAATCTCAAGATTTTTTAGTTTGAAGAGTCTTAGAAGTCAATTCTCTCATTTTCCAGAGAAGGAAACTGAAACAACAAAGTCAGATGACTTACTTAAGTCACACAGCTATTTACTCACACAGCACAGAGTTAAAGTCTGGGACTTCAATCGTCAGGGCTGTGTTTTCACCCCAAGACTGTTGCAGAACAGAAGTCCTGGTTGTTGGATGGAATGGAGAAGAGATCCCCACCTAGCCTATTCTCAACTATGCCTCTTCCCTCAAAGACTTTGTTCCAGACTCTTTCTCTAAATACTTACTCATCATATCCTTTGCTACCTACCAGTCAACACCTCCTCTCCCAGCCAACTCAGAGAAAGCTTGTGGAGAAGCCACTGGCTTATTGCTTATTTTGGGCATGTTCACATTGTGGTACTGATTGGATCTAAAAATAGATTTCAAGTTCTGCCCTCCGTTTAAGCTTGTGACCATTTTCTTAAACAGGCTTCATGAATTTGTCCTAATGATAATGTTGGTCCCATTATTTAGAACCTAGAATTCTTAGAACTGCCTGTCAACTGCGGAACATGTTCTGCTCTTGCCTTATCTTATCTCTTCCTACCAAGTAATTCTGACTTTAAAATCATGGCCAGCTGTCCTACTCACCATAGTAAATGCCAAAGAGGGCTGCAGCTCCTACAAAGGCTCCCAAAAACTGGGCTCCCACATAAAAAGGAAATTTGAACCATTTCATCCGTCCAAAGAGACACATTGCAAAAGACACAGCTGGGTTGATGTGGCCACCTACAAGAAAGATAAGATGATTAGGGATGTCAGCAGCAGGCCAGGGAGAATTATTATGAAGAAAGCCTTATCTAGAGATCCCAGGCAGAATTCAGTCTTCTAGGTAGAGAACTATATGTGAAGAGACAGAGACTTAAGCATTTGTGAGTGTAAGTAGGTGTGTAAGTGTGTGTGTTTGTGTTTGAGTGGGGAGGAAATGGGAACTAGTAACCTGCAAGTGTCATTAGACACTGTTTAGAGAGTTAAGCTTTCTGAAAAGGGAGTCAGATATAGAAAGAAACTTGTACTCACGAGGCTTCCTTTCTGTCTGTATCTATCATCAATCTACCATCTAGCCATCATCCATCCACTGGGCTTTATCTATCTATAAAACAATAACCTCAAAGAGATTTATATAAACTGATAACTTCAATATATTTTTAAGTCAATATATTTATACAATATATTGTTTAAGGTTTAAATCTGCATCTAGTAATTCCTTGGTCCACATCCAGAAGGTCTCAAACAATCTTAAGATGGAAAAGAGATGTCTAAGGGGAAATGAACCCTCATAAGCCCTCTGAGGCAAGGACCTCATTCTTCACCTTGGCCTTCACACAGTGAAAGGCACAGAGCAAGAGTTCAAAATATGAAAGTCGAATAAATAAATAGTCAGAGGATTTTATTCAGGTAGCTCAGACTGCAAAAGTACTGAGAGGGAAAGTTGTTTGGGAATTCGAGAGGGTGTGTTCAGGATGGTGCCTTGCAAAGCAACAGGTGATTTCTCCTGGCAGAGACGAGCGCACAGCCTGGAATACTGCTGGACAAAGCAGAGCGGTGTAGTGGAAAGAACATGAGTGCGAGACAGAGAGTGCCGCCCTCAAGTCTTGGCTCTGCCAAGGTTGTTGTAACGATCAGATGATTCATACGAAGAGCCCGGGGTGGAACTGGAGCCCACCAGGCCCAAGACGGAAGTCTTATGCGAGCAGATTGAACCCTTTCAAGGTGCTGTTCTGGGCAAGTGACCCCCTTTCCCGCACTCAGAGACCATTCTGTGATAGAGGCAACCTTAATATTTTATTTGTCATCACGCAAAGCTCTTTTGTTTTTTCAAGAATTTATACAGCTTATAGAATGCTACATCAAAAACATCCACCATAGCCTAGGTAAAAGTAGGCAGTGTGAATACTGTCACGGGGGACGTTGCAAAATTAATGGAGGAGTTGTGAGTTCCGATTGGCCAGATTTGAATGGCAGACCACTGGCATGTTCACAAGGAAGCAGGGTGTGGTAACTTCCTTCCAGTAAGGTAATGTTTTCTATTTCAAAACCAGATGTCGTTTGACCTCACCAGTCTGTGACCACAAATGAGATCTTATTTATATTTATGCCGAGTGCACATTGGTTATTTTTGGAATCCTCAAAGAGGGCCTCGTATGTGCCCACAAACCAGTATGTTAGCTGTAGCCACATGAGAAAGTCATCTCCCCCACAGTGTTCCTATCCTAGTCCCGTGGCTGCTGAAACAACCAATATGGGTGTCTGTGTGGATGGCAGTGGTAGGCTGGTGTGTTGTCCCTGCACCTTCCCACCAGTGGGAACGCACCAGTCTTCAAGGAGCCTCTCCAGAGATGGGGAGATGAGCTTCCTTTCCAACCCAATGCCATCTTGTATTAACCGGGCTTAGAAACTGCTGTACTTGTATTTTGGGGTCTCACAGCCTCTCGTGAACAACTTGGTCAGCTCTCAACCCTCACCCAGAAACAGCCTCTAGTGGAAATAGTCCCATCAGCTCTGGTTCTCACCCCTCTGGCCACAGGGGCTTAACCCAGGTCTAGGGGCCAGATGGGAAGACTTCACACCATCCCTCACCCTCTCTTCCTCTTCTTGCCGGTTTCTGCCCCTTTTTTTCCTATGGTGACTGCCCAAATCCCTGAGTATATCAATGGATACAAACAGACATGGGCTGCAGTGGTGATGAAAGCAATTTCTTACACTCTTAGGGCCTGGGGTCAATTTTTCTAAATAAATAGAATTCAATTCAGGGTGTTATGCAGGTGAAATATTCCCAAACCGTGTCACTACCTAAAAAACAGCTGAGAATGCACTCATGTTTATATCCCACGGTTTGTGGAAACCACACTTGTTGTGTGAACATAGGGGGGCCTTGGGGGGCAGCAGTGGAGCCTCCTGCATGCTTGTTTTAAGCCACAACTATGATCTGTGCCTGCTGGCAAGGCCTGCACTGTAATTTGGCCTTGGCACAGTCAGGATGGTCCCCTGTGTACTCTTGTGCTTAGGTAGGCAGTGCAGCCCTGGGATCACAGCAAAGGCTTGACGAGAGAGTGAACATAAACACTGCTCATGCCAAACAAATCACACATACAGGCATCTCTAACCTGGACCACCCCAGGATCTGAGTCCATGTGCTATGGAAAGGGTGCCAGCCAGCAAATGACCATTCCAGGTGCCCAGCTCAAGGAGTCGAGGCAACCATTCTTCAGGGCTCCAATGGCAGTATCTGTCACCAGGCCAGCTGGCCAGCATGGTTGTCTGGCAGGCCTGCTCTGCCCAAAGGCCCTGCTTATAACGCCCTTCCCATAATAGACCACTGTGAATATTGTGTGACCGTGGGGACATGAGGTTTGCTGTCACGTAGACCTGTGTCAAATCTTTGCTCTGCTCTTTGCCAGTTGTGCGACTCCAGCAATTTATTTAATATCTTGGCGCTCCACTTTTCTTGGTGGGATGTAGACAGTAATGCCTGCCTCAGAGGGCTGCTGTAGAGAAAAGAGATAAAGTATGGACAGCCCCAGGATAGCACCCAGCACGTGGTGTTTCCCTTTCTTCCTTTATCCCCAGTGGTCCTGCCTTAGTGTTCTGACAAGGATTCTGAAAGATTCTGAGTGCCTTTGAGAACTGGATCATTTCCACAGTGCTCTCCTAAGTCCCCAGACTGTGTTAAATATCATCATTTCATTTTGCTTCTCAGAACATTGTGAGTGGCTTCCAATCAGGGCAGAATTAGCCCATGATCTGCTTGATGAGACCTGCACTTCCATGAAAGCACCAGTCATTTTGCAAGTGGCATAGACTTTTTCATTGCTGTGGGTAAAAGTCCAGGGATTTTTCTCTCTTGGAGTGATCTTCACTGGGCTCAGCATGGGGTATCCGAGAACCGCTTCCAGGCATGGGGTAGAGAAGATAAAAGATCATATTGATGGAAGAAGAATACAATGTAGTGACTAGATTTAGGAGTCAGCTAGTTCTGAGTCCTAACCCCATCTCTGTCTCTTGCTAAATGTTGCCTTTGCACAAGTCGCTTACCGTTTGCTGTCCCCTTTGATTTTAACATCTATAAAAATAGAATCAAATACATATTCTTTCAGGGTTGTGGAGATCCAAATAAATTGAGGTATGTAAAGCATCCAACACTAGGCTAGCATACTGGAATGGTTGAATTAACAGCAGCTATTATTATTTCTATTACTTACCAGAGACACCTCCAGTCACATAAATGGCCATTACAACTGCCATTGCAAATCCAACATTGATAGTGACAATTCCTCCCAAGTGTCCACGACTGAGGATAGCTTGGGCAACAGAGCCACATCCAAGGACCTGGAATGAGAGGAAGCTTCATAAGTGGGGATGGCCACTGTCAAAGACAATGGAAAGCCATAGGAACAAGAAAGATGTTTTAAGCAGACATGTAGATTGGGCTGCCTCAGGCTTCATGCAAATCAAATCGTAATGATCCCGCTGTGCACAGAGAGCAAAATGGTGGTTCTGAAGCTGTATCTGGCTTACAGATGAGGTTTCTGGGCCTGCAGCATTAACATTTTCCCCATACTTGTAAATCGGGTAATTTCACACCATGATCCAGGGTTCTGTTCTTAGTTTAAATCAAACTTTTTATTTGAGGCAGTTGTAGATTCCCTTGAGGTTGTAAGAAATAACACAGAAAGATCCCATGTACTTTTTACCACTGGTTCCTTTTCATCAATCAGAAGATCTAGCAACCACAGGGAAATAATTTCCTGGAGCAGAGCAGCAGCTGGTCACTCCCTTTAAATTAATGTTTATTTTTGAGAGAGAGAGCATAAGTAGGGGAGGGGCAGAGAGAGGGGAGGCTGCTCACTCCCTTTAAACAGAGCTTGTATGCTCCCAGGCGGCTCACTCACTTCACTCCACTCACGGAGGTCTCCTTCCTGGCCCCTATAGGAGAGCTGGCAATCCCTGCTCTAGAAGTTCCCAGTGTAAGCCATCTCAGGCTCACAGTCATATGCACATCTGACAAATGGAAAGGCCATTTGTGCCATGTACAAAGCCATGGGAAAGGGCATCTGATGTGCAAGAAAACAAAGGAAAAGTGGCAGGGGGATAGCATTGGCAATCTAGCTCTCCTCATCCCCATGTCTTTTCTCCCTGATGAGGCTGTACTTTCTTAGGGAGCCGGGCTGCCAAACTTACTGCTTCTTGCATTCCCTCTGGCACCAAGCACAGAGCTGTGCTTATAGGAAGCACTCTACAAATAGTTATACAGTAAAGATGAAGTAGGATCTTCCATAGTCTTCAGCTGTAGAGGGTATTTTGGAGAATGGGATAAGTATTCAGAAATGTCTGGAACAAATATATTATGGTACATCTACTCAGCAGAGTACTATGCAGCTGTATCACAGAATGAAGCAGATCAGTGTGTACGGAAAGATTCCCAATATATACTATTAACTTTTTTTCATGTTTATTTATTTTTGAGAGAGGAGAGAAAGTACAAGCAGGGGAGGGACAGAGGATTTGAAGCAGGCCCTGCACTGACAGCAGCGAGCCCAACACAGGGCTCATACTCATAAATCATGAGATCGTGACATGAGTCGAAGTCAGACGCTCAACCAACTGAGCCATGCAGGCACCCCTATATTAATAACTTTTAAGAAAAGATATAGAGCAGTGTTAAAGCACACTGCCAATCGTATTCAAAATATATTACATTAAAACCTTGGATTGTGAGTAACTTGTTCTGCAAGTGTTCCACAAGTGAACAAACATTTCTAATAAATTTTCAGTTGATAAATGAGTGATGTCTTGCAATACGAGTAGTATGTGATGCCTAACATCACATGATCACAACCAAGTTAATGATTCTCTCTCTCTTTCTTTCTCTCTCTCTCTCTCTCTCTCTCTCTCTCTGGGATTGTGGGTGATTGTTTCTCATGCCCAGATGCTCGGTCTCAGGCTGCAGTGTTTGGCAGTTATCAGTGATTTTTCAGAATGTTAGAAAGTGCCCACAACTGACACTAGTGTATTTTTTGTCACTTCAGAGCACCTATGGACAGTCCTCTGCTTTTCCAAACAAAAGTAAGCTTAGGAAAGAATGCTTTGCTTCATTCTAGGTCAGACTGCCTGCAGATAGAGACCCCTTCTTCTGCTGCCTTATTGACCATTACATTAAATACAGTATATGACAAAAGTTTATTAATATTGTACTGTAGTCAACATCCATATGAGCATATACAATGGCCCCCATGCAGAAAAAATTCCATTGAGTCAGTAGATAGCAGTGATTCCATAAGGGATTGTGAAAGTCGTCCTACACAATAACCCTTCTCTCTCTTGTCTCCCTCACACCAGCCACAAAGGTTTTCAAAAGCAAGTAAAAAAAATTTTTTTTTATTTTCTTTAGTATTTTGTATTATATTACAGGACTGTAATCATTTCTACATGAATATTTTTGAGTTGTGGAATGAATCATCTGAGTTTCCATTATTTCTTAAGGGAAAATTTGCTTTGATATACAAGGGCTTTGGATTACAAGCATGTTTTTGGAACTAATTATACTTGCAAACCAAGGTTTTACTGTGTATGTATTTCTTTTTACATTCATGAGCCATCTCTATGAACACAGATCAGGAGATGGTACTGGATTCCATGGGGGGAGCTAAATGGCCAGTGCAGATACTGGGAGAGAAATTTTCATTGCACACTTTTTTTTTTTTAACCATGTGTTTTAGTTTGTTTGTACCTCTATAACAAAATACCACAGACTGGGTGGCTTATAAACAACAGACACTTATTTCTCACAGTTCTGGAGGCTGGAAGTTCAAGATAAGGATGCCAATATGGTCAGGTGAAAGCCCTATTCTGGGTTGCAGACTTCTCTGTTGTATCCTGCAGAGCAGAAGGGACTGAGCAAGCTCTCGTAAGTCTTTTAAAAGGGCACTAATCCCATTCATGAGGGCTCCATCCTTGTGAGCTAATCACCTCCCAAAGGCCCTACCTCTAATACCATCACTGTGGGCATTAGGTTTTTAGCAAATGAATTTGGCGGTGGGGGGGGGGACACAAATATTTGTAGCATCATGCATTTCCTAATTTTTAAAAAATGAGTCCTATATTTTCACTGAACAATTAAAACCATTTAATCATGGTTCATTAAGGAAACATTTGATGAGGGAGTGTTACTGGGAAAGACAGATTAGTTACATGTAAGTCTGTTAGAAAAGCAACAAGACAATAAATGGCCATCAGCCATCCTCATGCTGTGGTTTAAACAGCTAGTATGCTCCTGGAGGAATAAGTTCTGGACTGCAGGATCATTAAATCATTGCTCTTTATATTTTGAATTGGCCAAACTTTTTCTAGAATACATGGCTCAGCTTGGGTTTCATAATGAAACAACAACTTCAAGAAGGACTCAGTATCAGGTAAAGAATATTATTTAAGGACACGTGAGGAAAGGTTTCAGAAATAAATATGCTCAAGGAAAAAAGAGATTAAACATGTGAATGCCTCTTATCAGGAAGATAATAACCAGCCACTATGTGTCTCTTCACAAAAGGATGAGAAGAGAAGTGTGAACCTGAAGTAGGAGAGGTAGCACATAAACAATTTCTTGACAGTGATGGATTAATTCTAAACCGCTCCCCCAGGGTGCGTCTGTGAGGTCTTTCATAGAAATATAATATACAAACAATAATTTCATACATATAGAATGATTTTGTTTTACTCCTCCCTGAAGGCAGAGAAATTATCTTGATGGTCTTTCAATAGCCTCCGTAATCCCCAATTCTAAGACATATTGACTCACCTCAGTTCTAACTGCTGGATGGTAGGGTTAAGTAGGTGGCTTGATATCTTGAGGGACACCCTTGGGCTACCCATCACACATGCACTGGCTTGGCTCCAGACCCTACACTGAATCCTAAGTGAGGTTGTAATAGGAACATATTCCCCTTTCCTTATTCAAAAACATCCCCTGGGTCCATTTCATAGCCTATCAATTTCACTTAGACTTGACCTATTTTTTTCCCAGAATCTCTATCTATTATAATAACTCTCTTTATTAAAACCACCACCACATTGGTGTCTTTCTTTTTAATTTAAACTGAATTAACTGCCCTGTGCACAACTTCCAAAGTAACTGGCATTTTGGCAGCATCTTCAGAAAACAAGAATAAAAGTTTACTGACAACTGCCATGACTTGATTTAGACAATGAGGTGTAATGAGACACATCCGGACACAGGCCAGTCCTGAAATATTACTGCTTTCCATATAAGCATCTTCCTGCTTTTATGGTCTGATGCGCGTGCACTCGTGCTAGTCTAGAGGGGACAGAAAAGTTTTAAATGGCCTGAGTGGATTCAGGGAGGCCTCTGCCCTGTCAAATTTCATAATGATTAATACTCTCCTTTTCCACCCCAGATGCTGAAATGGTTTTTTTGTTCTTTCCTCAGGAAGATAATCGATGCTGTGTGCTGTGGGAAAGGAAGGAGGACAAATGAACAGTGTGGGGACTTCCCTGACCATCAGAAATTGCCACTCAGATTTCAGCCCAGATTTACATCATTGCTTTTAAATTTTAAAATACATTTATTATAGTCTCAGAGGCAATGAGGAAGTCAGGCAACTACCCTCTAGTATCACCCCTTGCCTGCCTTGTCCCACCTGAATTTACTGCACAGGGAAGCAGTCCTTGGATATCCTAATGTATCGTGGCCTGATTGCTAGGGAACTGGTCACCCACTCTGGTTTCCTTCTTCTGTGCGCCCAGTGTAGTTTTTTTCCTTCCAAAATGAAAGAACTTTCCTTCATGGTATTACTGAGAAATTTTCCAACCAACTCCCTGCCCTAACCTTTGAAAAGCCTGTCCTACCATTCTCCTTCTTAGATACAGAGAAAGCCTATTATCATATCCACTTTGTCTCAGTTTTCTGGTCTCCCTATCTGGAAAGCTGTTTTGGACCCATTACCCATTCATAACTCACCACACCTAACCTTTGTTCTTTGAAATTCAATCGTACTGTCCATACTATACAATTAGTGCTTAGTTGTTTTCCAAATGCCGGACCTTGGTTTCCTTATCTAGAAAACAATTCTAAGATTCCTTTCCATACCCACAGCAAACACTAGGCTGGTTTATTTTGTTTTATTGTTTCCTTAGGTGTTGTGTTTCCCACGCCCACCATCCCCTCCTTGTATGTGGAGGCCATGTACAGACCTTCAAGTTCTGTTCCACCTTCTTGTCAGGATCTAGCAACTGCTCAGTCTAACTGCCTTCTCCAGGAGAGTTAGAGAACTCACAAAAGCATGTAGAGGAGGAAAGGTATTACAAGTCATGGATCTGGTCCTCACTGTGTCCTTCGTTGTGCCCCCAAAGCTCCTCATTCATCTCTCATTCATATTCTCTCAATAGCTTCACCAAGCTTTCTCTTCTCTCGTCTGCCAATACACCACCCTCCTTTCTGCAAACACCACCACCTTCTACTTACTCCGTGCCTGTAAGTTGCCTTGAAGCTCAATGACAATGTAGAATATCACATTTGTGTCTGTTATTCAGCACTATGTAACTACTCCTGAACTTAGTGGCTTAAAATGACAACATTTATTTTGCTTGTGAGTCTGCAGTTTGGGCAAGGTTGGTCAGGGCATTTCAACTCTGCTCCATTTGGTGTCAAGTATGATGGTTCAAAGTTGATAGGATTATAATTATCTAAAGGCTAACACATTCACGTGTTTAGTGGTTGATATTGGCTCTCAGCTGATGCCTTAGCTGGAGCATTGGCCCAAACACCTACAAATGGCCTCTCCTTGTGGACTGGCTTCTTTACAACATGGTGGCTCGGTTCCAAGTGTGAGCACCATAGTCTCCAGAGCCTGGGGTCTTAAACCCTGCATGATGCTCTCTCCTCAGCCTTAGCACCATGCTGGTTCTGAACTCAATGGCACACATACTGGATCTTATATAGGCATTTCACCAACAACATCCTAAACAGGTATTCATCTGGTCCATGTTGGATTACTGTGAGGCATAGGGAGCTCATTATCACATCAGGCAGTTTGTGCTATATATTTTTTCATTGTTCCATTGGCTGGGGAGTCCTTCCTTATATGAAGTTGGAATCCTCTCTCCTCTAATTTCTGTCTATTAGCTCTAGGCCCATTCTTGGGACTATAAAGAATAAACTTCTTTCACAAACCGGGCTTCTAATAAATGGAGGGAGCCTAAGGTCCTCTCTAAGTTCCCTTTCCTGGATGCCTGTCCCTTCATTTTTGATTCCTGAGAGTCAGATTCCCAGTGAGTCTCACCTGGTTGAGCTCTGGGTTGTCAGCATTCCTCTTAAAACACAGGGCCCAGAAATGGACACAGTCCTCCCTTATTTGTGTGTCATGTTCTGACATGGTAATTTATCCTATACCCTCTGCTCATTGCTTCTACTGCCATCTAGTGGGACACTCAGGCACAGGATGTACTTGAACTGTTCACGTATCTATGCCTGATTTTCCCAATTTTATAAGGTATACAAGATCATGTGTTAAACTCCTTTGTCTCTGTAACAGCATCTAGAATATTGGAGGTAATTAAATAAACAGATTTTAGCTGCTGTTTCCAGGTACGACTGTCGGTGTCTGTGTAAATGAACATGTCAATTCTCAGTCTCAGCTTGATTATCTATTAAAGCGTAATAATAATACCAGCCAGGCTTGTTTCATAGGATTGTTTAGTAAAGGTGCAAATGGGATAACAACAATGAAAGCACTATTTAAATGACAAAGGGCAATGACAAGTGCAGGATATTATTGCTTTTAATATAAACTAAAAAAGAAAACCCCCATTTTGGGTGAGTAAGTTAAGGCAAACGGACTCATGAACTTAACCACTGACTCACTGATGGGTAATAAAACCAGGGAGAAACACATCTATGACATGTATTGCAAATAGTTGCTGTTTCATTCCTAGTAGTGGGATAAATTTGCGGAAGAGAGAAAGTGGGAAGCTGACAAGAGCTTCACATTGTTTTGCCTATTTATGATTCCTCTCCAAAGATGGGTCCTTTCATATTTGGTGGGGTTTTAGTGCTTTTGGTAGGAAAGCAACACAGAAAGGGGAGAGGGTAAATACTGTTGTTATTATCAGGCACCACATGTGGCAGGAGTGGGAGAAAGAATTTCAGTGGAAAAGCAAGAAGGATATTTGAAAGGCAGTTGGACTGGTGACCAGTCATTCTCAATCACCCAGGCCAAACATTCTGGAATCATTTGTATTCTCTCCTCTTCTCTCCCTTTGCCATTCATAGCCAATCATTCTCAAATTTTATGAGTCTTCTTCTGCAGCCCCCAGCCAGTGTCCTCACCCCCAGTGTCTCCCCACTCAGTGACCATGCCAGATGAAGCACAACTTATATGCCATTACTCAGGAAGTAGCAGCACAAACACCTCCACCTGGTCCTCAGGGCCCTCTGGTGCCTTGCCTCGTGACTCATCCACTTTCTGCCTGGTATTCTTCAGCATAAATCTGCATCAGCCAGGCTGGTGTCCCAGTCACTTGAGTCCTTTGAGCTCATGACACTCATTCCCACCCAGTACACCTGCTCATGCTATACCTTCCAGCAAAATGTCCCTTCTCTTCACTTTCCCCAGCCAAACCCAATCTATTCTTAACACTGAACTAAAATCCTACCTCCTCTGTGGGGTTTTTCTTTGACAGCTTCAGCCTGCAGAGGCCTCTTCTGCTTCTTCTACTATGTCTTTACGATGTCATTTCATTATATTCCACCTTGCCTTGTGTCACCCCACCAAGACTGTAGCGTCTGCCACAGCAGCTCAAGCAATATCTGATGTAATATATTAAAATGTCTAAACATAAGCAGGGAAAATAAAACCCTGTGTAAATGTCTTTTCAAGAGAAACAGTCAATTTCAGGGTGGGATGTGAGAAGTGGGAGGTGTGATTTCTAAGAAATATCAGTTGGGCTGCTGGCAAGTTCCCAACTGAGCCATGACCCCTACGACAAGCTGATTACTGGACACAGATCAAGTTATTATCACAGACAAATGCTGGAGATGAGCAGAAAGGATAATAAGCCTACTATTCTCAAAACTCTTAGGTATCTATTCCCTTCTTTACAGTGCCAACCAAGATATTCCCAACACAGTACACAGTGCATAATAGACCCTCAACAAATATTTATTTAGTCAGTATGTAAAACAGAGACTCAATAAACATTTATTTAGTAAGTAGGTAAAAATTGAGCCCTTTCAGAAAAGCAGTCATTAATAAAGGCTAGGGATTCTTTAGCAAAATGTTTACAAATGTTTGCAAATGCTTGCAACACGAGGCCAATGATCACTAGGGAAACTTGTAATTATTATAAGGGGTCTGTGATTCTTTGTGTGCATCAAACATGGTCCAAATAAGGGGGAAAAAAACCATGTCTCATATCTACTTTTTGTAGCTCAGTATTTTCAGAATTAATAGATACTGAAAGAAGAGTTGAAAGGACTTCTTGGGAAATACTGTCATGGACTTTGGAGTTAAGGCTTCATGAAATGCTTACTATCTTTACTCATCCGTTTAGGGTAGCATGGATAAAGAAATATAAACACCAGCTACGATCTATTTGGTGTGTTCTTTGTGCCGGGTTCCTTGCTAAGTGCCTTACCTGTATTACTTCATCATTATCAACTTATGTTCACCCTAGGAGAAAAGTACGGTATTATTATCTCCCTTTTATGGATGAAGAAATTGAGGCTGAGAGAGGCCAAGCAATTTCTCTAATGTTACATAATAAAAAATAAAAGAGACAGAACCTGGATTTGATCCCAGGTCTGTCCTAATCGGAGGCCTGTGCTCTTAACCATTACACATTGGGTGGAGTGAGAGGTCATCAGAAGGAACAAATACCCCCGAGAATTGATAGAAATATTCAGGTAGAATGCTGGGCTCCCACAGTGTGGGATCAGGGCACCAGTTTTCCTATCTCATACTGCAAGTGAAGGGCTGTCTGGGAATGCTGAAGGATTTGGAGACCCATGATAGCAGCCATCTGTTATCAATCTACCCAGTGCAAACAACTGCATTGTAAACCAGGTATATCAGTCCAAGGGGGCTGAAGGCCTGAGGATGATGCTCATTTGGGGACTCTTCTTATAGTTCTTGGGCTCCTGTACCAGGGCACGTGACGTTTCTGGTGATAACAAACATGGTCACTTTGGTCCGACACTTGTGAATTTTCACCAAAGCTTCTAGTGACCCAGCGAAAAATCCTTTTCAGGCCCATTTCCCTTCTTTCTCAGAGACCAGTGAGATAGGCTGGTGACTAAGTTTAGCTTTTCAGTTTATGCAAAACCTGTTTCACTGATTAACATTTGCTTGCTCTCTTGCTCCTCCTGCATAGGCAACTTCCACTTTTGTCTGTCTTCTTTCCTCTTGGTGTCTCGCAACTTTGTGGTCATCGGGAGAAGGTACACTCATGCGCCCGATGCTGATCAAACCTGCCTGGTACCGGAAGTGAGTGGGCTGAGATAATGGTGGGGCAAGGCCTTTATCTGTACTGATGAACCACACCCACGAGCCACACAGATGGCACTGGCCAGCATTCTGGGGACTTATTAGCACTCATATCTGTTCTCAACACTAAGATCCAAGAAGTGAAGCCATTCCCCAACTCTCACCTGCCCCTTTAACCAGACCCAAGAAGTAACCCAAGGGGCCATTGTAAAATGCCCCAACATTTTCCAAGCTCACCTGGCTAGTATTTATTTATTACCATTCTCTTGAAAACTTTTCTAAGAAGGGAATATCCTCCTTTAATTTAGTAATGCCAGTTTGGGACATGTTTGTTACGTCTCACGTGGGAAGCAACCATGTGAGCCAAGAATGTGAGTCATGTATGACTGTTTACCTTGTACATTGGTGCAGGTCTTCTTGAAATTTAGGGGAGGAATATATTTTAAATGAAAAATATCCTTCAGTGGAGAATTTGTCATTTAATGTAAATGTTCATAAAACAGAAGTCAGTATTCAAAGAGTATGCCTGTGGCAACATTTGTAATTTAAATGAACTGATTTGTTTACACACACACATATATGTTACAAATACTCTCTTTTAGTCCCCATAATAACTCCAGGGAAGGAAAACTCTGCTGTTTTCTTCTAAAGAAACCCTTGGACAAAGAAATTAAGTAATTTGCCCGAGGCCATACAACTAGTGAAAAGATTTTTTTGGAACCTAAAATTAACATTTGTGTCCAAAGGTTGTGTTTCTTCACTTACCCTAAACTGCCCTCAACTGTACCTGAACAAAATAAGTAGTGTGTCCAGATTTGTGCTTTACAAGTCTGTCTTTCAAAAAATGTAATATAGTAAACTAAGATCCCTAAATCTGCAAGTAGCCCTAATTGTGATCTGGCATTCACTCAGCCATTCCTTCCTCTCATCATTTTTTCTTCCATATATATGTACATTCGGCACATGTGGTGCCTCATGGTAGCAGGGGTGCAAACAAAATTCAGACACAGGTCCTCTAAGAGCTCACAGAGTAGTGGGAGAGGTAAGATAGCTGAGAGCCGGTAAGAAAAATATGGATGAAGTGTGGTGCTGTTATTTAATATTCTAAGCTTGTTATTTTTTTTTTTTTGAGGTCTATTTATGTTTGAGAGAGAGAGAGAGAGAGAGAGAGAGAGAGACAAAGCGTGAGTGGGGGAAGGGCAGGAGAGGGAGACACAGAATCTGAAGCAGGCTCCAGGCCCTGAGCTGTCAGCACAGAGCCCAATGAAGGGCTCAGACCCACGAATCGCAAGATCATGACCTGAACTGAAGTTGGACTCTCAACCGACTGAGCCACCCAGGCACCCCACTAAGCTTGTTATTAGTAAATGGCTTAAGCATTTATGGCTAGGGAAAGTATACCTGGAAATGTGGTTTTATAGTTTAGTCTTACGACCTAAGTGACAGCTATTTTGACATTTCAGTCTCCCCAAATTCTTGAATTATCTGATTAATACCCCCAAATTATTGAATCACCATAGTATTTAATAATACTATTAAATCTGAGATGTATTAATATATGCACATAACAGATTGGCCTAATGAGCAACTTGATTAAAATTATATGAGATCAAGATTTCTCTTCTGGTACTGCCTGAAATAAAAATGGTTTTCACATGATTGCCTCAGTCAATTTTGCCAGGTGTTAGGATGAGAAAACAAAAGGACCACAATCTTGCACTGAGGAATTTGATTTCCAATAGCAGGCCTCTTATAAACAGATGATATTGAGTAGAAGGCTGAGGCCCTCACAGTCTCTCCACTTGCCCTTTTCTGGTGAGAATAGTTTGTAGAGTGTGGTTAAGGACATCTTGAGAGCACAGTCACAAACTGGTGGTCCATGACTGAAGACAGTCTATGAGTGGGATTGACTCAGAGATATGCTTGGCCTACATGGTGATTTTTTTTTTTAATTTTAGAAATTGTTGCTAGTATTTAATCTTATTTTTTAATGGTTATTTATTTGTTTTGGGGGGTGAGGGGCAGAGAGAATCCAAAGCAGGCTCCATGCCCAGCGTGGAATCCAACGCAGGGCTCCATCTCATGAACCATGAGATCATGATATGAGCTGAAATCAAGAGTCTGAGCTTGACCTACTGAGCTACCCAGGCACCCTTGTTGCCAGTATTTAAAAAGAAAAATTACACATAGACCTTTCTTTTTTTCAAACTTGAAAGTCTGATAAAAATCCACCCCATTCCTACTTGGCCACAGTGGAGACAGTCTGGGTGGCAGACGCCTCCTGAGACAGGACAGACACTTCCTTCTTAACCCTGCCATGTCCACTTCATCCATATATGTTACCTGCCTCATTTCAATAAGCTTTGGGGCTACTGACTCCCATCTTAAGTCCTGGGAGGAGAAATCCATTTAGCTTTTGGTGTCGGTGACTTCCTGACCCCACAGATATCCTGGTGATAGCAGCCCCAAGATGAGATGCAGCACAGACTCTCAGTTCCTAGAGAAAGAATCTGTGGCTACCTTCAAATGAAAGACTGACTATGGGCAAGACTTTAAGGTAGCAGTGATAGGGAGACCAAAAGCACAGTCTCCATTATTATTTTGTACAGTTTATTTTGAGAGAGAGAATGCATGAGTTGGGGAAGGGCAGAGAAAGAGGGAGAGAGAGAGAATCCCACGCAGGCTCCACACTGTCAGCGCAGAGCCTGATGCAGGGCTTGAACTCATGAACTGTGAGATCATGACTTGAGCCAAAATCAAGCGTCAGACGCTAAAGTGACTCAGCCACCCGGGTGCCCCGTATAGTCTCCATTCTTGAGAAGGGAGTCACTTTGGGCCTTTGCCAGAGGTTCTCCTCCTCCTATAAACATTTTGTTTTTTGTAACTGGAGAGGAAGGAGAACAAATGCCAGTCTGTCAATACATTCTCTGCAAACCTTGGCCCTTCAGCCTGTGCTGTAGGTATATGTTACTATAAGTCGCACATCCTACTTATACATCTATTTAGTTTTTGTGACTATATCCACTGGAACATGTCATGATAATAGAAACAACAACAACAGCTAACATTTTATTGAGTGCTTTTTATGAGTTAAGTACTTTCCATACATTAGCCCATTGGTCCTCACATCAACCCTTTGAGTCAGGTCCTCTCTCTTCCTCCATTTTACGAACAAGGGAATGAAGTTTAGAGAGGTTAGGAGAATTTCTCACATTCACACACATGGGGCCCAGGTTTGACTACACATGATTTTGACCACTGGATAGGTGAATGAACAAACATTAATAGCACATATATCATACTGTCATGTACATTGCTTCCATTATTCTTCCCAACATTTAATCCGCATTTAAAAATTGGAAGGCCAGGGCACCTGGGTGGTTCAGTTGGGTAAGTGTCCGACTTCAGCTCAGGTCATGATCTCACGGTTCGTGGGTTTGAGCCCCAGGTTGGGCTCTGTGCTGGCAGCTCAGAGCCTGGAGCCTGCTTTGAATTCTTTGTCTCAGTCTCTGCCCCTCCCCAGCTCTCAGTCTGTTTCTCTCTCTCAAAAATAAATAAACATTAAAAAAAATGTTTTTTAAATAGAACAAAAAGTGGAAGGCTGGAGAGAGACAAACCAATACAGACTCTTAACTATAGAAAGCAAACTGATGGTTGGGGTCGGGGTAATGGGTGAACTAGATGACGGGGATTAAGGAGTGCACTTGTTGTGATGAGCACCGGGTGTTGTATGGAAGTGTTGAATCACTATATTGTACACCTGAAACTAATATTACACTGTATACTAACTGGAATTAACATAAAAACTTTTTTTAAAAAAATGGAAGACTGGATAACCTGACAGAATTCATACAGCTAATAAGTGGCAGAATTTGAGTCTGGAACCAGGTCTTCTGATTCCTAGCTCTGTGTCCCTCCTGTGCCAACTGCTTTTGTTTTGGTGGGTCTGTTTGTTCCCTTTATTAGGACAGAATGCATATTTATGCACAGCTTTCTAGTCAGTTAGTTTTCAAACTGGAAAATAAAATGTTCTCAGTCATAACAAAAATAGTCACAAAAAAACCCAAGACTGAAACCTGGACCTTCTGGTTAAAAATAAAGTATTTGATGGTATGTGGCCTGAGAAAATATCAGGATAAGATCAGTCACCCCTCAAGAACCAGCTGTACTTGAAAAGAGATGATGTTAGGGCAAGCTCATAAAAACAGAGGAATCTGAAATTTGAGAACCAGGTGAATGGGCAAATGGCCAACCTCAGTGCTCTCTAAGTAGAAAAGAGGATGAAGCACAAACTTGGGTCTCAGAAATATAAGGTGATTAAACGTCATTCTTTCTCATAAGATGAAAAGAACAATGCTCTCCTTTTCTGGCCTATATCAGGTGTTCATGTCCCTCAACTCATCCAAAATAATGCTAGCTTGGACAAAAACTTGATCACAATCCCTGGGTCAGAATTAGGAACTAATTAAACATTTATTTATTAAGGTGTGAGTGTTCAATAGGATAAACATGGGTCTGATGATGCTGTACATAGATGGAGGGTTGCTGAGGACAGCTCTCTCCCCCTCCCCCACTTTTCTTGGTAAATGTTTATTTATGTTTGGGAGAGACAGAAAAAGCATGTGAGCAGGGGAGGGACAGACAGACAGAGAATCCAACGTAGGTTCTGCACTAACAGCAGAAACTTGATGTGGGGCTTGAACGCACAAACCGTGAGATCATGACCTGAGCCCAAGTAGGATGCTTAACCAGTGGGGCCACCCAGGTACCCCAAGGACAGCTCTCTCTTTATTCAAAGTGACCTAACAATGTTAAGAACACCTTGGGTCACCTTCAGTCTGGAAGATACCTGAAGACAGGAATTCTGGGGCAAATTTGTTTCTTAGATTCATTCCAGACCCAGTATGTTCCACAGACCATCAGTTCCATGAGATGCTCCTCAAAAAAAAAAAAAAAAAAAAAAAAAAAAAAAAAAAAAAAAAAAGGATCTTTGCAGGGGCCATGCTAATCTTCTCTGTATTATTCTAATTTTTCTCCAAAGAAGACATACAGATGGCCAACAGACACGTGAAAACATGCTCAACATCACTCATCATCAGGTAGTGCAAATCAAAACTACAATGAGCTATTACTTCACACATGTCAGAATGTCTAAAATAAAAAACACAAGAAACAAGTGTTGGCGAGGATGTGGAAAAAAGGAACCCTTATGCACTATTTGTAGGAATGCAAGCTAGTGCAGCACTGGGGAAAACAGTATGGATGTTCCTCAAAAAATTGAAAATAGAATGACCATATAATACAGTAATCACACTAGTGGGTATTTACTCAAAGAATATGAAAACACTAATTCAAAAAATATATGCACCTTTATGTTTATTGCAGCATTATTTAAAACAGTCAAATTATGGAAGCACCCCAGTGTCCAATGATGCATGAATGGATAAGGAAGATGTGGTGTAAATACACACAATGGAGTATTATTCAGTTATAAAAAGGAATGAAATCTTGCCATTTCCAAGGTGATGGATGGATCTAGAGGGTATAATGCTAAGCAAAATCAGTCAGTCAGAGAAAGACAAATACCATATGATCTCACTCATGTGTGGAATTTAAGAAACAAAACAAATGAACAAAGGAAAAATAGAGACAGACCAGGAAACAGATTCTTGACTATAGAAAACTGATGGCTACCAGAGTGGAGGTGGGTGTGGGTGATGGGTGAGATAGGTAATAGGGTTAAGAGTACACTTATCCTGATGAGCATTGAGCAATGTATAGAATTGTTGACTCACTATATTGTATGCCTGAAATCAATATAGCACTATCTATTAACTATACTGAAATTAAAATTTTAAAAAGGGATTTGTTGGGGTGACTGGGTGGCTCAGTTGATTACACATCTGATTGTTGGTTTTGGCTCCAGTCATGATCTCATGGTTTGTGAGATCAAGCTGAGTCGGGTTCTGTGCTGATAGAGAGGAGCCTGCTTGGGATTCTCTCTCTTTCCCTCTCTCTCTCTGCCTTTTCTCTCTCTCTCTCTCTCTCTCTCTCTCTCTTTCTCTCTCAAAATAAATAAACATTAATAAAATAAAAAAGGAATTTGTGGTCAAGTAAGTCCAGGGCCTATATATTCTATTTCCCTCTTAGAGTTTATAGTGAACATTAAAAGCTCTGATAAGTCCTATAGTTGAAGAAACTGCTTAACTTGGTTTAACCCAGTGTTTTCCAAACATATTTGGGATGGACAGCATATTTTCTTTCACTTAATCCTTATTTGCATTTCATGGAACTAGTATTCTTCAGAACACATTATGAGCAACTCCCTAAAACACATTGAAGGGAGAAGATCTGCTGAGTCAGCTCTTTTAGGGGAACAGGGGATTGAAGAAAATGTACATGAATATGTAAAATTTTTTTCAGATACAAAGGGTATACAATAAAATATAAGAAATTTATCTCTTGGTTTGTGTGGGTGGCTCATTCAGTTAAGCATCTGACTTTGGCTCAGGTCATGATCTCACCTGTATTGGGCTCTCTGCTATCAGCACAGACCTCGCTTCAGATCCTCTGTCCCCCTCTCGCTCTGCTCCTCCCTTGTGCACAAGCACTCTCTCTCAAGCAAAAAAACTTAAAAAATAAAAGAAATTTGTCTCTTTCCCATCCCAGATTTTATATTTTATTCTTTACAGTAACTAATATCACTACTTCCTGGTATATCCTGTAAAAATGTGTGTGTGTGTGTGTGTGTGTGTGTGTGTGTGTGTGTTTATACAAATAGGAGTATTTTATACATACCATTTTCTGCTGACTTTTTCAAGTTGTTAGCTTAATGAATCTTTTCATAACAGCATATAAAAATTGGCCTCATTATCTCTAATTCCTATATAGCAGTTCATTGTAAGGATGCACCCCAATTTATTTAACCACTTATTTGTTGATAGAGGCATGGGTTTTTCAGGAGGTTTCCTCCTTAGAAAATCTAAACTTTGAAATAGAGACTAAGGCGTGTGGGCTGATTCTAGGCTGGGAGAGAAGTGAAGCCCTCAGATCTTTTTTGGTCTTGGCTGGTCATGCCGGGACTGTGTGTCTTAGCATGATCAGCCAATCCATCATGATGGAGGAGGGGGGCACATTTTGCTGGCATATTTTCTCTTAAAGCATTTTCTTTGCTTGGTGGGTTCAGTGAGCTCAGCAGTCCTACCAGGACATGAAATAAGGTGCCCACTACATGTATGGAGTAGACTTCATTGCTGAGCTGTTTTAGCATTTTGATCAGACCTATCAGCTACCTCTCTTTTATGAGGCTTCTCTTCCTCCCAGTCCCTCAGTTTATGCTGTATCTTCATCATAAGGTTGATGAGTAAAGAGGAGACAACGTCTGCTCTCATTTCTATGTTCTCCTTTCTTGTCAAGTAATGGAAACATGTTGCAATGGGCTTTGTCACTAAAGAAAAAAACAAACCAAACCCATTCTGGAAAGTAGAAAACAAAAATACTTCCTCTTTGAAAGTCAATGAATGTAGCAAGTTTTCTGAGTCAAAATTCAAACTCAGGGATCAAAAACAGAGTTCTGTTTGGCAGAATTGTTTGGCTTTAGGAATCTGTAGCCTTTAGATCAATGACCCAGAACAGACTTTTCTCCCCAGGTCTTTTGGAACTCTGAAATTTTCCAGGCCAGTCTGGCCCTTCATGTTCACTGTTGGTAAGGGGAACTCTATAGGAAAGTCCTCCTTCAGCTGATCCTGACTCAGGCTGTAAGGACTAGAAGAGAATCAGCTTCATTTGGAGAAAGCATGGGATTTCCTAGTTAGTCATTCATGGTCACACATCTCATGTGGGGGAAAGGGAGCAGAGAGACATTCTTTTTTTTTTTTTTTAATATTTTTAATGTTTATTCATTTATTTTTGAGAGAGAGAGAGAGAGAGAGAGTGAGCGAGGGGGGTGGGGAGGACAGAGAGAAAGGGAGACAGAGAATCCTAAGCAGGCTCTGCACTGTCAATGCAGAGCCTAATGTGGGGCTCAAATCCACAAAACTGTGAGATCATGACCTGAGCAGAAACCAAGAGTCAGACACTTAACAGACTGAGCCACCTAGATGCCCTGCAGAGTGCCACTTTTTTGGAGAGAGTGCTCTTCAACAGGGTATGCACATTCATCAGTCTTCCTTTTCTAGTTTTCCACTTTACAACAATCATTTCTTGTTGGTGATATACCCGAGCAACCTCCCAGAAACAAATGTAAGACTGCTGTGGAAGAACAACCCCACAGTGCAGGCCGTACAGAATTCCCACAGAGAAAAGCAAACCCTCCTGTAAGAGTTTACACTACAAATTTAGAAAACACTAAAGGAAGTTTTCTTTTGTGAATGAGAGTGCATAAAATAAACAGGATTATTAGTTCCCCCAAAACTTGAGATGAACAGAACAATCATAAAATACCATCGGTACATTAGGCTTTAGTGAGTTAGAGAGAGAAAAGAAATAAACACATGAGAAGAGAAAAGAAAAGCAATTTTTGAAAAGAACCAAATAGAACTTCTAGAAATGAAAACATATTAATGAAACTAAAGACTTAATGAATGTATTAAAAGATTAGATACAACAGAGAGGAATTCGTGCATTGGAAAATAGATTTGAGACAACTACATAAAATTCATCATGGAGAGATTAAGAGATACAAATATGAGAGAAGGGTAGAGACATAAATAAAAAAAGTAAGAAGGTCAGCCATATATGCACATTTAATAGGAATTCTATAAGGAGAAAACAGAGACACTGGGGAGAGGCAAGGCGATTAAACTAAGAATTTTCTAGAACTGTATAAATTGTGAATCTTTAAATGCTAATAAACAATGAATCCTGAGTGTTATGTATAAGATAAAATAAGCCCTAGTCATATTGTAGTGAAATTTCAAGGGAAAAAAAAGAGAAAGTCTTTTTGTTGTTGTTGTTGCTTTTATAATTTTTAAAATTTCAGTATAGTTGAAACACAATGTTACATTAGTTTTAGGTGTACAACATAGTGATTCAACTTCTCTATATGTTATATTCTGCTCCTTTCCAATGCAGTTACCCTCTGTCACCAAACAACACTATTACAATACCATTGACTAGATTCCCTATGCTATGACTTTTATTCCTGGAAGCCTGTATCTCCCACTCCCCTTCACCCATTTTGCCCATTCCTCTATTCTTCTCCCCTCTGGTGACCATCATTTTGTTCTCTGTATTTATAGGCCTGATTCTGCATTTTGTTTATTTATCCATTCATTATGTTTTTTTAGATGCCACATCTGAGTGAAATCACATGGTATGTGTCTTTCTCAGTCTGGCTTAAATACCCCCTCTATCTAGGCCTGTCTATGTTGTTGCAAACGGCAAGATCTCCTCCTTTTTTATGGCTGTATAATATTTGTGTGTGTGTGCGTGTGTGTGTGCCACATAAAAAGAGAAACTCTTAATAGAAACTAGGGAAATTCAGATTAAGACAAGAATTAGATGAACACTAGACTTGTCAACAGCAATAAGAGACATTGGAAGGACACCTGCGAATTGCCAAGCAAAACCAGTTGTCAACCTCAAATTCATCAGCCAATCATTGAAACTTGAGAGTGAAATAAAGAAAAACTCAGGCAAACAAAGACAGAGAAAGTTTATTCCTCACACACCCTTTCTGGAAAATTTCCTAAGGAAAGGTTTTTTTACTGCACAAAGAAGGAAAATGCACCTAAAAGTAATGCATATATGTATAAGTAATTAGCAAATAAAGTGATAAGTGGTAGTAAATTTAAATAAGTAATCATCATTAAAAATACCAATAATAAAAATATTGGAGGTAGAATTTAAATATCAGACAATAATGACATGTAAGATAGAGTGGTTGATTACAATCAGGATTTTAAAAAGTTTTTGAGTTGTTCAGGAGGAAAGAAGTTGATTCACTTTAAATTTTGTTAACTCTAGAATACATTTTCTAAAGATGAAAGGGTAAATACTTAAAAATAGAACAAGCACAGGAGAAAGGGGAGAAATAAAGAAACCTGTTCAACTCGATGGAAAAATGTAAGAAAGGTCACTTAAAAAGGGGGGCGGGCACCTGGGTGGTTCAGTCAGTTAAGGGTCAGACTCTTGATTTCTGCTCAGGTCATGATCTCACAGTTCGTTCATGAGATTGAGCCTCTGCTTGGTATTCTCTCTCTCCCTCTCTGTGCCTCTCCCTGTTCATGCTCTCTCTCTTCTCTTTCTCTCAAAAGAAACTTTAAAAAAAAAAAGATCAAAGCAGAAATTACTGAGTGAAAAAAAAACACATTAAAAATTAGAGAGAATCATCACAAGTACAGTAGAGATATTAAAAGCCATATGGAAATACTATGAAAAATTATTTCACAATTATTGCTTTCACTGTATTGATTTTGAAAATATTAGCAATTTTGAAAAACTATGTTTCAAAACACAAATGAAGTACAATATAGAAAAAATATAAATTGCTAAAATGTAATTAAGAATAGAAAATCTGGGGGCTCCTGGGTGGCGCGGTTGGTTTGGCTGAGTGTCTGACTTCGGCTCAGGTCATGAACTCAAGTTCTGTCGGTTCAAGCCCTGCATCAGGCCACATGTTGACGGCTCAGAGCCTGGAGACTGCTTCGTATCCTGTGTCTCCCTCTCTCTCTGCCTCTCCCCAACTTGTGCTCTCTCTCTCAAAATAATAAATAAACATTAAAGAAATTTAAAAAAAAAGAATGGAAAATCTAACTTAGACAATTAGACATAAGTTTTAGAGAAATCTTCTTGTACACTTCTCTCTCTCTCGCTCTTTTTTTAGTGCATATGCTAAGTAATCTTCAAGGAGTAGGTAATCCTTACTTTATACAAAGTGTTGTAGTACGGTGGGTTTGTGTATCCATTCCCCTCGTGAACCGTTATGTGGTTTGCAACACAGAAAATATAAATATAAATATAAAATATAAAATATAGAAAATATAAAAAGAGGGAAAGAACTACTTTTCATGGTGCTAATGTAATCTTGGTGATTAAATTAGACAAAGGACAACATAAAAAGAAATTATAGTCCAAATCCTTAATAAAACATTGCAAATGAAATGCCACATGATTAGGTGGAAATTCATCTCAGAAATGTAAGGATGGTTTAATGCTAAAAACATTGTCAATGTAATTTTCTTCATCAACAGATAAAAGAGTAACCCCTATGCTTATCTCAATAAATATAGAAGAGATACTTTTTTAAAAATTCAATAAACATCCCTAATGAAAGCTTTAGTAAATGAGGGGCAGATAGGAATTCTCTTACTCAAATCAACAATGCCTACCCAAAGCCTATAGGAACTATCACACTTAATGGTAAAACATGAGAAGTAGATTCTTTAAAGTTGGGGATAAAATAACAATGCTACAATGATAGCTTCTAATAACCTTGTACTAGGAAGGTTTTAACCATGATAATAAGAAGAAATTAAATATTAAGGTCTAGAAAGAAAGAAAATAAAAGTTCTCATATTCTCAGGGAAAAAAAAATTGTTTGTACCAGCACAATCCAATAGAACATTTCACATTAAGAAGGGCACTTGTTGTGGGAGCACTGGGTGTTATATGTAAGTGATGAATTACTGGGTTCTAATCCTGAAACCAATATTGCGCTATAGGTTAACTAATTTGAATTTAAATAAAAACTTGGAAGAAAAAAAAGAAAGTAATTATAACAAAAATATATGGCATTGGTGCTGGTTTGGACAGAGAAATCACTAGAACTAAGATAAGTTTTGACATACAACCACCTTCATATATGAACTGATATATGATCTATCTAACGGGTATATGATATCATCACAATCAGTAGAAGCAGAACAGACTGGTCAAATACATTACTGAAACAATTGGCTATTTTACCAGATAAAGGGCACCTACTCTGCACCATACACCAGAATAAATTCTAATGACTTAACTATGAAAAGTAAGACATTAAGCTGTAAGAAAACACAAAATATCAAAATCCTATTATAATCAATAAGAAAAAGTTAAAAAATGCAGAGGATATGAGCAGGCAATTTAAAGAATAGGAAAGCTAAAGCTTCAGTAAACCTGAAAAAGATGGTGGATTGCCCTAGAAATTCATTAAAATTACTAGTGAAATTCTATTTCTTTTTTTTAAGTTTATTTATTTATTTTGAGAGAGAGAGAGAGAGAGAATGCACGAGGGAAAGGCACAGAGAGAGGGAGAGAGAAAATCCCAAGCAGGCTCAGCACTGTCGCATGTCAGCTCAAAGACTAACGCGGGGCTCAGTCTCACAAACCATGAGATCATGACCTGAGACGAAATCAAAGGTCAGACACTTAACCAACTGACCCACCCAGGCACCATGGTTTCTTGTATGTCGAATGGGCAAAAATCTAAAAGTTGGATAATATCAAGGGTCAGTGAGTACATGGAAAACGGGGACTCCTATGTTACTGATGGTACTTAAATTTAAAACCACTTTAAAGAGCAATTTTACAATATGCATGAAGTTGAAGATGCACATGCCTAGGGCCACCAAACCTACTTCTAAGTATGTACTCAGAAGAACTCTGGGACACACATACAGGACACGTACAAAGACGTTCACTGCAGCAGTGTTGGTAACGTGTTGCAAACCACATAACAGTTCACGAGGGGAATGGATACACAAACCCACCGTACTACAAAAGTAAAATGAATTGCCTACACCTACATGTCCCCAAATAGATAAATCTCAGAAAGTGTATTTGGGAGGAAATTTTCAAATCGTAGAAGGCATACAAACTATGAAGCCATATATGTACATTTTGAAAACATATAAAACATATATTGTTTCAGGCAACAGCAGTGGAAGTTCAAAAGCATACATGAGAACGGTAATTTCAGCATGGAGAAGAAAAACCAGAGATTTGATTCTAATCCCAGCTCCACCACATATTTGCCTGTGGGCAAGTTACTCGATCATACTAAGCCTTCATTTCCTTATCTGTAAAATAAGAAAAATTCCCTTACCTCATGAGATTTTTCCAGAACTAATGATTGTCTGGGTATAGTGTATGTTCAACAAATGTTTACCCCTTTCCTGGTCTTTTGTCCTCATCTCATCACCATGCTGGAAGGCAGAGAACCTTCTGCATCAGCCTTCTCACAGCTGCTAAAGGTACAGGGCAAGGGCCCACATAGAACCCTACATGCTTAGTTCTTCCACACTTTCATATTTAGAACCTGGGACTTTCTTAAAGTGACAGAACACCCAGTACAAAAGTACAGACCCATGAGAGGCTGAGAACTAAACGTAAATCGAAAGTAAATAATAAGAATCAGGTGGAATTGACTGTGGTGGAAAAAGCATTTGACAGAATCCTGTGAGTGTGTGGGTCTCTGTTTCTTCATCTGAAGGACACAGAGGCATGGCATTTGGGGCCAGAATCAGCCAGGCACTGCTGACAGCAGAGGCTTCTGCCCAATCATATGTTGGCAGACTGACAGCTCTAGCTCAGTGGGACCCTCATCATTGGCAGCCAGGCCTGGAGGGGGACAGGTCTTTGCAAAGTCATAAGCCAGACCAAGCAGAGAGGAAACAGAGAAAGGGCAGGTGACTGTTGAGCAAGAAAGTGTGAGAGAAGAGTTATGGTGTCCCTTTATTCCCCCTTGCCTATTGGTCCCTTGCTCTGAGCCACAAGGTGTCCTCAAGGAGAATCCAGAAAATAGAAGCTCTAGGGGAAACACAGTGCAATGCATGGTCAATGTGTTCATCAAGGACATGAAGATATGACTGAACCACCTCAGAACCCTAGTGTTACAAGAGCTTTGAGTGTGTTTGTAGATACTGAAGTGGTCCATAAACTCTATGCTAATAGAGCTTCTGTAAAATTTCTCTGCCAGGATCATGTCTGCTCTATATAACCATCTTTTGGTACCTTTACTATCTAATGTATTTTAGGCTATAAAATTAGTAAAGTTCTCTTGAGCTTTCCCATGAAAGGAGTTAATTCTCATCAAACAATGGTACATTAGTAATAACTAAAGCCAAGATATCAAGCCCAGCTCTCACATTCATGGGCTGGGTGACCTTGGGTGAACCTCTTAATTATGTTATACCTATTTCTCCCACCGGGCAAAATGGAGTTGATATCTTTCTCTCTCTGTATCTCTTTCTTTCTCCCTCTCCCTCTCTCTTTCTCTCCCTTCCCCCCAGGAAAGATATAAATATAACAATAAACAAGAATCTATATGAGATGTGCAACAACATGGATGGATCTAGAGAGTATAATGCTAAGTAAACAAACACCACATGATTTCACTCATATGTGGAATTTAATAAACAAAACAAGCAAAGACAAAAAGAGACAAACTCTCTAGAGCACAAACTGGTAACCAGAGGGAAGGTAGGTGGGGGCTGGATGAAATAGGTAAAGGGGATTAAAAGTACACTTATCATGATGAGCACTGAGTAATATATAGACTAGTTGAATTTCTACATTGTACACCTGAAATATAACACTGTATATTAACCAAAATGAAATTGAAAAAAATAATCTACCTGAGAAGGCACTCTATGCCTCTTGGAGGGAAAACGCAGTGGAAACCAAGAGAAGTTTATGCTTAAGACAGTGTGGGCTCCACACTGACTCAAAGGACATATGATTGCATCAATCTGTGTGTCAGCTTCCCCATCAATAGGAAGGGCCAGCAACATCTATCTCATCCGGTTCTCAGAGCTGTCCTACTAGTACCTGGAAATTCTAAATATGTAGCAGGTCCAAATGTCCTGAATTATGCCCTGCAAAGCACTTATTTTAAGAACTGGCTTGTTTTAAGAATTTTCCTATTTTACTCTAAATGCTAATCATATATTCTTTTGTTTCAAAAGCTCTCCAGTATGAAATAGACCCACTCTAAGATCTGAGCACACTTTGTAATAATAATTTTAAAGACCTAGAATTTCTATAGTTAGCATATCTGGTATCTCTCCAAGAACAGAATGGCAAACTCAGTGACTTTGGCAAGGTGGGAAGTTTGGTCATGAAGTCACGGAGGAAGGCAGAAGCAGATATGGAAATCACTGTGGGGTTTGACATTTGTCATGTGCCATCCATCTCACTTCCTCCCTCCCTCCTGCACTGCCCACTCCCTTATGCCCTCCACATCCTGTGTCCCAGGTCTCTGCTCATTCTATTTCACCTTCAGGGCACAGATCGAGGCTATTACTTTTAGCAGAAGTATTTACATTTTTTCAATCTTGGAGATGCCAAAAGGTAGATCTCTAATGTGCAAGCTTGACAGAGTGAGACAAGAATTTAGAGTCTTTCCCAATACACAAGGAGATGATCACCCACTCATAAATTCTGCCCTGGAAGGATGCCCTTCCACTACAAGAGGAAATATAGCTGCTTGCCAGGCTGTTCACCTCAGCATCTTCAATAGGATGAACTCTGTATCAAAGAATCCGGAAACATTTGAAGACAGGAAAGGGTGCATGGAGTGGTGAGGAGTAAACATAGCTGCTACAAGAAACGACTAGAGATTCTGGGAATTTCAGCCACCAAAAGACATTTTAATTGAACACACATTTATGGGGTCCCATTTACGTATGTGCAGAGTTCTGTGGCAGATGTTGGGGAAAGGAGGCTGCAAGATGTCCAGAAGGAGACAAAGAAGCTGTTTTCAAGTACTACAAAGACTCTGAAGTAGAAGAGGGGAAGGGGCGAGCATGGGGAAAGGGAGCCAGCATTTTATGAGCGGTTCCTATCTCAGGAGCTTTACATGTAGTGGGTATTTAATGTGCAGTTTGAAATCCCCAGGCCCTGAGCCATGTGCAGAAGGCTAAGGATTCCCCTGCTCTCTCCCTTCCCCTTGTTGAGCAGTGACCATTGTTGAGCAGTGTTTTCTGCTTCAGAAAGCTTTGGGAGTACAACTCATGGTCTGGCCTCATCAGGTGTCCACCAGTTAAACTCACGTGACTGCAAGCAAATGAGAGAGCTAACTCATGGCTCCAGTCTATGGAGACGTTCAAGTGGAGAGAGGCTGATTTACTATCTATCAAGGACATTGTGGAAGGAACTCCAGCAATGGGTGGGAAGTGTAGGCTCTAGAATTAGAAAGAATGGCAGTTCAGTGCTTTCCTGGTTTCGGCCAGTGACTTCATCTCTTTGAGTCCTCATTTCTTCAATTGTTTATGAGTAATAATAAAACCTTCCCAATGCAGCTATTGTAGGATTAAACAAATGTATGTAAAGAAGCTAACATATGGTAGGTACTTAATACATACTCCCTCCCTACGTTTGCAGCTCAAGGCTTTGAAACCCTTCTATGTATTAGGGAAGATCCACTGTGACCCCTCTCCCTGGCACTAGCAAAGGTGAAAAGGTATACCTATCCCTTTCTAATTTGGGTCTATAAGCCCAAATTAGAGCTAATTCTTTGGCTTATAACCTAGTTATTGTTGTTTTTAGTTATAGTTTACAAAGAATTTTTCATGGACCTTAATGCTACCAGTGGGCCTTATTAGTCATTTGCACCATGGTATAAATGAGTTTAAGATACTTCTTCTAAGGGCAGGTTTTTGAGAGTAAGGAGGAAAATGGCACCAGACTCTCAGGGTCTGGGGGAAAAGCCAAATTTGAAGGACTGATGAGTCCTGCATATCCTCTGCCATCTTTTTTTTTTTTTTTTTAAATGTTCCCTTTTGCCCATACCTTGTCAACAATCAAAGCTTTCTACTATACAAAGCAACATATTATGCACATTTTCTAATAAAGCAGAAATAATTATTTTGGCTAAGAGTTGAGCAAAGCCACATAATTGGTTAGAAAAAATATTGTGTTGTGCGAAAACTTCTGGCATATATACCCCCAAGCCTTAATAAAAATATTATAATCACAATTATGGATTCCACAAGAGTTTGCTTTAAAAAATTAATGTACAGTGGAGATGGAAATGAATCATTTAGGAAATTATTGGCTTTGGCCAGAAGACACAAAGTTTTATTTTTCAATATACAGTATGAAGATATGTGTTTAGCTCCCACCGTGAATGGTAGGGGAAGACATGCTACTAATTGTATGAGTAAATGGCTGACGGTAACTTTCACTTACTCAACTCGGAGGGAATGAGATTAAGAAACAGCTTCTTGTTAAGAAAGGAGGGTTTAAATTAAAAAAAAAAAAAAGGAGGGTTTTTAACTTTTTCAGTTGCAAAATGGTTGTTTAGTTCACTTCCTCCTCCGTGTTTTCTGCAGACGACTATAGAGTGTAACTGAATTTGCTTTACTTCTCAGTACCACAGGTCACCATAGAGCTGCATCGAGTCTGTAGTGACATCCACTCTCTTCTTTGGGACCAAATTTCAAGTAACATGAACAGTTTTTGTCTCGCTGAGGGTGATTTTCCAGTAAGCACAGAGTAAGATCAGAAGAATCATGGGCTTGGGGCACCTGAGTGGCTTAGTCCCTTAAAGTGTCTGACTTCGGATCAGGTCATGTTCTCACAGCTCGTGAGTTTGAGCCCCGCATCAGGCTCTGTGCTGACAGCTCAGAGCCTGGAGCTACTTAAGATTCTGTGTCTCCCTCTCTCTCTGCCCCACCCCTGCTCACACTCTGTCTCTCTCTCCTTCAAAAATAAATAAACATTAAAAAAAAAATTTTTTTTTAAAGAAGAATCATGGGCTTTTATTTTCTCTCTTTTTCTCCAACCACCCACCCTCCCATCCACATTCTTAACACAAGTGAGGACAGTCAAGAAAGAGTGCAAATAGCTGTCCATTTGCCTCAAGAATACTTGAGTGAATTCAGTAAAAAGAGGTTCTCAGAGACCAGAATACTTATGACTTTCTCTCAATTTACACTAGTTCAATTTTTTGAGTTCACACTTGTTTCTTGATCTTGGCTTATTCTCCTAAATTATGTATTTATACAAAGCAAAGAACTTTATTCTGAGATATAGCTGACTTATAAACATTATATTAGCTTCAGGGGTACAATATAATAATTCAATATTTACATATGTTATGAAATGATAACCACAATAAGTCTGGTTAACATTTATCACAACATAGTTATAAATTTTTTTCTCCTGATAACAAACTTTATCTATGCTCTTAGCAACTTTCAAATATGCAATACAGTATTATTAACTGTAGTCACCATGCTGTACATCAGCAAGAACTTGTAAGTTTATGGACAAATCTCTATAACTTTAAGAAAAATGAAATTATTAATACTGAAGTAGGGAATCTTTGAGTGGATTTTTAAAAATAAATTTTTTTTAACATTTATTTATTTTTGAGAAAGAGAGAGAAAGAGAGAGAGCATTAGCAGGGCAAAGAGAGAGGGAGACACAAAATACAAAGCAGGCTCCAGGCTCTGAGATGTCAGCACAGAGTCCAACACGGGGCTCGAACTCACGAGCCATGAAATCATGACCTGAGCCGAAGTCAGATGCTTAACCAACCGAGCCACCCAAGAGCCCCTTGAGAGGATTTTTTTTAAAGCAAGTTAAAGTCAGTGGTTGTTGCATATGAGAATAATTGAAAATTTAATTTTCTGGCTCCAGCTGAAAATTCAGGATCCAAAGAATGCTATAGCATGCAATAGGGTGGAAGCTTAGAGCCCATGCCACTTACATAAACTGTCCAGTCTTTCCTTAATAGCTGTGCAGTTCTCTGGACAAAATCCTTGAGTGGTTCTTAGAATCAATCCTTCTGTTTATACACACACACACACACACACACACACACACACACACACACACAAGGTTCTTATAACTGTTGTATTGAAGATCTTTAGATATCAGTTTCAGGTAAAAAGAGGGGGAAAATGAGGTAAAACCAAAGATGGATGATTGTAGAATGCATATTTCTATCTAGTGCAATTTCTAACTTGTTAAAAGTCAAATGATATGACAACACAATCTTTGCCGAGCACTTGTAATACTGAGCTGTTTCTTGCCACTCATATTTATTGACTGCCAGTTCTTACTTCAAGTGACTGAGTCACCTCAATATTTGTGGGAAATAAACAAGGTATAAATCAATTAATCAATGAGACAAATTACTAATGACTGATTTTAATCAAAGCCAGCTCAGAATCTCAGTAAATTGCTGAAGTGAAGAAAGTAGTTCACTCCCCCTCTCCTGTCCCCATCAACTCTTGTGAATAAATGAAATGTGTAAATGGAAACCCAACCTTGTGGCACGTACAGAGCCAAACAGCCCGGAAGGAACATCCTATTTCCTGGAAGAGATGAATCTAGCGACAAACTTAAAGAAAAGAAAACAAAACTATTCATTACCAGCTGGGTAGAAAGGAAGGCATAATTGGGTCAGGTTTCAGGAAACACTTACGATCATTATAAAGGTGCCCAAGAACTCAGAGATTGTTTCTTTAGCTAAGGTGCTCTTCAAGACCAGTCTTTGCTTGAAGCTCTTCCCCTTTCGTCCTTTCCCAGGCTGCATCTTGGGTCTTCTCCAAGGACCACTCTCCACCAATACCTGCTTCTTCTGGTCCCTACTTCACTCGCACATGAAAATGGGAGTTTTGACAACTGCTCACAGATTCCTGGAGATGTCTGGTGAGCTTCTCTGACTGTACAAACACTGTGCCAATTAGAACCCGTGACTTAATCCTCTTCTGGTGAAATTGTCATCTCCTGTTCACAGTTGTTTATTTGAATTAGCAGGTTAGAACCTGAAATCCCCCAAACGATCCTTTTTGTGCCTGATAGATTAATCATTACCTTTATTCTCAAGGTATTTTTTTCTCTGTTGGTTTTTGTTTTGTTTTGTTTTGTTTTGTTTTTTTCTTCAAGAGATGAGAAAACAGATGTTGTGCTGGTTGTGTTGCCAAACCACAGCGATGGGCTCCCGTCCAGAAGATTTGCATGTTACACAATTGCAGTCTTCTGTTTTCTTTTTTTTTTTCCCCTGTTCAGAAGTGGGTGGTTGGGGTGTAGTTTGGGATTGTCAAATCAGGTACAGATACATCCAGTGTAAACATTCTCTTCTGAAGGAACTTTTCATGCACGTTGGAGAATATAAAGCAAATACAGATGTATTGTTCTGCAAGATTAATCCCTCTTGTTTTCTTCCAATGTAATTCCAGTGATTTAATGACACCTTCCTCAGGGTGGTAAGAACAACTTCATCCATTCTAGAGATGGAGAAACTAACATACAGAGAGACCATTGCAAGTCTTTAGGACAGGATGGATCTCCTCCTTGGTTACTGTGGCTGGGTTTCATCTACTGAGGATAGACTGGGATCCAAGAATTAAAATGATGGAGAAAGCAACTTGTTGACTTTCTTCTGAAGGAGGATTCTGGTTTGAAAATCTAGTTACTCCCTTTTGTTTACCATGAAATATTTAAGCAAAATTCATAGAAAATAAACAATAGCAGCTTGAAACTGTTGGAGGTCACTGAGCCAGAAAGAGATCAGTCTGAGTATATGCCACGCCAGTTAAACAAGAAAGGAGTTAAATACATCTAAATAATCCTTCTAGGTTATGCTATTTAAGTTTGATGAATTATCATCCTTGTAGGCAACAAATTGTTTAGGACTAGCTTCCTGTCATGTCAAATATTTAAGCCTTGTTTTTTAAAGCTAGTTTGTCTGAAGAGATAGAATGGATCAGTTGTTTTTGAATATCATGGCACTCCCATGGAATTAGTACCCACGCTTTGTGCTGCCTCCCAACCCTCCCACAGAGAAGCCAGCTCTGTTTCAGGTCTTTCCCTACCTTTGCAGGAGGCCTACAGTCATTTCCAACTGAGGAGGCAGGCAGGTGAGATCTGGAGAAAACAGCTATTGAGAGTCAAAGGACAGAAGGAGATACCTAATCTGTAGGTGAGGTAGAGTTTAGACCTAAAGAAATTATAACTTACCTGAGGGCACATCATTGCAGAGCCAGGACAAGAATGTAGCATTTTGGCTTTAATTCTTGGTTAAGTTATCATGGATACCATTGTCCAGAAGGATTACTTGTGACCACACTATTCCAAAGTCCCAGTAGATGAACCAGAGAAACAGGACTTTATTGCTGTGACTACAACTAATATGATACAAGGGTGTTCTTTGGTCTGTTTATTCACTCATCTAAGAAATATTTATAGGGGCGCCTGGGTGGCGCAGTCGGTTAAGCGTCCGACTTCAGCCAGGTCACGATCTCGCGGTCCGTGAGTTCGAGCCCCGCGTCAGGCTCTGGCCTGATGGCTCGGAGCCTGGAGCCTGTTTCCGATTCTGTGTCTCCCTCTCTCTCTGCCCCTCCCCCGTTCATGCTCTGTCTCTCTCTGTCCCAAAAAAAAAAAAAAAAAAAAAAAGAAATATTTATAGCATACTCATTATGTGCCAAGCACTGCATTTAGCAAAGCACACATAGTTCTTGTCCTTTACAGAGCTTAGAGTCTAATGAGGAAGACAGGCATAGTGAAACAATCATACACACAGAAATATGAAATCATAATTGAGGTGTATGCTATAAAGATATAAGACATACTTCTATGAGTGAATAAAAGAGGGGGATTTCACCTCAATGGAGGTATCTCTGATGGCTTCTCTAAGGAAATCATGTCCGAGCTGAGATCAGAAGGAAGTGTAGGGCTTCACTACCTGAAGTGGGGGAAGTGCATGTGCAATGGCCTTGGGCAGTGGGGGTGGGAACAGTATGATGTTCTGGCCAACCTACTAGCTGGCTCCCAGGGACAATGAAGGAACATGGTGCAAAAAGAACCTGAAGCCATAGGTGGGAGTCAGACCATACATCCTGAGCCCTATAAATCATATTCAGGGCAAAGCAATGATAAGCCATGAAGGTGGTTTAAGTGAGAACACAACACCACCAAATTTGAGTTTAAAAAAAAATCAACTTGGGGGCTCCTGGGTGGCTCATTTGGTTGAGCGTCTGACTTCAGCTCAGGTCATGATCTCACAGTTTGTGAGTTTGAGTGTCAGGCTCTGTGCTGACAGCTCAGAGCCTGGAGCCTGCTTTGGATTCTGTGTCTCCCTCTCTCTCTGCCCCTCCTCTGCTCATGCATGCGTGCTCTCTCTGTCTCTCAAGAATAAACATTTAAAAAAAAATCAACCAGGTTATGTGGTGGAAAGGGGATTTGAGGGTGCCTGAAGTGGTCATATGTAGACCCACTGGGGGATATTACAGAATTTCAGCACTGGGTGGTGGCTTTGACAGGGAGAGACATGGAAGGATTCAAGAGTTCTTTGTATATTAAAATTGGAAGAACTTGGTGATTTGGATATGGAAGGTGAGGAGAGGGATGCAGCAAAGTTGATCATTGGGTCCCTGGCTTGCTGGAGAAAGAGTTGCTAAGTAATGGGAGAGGAAACACTAGAAAAAGACGAGGATTGCCATGGAAGATCATGACTTCTGCTTGTGCCAATTAAGCCTTAGGGGCTCTCTAGTGCTTTGGAGAGAGGATGGTAAGTGGGAAATAGTTTGGTTCAGAGGAAAGGTCTGTGTGTTCATAGATGTGATCATTGAAGCCAAGAATAAGGTGAGGTTGCCTAGGGGGAGAATTTGAAGAAAGCAGAGGCTGAGTTTGTGGTGCTCAACACTTCATGCTCAGGGAGAGGAGAATGGAATCTTTGTTATGTCTTTTATTCTCCTTTCAGAAAAGCCACACTTTCACTTTCATCACCAAGAACTACTAACTTCACAGTGAACGTAACTCACATTCCCGTTTGCAGCCTCACACCAAAGTTCCTATTAGAAATATGTGGCTGCTTAGTTTTCATTCATTCATTCACTCACTCATTTGGTTTTACTGAGTATACCATATGTCAGGCACAGGGGATTCAAAAATTAGGAACACAGATCTCTAGTATAGTCTAAGTGACAAAGACTTCCAAGTGAATACATCATATAGTAAAATAGGAGCATATGCAAAGCATTGAACTAAAATTACAGCTATCACCCCATGGACATCTGAGAGGTCACTATCCATTGCCAACATATTGACTCCTCCTTCTGCCAAGACTTCTAGAATCATAATCCCTGAGATGCATTGCCATGCTGACTCTCCAGGGCTAGCCTCCCCAGCTCTTTTAGATCCTCCTGACTCTGTCACTCCCTGACCCCAACGTTCTCTTCTTCCCTATCTGGTTGTACCCTGAGTAACCATTTTGGTTCCACTGATGGGATTCAACAAGTGTGGTGTTCATAAGGAAAATTATCTCACACTCTCACCTCACTTCCCCAACCTCTTCTACTTGACCAACTTTATCTCCACTTTAGTTGAGAAGCCCTTTGACGGCTATTGTTGGGATGTGTTACCATCTTCCCTTTCAGAACCTTTCACACAAAGACATACCTCTCTGACTAAAACTTCCAGTTCTCACATTTCACCCACTGTCTTTCACAAATGTGTGGAACATCCTCCTCATAGACTCAGTCCCTCAGCTCCTTCTTCTCCACCCATTCTTAACCTCATGATCATCCAGGTTAACAATGCCCTTACCAGTATCTCAGGTTCCACTGGCACATTGACTTTCTTCCACATCCACATTACCAAAGCCCAACTCTGAGTATAACCTAGCCACCTGTTTTTCTCAAGTACTCCCTTCCCAGGCTACTGAATGAAGCTGGAGATCATCATATTAATGTATTGATTGACCCTATTTAAGATCATTGTGATCTATCATCAGCGGTGGGTACATAATCTTAGTTGCCCTTTTATTTCAAAGGTTCCAGATTTTAGTGTGCATTAGGATCACCCACCTTCAGAGAGTATGCTTTGGTAGATCTGGGATGGAGTTCAGGAATCTCATAAACATATAGCTGATGATTCAGACACCTTGCCTCATTTCAGGCAGCAGCAGTACACTTTCTATGCCCCTCCAGATAGCTGTCCCAAACCTCCTGCTCAGCTGATAAACTTTTCTCCCAACCCATTGAGGGGGAAAAATGGGCTTAATAGCTATCATACCTTTTGTGCCTCTCCTCCTCAAAAAATTGTCCTACTTTTATTTGTGTTGTCCTCTTTTCCTTTCCTTCTTTCTACCGTTAGCCCGAGGTTGCTATGCTATTCTAGCCCCTCTAGGATGGCAGTTGATTAATAATCTCCTCACACTCCCTATCTCTTTTCCCCAGTAGTTTCTTTCCCAGGGCCTACAAACAACTTTCGGTCTTACCTATTCTGAAAAACATCCCTTCCCAGTTGTTCCGCCTCAAATTCTTTTTTTAGTTAGTTGGAGCCACTACAGAAAGACTGAAATTAGGGTGCTGGTATGGTCGGGTTTGGGTGAGGACACATGTTCAGGTTTGTAGACAGCCACCTTCTTGCTGTATCCACGCATGGCAGAGAGACCTCCTACCTCTTTATCCCTTTTTTAGGGCACCAATCCCATGATAGGAACTCCACTCCCAGGACTTCATTCAAAATCAACTTCCTCCTGAAGGCCCCACCTCTGAATACTACCACATTGAGGACTAGGGCTTTAACATATGAATTTGTGGGGTGGGGGCAGGGGAGACGTAAACAAGCAGTTCACAGCAACCATTTCATTGGTTTTCTCCACATTCTTTCTTTTCTATCTGGGGGAAGAAATAACCAGTTCCCCTCAAGCATAAAATCATGTTACATTGAAAAAATAAAACTAATTCAGAAGTACTTAAATTAAAACATACAAATGTCTCATAATCCCAGCCCTCAGAGATTACCACTATGGTTATATTCAACCGCAGGTTAAACTATATCTCTCTAGAATTTTTTTTTCAGTAGACATATATAAATTTTTTTTCCCTAATACTAGGTTTGTAGGGCTTTTTTCCACTTACAATATTTTGCTCATCTTTCTATGCCAATGTATAACTCATCTTTTTAATGACTACATAATATTTTGATAGACAGATGTTTCCAATTTTCCCCCATTAAATGAACATACCTATGTAAATACTTATGTACCTCTTAGTACAACTTCCTTGAAGTTAAATTATTTACTAATCAAAGAATATGCATATATCAAGTGTTTTAAAAGTACCGATTGCTCCCATTCTTTTCAATATTGGTTAATATAAATCCTTTCAATCTTTTCCCAATAGTTAAGAAATGGTATTGTACTACTATGCACTTATTTGGTTAATGGTGAGGTCGAGCATCTTTCATGTGTTAGCTATTTGTACTTAATCTTTTATAAATTTTATATTTTTGTCCTCTACCCAATTTTCTTTTTTAATATAATTTATTGTCACATTGGTTTCCAGAAACACCCAGTGCTCATCCCAACAAGTGCTCTACCCAATTTTCAATATAATGTTTAATTTTATTTATTAATTTTTAACTGCTTATTTATTTATTTTTGAGAGAGAGAGAGAGAAAACAAGCAGCAGAGGGGTAGAGAGAGGGAGAATCCTAAGCAGGCTCCACGCTCAGCACAAAGTCCGACATGGGACTCAATCTCACAACTGTGAAACAATGACTCAAGCCGAAGTCAAGAGTCGTACACTTAACTGACTGAGCCACTCAAGTGCAGCTATTTATTAATTTTTGTCACTCTTTACAATATAGGATATAAATATTTTATATATTATATGTGACAAATCATTTTCCACATATATTTTCCAGTTACTCATTTATCTTTAACTTATGATGGTATTTGGTTGTTATATAGTTTAGAAAATTTATATGCTCAAGTCTATATACCTTTTTCTGTATGGTTTCCAACTTTGTTATTTATTGTAATAAAGACCTGATCTACACCAAAATTCCAAAAATACTAAACTTTGTCCTATATTTTTCCAGTATTTTCATGATTTTCTTTTCGCACTTAAATTTAAAATTTTTCTAGATTATGATGTATAGCATAAGGTAGGACTCTAATATATTTCCCAACTATTTTGACAAGTTTTCCAACACAATTTGACTTGAAACTTCATCTATATATAAAAAATTCCCTAACATAAAATTGTGATTTTTTAGTTACTCTAGTCCTACTATGCTTTTAATGTTTTTCTGGTTAGAGAAGTTACCCTCCTCAATATTATTTTCAAATATTTATTAGCTAGGTGAACTTTAGAATAATTTAGAATCATTTTTTAAGTTCCATCTTCTCCCACCATTAATGAGAAAGCATTAATGTTATAGATAAAGTTATAATGTGAATTTTCCTGTTCAGAAATATAACTCCCATCTCTCTATTCGTCTTTTTTATGTTCTCAAGCAAAATTACATTGTACACATTCTCCATTGGGTCTTGTAAATTCTTAAGTTTATTTGATACTTAGTTATATTTATTTTTGGAGTAAGGATGGAATCCCTTATTTTATTCTATTTTCTAACTGACCATTACAAGCAAAACTTTATTTCTGTGTATCTTTTAACTGTCTATCCTAATGAACTTTCTTATAGTTTTACATAGGTTTCTAGTTGATATTGTAGTGAAAATTGTTAGTTGCCTACTTGGCATCTATTAAATCCTTTTTCTAATAGTACCAGATTTTCATTTGGGTATCTTCTTTTTATTCTATGCAATTATAGGCTTTGGGTGAAAGATTAGTTATACTTGGGTTTAAAGGTAAACACTGATGCGTCTAAGCCTATCAGAATCATTTTCCCACCCTCAAAAACATGCCTAGTTCAGGAATAATAATGTCATTTAATTTGGGCCAAAAAATTTGAGGGGAAGCTTTCTATGGCTTTGGAAAGGAATTCCTCAATTCTTTGAAAGCTGTAGGAATCCTCTGCCCAATTCTCTACCCAGTTCTCTATCATCTCTTGGACCTGAACAGGGAAGCTTATAGCCCCAAATATTATAGACACCCATACTATAATCTTTGGGGAAACTAGGCTTCTAATTAAACAGGTAGAATATAAATGAAGTATAAATAATCATCATTCACTCTTTTCCTTTTTAATATTACTATTTATTTCTTTTTCTTGCTTTATAGTATGGGCAGAAGTCATTGCAAAAATATTGAATCATAATAATGAGAACAGGCAGGGGCGCCTGGGTGGCTTGGTCAGTTGAGCATCCGACTTCAGCTCAGGTCATGATCTCACAGCTCGTGAGTTCGACCCCCTGTCGGGCTCTGTGCTGACAGCTCAGAGCCTGGAGCCTGCTTTGGATTCTGTGTCTCCCTCTCTCTCTGCCCCTAACGCACTCGCATTCTGTCTCTGTCTCTCTCAAAAATAAATAAACATTAAAAAAAAATTTTTTTTTAAATAATGAGAACAGGCATCCTTATATTGTTTCCAAGTTTAAAGACAATGCCTTGATTGTACCATTCATTGCTTCATGTTCTTTATCATACTAAGACTTCTTAAAAATTTAATAAGAAATGTTATTTAAAAAAATTTTTTTTTTTAATGTTTATTTATTTTTGAGACAGAGAGAGACACAGCATGAGCAGGGAAGGGGCAGAGAGAGAGGGAGACACAGAATGTGAAGCAGGCTCCAGGCTCTGAGCTGTCAGCACAGAGCCCAACGCGGGGCTCAAACTCACGAACTGTGAGATTGTGACCTGAGCCGAAGTCGGACGCTTAACCGACTGAGCCACCCAGGCGCCCCAGAAATGTTATTTTAAAAACGGGAATGCATAATGGGTTTCATCAAATGTCTTCTGAATATTTAATGATGAAATTGCATTTAAAAAATTATTCTGTTAATCATTATGTCATTAATTAATCATACTGGGGCGCCTGGGTGGCTCAGTCGGTTAAGCGTCCGACTTTGGCTCAGGTCATGATCTCACGGTCTGTGGGTTCGAGCCCCACGTTGGGCTCTGTGCTGACAGCCCAGAGCCTGGAGCCCATTTCAGATTCTGTGTCTCCCTCTCTCTCTGCCCCTCCCCTGTTCATGCTCTGTCTCTCTCTGTCTCAAAAAAATAAATAAACGTTAAAAAAAAATTTTTTTTTAATTAATCATACTATATTTTGAATGTTCTGTTAAAACGACCTTGCATTCCTTAAAGACCCCTACTTGTCATGATACACATATACATGTACTGCTAAATTTAATTTTCCAAAATTTAGGTTTTGATTACTCTTTTGGGCTTGGATATTCACCATTAAAATGATAAATAGGTGATTTGTGTTTTATTTGTCAGACTTTATATCAGACTAATACTCTCCATAAACAAATAAACTGGAAAGATTTCCATATTTCTCTATTCTATGAAACTGTTTAAATAATCCAATAGATATCTGTTCCCTAGAAAAATGATAGGCTCCATTTATATACAAATATGAGCCAAGCTCCTTTTTGGGTAGTAGATCTTTGAGTATTTATCACAGTTACTGTTGTTATATGTCTTAAGTGTTTTGGTCAGTTATGCTTTTCTATACATTCTTTTATTTAATATAGATTTTCAAAATTAACACAGACACATCATATAATTTTAAAGCATCTTTTTTCATTTCAAGTACTATTTACTTTCCTCTCTTTTCTCACTGGTCTCAGTTGCCAGAAGTGTACTATTTTTACTGTTATATTTGAAGAAGCATGACTTGATTTTGTTTGTCAATTATTTTCTTTTATTTAAACTCAACTAGTTTCTGAATGAAATCTTGCCATTTGCAACAATGTGGATGGAGCTAGAATGTATTATGCTAAGCAAAGTAAGTTAGTCGGAGAAAGACAAATATCATTTGATTTCACTCATATGTGGAATTTAAGAAACAAAACAGATGAACATAGGGGAAGGGAAAGAAAAATGAGATAAAAACAGAGAGGGAGGCAAACCATAAGAGACTCTTAAATACAGAGAACAAATTGAGAGTTGCTGGTGGAGTGCTGGGTTGGAGGTGGGCTAGATGGCTGATGGGTATTAAGGAGGGCACTTGTGATGAGCACTGGGTGTTAAGTAAGTGGTGAATCACTGAATTATACTTGTGAAACCAATTCTGCACTGTATATTAACTAAAATTTAAATTAAAACAACATAAATTAATAAATAAAATAAAAGTTTCTTATTTTTCTTCATATATTTCTCCTGATTTATATAAATTTCTTTTACTGTTCTTATTTATTTCTTTAGATTTACTGATTAATTTATTTTCATTTTCATACAAAATTGTTCAACATATTTTTAGGGACCAAACTTAGGTGGTAAATCTCTGAAGAAATGTAAAGAGATGATAAACAACAAGCTCAAGATACAGGTTACCTATCAAGCAGTGGGAGAACAGACAGATGTGAGGAACCACACAAGGGACTGTCAGGTGATGGTCCTATTGCTCATCATAAACTGGGAAGTGGCTTCATAGATGTTCACTGTATCATGGATTTTTATACTTTATATCTGTTTTATTAATAAAGAGAAAAAATAAAATAGCATTGAAAATAATAGAAAAAATGAGCTCCCTGCTTCCCTCTCCTCACTGATTTACCTTGTACATCCTTGAGAGAGGAATCTTTTAAAATCATGATTTCATTACAACATTCCCTTCCCTAAAACTCATGGATTCCCCATTCTCTAAGGGGTAAAATCCAAACTCCCTAGACTGACAGTTAAGGTCTTCATCTGCCCAAATATATACATCAATATCCCCAACATGATTCACTCCATTTTATCCAGGAGAGCCCATATAGTTCCCACAAAATGCATTGCTCCTTTCTTTTCTTTGAATTTATTTATTTAAATTCAAGATAGTTAACATACAATGTAGTATTGGTTTCGGGTGTAGAACCCAGTGATTCATCACTTACATATAACATCCAGTGCTCATCACAAGTGTCCTCCTTAATCCCCATCCCCCATTTAGCCCATCCCCCCACCCACTCTAGTTATATCTATGTTGTGTCAAATGGCAAGATTTCATATTTTTATTGCCAAGTAATATTCCACTGTATGTGTGTGTATGTATATATACATATACGTATATTTATATATGTATATAATACATATACATATATATGTATGTATGTATATGTATATATAAATACCACAGCTTCTTTATCCATTCATCAGTCAATGGACATTTCAGCTCTTTTCATAATTTGGCTATTGTTGATAGCGCTGCTATAAACATTGGGGTGCATGTGCCCCTTCAAACCAGGTATTTGAATAAATACCTAGTAGTGCAATTGCTGGGTCGTAAGGTAGTTTTATTCTTAATTTTTTGAGAAACCTCCATACTGTTTCCCAGAGTGGCTGCACCAGTTTGCATTCCCAACAGTGCAAAAGTGTTCCCCTTCTCTGCATCCTCGCCAACATCTGTTGCTTCCTGAGTTGTTAGTTTTAATTGATTTGTTTATTTCTGCCTACGAGTCCTTGCTTGTGTTCTATCCTTTCATCTGGAATGCCCATTCTCTGCCTCTCTTCTTGTCCAAATCTTACTCATCTCTTCTTTTGAAGGTCAAGCCCTCTTTCTAACTCATTTGTGAACGCTTCCTCACAATTCCACTGAACAGTGAAATATCCCATCATCAAATGCCTCTACCACTCGTGGTGTAAATTGCTCACTTCAGTCTTAAACATATACAGTTTCTTAACCCTTCCTATCTGTGTGTGTGTGTATGTGTATATATGCATGTGTTTTTTTCCTCCCCATATGGATGATAAACTCTTCAAAAGTAACAACTATTTTTTGTTACTTACTATGGCCTAAAAGGTTTAGTATAGTAAACATTTGTCATATAAATAAATATGCTTTTTCAAAAAGCTTTTCATGGCATGGAATGCTTTGAAAATGCTTCACACTAAAATAAAACTTGGAAACAGTTTTCAAAATTAATTCCAATGTTAATGTGTTGAAATGTGTCTAGCTTATATTGTGTGCTGTGATATTTAAATTTCCCAGTGGTCCTTCCTTCCTTTCAGAAATATTCTCACTTAAATGGCATTCCAATGGAGCCATTTTTATCCAGCCACCATGGTACAGAGATATTTTCACAGGACCCAAGAAAAACTTTTATTTATTTCATTTTTTTTAATTTTTACTTTTTTAATGTAATTTATTGTCAAGTTAGCTAACATAGAGTGTATAAGGTGTGTTCTTGGCTTCAGGAGAGAAACAAACTTTTAAATGTTCAACTTAAAATTGACCAGTAATGTGCACAACAGAACCTCTATCCTATCCTGTCCCATGTCCTGAGACTCACCCTATCTATGACCCCTAGTCAAGAGGCTTCAGGAGTGAGGTAAGGAACTGTGTGTCTTAGAGGTTGATGAGAGGTGGGTGAGACTTTGGGAAAGAACAAGAGAGATTACAGAGTCACATCAAGGTGGTCCTGTAAAATATAAAATGTAAGATCTCATGAATCAGGAAAACCTATAAGTCTGTCTTTACCAGACACACAAATTATCTCACAACAAAATGATCATCATAGAAGTAAAATTTAATAAGTATTTATGGAGAATGTAGTATGGGCAAGTTGCTGGCCCTTTTTTAAAATAGCTTTTCACATTTTATCAAGCATTTGCATAAATCATTTATTTTTACCTCAAAACTAGCATGTAAAGTAAAATATAAATTACAAATTTTTGTGACTTGGCCTGTCTCTCATACTATGCCAATGCTTAGAAGGTTAGAAACTATGCTATGTTAGATACCCCGCACCTGGTATGCCTATGGCATGCAATCTTTGAATAAACACATGTGTAATTAGGGAGAGAAGAGAATCCTCACTTTCAATTGAAGAAACTGAAGCCCAAGAAAGTGCAGTGACCTGTCCCAAACCATGTAGTTAGTGAAACAGTGAGGATTCAAATCTGAACCTTTGGACTCTGGATCCAATGCACTTCTGCCATTGCTTGGACACAACAGAGAAATCTGATTTTGCCACAAACGGAAAGATTTTGGCTTATGGGGAGGTTTTTATTCAACCTTTCCTAGCTTCTTTACAAGTATGCTATTTCATAGAATGAACACACTATAATTGGGGAAAGGTTTCTCGGGTAGAATTGCAGCTCTGCGAGAATGAGGCTGAGGCCAAGGGCTTGGCAAGTGGCACTTGGTCTGGTGGACTCCACCCCGCAGCCACATGCATCTCTCAATCACACAAAGCTGATCACAAAGACTGAGAATGATCTTGTACCAATTCATTTCCAGAACCGCAAAAACAAAAGCAGGTGCCCTCCTGAAAGTGCATTAGCAACAACAACTGTATATAGCTCCGTTACTATTATAACTGCAACTTTAGTATTTCAGAAGCCTAAATTCTTCATCAAGTTGGGGATCCGGGTGAGGAGTCACACGTCCCACAAAGATGCCATTCCCCTGGAAGTCCGTGCAACCCTCACCCCCCACTAGCAAGGATGCTGGACACGATATCCTGAGAAAGACATTGAAGAGCCCCCGAATCTCTCAGCAATTGGGATAGGAGTCCATTGCCTGCTTTTCAAACTCTACCAGTGGACACCCCCAAATGCCTACTGGTTGCTACTTAATAGACTAGTGTGCTCTCCATATAGTCCTGAGAACCTGGGATGTTCCTTCTTGTTCTAGCCCATAGCTAATACTCTTTCAGTTGGTTATATTGTCAGTCATATGTATGAAGTGCTCCATCAGAGGACTTTCCTTTCAGAAGCTTCTCCACAAATTTTAATTCTAACTGTTCCATTAAGCCAGAGGACACAAATATCTGTTTTCAGAGCTCTTTTCAGGGTAATCCTCCTCTAACTTTATATTTGTTGTAGCACAATGGGGAGAAACAGCAATGATCACTGATGCACTTCCCAGTAAAGAGATTAAGTAAAGGGTTTAAGTAGAGAGTGACCTTTACCTGACCCTCAGAGAAGATGTGGTGCCCCAAGGTAAAGAACATCCTGGAGCTCTCTCCATAGGAGACTCCCATGAGCCACTGAGGCACACATGGGAGGTAAGTTTCCCTCATGTCCTGAATCCAGTAAAGGTGGATTTTCAAAATTTTTTTAATTGTTTAAAATTTAACTTGTTGGCTGCTGAAAAATATAATGATCTCTTGAAATTTTAAAATAAATTATAGTTTCCAATAGATCATTATCTAGGAACTCATTGCAAAATATGTCTCTGGTAGCAAAGCTTTTGTCCTTGGTAGTAAGTTAAGAGTGTGTTTTGACATACTGTATTTCTCAGTGGAAATACAGTCTCAGAATACCTCTAAACATCTTTTAGTTTAATACAAAGAATTTGGAGACTATGACAGTGGCCACCCATATAGACCTTTTGCAGATTAATCTCTGAATAATTGATCAAACCCCCACGTAGCCGAGGTGCTTAAACAGTTGAACTGGTAAAAATAACCAGTTAATTAATAATCACATAAGCATTACAGAAACAAATTTAAAGTCAACTCCATTTTGAACTGAATCATCTGAATTGAACATAGTCATGACTAATGTGTGATCAGTGAGGGGATCTTTGACTCCATGATTTTCATGACCTCTGTGAACTGAGTTCATTGATCTTCTGTTTACCCAAACATTTGCTCAGGGAGAATTTGTTTAAGGGAAAGTGTGTTGACTAAAAGCAAGGTCACTTTTACTTGTGTTTGTTCTATGATATCAAAGGGTTTAACTGTTGAAATTTGGTATGCTACTAAAGAAGATGAAGGAAAACATTACAATTAGTTTAAAACAAAATGGCAGTCACTTAATATTTATCAAATGAGCATTTAATGTATAATTTAAAATATATGTTATATTTGGTACATGGAGAAAGGTGAAGTGATATCTTTCTATCCACTGTCTGAAACATATTGGGCATATTGCCTGTATTGTCTATAGTATGATACATTGTTCTTATCCACATTGGGTCAGCTCAGTTCAGCAAACAGTTTTTGAGTATACAAGTGCCTGCCATTGTGCTAGGTACAATGAAGATCATGCTGGGCACATGAAGATCAATGAAAGCAGCCTGGGCCTTCAACATTATCTCAAGATAATTAAGAAACTACATAGATTATTGGCAAATTTGATAAATGCATGAATGATCCAACTGGGTGAACTCTAAGAGCATAGAATTCCTAGAACTACTTGTCCCTAAAATGATGTTAAAGAGAAAGGCTGACTCTCTTGTGAAAGGAGATTGTCTTTTGAATGGAATCAACTGAGACCCAGGATGTTGTCTTCAGCTTCATAGATCTAAAACTTAGTTTTACTATGTTTCCCAAATGTGACTAAGCCCTGGAAGCCTGACTCAAGTTACCAAATGCAGGAGATGCTAACTAATAACTGGCATGCCTGTTTACTGTTTGTGATGTGGAAATCCACCATGTTACTCCTCTTGGTTGACCTGCACACATCTTTTCAGTGGTCACGTCTTCATAGAAGCCAACTTGGGGAAATATGTATCAGGACAGGGGGAACTGGCCACCTTAACAATTGCTTCCTCCACCCGCAGGCTGGCTCCCTTCAAAAAACGATTTGCTTCCCATTCTACGCTCAAGGATTCTCGCTGCAGGCTCCAAATCCACCTGAATCTCATTACTGCATCTTGTTGGCTTCTTTTCGTACTCCGTTTTCCTCAACCAGCTTTTCACCATTCAGTTCAACTGGTTTGGGATTGCTATTTCCTTAGGTGGTCCCTGGTGTTCCACCTGACTTTCACCCCTGGCTCCTGTCCTTCAGATAACTCTTGAAAAAGTATAGAAACTCTTGAAAAGTAAAAAGTTATCCTTCAGATGACTTGCTTCCAGCAACCAGAATCCTCCTCCAACCAGTAGTCTAGCTCTCTCATCCTTATCACTTTGTCCTGGAGAGGATTCAAAAAGTAACCTGATTCACTCATTTCTACCATGGGGATCTATCCATGGAAGGAACTAGAACATTTGTCCATTGATTATGACTCCATTAGCAGTTCTGGAGACCATTCCTTCTTTTGAGAGACAGAAGAGTGTGGGGCTGAATTTGTAGGCCCTGGAGTTAAGGGAGCTTGAGTTTCTATCTTCGTGTCATCACTCAACAGCTGTGGAACTTGGGGCAAGTTATTTTTTAAAATCTATTTATTTTTAATGTTTATTTTTGAGAGAGAGAGAGAGGGACAGCATGAGCAGGGGAGGGACAGAGAGAGAAGGAGGCACAGAATCCGAAGTAGGCTCCAGGCTCTGAGCTGCCAGCACACGGGGTTTGAACCCACAAACTATGACATCATCACCTGGGCCGAAGTTGGATGCTTAACCGACTGAGCCACCCAGGCGCCCCATCTTTGGGCAGGTTATTAACTGCTTTACACCTCAGTGTCCTTATTTGTAGAAAGGCAATAATAATAAGGCTGTTCTGAGGAATAAATGACTTATTTTATATAACACAATCCGTATGGCACACAGTAAGCACATAACACTTATCCCTACTCTTTATCTATACTTTTTCTAGATTCCAAGCAGCCCCTTTTTTCTTTAGGACAGCACAGTGACCTCAGATGTTTCACAATACAATTGAGTGGGTTATAGTTGCAAAGTAACACTCTCTTGATTTGATATAGGACTAGATTAGATTAGATAGCACATTCATTCTGCATACCATCTCCAGGGTATCCAACTTAGCAGCTGCCTAATCACAGTGACAACAGTCACCACTTACTGAGCACTTTTTATGTGCCAGGCACCGTGCAAATTGCTTTATGAATATTACCACACATAATGTTGACAACATCCTTGTAAAGAAAGATATTGTTTTTGTAGTTCTAAAAGTTGAGGAAACTAGACTTCATGGCTTTAGGACATTTGCTTGGGATGGGCAGCAACTGGAGGAGATCTGATATGAACCAAAGTCTTCCTAGTTTCAGAACCCATGCTTTTTTCCAGAATGCTCTATTGTCTCCCTCATAAAATTCAGAGTGACCTTTTCCATAAGTTGTCTGCATAGTGTAGGGGCACCTTCTTAAAGACTCCTCAAATAATGACACAGATTTCATTGTCCATAATCAATTCAGGCCAGATACCCAGATCTTCTTGGGACAGCCCTGGTTGTACCTTTTGGCGCTAGGCTATCCTGCATTTTGTTTATTGGTTTTGCTTCTCTTGGTGGTATTGTTATTTTGGCACTGATTCAGGACTCCTTATCTTAATGGGAACCAATGAATTGAACTTTTCTGTCGGACTAGCCCTCTGACTGAAAACCAATTCACTAATTGTAGAGTTAATGAATTCTTTTTTTTTTTTTTAATTTTTTAAAAAATATTTATTTATTTTTTTGAGACAGAGAGAGAGCATGAACAGGGGAGGGTCAGAGGAAGAGGGAGACATAGAATCTGAAACAGGTTCCAGGCTCTGAGCTGTCAGCACAGAGCCTGACACGGGGCTCAAACCCACAGACCGCGAGATCATGACCTGAGCCGAAACCGGACGCTTAACCAACTGAGCCACCCAGGCGCCCCTAGAGTTAATGAATTCTTAACCTAGATTTCTAAATTCTTTTCCTCCTGCAGACAGATTTCCTCCTGCAGACCCCCGGGTAGCAGTCATTGTATCAATTAGAGGAATTGGTGGCTGTATACTGAGGGCACCATTCTCACAACCTGAGGCTTCCATGGTGGCTTCCATGGTGATCATTCCATCCCTTCTCCAGCCCTACTCAATTCCTGGCTGAGGAAACAGTCCCCAAAACTCTACCCTTTGGGTGCTCCCTTGAGCCTGAGTCTGGCTTCTGGGTTTCCCTCACCCACAAATTCTCTCCTTGGAGATCCTAAATCCTGAGATAAACTAGGAAATTTGATTTTGGCCCCAGGGGCAGGCTTGTAACTGGGGCCCTACGGTGCAAGAGTGCCTGGCTCTGGGGGTCCCCCAAGGAGACCAGGTTCAACCACTCACCACTGACAAAATCCAAAGGCAGAGAGTTGAGTGGTGGTGAAACAAGAAAGGAATTTATTTCAGTGAGGCCAACAATGGGAAGACAGTGGACTAGCTTCTCAAAGACTGTTTCCAAAGTTCTGAGAACACTTCCAGGTTTATGTAAGGAGAATGTGGGACAGAGGTCAGTGGGAACATGGAGGTGGGCATTACAGGTCAGGTGGATCATTGTCTTGGGGTCAATTTTGCTGGGTCTTCCTGGCTCAGGGCAGTTGTTATTGCTTGAGGGGGTAGTTTCAGTTCCCCTCATGGGATGCTCTGTCAGCTGGGTCTTTTGCCTGAGTTAAGAGATAAGCTGGAAAGAAGAACTTAATCAGTTAGAAAGTACAGACTGAGGTCAAAATAGAGGTAGGTGAAGTCCTCTTTCAGGTTCTGTATCATGGGTGTTCCCCCATAACCTTTCCTGGCAAACTTTCTTGTCTTTCCACCTTCTCCATTTCTTGTTAACATATCTTCATTCTCTTGGTATCTCAGATTCACAGTCTTGGAGTCACCTTGGTGTATGTCTGTCCTTAGGCTGCACACCTAGTCTTCTACCACAGTTGCTCTTACATTTATGCCATCTTTCTATCTCGCTGTCATAGCCTTAAGCCTCTTTATTATATGTATGAGGTATTAAAATAAGCTGTGAGCTCCAGAGTTTTTAACCTGTGAACCAAACACCCCCTAGATGGTAATACACAAGCTTTAATGGGCCTGTAAAACCCCTGAAATTCTTTTTAAAAATACTGATATGCTGGGGTGCATACATACATTTTTCTTTTTTTTTTTCCAAGTTTTTACTTAAATTCCATTTATGTAACATACAGTGTAACATTAGTTTCAGATTTATAATTTAGTGATTCATCACTTACATACAACACCCAGTATTCATCACAAGTGCCCTCCTTAATCTCCATCACCCGTTTAACCCTTTACCCCACCCACTTCCCCTCTGGTATCCTTCAGTTTTTTCTCTATAGTAGTTAAGAGTTTGTTTCATGATTTGCTTCTCTTTTTTTCCTCCCCTATGTTCATTTGTTTTATTTCTTAAATTCCACATATGAGTGAAATCAGATGGTATTTGTCTTTCTCTGACTGAATTTTTCACTTAGCATAATACTCTCTAGCTCCATCTACATCATTGCAAGTGGCAAGATTTCATTCTTTTGATGGCTCAGTAATATTCCATTATATATATATATATATATATATATATATATATATACACACACACACACACATACACACACACACACACACCATCACCATGTCTTTTTTATCTGTTCATCAGTCAATGGACATTTGGGCTCTTTCCATAATTTGGCTATTGTTGATAATGCTACCATAAACATCAGGGTACATGTATCCGTTCAAATCAGTATTTTTGTATCCATTGGTTAAACACATAGTAGCACAATTACTGGATCATGGGGTAGCTCTATTTTTAACTTTTTAAGCAAACTCCATACTATTTTCCAGAGTGGCTGCACCATTTTGCATTCTCACCAACACTGTAAGAGGGTTCCCCTTTCCCTGTATCCTCACCAACACCTGTTGTTTCCTATGTTGTTAATTTTAGTCATTCTGACAGATGTGATACCTCATTGTGGTTTTGATTTGTATTTACCTGATGATGAATGATGTTGAACATCTTTTCATGTGTCTGTTAGCCATCTGTATGTCTTCTTTGGAAAAATGTCTATTCATGTCTTCTGCCATTTTTTACCTGGATTATTTGTGTGTTGTTTGGGTGAGGAGTTGTATCAGTTCTTTATACTCTACACACACACACACACACACACACACACACACACACGCGCGCGCGCACACACACACACACAATATACACAAAATATACACATTTTGGATACTAACCTTTTATCAGATATGTCATTTGCAAATATCTTCTCCATTCTTTTGGCTGCCTTTTAGTTTTGTTGATTGTTTCCTTCCTTGTGCAGAAGCTCTTTACTTTGATGAAGTCCTAATAGCTTATTTTTGCTTTTGTTTCCCTTGCTTCAGGAGACGTATCTAGTAAGAAGATGCTATGGCCAATGTCAAAGAGGTTACTATCTGTGTTCTCCTCTAGGATTTTGATAGTTTCCTTTTCACACTTAGGTCTTTCATCCATTTTGAATTTATTTTTGTGTATGGTGTAAGAGAGTGGACAGTTTCATTCTTTTGCATGTTGCTGTCCAGTTTTCCCAACTTATTTGTTGAAGAGACTGTCTTTTTTCCATTGGATATTCTTTCCTGCTTTGTTGAAGATTAATTGACCATAGAGTTGTGAGTTCATTTCTGGGTTTTCTATTCTGTTCTATTGATCTTTGTGTCTTTTTAATGCCACTACCATACAGTCTTGATGACTACAGCTTTGTAATATAATTTGAAGCCCAGTATTGTGATGCCTCCAGCTTTTCTTTTCTTTTTCAAGATTGCTTTAGCTATTCGGGGTCTTTTGTGGTTCCAAACAAATTTTAGGATTCTTTGTTCCAGCTCTGTGAAAAATGCTGGTGGTATTTTGATAGACACATTAAAATGTGTAGATTGATTTGAGTAATATTGACAAATTTTAACAATATTTGTTCTTCCAATCATGAGCATGGAATGCTTTCAATTTCTTTGTGTCATTTTCAACTTCTTTCATTGGTGTTTTATAGTTTTCAGAGTACAGATCTTTCACCTCTTTGGTTAGGTTTATTTCAGGAGTATCTTATGGTTTTTGGTGCAATTGCAAATGGTACTGATTCCTTAATTTCTCTTCCTGCTGCTTCATTATTGATGTATAAAAATAAAACAGATTTCTGTACATTGATTTTGCATCCTGAGACATTACTGAATTTGTGTTATCAGGTCTAGCAATTTTTTGGTGGAGTCTTTTGGATTTTCTATATAGAGTATCATGTCATCTGCAAATAGTGAATATTTTACTTCTTCCTTATGAATTTGGATGCGTTTTATTTCTTTTTATTATCTGATTACTGAGGCTAGAACTTCCAATACTATGTTAAATAACAGTGGTTAAAGTGGACATCCCTGTCTTGTTCCTGACTTTAGAGGAAAAGCTCTTAGTTTTTTCCCATTGAGGATGATATTAGCTGTGGGTTTTTAGTATATGGCTTTTATTATGTTGAGGTATATTCTGTCTAGCCCTATTTTGTTAACAGTTTTTTATCATGAATTAATGCTGTACTTTGTCAAATGCTTTTTCTGCATCTATTGAAAAAAATCATATGGTTTTAATCATTGCTTTTATTGATATGGTGTATCACATTGATTGACTTGTGAATATTGAACCACGCTTGCAGCCCAGGAATAAATCCCACTTGATTGTGATGACTGATTCTTTTAATGTACTGTTGTAGTCAATTTGCTAGTATTTTATTGAGAATTTTTGCATCCATATTCATCAGGGATATTGGCCTATAGTTCTCTTTCTTAGTAGAGTTTTTGTCTGGTTTTAGCATAAGGGTAATGCTGGCCTCATAGAATGAATTTGGAAGTTTTCCCTCTATTTCTATTTTTTGGAATAGTTTGAGAAGAATAGGTATTAACTCTTCTTTAAATGTTTGGTAGAATTCCCCTGGGAAACCATCTGGCCCTGGACTTTTGTCTGTTGGTACATTTTTTATTACTGATTCAATTTCTTTGCTGTTTATTGATCTATTCAAGTTTTCTATTTCTTCCTGTTTTAGTTTTGGTAGCTTACGTGTTTCTAGGAGTTTATTCATTTCTTCCAGTTTGTCCAATTTGTTGGCATGTAATTTTTCCATAATATTCTCTTATAATTGTTTGTATTTCTGTGGTGTTGGTTGTTATTTCTCCTCTGTCATTTGTGATTTCATTTATTTGGGTCCTTTCTCTTTTCTTTTTGATAAATCTGGCTAGGGGTTTATCAATTTTATTAATTTCTTTTTCAAAGAACCAGCTCCTGGTTTCATTGATCTATTTCTATTGTTTTGTGGGGGTTTTTTTGTTTGTTGGTTGGTTGGTTGGTGGGGTTGGTTTGTTTGTTTGTTTTTAGTTTCTATATCATTTATTTCTTCTCCACTCTTTATTATTTCTCTTCTGCTGGTTTTAGGCTTCATTTGTTGGTTTTTTTGTAGCTCTTTTAGGTGGAAGGTTAGGTTGTGTATTTGAGACTTTTCTTGCTTCTTGAGGTAGGTCTGTATTGTTATTTGCTTCCCACTTATGACCACTTTACTGTATCCCAAAGGTTTTGGACCATCATGTTTTCACTTTCATTTGTTTCCATGTATTTTTTTTTAATTTCTTCTTTGATTTCCTATTTGATCCATTCATTCTTTTGAAGCATGTTGTTTAGCCTCCATGTATTTGTGGTCTTTCCAAATTTTTTCTTGTGTTTGAATTCAAGATTCATAGCATTGTGGTCAGAAAATAGGCATGGTATTATGATCTCAATCTTTTTTTATCTGTTGGGGCCTGATTTGTGACCTAGTATGTGATCTATTCTGGAGAATGTCCCATGTGCACTTGAAAAGAATGTGTATTCTGTTGGTTTCGGACATACGTGCATTTTTCTATGTAAAATAATAGTTTTCAGCAGTCTCCCAAACGGAGATGTATTGGTTTGTCATTACCACTGAAACAAATTACCAAAAATTTACAGGCCTAAAAAAACAAGAATTTATTCTTTTATAGTCCTGGAAGTGACAAGTTTGAAATCAAAGTGTTGGCAGGGTTTCATTCTTTCTGGAGGCTGCTATGTCCTTGCCCTTTTCTTAGTTTGTACAGCCCACCTGCACCCTGTGGCTTGTGGCCCCTTCCTTGCATCTTTCCAACCTCTTGCTTCTGTTGCCATATCTACTATTACTTATGCTGATCTGCTGCCTCCCTCTTAAAAGGACTCTTGTGATTATATTGGGCCCACTCAAGTAATCCAGGATACTCTTTCTTCCTCTCCCAAGATCCTTAATTTAATTACATTTGCAAAGCCCTTTTGCCATATAAGACAAGATTCACAGGTTCTGGGGATTAGAATATGGACATCTTTGGGGGGGGGGGTATTATTCAATTAACATAGGGGTCATTGCCCCAAATATGCTATCCTATCTTAACTGGCTTCTTTAACAACTCACACAAGTATTTGTCAAACATCACTCTCATCTTGCCATTGTCTGCATAAAAAGTTTACAATAACTTCTGCTTACTTATCAGGTAAATACGCTCTCTGAGCCCAGCATTCAAGGCCATTAGTCAATTGCTCCAATAGATCTCTCTAATCTCATCCCCAGTGCTCTTCTGCCAGGACACTCTGTCATTCCCCTGAGAATGCTTTATCATTCCCATCTTTGCCCCTGTTCACACTGTCCACCTGCCACACATAACCTCCTGACTCACTCTTCTCCACTACTGTAATTTCCCTCCTTTTATCAAAGATTTTCCTCCATGTCATTTATTATTCATATGTTTTTCTTTATGAAGTCTTAGAGTCCTTGCTGCCCAAAACTATAATCAAGTATGATCCTCTAGCTGAGGGTGAGCAAATATTCTAAGGGTAGAAATTTCTTTTACATTCTTCAAAATGCCTAGAGGGGCTTATGAATGAAAAGCTCCTTTTATCTGTTCCACCTCTCCCCAGAAAACAAGTCTATACTTCACAAATACACTGTGTCCTTCTTTCTGGTCCAACAATAGTTATTCTGAAATATGGTCCATCATGTGACTTACATAAAGAAAAAAAAGTTTGATGGATACGAATTTTAAGAAATATCCAATTAATAAAATCATCTTTATTTCAACCTCTAATATTTAAAAGCTTAAGAGATATTTTTCAGATGTTCCTCCCTATAAAGGATGGAGAGAGCACAACTTAGGAAAGTTTGAAGAGGGGCATTATCTTACTTTGAGTACAAAATAATGTGTTGTTTATTTATAGTGAGTTGAAAATACACTCAGTCTATCTTTTCCTTTTCCCATCAATTGGGGATAGGCTTGGTCAAAGTACCTGGGCATCTTCTTGTAAAATTCTCTTTAGAACCCCAGGCAAACCCCCTGGTTGATATTAGGGCCCTTCCACCTTCACCTTTTCCATCTGCTTCTCCTCATGGCTCTAACTGCAAGTTGTCTTTCCTCTAAGAACCCACTTTCTTTTGTGACTTTATTTCCAAGAGTTCATTCTTCTACATCCCTTTCCTGCCTGCATCTCTGGGACAAGGGAAAGAGACCAGCTTTCCTGAGTCATCACTATTTCTTCTACCCTCATTTATTTGAGTTCCAAATTCTTTGGACACAATATCCTTCACCCTCTTTTATTTCTGTCATCTTTTGATCAGAAGAGCATGCAAATTCTCCATGCCCCAAACTGAGTCGACTCTCTTCCTTGTAAAGCTTCTTCTCTCTCCTGTGTCCCCATATCCATGAATGGTATCACCATCCATCCAGTCACTTCATCCAGAAACATCCTTAAACTTGCCGTCCTGCAAAACTGTTTGCAATCCATCATCATGTTGTGTCGATCCTGTCTCCTTTATTCTTCCAGAATTTGTTCTCTTCTCTCCAGCCTCATTGTCACAGATTTAATCCAAGCTGACATACTTTCTTATGTGGACTAACTACCACAAGAGTTTTCGAATGGAACTGGCTTTTCCTCTGGTCTTGTTCTTCTCCAGACCATCCACCATACTGCTATAAGAATGACTCTCCAAAATGCAGACTGGAACATGTAATTATTCTATTGTCAACCTTCCACCGGTTCAGTCAGGCCGTGTCTCAGTTGAAGGATCAGGCCAAGTGGGATGTGGTAGAGTCTATGGGTGACTTCTCTAGGAAACATTTCCTGGCCCTTACTTGGTAGAATGCACCACTTCCTCCCTTGTACCTTCTCTCACACATACCCTGTATATTATTCTACCATAACACCCATAACACTACAACACACAATCATTCATATTCCTATACTTTCCTATGGAAAGAAACCCTCTTGAAAGTAAAGACTGTGCAGCAGACAGTGCTGATGCCTTGCCCCATGACCCTTTTGCTGACTCTGAGCTTCCCTGAAGCTGCAGCTGACAGCTAGTGTGCACACTGACACCTTCCTAGCTCAAGTGTTATGTTGATCTCCTCTGCTCCATGAGGGCTTTCTCCTAGGCCATAGGAATTTGCTCTGCTTTGCTCTGCAGAGAAGCACAGAAAAGCCAAGGATGTAACATTTCCAGGGGAGAAAGCTCAACTGATGAGTGACAGAAATCTATGGATAAATGCTCCAGCTTCCTGGCCCTCGATAGGACAATTCTGAGGCATGTTCTACATAGTTCCACAGAGGATTCACAGAGAGATTCAGCTTCTGTTGTCCACAGTGATGACTCACTCATGCTTTCCCCATTCTTCCCCTTATATTCTCTGAGATCATCTCCCAAGTAAACCAACTGCACCCTAATCCTCATCTCAGTATCTGCTTTAGGAAGGATTTCAAAGTCGGGGTGAGAATTTCTTATTCATTTTATTGGCACATTTTAAGAGCTTAGTAAGTTTAATATATGAACCAAAGAATAAACTAATGAGGGCTGTGATGACTCCAGGAGCCAGGTGGGAAGTTGTCCTCGAGTCAGATATGATGAGCAGGGATGGGACAGCAGGGAATAAACAGAGTTGTCCCAAATAGAACCAGTGGTAATAAAGAGGTCAGAGCCAGAGAATGTGCAGAAGTTGGGGCAAAATCTGAAAAGTGAACCCATAAACAAACTACTTGGATGACCCAAGATTAGCATGGACCACAGGGGCTTGTTTAGACCTAGAAGGGACTGCTAGGAGTCAGGGGTAGAGGTCAGAGTTGGAGTGATTTCTTTGAGCAACAAGGCAGAGCAGGGCATCTTGTGATATGCAGCTCTCTTCTATGTGTAAGGGATGCCTGCCCAGCTTAATCCTTTCCCACAGCTTACAACATCAGTCTTCGTGAACTAGCCCATGAACTCACATATTATTCTAGACTCATATATCATCACTTCCCCTAAGAATCCTGCTCAGAGTTCCTACATAGCTGTAATTTAATGTGTGGTACCCATCTACGCCATGTCGTTTCCAGCTTCCATGCCTTTGTCAGTGCAATTTCCTTGGTGCAGAAAAGCTTCCCTTACTGCATCATCCTATTTAATATCCAATTGTCCTTCAGCACTAGCCTCTACCTTCAGCTGAGGCTCTACCTTCAGCACTACCTCCTCCAGAAGATCGTCCCTGATCTCCTCCTCACTATTCCACAAAGTCAGGTGACTCTCTTTTTGCCACATAATACATGTGCACAGAGCCATCAGCACCACCCATCCTAATTGTGGTTGGCTTTTCCATCTCCTTTATTAAACTGTGAGCTCTTTGATAGTGGAAGCTGCAACTCTTTCCTCCTGATACCCAACTTTTTCTTGGGACCCTGGCACAATCAACACATTTAAAGTAGCTGCAGTAACATACATTTTATCTTACCAATTCATCACATAAAAACAGAGTGACTAGATCACAAAACCAAAAATCCATCATTAATAATTATTTAAGTTGTTTGTTTGTTTGTTTGTTTGTTTTTTGAGAGAGACAGAGGCAGCATGAGTGGGGAGGGGCAGAGAGAGGGAGACAGAATTCCCAAGCAGGCTCCATACTGCCAGCACGGGGCTGGAACTCTGAACTGTGAGATCACAACCTGAGCCAAAGTCAAGAGTCAGATGCTTAACTGATGGAGCCACTCAGGTGCCCCCATCATCAACAGTTATAACAGAAGTTAAGTGACAAAACCTCCCCACGACTTCCAAAATACAAAGGGGAGGGAACAAACCACCAATAGACAAAACATGAGTTCTATTGGCTTCTTCTGCAGAGAAGGAATCATACCAGACTTTTTGACAACAAAAAAAAGTATCTCAACTTATCATTGGGCTCAGTCTTTCAGGCTGATAAGTGTTGAGACTTTCAATTCTCATTCTAATGAGCTTCTTCAAAAGAAGACTTAAAAAGATCAGTTTATTTCCAAAATATTGCTGTCATTTATAAATTTGAAAAATGGCCATTGTTACAAAAAGAACTTGCCAGCATATGCTTTTTAAGTCTCTCATATCGTGCTTTTCAATTATCTTCAAGAACGTATACCATTCACATTTCCAGCCCTCACATTTATTTTGGGTTCCTTCTTTCATTCCTGAAACTGAATGGGTGACTGTGCCAGGACACAGAACGTTAAGAGGAGTAGAAGAAATACAAGGGTCCTGATTAAAAACAAAACAACAAGAGACTCCCACTTATTTTAAATTCCAAATCAGGAAGACCTGGTCCATGCCAATTTAACATATAAACATTCAAATTCTTATTTTTGACCAGGACCTATGTTCACATACCTGGAAAGAAATTCTACCTCTGATCCAAGAAACTTAAGTTTCTAAACTGTTTATATCAGTCTCCGTTAAGTAACGACCCAAATATCATCAACAAAGAGAGACACAACTAATTGAATTGAGTATAACTGATGTCAAGCTCCTGAAACACTTCTATTGGTAGCACAAACAAATAATGAAACAAGACAAACCCTTATAATGGAACCATGTTTGGAGACTAAAGCAAAGGCTGACAGTATGTCTCCAGCATGAATGGAAAGAGAAGAGGAGCTGAGCTAGGGACTGACAAAATTAAAGTGCCTGTGGAGGAAAGTGACCTGAAAATGACAGAATGGAGGGACTGCCCAGGTTTATTCTGGAGGAAAGAATGGAGTGGGACATGATAACTGTCTTTGAATATATAAAGGGCTTTGATGTAGGAGACAAAGCAGATGGCTCCAGAGCCAGGACTAGGATTAATGGGTGGAATTAATAAGGAGGAATATTTGAGTTCATTCTTAGGAACAGAACATTTATTTGTCCATACCATGCCTGTCTTGGGTTTAATGACAAGGATATCTGACTCCACCCACTTAGAAGTCACAGAAGGGTCTGTGACCCTTCTTCCCAGTGGGTCTGTAGGCAGCTTGCTCTTGTTATCCTCATCACTGCTTCCCCCACTAGCAACAAAAGTGCCCCAAAGCCCTGTATCCTGCTGCCACTGCTGTCAATGTAGGCACTTCTTTGCCACCACTTCCTTGGGGACTCTGCTTTTTTTTTTTTTTTTTTTTTTTTGAAATGTACTGTCAAATTGGTTTCCATACAACACCCAGTGCTCATCCCAAAAGGTGCCCTCCTCAATGCCCATCACCCACCCTCCCCTCCCTCCCACCCCCCATCAACCCTCAGTTTGTTCTCAGTTTTTAAGAGTCTCATATGCTTTGGCTCTCTCCCACTCTAACCTCTTTTTTTCTTTTTTTTTTCCTTCCCCTCCCCCATGGGTTTCTGTTAAGTTTCTCAGGATCCACATAAGAGTGAAAACATATGGTATCTGTCTTTCTCTGTGTGACTTATTTCGCTTAGCATCACACTCTCCAATTCCATCCACGTTGCCAGAAAGGGCCATATTTCATTCTTTCTCATTGCCACGTAGTACTCCATTGTGTATATAAACCACAATTTCTTTATCCATTCATCAGTTGAAGCACTGCTAGGAATTTATCCAAGGGATACAGGAGTACTGATGCATAGGGGCACTTGTACCCCAATGTTTATAGCAGCACTCTCAACAATAGCCAAATTATGGAAAGGGACTCTGCTTCTTACAAGCTAAAGTAGAATTCTCCCCGCAAGTGATTACAACTCTTTTGACCAATTGTAGATTGTTAAGCCTTTGAATGACCTGGGGGTTGACTACTGGAAAGCCACAGCCGGAGGTTGGCCCTTGCTTCATCTAATCCATATAAACTATGATTAGCAAAAATTGTTCTACAAGATCTAATATTTGAATGCCACCCTTTACAAGCTTCTAGTGCTGATTTAGTTTATAATGTTTTTATCCCATTGACCATCAAGAATCCAATCACTATTTTACCTGCCTGGAGTTCATTTTACTTATCTTTGTCTTCTTTTTTCCCAGCATAAAGCCAGGCTCTTAGGCCTGTAAACGTTGAGTGCATGAATGAAGTCTGCAGGCAAATCTGAGATGCTAACAGGAAAAGAAGAAAGGTACAGTGAGTACTCACCACTGTTTCTCACTGTTTCATGGTCCTGTTTTTATGAAAATTCTACTCAGCCTAAGAGATGCAGGCTTTTTTAAATGACAGAACTTCTAACTTTTTTCAAAAAGATAAATGACTAGACTGAAAAGGACACTTTGATGAAAATCCATAAAATAACTCAGTGGTAAGGACTGGAGGTGAATATACATACCAGAGGTCAGCTCGGGGTACATAAGAGTCTAGCTTCTGTTTAGAGGAAGCACCTGGAGGGAGTAGGCAGTAGCACTTTTTAATAACTTACCCTCCAAACAGAGGCCCTGGCCTGGTTAATTCTTGGCTGCTATAGCAAAGCTTTCTTCTGAAATGCATCAGGCACTAGCCCTCTTCCTACTTTCCCTAGGCTGCTGCATATTTATTTTTTTTAATATTTTATTTTACTTTTGGGAGAGAGAGAGAGAGAGAGAACAGGGGAGAGAGAATCCTGAGGATTCTCATGAGTACTCTCCAATTGGTAAGGCGTTTGCTGTAGTAACAAGTCAGTAGTCTTTGTAAAAGCTAAGGAAAAGTCCTAAAAGCAGATGCTGTCCATGTCCCCATGGAGCACTGGCAAAGGTGCAGGGACTTTAGGACCTGCTATTATCCATGGCACCTTGCTGAGTTTGGGAGAGTCAGCTGGCATCCAAAGAAGTAGTACATACTGCTGGCCAGGAGGATAGGCCGTGATGGACAATGTCTGCATTCATTTCCCTAGATGCCGTAACAAATTTCCACAAACTTAATGGCTTGAAATAACATAAATTTATTATATTATGGTTCTGGAGATTCTGGAGATCAGAAGTCTTGGGCTATTCAGAGTGAACCAAAAAGAAACGAACAAGCAAACAAAAATGAGAGAAAAGGATTAAAGCAATTAGGCAGAGGGAAACAGAGGAGACAATCCAACATAAGGGTAATTGCTATCTCTATTATAGAAAGCCCAAAAAATAAGACAGAAAAAATAGTTTTCAGAAAAAAATTTTTAAAAATGTTTATTTACTTATTTTGAGGGAGGCAGGGAGGGAGGGAGTGGGGGGGGGGAGAGAGAGAGAGAGAGAGAGAGAGAGATTGTAAGCAGGGAAGGGGTTAAAGAGAGAGGGAAAGAGAGAATCCCAAGCAAGTTCTGCACCGTCAACACAGAGCCTGATCCAGGGCTCGAACTCATGAACCATGAAATCACGACCCAGGCACTGAGTCACTGAGCCACCAGGCACCCCACAGAGAATATTTTAAATGTCTCTAAAGCAAATGAAAAACTGAATCTTCACGTTGAAAAGACAAACCATATATACCAGTAAAAAATAATACAGAATGACAAATAAGGGCATTTCTAGTTAATGAGAAAAGAACTCTTCAAGCAAATGGGCAAAAAATGAGACCTATATTTATATATATAATGCAGATATCCAGTTAGTTGTTTATATAAAGTGTAAGAACTGATACTATGAAGTCTAAAATATCATGTAGTGGTTGAGGCTTCTGGGGGCATCCATGTGAGGAAATATAGGACTTTAGTGTTTAAAGTCACGTAGTATTTACCTTTGACAGTTTGAGGGAGTTTGTAGGTTGGCAAGTTTTTATAACTATGCAGCTATTTATAATTGGAGAGGGACAGCACAGCTTTAATAGGTGCATGTAGTACGTGAACCTTGATATGACCTAGGTGGGCACAACTTTGGCCCAAACAGATTCAGTTTAGCTTCAGCCTGGTTGAAGCAGGGATTAAGTTATTGGGTACTATGTCACATTACCCCAGGAAAATTTCACCTCAAAACAGGCAGAGCTTTAAGGTACAGGTGTTTTAGGTATTAGTTGCATGAACAATTTTCATTGCTTTTCTTTGGTTTATCAGTAAGGTTAGCGACCATGACTTTAGACTCTAAAGAGAGCTAGGCCGATTCTACTTGGGCTCCAAAACACTAAAGTGTGAGTTTCTTGCCAGGTCTAGTTAGGAAGAACCACATAAGTCCCTTTGTGTTTGAGCTATCACTAGGGCCAAGAGAAGTAGTGGTGAATGACTTAGCTTCTTGGAATCACATATTTGTTCATAGGCTGAAGTGGTCTCAGGTTGGCTCTGGTTTTGTTGGTTTGGGCAGTTATGACCATGGTTGGAGATCTGGTTTCTTCTAGAAATGGTGGATAATTGTATTCATGAGCAGATCAAAAGGAATAGAAGCTTTTATTATAAAGAGACCATGGCATCCTTCCTGGGTTCAGGAAGAGAAATTTCTTAATGAAATTATTACAAACCTAAAAGTAAAGAAGAAAATAGAAAAGGCCTATATCTACAATATTGTCTTTAGGAATAAAGTATGCTTAGGAAATAAAGAAGGTATTGTTTGAAAGGACTAGATGTAGGCAGTTTTGTGGGCAGTGGAGATATACAATTTGGGTGCCTTCTTAAGAAAAAGAATACAGCATTTTATTTTTCTTTTTTGTTTTATTTTTTTTTAATTTTTTAACATTTATTTATTTTTGAGACAGAGAGAGACGCAGCACGAACAGGGGAGGGTCAGAGAGAGAGGGAGACACAGAATCCGAAACAGGGTCCAGGCTCTCAGCTGTCAGCACAGAGCCCAACGCAGGGCTCGAACTCACAGACCGTGAGATCATGACCTGAGCCGAAGTCGGACACGTAACCGACTGAGCCACCCAGGCGCCCCAAGAATACAACATTTTAAATGCAAAATTAATGACTCAACATTCTTAACTTGAAATGAAATCCAACTTATCAGTCTTTTCCTTTTTAGTTTTTTATATCTCGTTTAAAAAAATCCTTCCCAAATCTTAAGGTCACGAAGATACTCTTCTATATAATCTTCTTAGAGATTTCTAATTTTGTCTTTTATATTAGATTTTTAATCATCAAGTATTGGTTTTTCTGTATCCTGTAAGGTAGAAATCTAATTTCATTTTTCCTCATTTGGATGGCCAATTGTTTTAGCCTCACATGTTTAAAAAGTCTGTCTTTTTGCCCCCTGCCCTTCAGTGCCCTTCTGTCAGTACTCACATAGATCTTTTCTGGGCTCTATATTCATGCCAGTGGTCTATTTCTTTATCTCTGAACAAATGTCACACTAACTTAATTACTATAGCTTTATAATAAATCTTGATACATGGTAGAGCAAGTTCTCCCAACTTGTTCATTTTTAAGAGTATCTTTGATCTCCTGGGCATTGTGTATTTCCACATATCTTTTAGAGTTGAGCTATTAAATATCATGAAAATACTAATTGGGATTTTTATTGGAATTGCATTAAATAATCATGTGGGACAAACTGGCATATTTACACATTAAGTCTTCTAAACCAGGAGCATTAAATATTTCTCATTTATATAAGTGTGATCCCAATATTAGATAAAAACCAGCTTCTCTTTGGCATTTGCCAGATGATTTTTGACAATTTTTTTTGACAACTGTTGATTGTCTTTCAACAATTCTGGGGGAATTCTCAACCTCATGCTTCTTCAAATACTGACTCTTTTCAATTCTGTTATTCCTCTCCAAAATTCCAAGCACACATTCATTAGTCCTTCACAATCTAGCCTCTGTGCCTCTTTACCTCTTTCATATTTTCTATCCTTTTAGCTCTTTGAACTACACTCTGGAATTTGTCTTTGACTCTATCTTCAAGTTCACTCATTCTTTCTTGAACTATGTCTAATCTTTTCTTTAATAGCAAATTTAATATGTTTACTTTCAATCATATTTTTCTTTTCTAGAATTTCTATTTGATTCTTTTTTTTCCAAGCCTTTTTGGTTGTTTTTATAGTCTTCTGTATATGTTCAAGACTCCTTTTTACCTCATAAAGCATGTTAAACATATTTTAATACATGTTAAGCATGAATTTTATATTTTTTGCTAATTTCATTATCTGAAGTCTTTATGGTTCTAATTCTGCTATGTATTGCTTCAACTCTTCCTCATAACTTATTTTCTTGTGTTCTATGATTTTAACTATGAATTCATAAGTGGGAATTCTTTGAGATTCAGGATGAACTTTTTTGTTCCTTCAAGAAGGATTTGTGCTAACTTATTCAGGTTGCTGGGAGGATTATCTTTCTAGGCACATTTTATTTTTACTTCTTGCATGATGATACTTGCATTTATGTTTTTGAAACAATCTCAGATTTATAGAAAGTTGCAGGAATTATACAAAGAACTGTATTCCTGAACTATTTGAAAGTAAGTTGCCAAATGATGCTGATCACATCCATTCACCTTAGTGTTGCCCACTATACACACGGACATTCTCTCACATAGAATGATAAAACTATCAAAATCAGGAGGCAACCATTGATATATTACTATTACCTAATCCTCAGACCCCATCATGTCTCAACAGTTGCCCCAATTATGTCTTTTATAATAGAAGAAGGCAGTCTAGAATCATGTGTTACATTTAGTTATCACACTAATTCTTCAGTGTCCTTCAGTGAGGAAGGGTTCCTCAGTTTTTCTGGACTGTCTTGATCTTGACACTTTTAATCATTACAGACCAATTATTTTGTACAATGTGCCATAACTTGGATTTGTATGAGGCTTCTTTATTATTAAACTGAGAAAGAACATAGTAAATCAGGCAAGAGTCTTGGACTGAGAGTGGAAAATAAGCTCAAGAACTAAGAAAGGTAAGCCCTAGCCCAAAAGAATGGTTTTCTTTAGAAATAATTAATATTAATGAGATGATTTTGAAAAATAAATGTTGAGGCTGTGTAGGGGTACAGTGAAGTGCTCATATCCTATGGTCTCACCCCTTATGGCCAAATATCTTAAAAGGCAACTCTACTTCTACTTCCTCTTCACCCACTCACTTCAGCTCCCACCATTCTAGAGAATAAGTTCCCCTTTTAAAGGTCACCAATGAACTTTTAATTCATTCTTCTTGAACTTCCTGGTAAAAGTGATACAGTGGACCACTCCCTTCATTATTTTTTTTCTTAAACAACTAGACTGAGATATAATTCACATATCATACAATTCATTCCAATAAAGTATAAAATCCAATGACTTTTAATATATTCACAGAGTTGTGCAGTGATCATTACAATCCGTTTTAGAACATTTCATTACCCCAAAAAGAAATCCCACTCTCCTTAGTCATCACCCTCCAATTCTTCCACCTGCCCACTGCCCCCCCCCCCCCGCCCCCCAGGCCTAGGTAACCACTAATCTGCTTTCTCTCTCTATGGATTTGTCTCTTTTACGCAATTTATATAAATAGAATCTCATATGTAGTCCCTTGTTGACTGGCTTCTTTCACTTAGTATGTTTTCAAGGTTCGTCCATATAGTAATGTATAACAGTCCTTCATTCGTTTTTATGGTTGAACAGTATTCCATTGTACAGATATACCACATGTGTTTATACATCCATTAATTGATGAACATTTGAGTTGTTTCCATTTTTTTGCTATTGTGAATAATGGTGCTTCCTTTCATCTTAAAACTCTTCCTTCTTCTGGTTTTGACACCACTTTATGTCATCTTACTTTAATGTTTTTATGTTACCTTCCGAATTAAGGAAGGGAGGAAGAATGGGAGGGAGGGAGGGAGGGAGGAAGGAAGGGAGAAAGAAAGAAAGGGAAAGAAAGAAAGAAAGAAAGAAAGAAAGAAAGAAAGAAAGAAAGAAAGAAAGAAAGAAAGAAAGAAAGAAAAGAAGGAAGAAGGAAAGAAGGAAGGAAGAAGGAAAGAAAGGGAGAGAGAGAGAGAGACGGAGGGAAGAAGGAAGGAAGGAAAGGAGGGATAGACTTGCTTTTCTCTCTCTATCCCTGCTCATCTCTCTCTCTTTTTTTAAATTTTATGTTTATTTATTTGTTTTTGAGAGAGAGAGAGAGAGAGAGAGAGAGAGAGAACACAAGTGGGGGTGGGGAGGAGAGAGAGGCAGACACAGAATCTGAAGCAGGTTCCAGGCTCTGAGCTGTCAGCACAGAGCCTGATGTGGGGCTGCAAACCAAGAACCGTGAGATCATGACCTGAGCCAAAGTTGGATGCCTAACTGACTGAGCCACCCAGGCGTCCCTCTGTTCATCTCTCTAAGTGGAGGCAAACCATATCCATTGATTTCAAGCCTGGTTTTTAGGCTTTTTTGTATGTTCCATTCCTGCCAAAGCCACAATTTCTCATCTTCCAAGGATGAAACAAAACCTTCTAAATCTTCAAAGTTCATCTCAAATACTACCAAAAACTATCCCATGTGCTTCTAAAGTAAATTTTTGCATGCTTTGCTTTTGTCACTCTTACAAAACATACTTCACACTATAACTATTGATGTACTCACTATCTTCCCTAACAAACTTAGTCCCTGAGGGCAGAAACTAAGTCTTACCTTGTAGTTTCTTGCAAACTTGAGTTATTCAAAGTAGGGCTTGATAAATATTTATTTGTGAAACTACTTGAGGGGAATCATGTGAATTGACTCACTATTTCAAGAGAGTATCTACACAATTGAGGGAGAATTATTTTGGAATTCTGAATTATCCAGAATCTAAAACTTCTTATTTTTAATTTAAGGAATGACTATAGAGAAGGTGACTATTGTCTTCTGAATAATTCCTATCACATTCAATTTGAGACAATGACTCATTGTTTTAAATATACTGTGACTCAACATGAATTCTAACTAAATATCTATGTATATGAAGTGAATGGTGAGTGACTTACAAAAGTGGTGATTCACTAGAGTTAGGGGCATATAGTTTCTAAAACAGTACTAAATTCTAGACTTTTACCTAAAAAAATAAACAAAATAAAACAACAACAATAGAAGAATACAGACAGCCACATTCAGTGGCAATGTAAGATAAGAGTTTTATAGTCAACTCAATGGAACTGCCACCATGGTCATTATATGCCTGGGTTTGTGGCAGAGAAAGATTTCTGAGACTGATGGCAAAATAGTGAGAAATACATCATAAGTCATTCTCAAAAGATTGCTAACTCTGTACCATTTATGAAGCATTCTTGTCTATAAAATTTGGAAACGAACATAATCAGGCCTCTAGATCCAACCATCAGTTTACAGGAAGTTCAGGAGATAAAAGAAAAAGTTGAGTAACATCATAAATCCAGAACAACAGCTAAATACAGAAAGTAAATAATTCTATAACACAAATAACATGTTTGTTTCTAACGAATTGATGGCATAAAGTTAAAAAATATAAGAAATTGGGGACTATTTTTAAACAAGAGACTTAAGCACAATAAATGCACTCTGTGGGCCTTGTCTGAATCCTTATTGCAACAAATTGACTAAAACAAATCTCTTTAAGATAATATTTGCATATCAACCAGGTTACAGATGATATTAAGGAATCACTCTTAATTCTGTTAGGTGTAAAAATGCTATGGTGGTAAGTTACAGATGCATGCTCAAGTATTTACATGCGACATAACACAGTGGCTAAGATTTGCTTTAAAATATTCCAGAAACGCAAAGTGTTGGTAAGTAAAATGAGTTTGACAACCTGTTGACATATGTTGAACAGCGGGTAAGGGGTACATTGGGGGTTGTTAGAATTCTCCTTTTCCTTCTGTCTATGTTTGAAAATTTACATAACACAAAGATTTTTTTTTTTTGATTGCTAGTAAAACAGATTTGGATTTAATGAAGATATGCCATGTACCTTCTATAGATAAGACCCGGTGCTAGGTGTAACACTTTTTTTTATAAACTATACCCTATGTAACTCTCAATATATTCCTGAGAGAGGTATTCCATGTTGTACGTGAGGAAGCAGAGGTGCAGAGAGAGTAAAGAGTGACTTGGCCTTGCAGGGTTGGTAAACAGTGGAATTAGAATGTGAATCCAAATCCTATGACTTTAAATCCAAAACTCTCTCATAGCTATAGCACAGCTATTTCATAATCTTATCAATAATTTTAACAATTTTTAGCCATATAAATTAAACTGATCATTCCTTTTTATGTTATTGATGATGGGAAGACAAGAGCAGAAGAGAAGGGTAAGAAAAAATTCAGAAGTTCATTTCTTTCTATAAGGAGATAAAATCTTAAAACGAAGGCCAGGAAGTGTTGAGTGTTATTGATCAGAAGGGAAATCAACTTTAGGAGATGGAGAACAAGAACGTGTGACATCAGTGCCTTCTGGGAAAATGGGAAATCAGACAAGATAATTTTGAAGATCGCTGATACCGAACTGCACTGATTCCACTCCCCATTGCCCTGGTCACACTTCCCTCTCCTCATGTTAATGGTATTTTAGTGAGGAAAACCACTTGCAAATGAGTGACAAGATGATTAGAGTGAGTGGTTTGATTAAGCCCACCCATGCAGGAGCACATCCCTTCAGTAAACCTTTTGATGCCTCCAGGGCTGACTGATAAACGCGATGTGAACCTAGTGTTTTCTTGCCCTGCCCGCACTGGCTTAGCTGCTGGCTCGTCTCCCTCCTTTCTTTCTGCTGACTGCCTTGAAAAAGCCAAGTTATAGCTATTTTCAAGTTAAATGATCAAAAACTTTTGAAGTAAACCTAGAGAAAATACTCTGATCAATCTTAGCATTTTCTAGCAGATCCACTTTCTGGGTCCCTCCCGGTTCTATGTCACATAAGCATAGTGGCACCTGGCAAGTAGCCCAGGGGGCTCTGAGGGGTGGCTTTACTTCTCACCTTCCCTCAGAACTCAGAGTCCAGCTGAGTGCCCAGGATGATTTAACAAGCCATCATACTTCAACCAGCAACCTATGCAGGTCTCCAACTCCCAGGGACAGTAACCTTGGGAAATTGTGGGGATTTACATAACAACAGTAAGGGACCATAGCTCCTACCCAGTAGACACGGTAACATAAAATAATTTAGATAGTCTGCCCTCCCATTCCTGCCCCATTCATAATACCCCCCTCTTCAGACTGTAACCCATATTTGGAGATAAGGCCTTTTAAGAGGTGATAAGAAAGTAATCCTATCTGACCAGTGTCCTTAGAAGAAGAGGAAATTTGTACACACAGAGATACCAGGGATGTGCTCACACAGAGTAAAGAGGAACATGAAAAGGTAGCCAGAGGGCAGCTATCTTCAAGCCAGGGAGAGAGACCTCAGGAAAAACCAAACCTAAGGACACCTTGATCTTGGACTTTCAGCCACTAGAGCAGTGAGAAAATACATTTCTCTGTGCAAGCCATCCAGTCAATGGCATTTTGCTATGGCAGCCCTAGCAAACTAATATGTCATCATTTATTTTGTCTGGATACCATGATGACTGAAGGGAGAGAGATTTTTCAAGTTCCAGACAATGGGATTCTTACATTTTGGTTGGAAATTAGGCTGTGAAAGGAAGGAAGGAAGGAAGGAAGGAAGGAAGGAAGGAAGGAAGGAAGGAAGAGAAAAAACAGCTGTATACATATCCACACATAACTACACATAAATGTGTGCTATTAAATTGCCAAGCTGATTTCATACTGATTCCTTAGGTTCCTGGAATAATAATAATAATAATACTTAAATAGCATTTACTATGTTCTAGGCAATGTTCTCCAAACTTCATCTACTATTTAACTCATTTAACCCTAACAACAAACTCACAAGATAGGCACACTGTTATTATCTACATTTCAAAGGTGAAGTAACTAAGGCACAGGGTGGTAAAGTACTACCTCAAGGTCACAGAACTAACAAGCGGCAGAGTTAAGATCTGAATCCAAATAGTTGGCTCCAGAGTGTGAGTTGTTAGGCACCAGAACTATGTGCAAATTCTCACCGTGTGTTGGAAAATGACTGAGTGCCAGGGCAGATGCTGACACAGGGAGAGCTGAAACCGTCCACATATTAAAAGGCTTAGCCAGCCAGATCTGAATATCCAACCAACCAGTTGAGTAAAACCTGTCAGTTTGTCACTGTGTGAGTAAAAACAAATGAAAGCAGTTTGCCTTCAATTACAGGTATTGAAAAAAATATGGCCTAAGTCCATCATGCTTTCTGGTACACAGTGAAAAGAATTCTGAATTTAAAAGCTAAAATATGTAACATCAAGGCCCTGCTTATTACTGAGAATCATTTTATGATAGAAGACAGGATTCAGTAGGCAGAGAGGGAATGATTAGGGCCAGAGGTCCCTGGGGGGGGGGGGGGGTGGGGAAACACCTATTTTGGAACAATGCCGGGAGTGTCAGACCACAGCAAACATCCTCAGGCATAAGGTTCCTCTTAAGAATGTAACAGACTCCACCTACTCCCTCTCAGGTTTCCCCTCAGGAATTTGACAAAAGACCTAAGTATGGCCATAGACCACCCCTCGGACAATGGAAATGAGCCAATCCGGAATGGACAACCCAGCACTAGAGCTATCAAGTCAGTGAGAGTAGAATCTGAGAAGGAACAAGGGAGAACGGAAGAGGGAGGGCTGACCAGAACCTCATAAAACAAGGACTCTCGCCTATAGTCCTCTGGCATTCACTTTTGAATGTCCCCCTCTCTGTAGAGAGCTTTCCTTCTATTCTTCCTTTCTATTTTGTACTCTAATAGACTTTTGCCTGCTGCTCATTTTGTGTCCACCTCTTCATTCATTGAAGCGGCGAGACAACAAATCCCAGGTATTGTGATAAAAAATCCTGCAACAATTTAGCCTTCAGCATGTTGCTTAACTTAGAATCAGGAAAGCTTTCCTAACTATAAAATAGAGATAAAATACTACCTTGTGAACTTAATGTAAGGATTGAGTAAGGTCATGAATATGAAAGATCCTGACAGAAAGAAATTGCTCAATATGGTAGTTCTGGATGTTGAATCACAAATGTAACCAAAATGAATAAAATTGCATGATAGTGCATGTAAGATATTATTGCCAAGTACTCCTAGATAAATTTAGAGATGAGTCTAATACTTAGCAGGAAGAATGAAGCACAAGGGAAATGAAGGAAAAATTTTAATTCATTTTATTTTTGGCCTGCATTGCTTTTCTAAATACCTCTTAGACTTATACATTCTACTATATATACATGACAACAGGCAACAGTTAAAGAGTCTTGCTCTAAGTGGTGAATGATATTGTACTGTTAACACTATATGACCAAATAATGTATGTTAAGAAACACATCATTACTCCTTCAGTATTTACAATCATCAAAAATAGTACTCAATAGTATAAATCATATAGGTCTCAGGATTATCATTATTTAACTCATCTGTATTAAAAAAGCTAGGATCTACTCCCCCAACAGTTGAGATCCCCTTTCCCTCAAACATGTCCTCCTATACCCCCTACAAAACTCCAGGACTATGCTTTCCTCTGAACCCAGATGCCGATGAGCTAGAGACAACAGAAACTCTAGATGAGAAGATTGGCACCATGACCTTCACACTTAGAAGGCAGGAAGACACCAGCTAGGAGGAGTGTGCTGTTGGGCACTAGACATCATTAGGGAGGAATGAGGGCACCATGAAAACAGACTCGAAAAGTCTAGGATCTGGATATAAGAAAGTGGAAAAGAAAGCTGAGATAGGGGAGAGTGAAAGAGAGTCAGCTCAAGTGTTTTGCTCTCTTTACTGACTGTCACCATTTGGGTACATAAAAGTGAGAGAGTTCCTAAACCAAACTAAAATTAAGAAAGTTTGCCTAAAAAATCAGAAATGCTTTCCTGCCCTACCATTCTCTCCGATCTGGATAACTGTGATAGCTTCCTGTCTTCCCAGCCTCTAAACCACCCTTCCACCACCATCCTATTTCCATATCGCACCAGGGCTATCTCTCTAATCTGCAATTCTTATGCTCTCCTCAGTGTTTTTAAGATGAAGTCATGCAACTCTTTGGCATGACTGTATTTGTTATCCATTGCTGCATAAAAAATTACTCCAAAACCAATTGGCTTCAAACAATAATAATCATTTATTATCTCTCAGGGTCACTGTGGGTAGACATTCAGGCGGAATATAGGAGGCCTGGTTTGTGACTGCTTTGCAAGGTCCAGGGCCTTGCACGAAGACTCACTGGCCAAAGTCATCTAGAGGCCTGTTCATTCTACATCTGAGCCCTAGCTGGGGCCAGGAGCCAGAACACCCACACTTAGCTTCTCCACTTGGCCTGGCCTTCCTCACAACATGCTGATTTCCAAAGACAAGGGTCCAGAAACAGAGGGAGGGAGGCAGGAGGAGAAGGATAGGAGGAGGGAGGGTAGGCGGTAGGGTGGAAGCACAGTGGGTGGAAGTCATAGTGTTTTCTATAAACGAGCCTTAGAAGAAGGCTTAGAAGTCATGCAGCATCACTTCTGCCACATCCTATTGGTCAGAAAGGTTATAAAGGTGTCCCAGTTTCGACGAGAGGGAACAGAGCCCTCACCTCTGGATGGAGGAACGTAAATACTGTGGGATGGAATATATATTGGTGAAGTCATTTTGAAAAAGTATATCACTTGAAAAATACAGTCTGCCACATGGTAGACCCTTCACTTCCCACCTACCCTTTCAGCATCATTTCCTTCTACTCCTTGCCACTCACTCTACACTTTCCATACAGACCTTCTGTTTTGCTTAGTTTTTTCTTTGAACGTGACAAAATTTTCCTGCCTCTGTACCCTTGTATATGCCACTCCTTATACTTGGAATGTCCTTCCTTCTCCCTGTTACCTTCATAGTAAAAACCTTCTGATGATTTAAGTCCAAATTAAAATGTATCTCTGTAAAGCCTTCTGGTCCCATGCCCCTAAAAGGTTAACTATTCTGTTCCCTAGGATCCTATGTATGTTATACATATCTGTGTCTTACAGTATTATCTGGTTGAGTTTTTTTTTTTTAATGTTTATTTATTTATTTTGAGAGGGAAAGAGAAAGAGAGAATAAGGGAGGGGCAGAGAGAGGGGGAGAGAGAAAATCCCAAGCAGGCTCTGTGCCTGATGCAGGGCTCGATCTCATGACCCCTGAGATTATGACCTGAGCTGAAATCAAGAGTCAGATGCTTAACTGACAGAACCATCCAGATGCCTCTATCTGGTTGAGTTTTTATCCTCATCAGACTGTGAGCAAGTCAAAGAAAAAGACAAAGCCCTGTTACTTATTATGATTATTTTCATATTTCCCTGTTCTCTTCTGGTTGCCAAATATTTCACACAGTGCTTAGCACAATGTCCCATCCATTAAATGTGAGTTGAGTGGCTGAAGAAAACTGTGAGGCAACCTGTGGAAAATTATCATTTCAGGGGCAAGGTGGCTTTCTTGACTTTCTATTGCAATTATTTTTTTCGGCTTCTAGTGCTGCCTGAAATAATTTATATTTTTAAACTGAGACAGAGACAGAGAGAGAGAACGATGGGTAGTACAAATGCCTGGTCAAAGCAAAACACTGCCTCAAAGTACGGCTGATGACAACAAAGCCATTTCGATGTATCTAGAGAAGAAAGGTTTGAGAACAAGGACTCACTGGGGGGATGAGGAGGTGAGAGCACTGACAAGCAGGGGAAAAAAGCAAAAAGCTAAGTATATAAATACCAGCAACAAATTCTGCTGTACTCAGTCAAATCTTGCTTACTTTCAGCTGCTTCTGAACAACTAGAAGCTGGGGGCAAAAATCTACCTGATTCTGGTTCCTCAATGGGAATGCAGTCTAGGATTTTTCTTTTTCTCCTGCTCGTCCACTACTTTCCCCAGTCACTGCTGCCAAAGAGTTGATACTGTTGTGGCCCCACAGGACTGACAGGAGTGGGAGAAAAGTCTCTACATGCCAAGATCATACATTCACAGGAGCCCCCAGGTGGACCTTAGATTAGGCTCTGGCATGTATACTCTGGTGACATTATCATGAGGTCTACAGTCTCATTCACAACTCTCCTCCTTTTGGTCCCTCCTTTCTGGAATATGGCTTCTGGTGTAAAAGGTGATGGGCAGTATCACTGTTTCCCCAAACTACCTGATCATAAGAATGCTCTGGGAGAGCTCCAGTCATGAAACACACACTCCTGGGACCTTCCTTGGAAGACTGATGCAGCAGGAGTCTATTACATTCAAGACTGATGAGAGAAGTTTAGGAAAGCCCAGACTAGATGACCTCGAGTTCTCTTGTTGGTCTTGAATGAATAGTCTACTTCTCTTACACATGGTTATACAATTAACCCTCCAAAGTCACAGCTCTGAGCGGCTACTGCCACATCAAGGAGTTTGGGCTTCCTCCTACAGGCACTGGGAAGCCCCTATGGAAATGAGTAGCCTAATCATGGTTGGTATGTTGAAAGATCACTCTATCAGCTGCATGAAGGGTGGTGTAAGACCAGAAGCAGGAAGGACAAAATTATTACAATAGTCCAGACATCCATTTCTCCTATCAGTAGCTCAGAGCATTCCTCCTTCCCACATCCCACATGAACTGACATGGTATCACTTGCTTAATTTTACCTGAAATTCATTCTTGTCAGTGTAGAAATTTGCAGTGTAGAACCTATGCTATTCAAGAGATAAAGAGGAACAGGACAAAAGCAGTAACATTAGAGGTGGAGAAAAAGGGCAGGACAGAGAGAATGGTAGTGAGCTAGAAGATACAAAACTTGGTGAGGAGAGTGTTAACACAGAGACCAGTCTGCACCTTGCAAGGTTTTGTAGCCAGTGAAGTGTAAGTGACCCCTACTTCCTTCTTAGCAACAGCTCCAGGCCTTTCCATTTCATCATCTTGCTTCCCCCTCCTATGATCCAAGGAATTGGCCTTATACCTGGGAATTTTCTGATTCATGGGTAGACCTTTTGGACCTTTTTCTGCTTTTGCCTGGCTATTTACAATGTTGAATGGCAATAACATACACATCACTCTTCTCTAGGATTTGCTACCATATAACCCAGGTAATATCTTCATGTAAAGAGGTGTGTGAGGAGGTGGGGAGGGGGGGTTACTCTAGCTCCCTGTTCTACTAAATCAATTTCTTAGCTTATCATCTAGGCTCTGTCCTTACCATTGGTCTACAGTTATGTTATACTTTTCCAAAATTTGTTTCAGTATTCCTGCCACCATACTAGTCCTGCCTATGTGCCCTACCATGTAGATACAGTTCAAATGCCATCCTTCTTCTGGTTCCCATAGAGACATAACTACTCTCTTTTCTTTTCTTTTCTTTTTTTTTAATATATGAGATTTACTGTCAAATTGGTTTCCATACAACACCCAGTGCTCATCCCAAAAGGTGCCCTCCTCAATACCCATCACCCACCCTCACCTCCCTCCCACCCCCCATCAACCCTCAGTTTGTTCTCAGTTTTTAAGAGTCTCTTATGCTTTGGCTCTCTCCCACTCTAACCTCATTTTTTTTCCTTCCCCTCCCCCATGGGTTTCTGTCAAGTTTCTCAGGATCCACATAAGAGTGAAAACATATGGTATCTGTCTTTCTCTGTATGGCTTATTTCACTTAGCATCACACTCTCCAGTTCCACCCACGTTGCTACAGAAGGCCATATTTCATTCTTTCTCATTGCCATGTAGTATTCCATTGTGTATATAAATCACAATTTCTTTATCCCTTCATCAGTTGATATACAGTTAGCTCTTTCCATAATTTGGCTGTTGCTGAAAGTGCTGCTATAAACATTGGGGTACAAGTGCCCTCATGCATCAGTACTCCTGTATCCCTTGGGTAAATTCCTAGCAGTGCTACTGCTGGGTCATAGGGTAGGTCTATTTTTAATTTTTTGAGGAACCTCCACACTGTTTTCCAGAGCGGCTGCACCAATTTGCATTCCCACCAACAGTGCCACAGGGTTCCCGTTTCTCCACATCCTCTCCAGCATCTATAGTCTCCTGATTTGTTCATTTTGGCCACTCTGACTGGCGTGAGGTGATATCTGAGTGTGGTTTTGATTTGTATTTCCCTGATGAGGAGCGACGTTGAGCATCTTTTCATGTGCCTGTTGGCCATCTGGAGAGACATAACTACTTTCTCTTCTGATCTCTGTAGCACTGCACACCTGGTAGGGCACCACTGCGCTCCCTGCTGGCTTGAACACAGAGCTCTTGCATGTGAGGCAATGCTTTATGCTTCTTTATAGCCCTCAGCTCCCGATAGTGCTGCAGTTGTTTTTGTTGCATTATGAAGATGGAATGTAGTTACATATTTCACATATACCACAACTTGTTTAGTTCAACTGTACCCTAATTCTTTATTCCACAGTTTTAAGAATGACTTTGTAGCATAGAAAATTGGTATTGTTTTCCTTTGTATTTAAAAAAAAATGCAGATCTCCTCATACAAACTTTGACACTTTCTCATGAGGCTATACTCACATTGGCATAAACATTTTCTTGTTTTAAATATTTATTTATTTGGAGAGAGAGAGAGAGAGAGAGAGCGAGCGAGCACGAGCTTATAGGGCAGGGGAAGAGATGGAGAGAGAGAATCCCAAACAGACTAGGGTCTGGCTGCCAGCGCTATGCCAGAATGCGGGGCTCGATCCCATGAACCATGAGATCATAACCTGAGCAAAACCAAGAGCCTAACTGACTGAGCCACCCAAGTGTCTCTCTAGCATAAACATTTTCTAGTGGGGGAAGCAGGGGACATTTCAATGGCTAAAACATAGTGAGCAAAGGAATATTCAGGAATACAATTTTGGGTTTCCTGAATCCTGATCCAGTGCCTTTTCCAAACAAAAACAAAAACTTATGAAAATAAACAGCAAAATCAAAAGCTTTTGCACAACAAAGGAAACCATCAATGAAATGACAATGCAGCCTAACCAATGGGAGAAGATACTTGCAAATGATATATCAAAAAAGGGGTTACTATCCAGAACACATAAAGAATTTATAAAATTCAACACCAAAAAACCCCCAGATAATCTGATTTAAAAATGGGCAGAGGACTTAAATAGAACTTTTTCCAAAGAAGACATACAGTTGGCCAACAGACAAATGTAAAGATGATCAACACAACTGGTCTTCAAGGAAATGTAAATCAAAACCACAATGGCATATCATCTCCCACCTGTCAGAATGATTAATATTAAAAGGGAAAGACATAGGGGCGCCTGGGTGGCTCAGTCGGTTAAGCGGCCGACTTCGGCTCAGGTCATGATCTCGCGGTCAGTGAGTTCAAGCCCCGCATCGGGCTCTGTGCTGACAGCTCAGAGCCTGGAGCCTGTTTCAGATTCTGTGTCTCCCTCTCTCTGACCCTCTCCTGTTCATGCTCTGTCTCTCTCTGTCTCAAAAATAAATAAACGTTAAAAAAAAAATTAAAAAAAAAAAGGGAAAGACATAAAAAATATTGACAAAGACACAAAGAAAAAGGAACCCTTGTGCACTGTTGATGGGAATGCAAACTGGTATAGTCACTCTGGAAAACAGTATGGAGGTGCCTCAAAAAGTAAAAATAGAACTACCCTGGGGCTCCTGGATGGCTCAGTCGGTTGAGCGTCCGACTTCGGCTCAGGTCATGATCTTGCAGTTCGTGAGTTAGAGCCCCGCGTCAGGCTCTGTGCTGACAGCTCGGAGCCTGGAGCCTGCTTCGGATTCTGTGTCTCCCTCTCTCTACCCCTTCCCCACTCATGCTTTGTCTTTTTCTGTCTCTCAAAGATGAATAAACGTTAAAACAAACAAACACAGAACTACCCTATGACCCAGCAATTGCACTACTAGGTATTTACCCAAAGATATAAAAATACTGACTTAAAGGGGTACATGCACCCCAATGTTTATGGCAGCATTATCAACAATAGCCAAATTGTAGAAAGAGCCCAAATATAGAAAGATGAATGGAGAAAGAATATATGGTACACACACACACACACACACACACACACACACACACAGGAATATTACTCAGCCATCAAAAAGAATGAAATCTTGCCATTTTCAAGACATGGATGAATCTAGAGAGTAAAAATCTAAGTGAAATAAATCATGCAGAGAGGGACAAATACCACATAATTTCACTTACATGTGGAATCTAAAAAACAAAAGAATAAACAAGTAATAACAGTAACAAACAGATTCAAATACAACCAACAAACTGGTGGTTGCTGTACGGGAAGTTGGTGGGGATGACAGGTGAAATAGGGGTGGGGATTAAGAGGTAAAAACTTCCAGTTATAAAATAAGTAAGTAATGGAGATGAGAAGTACAGCATAGGGAACATAGAAAAAAGGAAAACAATGATCACAAGGCAGAGAAAATCTCTACAAGGTTGATTCAATCTGTTAACAGTTGATGAAAACCACTGAAAAAAAAAGTCAATTAACATATTAAGTTCAAAATCAAATTGTGTTTCTAGGAATACTTGACACACCTTTTCAGAGAAAAGTTTAAAAATACACAAGGGGAATATCACAGGATAGTTAACAAAAGAAAACAGTTGCCAACTAGCCAAGAGTCTCTGAGAAGTCAAATGGAATCAGGACACAAAGAAACATCAGTCTCTTAAGCCCAGAGAGAAAAACAACTCCTTATATCTGGGCCCACCTCTAACAGCATTGAGTCCAGATAAAGAGGACAAATGGAGACACAAGTACCATACATTTAAATATTTTACAATTTTTATCTAATGTTACCACTTATTAAATATAGTGTTCTCTTCTGATTTAACAAATAGAACTTCATGATGGCAAAATTTTTAAATATAGAAAGCTATACTTTTTATTTGGCTGAAAGCCAGCAAAATATCAAGACTACTGAATTTCATGATCATTGTGTACATCTAAGTGTTCTGTTGATGTGTAGCATTGTGTGGGTAACTAATAAAATAAAGACTTGCATGGTTCATAAATTATATATATTATATATTCCACAAAATGCAAAATGCAGCTTTTGCCTTTATTTAATCAAAATCACTATATTGTCATAACCAAGATTTCACATAATTTGATATTGCCAGCAGTGATTTAAAGTTTCTTTTAAGAAGGAATTATATTTAAAGTGTACAAATTTTACTATATTTAATCAGAAATGTGAATTAAATAAAAATAGAAATAGTAAAATATTTCTCATAGATGTTTTCAGAAGTTTTCTCTAAGCTATATAAAATTTTCTATTAAAAAGACAAAATAGAAATTAAAATTAATGAGTATCAAACTTATGAATAAAATTATCCAGTTAAAAAAAATATAATTACAGGGGTGCCTGGGTGGTTCAGTCAGTTGAGCGTCCAACTTCGGCTCAGGTCATGATCTTACAGCTCGTGAGTTCGAGCCCCGTGTTGGGCTCTGTGCTGACAGCTCAGAGCCTGGAGCCTGCTTCGGATTCTGTGTCTCCCTCTCTCTCTGCCCCTCCCCCACTCACGCTCCGTCTCTCTCTCTCTCTCTCTCTCTCTCCCTCTCTCTCTTTCCCTCTCTCAAAAATAAATAAACATTAAAAAAATTTTTTTAAATATAATTACATCTCACAAAATATTTTTGTAAAAATGAAACTATTAGACTCAACATAATAAAGTCCACATGCAAAAAACCCACAGTTAACATCATACTCAATGGGGAAAAACGGAGAGGTTTTCCCCTAAGGTCAAGAACAAGACAAGGATGTCCACTTTCACCACTTTTGTTCAACATAGTACTGGAAGTCCTAGTCATAGCAATCAGACAATGAAAAGAAATAAAAGGCACCCAAATTGGTAAGGGAGAAGTAAAACTTTCACTATTTGCAGATGACATGATACTCTATATAGAAAACCCTAAAGACTCCACCAAAAACTACTAGAACTGATAAATGAATTCAGTAAGGTCACAGGATACAAAAATTAATGTGCAGAAATCTGCTGCATTCTATACACTAATAAGGAAACAGCAGAAAGAAAAATCAAGAAAACAATCCCATTTACAACTGCACCAAAAATAATAAGATACCTAGGAATAAACCTAACCAAAGAGGTGAAAGACCTATCCTCTTAAAACTATAAAACATTGATGAAAGAAATTGAGAACAGCTCAAAGAAATGAAAGACATCCCATGCTTGTGGATAGGAAGAACAAATATTGTTAAAATGTGTATATTACCCAAAGCAATCCAGAGATTTAATTCAATCCCTATCAAAATACTAACACCATTTTTCACAGAAGTAGAATAAAATATTCTAAAATTTGTATGTAACCACAAAAGACCCTGAATTGCCGAAGCAATTTCGAAAAAGAAAAGTAAAACTAGAGGTATCACCATTCCAGACTTGAGGTTTTATTACAAAGCTGTAGTGATCAACACAGTATGGTACCAACACAAACAGGGACACCTAGGTCAGGAACACAACAGAAAACCCCTGTTTTGCTGAAAGAAAATCCAAAGGGAAAAAGGCAGTCTCTTCAACAAATGGTGTTGGGAAAACCGGACAGTTACATGCAAAGAATGAAGTTAAAAAATAATGCTACCTAAAAAATAATGAAATGGGACCACTTTTTACACCATACACAAAAATAAATTCAAAATTGATTAAAGACCTGAATGTGACACTTGAAGCCATAGAAATCCTAGAAGACAGCACAGGCAATAATGTCTCTGACATTGGCCACAGCAACATTTTTCTAGATATGTCTCCTGAGGCAAGGGAAAGGAAAACAAAAATAAACTATTGACAACATCAAAATAAAAAGCTTCTGCACAACGAAGGAAACAATCATAAAACAAAAAGGCAACCTACAGAATGGGAGAAGTTATTTGCAAATGACATATCTGATAAAAGGTTAATATCCAAAATGTAGAAAGAATTTATACAAATCAACACCCCCAAACCAAATAATCCAATTTAAAAAGTGGGCAGAAGAAATGAACAGACACTTCTCCAAAGAAGACATCCAGATGGCCAACAGACACATGAAAATACACACATCATTACTTATCATTAGGGAAATGCAAATTAAAACTACAATGAGCTATCACCTCACACCTGTCAGAATGGCTAAAATCAACAACAGAAGAACAACAAGGTTGGCGAGGTTGTGGAGAAAAAGGAACCCTCTTGCATTGTTGGTGGGATTGCAAACTGGTACAGCCACTGTGGAAAACAGCATGGCGATCCCTCAGAAAGTTAAAATGAGCCAGTAATCACGCTACTGGGTATTTACCCCTAAAATACAAAACCACTAACTGAAAGGGATACATGCACCTCTATGTTTATAACAGCATTATTTACAATAACCAAATTATGGAAGCAGCACAAGTGTCCATGGATAGATGAATAAAGATGTGGTATATATATACAATGGAATATTATTCCAAAATAATATTCCAAAAATAATGATTCCAAAAGAATGAAACCTTGCCATTTGCAACAACATGGATGGAGCTGGAGAGTATAATGCTAAGCGATATAAGTCAAAGAAAGACAAATACCATGATTTCATCCTGTGTGGAATTTAGGAAACAAAACCAATGAGCAAAGGGGAAAAAAGAGAAAGAGACAAACCAAGAAACAGACTCTTACTATAGAGAACAAACAGATGATTACCAGAGGGGAGGTGAGTAAGGGAATGGGTAAAATTGGTGATGGAGATTAAAGAGTATACTTGTCATGATGAGCACTGGGTGATGCATGGAATTGTTGAATCACTATATTGTACACCTGAAACTAATATATAACTCTTATGCTACCTATACTGGAATTAAAAATGAAAGAAATAGGGGCACCTATTCTTCAACAAATGGTGTTGGGAAATAAGTGGCTCAGTCAGGGGTCTGACTTCAGCTCAGGTCATGATCTGGTAGTTTGTGAGTTCTTGCCCTGTGTCGGGCTCTGTGCTGACAGCTCAGAGTCTGGAGCCTGCTTCAGATTTTCCGTCTCCCTCTCTCTCTGCCCCTCCCCCTCTTGTGCTCTGTCTCTCCCTGTCTCTCAAAAAATAAACGTTAAAAATTTTTTTTAATTTAAAAAATGTAACTATTAGAAATTCTAGAGTTTAATGTCCGTCTAGCTGCCAAGATAAAGAATATCATACTTTATGTTATTTCTAGACCTTCATATATACAAGTTTTATAGTATTATAAATTATTTAATATTGCAAAATATCCCAGTTAACACACACAACTGATAAGAATACCATGTTAATTTGTGACTACCTGAAAAGCCACCCAGTGGAATACAAAGAGAAGCAAGAACACGGACACTCGGCCCTCTTGGGAAATACTTCTACTTTGGAAGCCTGTTATATTCATACTCTCTGAGAAAAAGGACTTGGCAAGTTAGCTAATTGTCCTTTTCCTCATCTCCACATTTGCACTGCTCAGACCCTGCCTGTGTGTTAATGATGACGATGCTTAACACACTAACCTTCCAGCATTCAAATGTTTTCTTTTGTTTTCAGGACACAGGACAAGGGATGAGGAAGAGCATTTCCTTGGGCCCTGAACTGTGTTAGTGGTGACAGTGGATGTCTAGGGTTCACCGGCACTGAAAGCTAGATCCTGAATGATCTAGGTGCCTGGGTATTTTTATTAAATTTGCTCTTTCTGTATTTGTAACATCAGGGCCCTCAATAGCAAGGGTACCAAGACAGACATCCCTCCTACCCAGGAATTGCTTATGTTTTCTCCTTCCAGGCCCCCTGAGCAGACCTGGTGCCTTTTTTCCCCCCTGTGTTTCTTCTACTGGGAGCAACACGGGGAAGATTTACTCACACAGGCACTGTTTTTCAGATACTGAAGAGAATAAGCCATCCTTGAAACACGGTGAATCTTGTGGGCCTGGGTATATGTGTTGTCAATCATAGAGATTTTCCTTTTGAGGATCAAATTATGAATTCCTTGAGGTGTGACCAGCCCTTAAGGTTTTCTTTGTCATAGCCCAGGGAGTCTGGCCAGTGCTAGGCACATTAGAAACTTTCTTCAGTAGTAGACATAATGAATATCGCAGTAATTCACTTTAAGAATATTTGACAAATGTGTACTTGATTCTATAGCAAGGACATTGGGACTACGCACTTCTGTAATTGAAAGTAAGAAATGTGGTCCTTCTCATAAGTCAAGTGGCAGCTTGAATGTAAGGAGTATGAAGTGAAAAAAGAAAAAAAAGACTTATGATGCCCCAATACGGTAGCATGCACATGTCCTGAAACACTCCTACTGTCACGTCACAGACATGAGTCCAAAGTCACTTGTTCAATTCTTGCCAATGTTGGACCTATCACATACTTGGGAAGGGAGTTCTGATTATTTTCCCCACAATCTTGCCATCTCTAAAAAGAGTTTTTCAAATGAATTCTAGCTCTCAGCCACCTTTCCTGAAACTCGTGGCTTTTTCATAATTACTAAAAATATCTATTGTTTTCCTAGCCAGAGAAATAAAATACCAGAATTTTAATAACTAAAAATATTGCAGAAGTTCATTTTAGATCTCTGGATTTACCTAGAATTCAAATATTACTGGAATATCCAGTTCCCAAAATAATGTCTGCTTATATTTTCAAATCTATAAAATCCCATGATTTTAAAATGATCCTAAAGTATATTACAGTAAATTAAAATTCTGTTTAATTTGTGGTATTAATTTTCTCAGAGTTTATTTTCTTAAGCATTTTTCATGAAAAACTCAGGTTAGAAAAACTAGATGACCTGAGATGAAAATCTAGAGCTGCACAGTTTTCATCCTGAGAAGGGTCTGTGGAGGTGTATTTCTTTTGCAATTCTGATTCCCATATTTCTGGACAGGCAGTTATCTCTGGACCGCATATTGCATTTTCTACGTCAGCCGGCCCCTAAAACTCCTTGCAGGTATTATAGCGCACAGAAATGTTAAAACTGCAAGTTCAAGTTGTTTCACTTCTATAGCAGACTTTCCTTTTTTCATAGCAGCAGCAAAGTTTGAGTCCTTTCAACTGGCAGGCAGATGTTACCCTAGTACAGCCTCCATATTCATTAGCCTGTAATGATTCTATTAATTGAATATGTAAGTTTGGCTAATTAGATGTAAGACATTCCTTCAGATTTAAAGGGTAATAATAAAAAATTTAAACTGCAACACCAGATCGAGCATTTAAGAGTTGATAAATGTGAACTGGAAAGTGCACAATCCCAATATAAATTAGTTAATTGCCTCTGTTAATTTAGGTGAAATACATTAGCAGAAAGGTCAATCCATTTGAGGCTTGATGTGTTTTTCAAATAGTAAATTAAAAATAGCAAATCAAAGAGCACTACAGAGTAGGAGGCATGGAATCCACTTTTCCAATCCAGAGGTGGCAGAGTGGACTCAAGTAACTCCTCTGAATTAACCTTCTGTGGGTTAACCGGTGGTTCTTAAAATAGGCTGTGCCTTTATAGACACCTAGAAGCTTTGTTAAAAATAGCAGTGCCTTGGGCCCTACCTTAGACTCGCTGAAATCTTTGGATGTGGGACCCAGCCTCCATATTTTCGTAAAGCACCATAAATGATTATAATTGGAAGCTGGGTTGAAAACCATTGGACTATTCCATGAATATCTGACCCCACCCCCCCCCCCCCAACCAAGCAGAAGTGAGGTGACAACATCAATCCACAGTAGGTATGGAAGCATTAGATACATGACCTAATGTCACACACACTTTCTTTTCTTCCTAAGTGAGGGAGAAAGATCAACTGCCCTTGGTCCCTCTACTTTCTCTTCTGGCTAGGTCTGTACCAAAAGGCTTTACACTTGAGGACGTTTAACTTGGATTTGGGAAGTGGGAGGAATCTCAGCTCTGAGTATTTGCTTTTGGGAATTACAATTTTACAAATAGCTATTTTAACCTCTCCAATAACACTAGCTGGGGGGATGGTGGTGCCTGGGGTCTCAGTTATTAAGCGTCTGACTCTTGATTTTGACTCAGGTCTTGATCTCACAGTTCCTAAGTTCAAACCCCACATCAAACTGTACGCTGACAGTGTGGATCCTGCTTGGGATTCTCTCTCTCCTCTCTCTCTGTCCCCTGTCAGTCCCCACGCCCCCACCCTGCTCACATGTACACATTCTCTCTCTCTCTCTCTCTCTCTCAAAATAAATAAAACTAAAAAAAAAAAAAAAAAACCAACAACAACCCATTAGCTGGCTTAACACTAAAAGATGCCAAAGGAATTCCTTTTGGGTCCATGTTTTGGAAGCTACTATCTTTCCCACTTGTGTTTTATAACCCCCATAGCACCTAGAAGAGCGTGAGGTCCATGAAAAGGCTGATAAAAGTATTTGTGAATAGGTTGTTGCCTGTCTGCCACCACCTTTCCCTCTTATTCTACACTGTATTGTCTGACTTCTTTCCTGTCTCATCTGGCCCTTGAATGATGCAGCCTCCCCATCATTCCACACACTTCTTTTTTGTTCTTCATAGATTCCATGTCAATGCTTGGCTCATAATGTATTGTCAGTAAATATTTGTTCAGTTGGAGCTATCTGACTGACAGAGGGAGGAAAAATCTATGTTTAGCACCAGCAACCAAGGAGTCCCAGATGCCCTGAAAGGGGGAATATGTATGCCTGAAGCAAGAGATCTGTCCTCTTGGTTTGGGGCTGGATATCCAAATTGGATGTCAGTGTCTTGGCTCTGAATGCCTCCCATTTTTGCCCTGTGTTTTCACAGATTGAACTGGGTGATAGGGAAGAAAGAAGTGGCATTCCCCCTCTGTGGTCAAGACATCTAAAGTGTTCCTCGTTGTCTTTTCAATGGCTTGTTCTAGCATGTGAAAGAGAGAGACAATGACTGTTCAGTTACCTCATCTTCTAGTGAACATGAATATGGATCCCTGTCCCAGATATCATCAATGTTCATATGACAATTTCATATGAACAAAGACCCTTTGGATGAATGACCGCATAAGGGCAGAAGGACTTGGGGAAGGAGCTTATGTTTAAGAATGGGAGAGCCCTAGGAAGGGCTAGGAAGTCATAGCAGTTAAGAGTTATGCGTAGATGTGAGGAATTTTAAAAGTAAAAGCAAAACCGCAAATTACGGAACATGAAAGGAAAACAGAAAAGCCAACTTAACTTAATTACAAAGTAAGCACTTAATGTGGGCAAGAAAAAAAAATTCTGGAGCGTGCAACCCTGAGCAACCCTTTCTCATTCCCCATGATAAAATAGCTGCTTCCAATCTGAGACACACCCATATGACTTGCTGTGGTATACTGCATGCTCTGAACTACTCCGTGAGCAAGATGGTAGGGGTCTAAGTACTTCACTTTCTGTGGTAAACTTGGTTAATAAACACTACCATTCTTTTCCTAAAAGTCAAAAGCTTTTTTAATGAAAGTCCCTCTCCTAAATTAACTGCAGCTTGAAATTTTTCTGCATTCTGAGATTCATCCCCCTCCAACCTAATTCAAATTAAAACTGTAACATCTCCAAACATATCTCATCAGTAGCAGATAAAATACACTAAAGCCAAACTATTGCTTTTTGACATTTCACATTCATTTGCACATACATGCCATCAACTGCAGAGGGCGCTAATGCCCTTTTCCTCTGGCCCTGCAGAGAAGGCTGCATAGCTGGGATTTTAATTTCTCCCTGTGCCTGTTAAGTTTGATTATTGATAAAGTGCTGAGCTCATCCCTGCCCCCAGATTGAAGTCTCTAAAACATATATGAGGTAGAACTGGGCTTTACAACAAAGACGAATCTAGTTTCCACTTTTAAAATAGTCTCTTGAGGCTCCCAAAAGGTGGAGGATATATTTTAAAGGGAAAGAAGTGTGTTTTGTATCAAAATATTATTTTTGGAGTCATAACCAATTAGGAATCTAATCCCTGCAACCATAAATACCCCTTTTCATAGAATACAGTGACCAGAGGCCACACTGGGGTATGAAGGACTTAATATGTAGAGAATTTTTATGGTTAATAAATGCCACAATCTCAGCCTCTTTTCTTCTAAATGTTGGAAGGAACAGGATAATTAAATGAGTGTTTAGATCCTAAATAAAAAGTTAATATTCACGTTAAATAAAAATATAAGTGAATTTGTTTTACAGAAGTATTTATAATGGGTCTAAAATACTTCATTAAGCATTTCTGGATAAAAACATGTAAAGTTCTTTAGAAGATTTTTTTAAATATATTAAATACCATTTCTCTATAAATATACTTTGCATTAAGCTTTCCTGTTAGAGTTTTCAGGAAACATTTTAAATAAAGTAGCTGAGCATATATCCCGTTTGAGATGAATGAGATCATTAGGAAACACTTATATCTGAAATAAGCACTGAGATCATTCTGCATACAACCCAAGGCCCCTAATTTTTTAAATATTTCAAACAATGTGCTCCTTTTAAATCATTAGACTTAGAGACATTTAAGGAACTGATTCAATTAACCCGGAAGAGAGAAATGCTATAATGTGTGATTTATTTTTGCAGATAAATTAAAATGTGAGTATATCTGTTAGAAAAGGTAGGCTGTCATCATGGTTAGTAATGGGAACAGGAAGGCAATTAAGCAGGGCCACCTGAGGCTGCGATAGCCCCTGAATGTGGAAGCTCGAAGTTCAAGCTGGACATTGTTATTGTCAAAACCAAAAGTGTTCCTTGGTTGGGAGGAATCTTTGTGCTCCATTTGGTTTCCTTCACTGATTTTCTAAAGCATGTTTCTCAATTTGTTCCTGCATAACTGCAAAAAAAAAAAAAAAAATCCTAAATTGCTCTGGTTTCATACCTTAAAAAAAAAAAAATCAAACCTCACATAAGGCAAATACCTTAAAATTACAACTTTGCATTCTATTATTTAGGTGAGGAAATATGAGGCAAGAATTTATTTTTCTCCTCTACAACTCCAGGATATTGGCTCCACCAGGCCTAATAAATTGTTTTCACAAGGAAATAGATCATGCTGTAGCCTGTGTTCCGTTGTGCAAGGGGTTTTATAAACAACATGTATCCTAAACAATAAATAATTACAGATGGGAGAGGGTGGGAGAAGGAAACATTATAAGGGTGGGAAAAAATGTTTCTTAACCAAATCATGGAAAAGACTGAAATTCAAAATGCTAGATATCAAAAGGTAGTGGTGGGGAAGATCGCCACTTTAACCATTGTGAAATCCAAAGAGAAAATGAGAAAGTAACAAGATAGTAAGGAAAGAGAAGAAAAGGGAAGACTAAGAATGTGAGAAGAGAGGTTAAAGCAGCCTTACAAGGGAGTTAAAGCAGAGTAAGTCCTACAAACAGGAACAAAGAAAACGTATGCTGAAAAAGTAATTATAATTCACTGTTCTTTTCTGCTGAATCTTGTCCCCCATCTTGAACTGGATAAAAATGCACTAGACCTTTTGGAACTGTTTATGAGGAAAAGCTTAGAGATCCCTTTCCTGCCTGGAGAAGAGGGATCTCTTTTTTATTTTTTTAATTTTATTTTTTAAAATTTACATCCAAATTAGTGCAACATTGATTTCAGGAGATTCCTTAATGCCCCTTACCCATTTAGTCCATCCACCCTCCCACACCCCCTCCAGTAACCCTCTGTTTGTTCTCCATATTTAAGAGTCTCTTCTGTTTTGTCCCCCTCCCTGTTTTTATATTATTTTTGTTTCCCTTCCCTTATGTTCATCTGTTTTGTCTCTTAAAGTCCTCATATGAGTGAAGTCATATGATATTTGTCTTTCTTTGACTAATTTCACTAAGCATAATACCCTCCAGTTCCAGCCACACAGTTGCAAATGGCAAGATTTTATTCTTTTTGACTGCCAAGTAATACTCCATTGTATATATATACCACATCTTCTTTATCCATTCATCTGTCAGTGGACATTTGGGCTCTCTCCATACTTTGGCTATTGTTGATAGTGCTGCTATAAACATTGGGGTGTATGAGCCCCTTCAAAACAGCACACCTGTATCCTTTGGATAAATACCTAGTAGTGCAATTGCTGGGTGGTAGGGTAGTTCTATTTTTAGTTTTTGAGGAACCTCCATACTGTTTTCCAGAGTGGCTGCACCAGCTTGCATTCCCACCAACAACGCAAAAGAGATCTCTTTCTCTGCATCCTCACCAACATCTGTTGTTGTTTCCTGAGTTGTTAATGTTAGCCATTCTGACATTTGTAAGGTGATATCTCATTGTGGTTTTGATTTGTATTTCCAGGAAGAGGGATCTATTTACTTGCTCTACCTCACTGTGTAATGAATGCTAATAATTCCATCATACTGTTTCTTCCCTGGGAGAGCTTTTCCAGCCACAGTGCTAGAACTAGAGTCCACAAGCAAGAGATGCCTCAAGGATGAACAAGTCTGTCTCATGCTTTGAGAAGAATATACCTCAACTATTTCTACTTTGTGAGTCTTTCCTGACAGTATTCATTTATCTGGTTAAATTATACAGATTCCCCTTTTCTCATGCTCAACATCTTTTCAGGTTTTTTTAAATGTGTATTTGTTTTTGAGAGAGAGAGAGAGAGAGAGAGAGAGAGAGCGAGCGCACTCGAGCAGGTGAGAGGCAGAGAGAGAGGGAGGCACAGTATCCAAAGTAGGCTCCAGGCTCTGAGCTGTCAGCACAGAGCCTGATGCAGGGCTCAAACCCACGAACCTCAAGATCATGACCTGAGCCAAAGACGGACACTCAACTGACTGAGCCACCCAGGTGCCCCTCTTTTGATGGTTTCTTAGCATCTCAAGAATTAAGGTCCTTACAACCTTGAGTCAACTGCCTTGCCAGCCTCATCTGCTGCTGCTCCAGCCACATTGATGCCTCTCTCTCCACCTCCCACCAAAGCATTCTCCAATTTTTATGCCTTTGCTCTTGTGGACCCTCCTACCTATTCTGTACTCTTCTCCCCTGTGGAAGGAAGCTCCACCTCATGTATGTATGTATGTATGTATGTATGTATGTATGTATGTATGTATTTATTTATGAGAGAGAGAGAGCATGAGTAGGGGAGGGACAGACAGAGGAGAGAGAGAATCCCAAGCAGGCTCCGTGCTGTCAGCACAGAGCCTGAAGTGGGCCTTGAACTTTCAAACAGTGACATCATGACCTGAACCAAAATCAAGAGTGGGATGCTCAACTGACTGAGCCAGCCAGGCGCTCTCCACCTCTTCCTTTAAGGCCCAGCTCAAAGGTCAGCATTCCCAGAGAGCTGACCTCTTCTTTAGTAGAGTCCCAGAGCATACAGTTGTAACTTTTTCCCACAGTCCCTCATAGTGATCTACCTCCCTGTGGGGAAGGGTTCCTGCTCACTGATGGCAAAGGCTATCCATTTTGTTTGTAACCCAAACTCTAGTAAGGCACCTTGCAAAACATGTTTGCAGAATTGTTCCACAAGCACCATTGATTCCCCTTGCTACTATCTTCTCCCCCTCTCCCCAGCTAACTCCTGGACTTCGTTTATTTATTTATGTATTTATGTATGTATGTATGTATGTATGTATTTATTTATTTATTTCCTCAATTGTATCTCCAACTCTCCAAGCCTTAAAAAAAACAAAACAAAACAAAACTATAGCTCATGAAGATATACTGTCAACTAAAATATAATTTTTGGCCATAGCGATCCTCTGTGAATTGAGATCTACCTATTGCTTAGGCTGAGGTAATTCACTCACGTAAACTTGGGTAGATACTTTGGGTTCTGAGAGGCTGGAATTTATTTCTATAGACCTAATACTAAAATGAAATATTTCTGTCTATTTTCTACTGTTGGTTAGCATTCAGGCACTGAGTGTTAGGCACTTTTAATTAGGAAAAGTATCCAAGGGGAAATTTCTTCAGGCTGACCCTTAACAGCCAAAGAAATGAGGTTCTAAGGGCTTTGAAAATGGCATTTAAGATAAGAATCAGTAGGCCCCTGTCAAGCTTGCACTGGGAGCGAGGAGCAGACATGACCTATAAAGGTCTTTTTATCTGAAGCCCAGATTTTGTAGCCCAAAGCCCATTCTGGGATGGAATCTCTGGATTCTTGACGTACACCTATATGCTGACCTCTAGGATCCCACAAACTAAAAGAAGGCCTGTTGGAGCTAGGTAAACATCTACATTAAAGGGGTATAAAGTACAGAAGCTCAAACCCAAAGGGGCAGTAAAGCGAGGAACCCAATGTCTGGAGGGACATTCACCTGTTGGCGTGAAAAACAACAGAAAAAACAAGTATATCCTTGAGTTATTTGGGGGCGAGGAGAACGAGGGCTAGAAGGGGGCATGCTAGAAGAAAGACAGAGGGGCCAAGGAAACACGCCAACTCCCTCAGAGGACCGACGCCCTCATCCTGGGGCGCAGCGCGGACCGCCCGGGGCCGTCCCGGCCGGCAGAGGGCAGCAGCTGGGCGGAAAAAGCTGGGCGAGGGCCGCGCGGAGTCGACTGCCTGGCGGGGATACTTAATTTTAAGTGTGGGGCGAGGAACTCGCACTCATCACTCCCTGACCAGGACCCTGCGGCCGCGGTGCACCTCCGGCTCCGTTGAGGGGAGTGGGTGTGTGCTAGGCCGCCTGCCCGAAGAAAGAAAGCGGAGGGCGCCCCCCGGGTCTCCGGGAGAGAAGGGCCCCGGGACGCGAGAGGGAGGGGCCCCTGACGCACCCCCTCCTCTGCCGAGCCCGCTTGGCGCCCCAAGAGCCGCCCTTTGAGCTCCGAGAGCTAACTCCAACGCACCGCGTCAGCCCCCGCCGGTGCGGCTTCTGGGGTTACGACCCACGCCCGACATCCGCTAAGGTGCGCCCCCCACCGCCGCCGCCCGGACGGGAGCGAGGCCGGTCCCGCTCTCGGAGCCCCGAGCGGCCGCAGCGCGGTTCGGGCTCTGGCCGTCGAGGCCGGCGGTGGAGGCGGCTTGGGCCTGTCCCCGCGGCCGAGGTAGTCGCCAGGCGCACTTGACCGTGGGCGCGGAGCGAACGGATCGCGCGACGCGGGCGGCGGGCTTTATGTAAATCGGGGCTGCGCCCGGGCGTCCTAGGTAGGATGGACCAGCCCCCCGCGCCTCGGCCCTCACGTCCAATAAGAAGAGCCCCAGCTTGACACCTGCCTATATACAGGCGAGCGCGCCCCCGGCCCGCCGACCGCGCGCACAGCCCGCACAGCCCACGCCGCGGGCGAGCGAGACCTCGGCCCGCCACCATGACTTCCAGTAAGATCGAGATGCCCGGCGAGGTGAAGGCCGACCCCGCCGCCCTCATGGCGTCCCTGCACCTCTTGCCGTCGCCCACGCCCAACCTCGAAATCAAGTACACCAAGGTAAGCGCCCGGCGAGGACCTGCCGTCCACCGAGGCTTTCTAGAACCTTCCTTCCTGTCCCTGATCTGTTAGGGGATTAGGGCGGCGTGACGGGTCGGGGGCCGGGGCGCCCGGGGCCAGCCTCTCATCCCCTCGCAGCAGAGGGACGCCCCGTCCTCGGGATTAGGGCTTCCGAAGGCCTGTCGGGGACTCGGGAAGCCTCGGGGACTCGCCCCAACCTGAACGCGGCGCTGGGGGTCGCGGTCAACGGCTCTTCACCCACGCCGCGTCTGCCGCTGCCTCCTGATCCGATTCGCGGGGTCCGGACTGTCGCAGGGGAGGCGTCGGCACCGCTTCGACTCATGGGGGTTAGAAGGGTTCCCGCCAGGTGGGCCACGCAGCCCGGCCGCTTTTCCCAGCGGCCCTGCGCCTTCAGGGGCCGCTGGGCTGCTAGTCCCCGCTCGGTCCTCGGAAGCCCGCGGTGCGGAGCGGCTTTTCGGGAGGGGCCGACAGGGCGCACGAAGCTCGGGCCGCCCTTAACGCATCGCGCCGAAACCTGGACGCTGCCTCCCGGCGCCTCCGGCTTGGGCATTTCGTTCGGCATTTGTAGGCAGTGGCAGTTCTGCTGGACAACGCAGAAACTCTCGAAATTGCTGTGCATTAACGGGCTCGCTCTCGGACTGAGAAGAAATCATTTTTTATAACGAACCCTGACATTTTGGGTTTGCCAAGCAGGATTTGTTGCTGGGCCATATAAAAAAGGATATGCATGCGCTACCTTCATTAATGGGAGTTGAATTCACTTTCTACGAATTCCACATGGAAAAAAATATATTGATTAGATACACGGGGTGATTATAAAGTTATAACATGGTGGGGGGAGAAAGATGGGATTTAATGTCATGTTCCTTGGAGCTCATTTTACAGTTCTCTTGTTTTTCTATTACTTTCAATTGATTTCTACCCCAAATTGTTCCCGATAAACCAAAGCGCGTTTCCCAGACACACAATACGGTTAAAGTTGTTTTCCATCATTCTTACTACAGGATAAACTAAATTTGTTGAGAAGTGTATTGTTTGGTTCTGGCTTAATGGTTGAAAGAGAAATTTTTTAAATATCCGAATTTTGAAATTTTACTTGCATTGAGTTTTGGGATGCAAATCAAGGTGATTCGTGTTCTAAGTGCCCGATTCATGATGGATTTGATGTACCTGTTAGCTTTTTTAGATGGTGTGACAAATTTTTGAAAGCCATTTTAATGGGAGGTCGTTAGTGGTTACAGCCATTTAGGCATTGTTTGCATAACAATAGTGCCAGTGCGTGGCACATCTCTGGGTTTGGGAACGAGCAGGGAAATACACAGCATAAACGCTTTGTTTTATGAGGGTCGCTAACCTCTCCAGCCCCTCTTTAAAGATCTTAAGATTCAGGATCTCCCGGTGAGACGGGACCCTACTCTCATACTTTGAAAGGTTCGATTTTAGTCTTAGCTTTTCATTGGGATTTTCCTCACAGCCCCGGAAAGGACTTTTAGGTATGCAGTAGGTATTTCGGAATTTAATTTGGAAGCTCTTCCAGTTCTCTTTTTTCTCCAGCTACCCCCGCTCCCTTTTTCTCTTGTTCTCCCCCAGTAGGAAAGACAACTGATTTATAGCTAAATGAAGCCTTTAATGTGGAGTCTTTTAGCTCGGAGGAGACTTTTATCCAATATCCACTTTCCCACTTATTGCAAAGAAAAACAATCAGAAATGAAATAATGGATCGAAACTTGACTCTTTTAATTTGTGGGGAGGAGGCGCCTTATTTTTGGCTTGACAAACAACCCTCATAAACACTGAGTAATGCTAATCTAAAGGCAAGCTCTTTTCACAAAACCTTGTTAAATCAGGTATCTGTGAAGATTCCCAGCAGCTTACTCCCCACCCCCCAGCTTTTTAGTGAGACTTCTAAATTTTCTGACACAAGCGTCTTTGGTGAGCAGCTTTTTTAATGTGAAGAGCAGAATCTGCTCTTTTGGTAGCTGAGGCTAATGGTTTTTTTACTTAAAAGGAAAAATAAGATCCATGGAAAGGTTTTTAAAAACTCACTTATGATCAGAAGTGAGGGATATTATCTTGGTAATTTCAAGCAGAAGAATGAACAAGGTAGAATGACAGTTCGTCCTTTAGAACAGTAGTACCACATTCATGAGAGGGATTTTTGAAAGAGTAATGGTTAAAGAACTACTATGCTGGAGGGCTTGTTGAAGAACACATAGGAAACAAATCCCATGTTTGTGTCACAGAGCCGTGCAGGATAAACAAGATGGATCCTTCATCATTTTTGTCTTGTTGAACGAATGCATCTTTAAGGGTATCACGATAAGATTTGTAAATGTGATTTGGGGACCAACATAAAGCCACTGCCTACGTGTAAATGTCAGATTATGAGAATTTCAAGTTGCATGCATTTAGAAAACTTTGCATTTATGATCTTGCATTTAAGATCTATGATCTGATGTATTTTTCATTTTTTATGAAGGGGGAAGTGGGAGAGATTATTAGAAATAAAACTTACATCTTTGTCTGTCAAAGGTCCAGTGAAAATACTCCAGAATTACAGTCCAGTCCCCATAGATACTGAAAGGGCTTAACTTGTGCTCTTGTAGTGATTTTACATTTACATTTTACATTTTACATTTAGTTACATAAGCCTACCTGTCTGAAGTTCCAGTACCCAATTTAGACTAATGATCAGTGGCAATACCATCATTGGTATAGATCTAGTTTTATTTCCTTAGTGAAGCAGTCTAGATCCCAGGTTTTAAAAATGATTCCTTATTAAGGAATATGGGTGTTTTTGTTGTTGTTGTTGTTGTTTTAAAGAAAAGACTGCATTAGTCAAGAAAGCGTTAAGTTTACCAACAACAAGTAGCGAGGTGACCACTTGAAGGCCAAGACAGCGTGTACTCTCCTGCTTTGATCCTCAGAAGACTGCTTGCCAGCTATTGCAGGAATCTGATTGGTTTTAGGTGTGTTTCTATGAATTAAAACTTTTCTGAGTTGTTTCTGTTTCATCAGTCTGGTTTTTCAAACTTTGTATGGCTGAATATATTATCAGAGTTCACACGTTGTAAAATTAAGGCTAGCACTTTACCGACTGCCCTTAACTGCAGGGGAGATTTCTTCCAGATTCCCAGAAGGTCTTTGGAATCTTTCTGTCTTTATCCCACCCCTACCTTGTCTGTTGTCTCTGTTGTCTCTTCTGTCTTTACTAGTTTCTTTCTACTGCCACATCCCCATTATACACACGTGCACACACGCAGAGGCATTGTGCTGTCTCTGTGTTGAGCATTTTTTCAGTGACAGTTTATGCCTATAATTGACAGTAACATAAAGGGTTGTGTTTTCTTCCAGCATCTGATTCTGTGAGGAGCTAGAACAGAGGGAAGAAAGGAACATTAATGGAGTACTAACCTACTAAACTACTAAACTAGAAGAGAAAAAATAAAAGACAACTGAAAATCAGAGCAAATGTGCATTGGGTAACTTCTACTTATTTATTTGTTTGTTTAAAATCTTATTATTGAACATTTTCTATTTTCTGCTGTCAATTTCAATTCTGTCCAAAGGATGTTTGGGTGACCACTGAGTGTTGTTAGTATTCCTAACAACAGTGTTCCCTGTTAAGCTAATTGGGCATCTCCCTTCCAGGAGCTTAGGATCTTATTAGAAAGATTGATCGCCAAAAATTGTCAGCATGGCAGTAGTTCAGTTGATCATTGTAGTAACAAATAATGATAAAAAATACATAATGCCACTTACATTGGTTATAGGGTCTAATAGTTTACCTAGCACTTTAATGTGTACCATATCTGATCCTTGCAAAACCTTTTGAAGGAGAGCGAATAGGAAGAAGTAGAAATACTTGATAAGAAAGACCTTGGCCTTGACTTTTAAAAAACTGATGGATCTTTCCTGACCATAATACACTTCACTTTTCCTAACAGTAACATACTTTTTTTTTTTTTTGAGAGAGAGAGAGTTTACATCTTTATTTTTTTTGTGTTCTTTCTGTTGCAAACATGGGGAGAATATGTGCTGGTCTACTCTTCTTAGGAAGAAGCTACATCATGTGGCTTTTGATTTCCTGACTTTAAATTAACTACTTTTTATGTTCTACTTTTTTAAAAAATCAGATTCTTGCCTATTTCAGAGATTCTTTTTTTTTTTTTTTTTTTTTTTTTTTTTTTTTTTTTTTTTTTTTTTTTTAATGAGAGAGAGCACGCAAGCACTCCAGCAGGGCAGGGGCAGAGAGAGACTGGGAGACAGAATCTGAAGCAGGCTCCAGGCTCTGAGCTGACAGCTCAGACTTGAGGCTCGAACCTATGAACTGTGAGATCGTGACCTGAGCCATTGGATGCTTAACAACTGAGCCACCCAGGTGCCTTGCAGAGATTATTTCTTAAAACATGGTGTGGGTCTAATTGTTCCCAAATCTCTAATCAAGATTGTTTTTATCATAAATTATGAATAACACCTCATGTTTATAGGAACCTCAGATTTGCAAAAGAACTTTATTGCTAAACAACTTTATTGTAGGGCTTGAAATAGATAATTCTCTTGGAGTCCTGCCCTGATGCCTTCTGTACAGGATTCTGCTACCATATGGAATCATCATTTGCTGAGGCAATTCTGTCGTCTGTTTCTATAAAATGAGGAATAATAGATTTTCTATTTGAGGGTAGAAGATACTCTGAGGAGCCTGTTCTGTGTGTGAGGTCTGATTCCCTTGCAGCAAGGCTTAAGAGAAGCCAGGCATGTATAATATAAGTTCTCTGTTGCATTACACAAGCACAGTGATCAAATACATCTCAAATATGAGCAGACCAAAAACATCTCAAATACCAACATATGCACTTCTGTCTCTAGTCTTTCGCAGTCGGATAATGAAATAGAAATACTGGTGTATATTTTTGTCTGCTTTAATTATCTCAGTGACAGCTTGTGGTAGTCAACAAACTACAGACTATCTGCGTGATGTTGTAAATAAAACTTTATTGGAACACAGACACACCCATTCAGTTATATATTGTCTGGAGCTACTTTTAGACTGCAATGCTAGAGTCTAGCAGTTGTAACAGAGACTATATGGCCTATATTTTAGAAAAAGTTTGTAAGTTCTTGATTTGGAAAAAGAAAGGCTCTGAGTTAAAGTAGGTCTTTATTCAAACCTTGGTCATATATGTACTTACTAGGGGTTGTTGTGAGGGCTAAATGAAAAACTGTGTGAAAGTACATATAATGATAGTTAACCAAGGGCTAATTCCATTTCATTTTTACATTTGTAGTTACGAATTAATGCAAGCCCACTTTAAGAAAGATCAGAATTGTATGGTCAGTAAGGTTTTACAAGACAGGCCATTGTTTACTATTTTAATTAGCCACGAGAGTTTAATATTCTGGGTAGCTATGGGTCCCTTGTATGTTTTCCCTACATTTCCATCAAATGAGATCCCTTGGCAGTTTCTCTACTAAGGTCTCCTCTTTACTAAAAAGTCACTAAATCAAACAATTTCCCAGCCGGTTTTTAAAGAATCAAATTAGATACCTGACACTGTGGCGAAATCTGGCATTAATATGCCTCAGTACACCCAGGTGGCTTGCCCTAATTGTCAGATGGCAGACAACCGTTTCTGGCATTTTAAGTAGTTTGGGCAAAGGTGTTGCCAAGTCTTTGGCACATAAATCTGGGAGGTATGGCAGCATTTGAGTACATTCTCAGATGGTATATATACCTTTTAGAAATGGGAAGGTATCTTAGTTCCTATAATTTAAAGCTAAAGAGACTTTTCATTGCTTCTGACTGCCCAGTTTGGCAGCTTCCAGAAAGTAAAATGCAGTGACTATTTTGAAAGCCCTTCTAGAATTTCATTAATTTCTTTATTTGCTGCAACAAATCATTTCAAAACCAGTCATTTCCCCTCAAACACCAAATCTGATGCATATAGAAGTGATTGCCATAATGTCACTTTGGATAATTTTTAATTGCTTTTTCAGATCTATCTTTGAGCTCGATTCCATTTTACCTTTCAGATATATGAGATTATCCAAATTGGGAATTTCTTACCTCTGGCATTTCTCCATTGCTTGTTTGTTGGCCTTTAAGATGAAGCTATCTTTGGGGCACCTGTGTGACCCAGTGGGTTAAGTGTCCATCTTCAGCTCCGGTCATGATCTCATGGTTCGTGGGTTTGAGCCCTGAGTGAGGCTCTGTGCTGACAGCTTAGAGCCTGGAGCCTGCTTCAGACTCTGTGTCCCCCTCTTTCTCTGCCCCCCCCCCACTCATGTGGGCACGTGCGCACGCTCTCTCCCTCTCTCTCTCTCAAAATAAACATTAAAAAAAATTAAAGGGGCACCTGGGTGGCTCAGTTGAGTAGGGGTCTGACTTCAGCTCAGGTCATGATCTCATAGTTTGTGAATTCTAGCCCCACGTCAGGCTCTGTGCTGACAGCTCAGAACCTGGAGCCTGCTTCAGATTCTGTGTCTCCCTCTCTCTCTGCCCCTCCCCCACTTGCACTCTGTCTCTGTCTCTCTCTCAAAAATAAACATTAAAAAAAATAAAAAAGATGAAGCCAGGTTTACATTGTTTCCCTTAAAAATCTTAACTCTCAGTGAGTTTATTTACAGCACAGCTCTGTTGTGTCACATGATTTGGAAATACTTCCAGCCTTTGAAAATCCCAGTTGGAATAATAATTGGGTGCTTCACCACCTAGACTTTTGCTAGGCTCTCAACAAAATTTCCCTGGGGCTAAACACGGGGGGTTATTGACCTCTGTAGAATGTGGTTAAAAATTAGAATGTCTGTGAGTGAACATTTTAATTTTTATTGTAGAAAGAACCTTTCTTTTCACTTCAGCTCAGCCCTGGTACCTCCAGAAGCAGTTATCTGCTCTGTTTCCTTTCCTCGTCACAATCTGACCTTTAGAGAGCCAGAGTCACAGTTGCTTTACTCCTAGATCTCTGGAAAGATGAAACCTCTTGTCCAGTTAAAAACTAGACATACCTGTCTCTTATTTACAAAGAATTTAGGATATCATGAGTACCCAAACACTTTCCAATCTTCATTGATTATAAAATATAAGGAGGAAATTTCCAAATAATTAAAGATTATATTTTTATACATTTTCTTGTACATACTTTTCATTCCTCTAGCCTATGTCTTCTGATTTCAAGTCCACTGACTCTTAGGGATTGTTTTTTTGCCCCAGGTCATTTTTAGGGACTTCTTAAACTTAGTCAAACAAAAAGTGGTATAAGTGGGTGGCTCTTCCCACACGTATGATGGAACCTACCTCTGGGTAAGTGGATCTTGCAAAATATTGTGGTTTTAAGTAAACCTAGTAACAGGCAAATGTAACCTGGTTCCCTCTTTCCCCAGTGCCCACAAACAATACACACACCAGATCTCTGCACTGATGTGTGTGTATTGATGGAGTGTTGAGGGTGGGAAGGGAAAGGGAAAATAAGAACTTGCCTGATAAGATAAAATTAGGGAATATCTATAGAAATCTACAGAGGATAACTTAAAGTCTTACTTCCCTAGGTGTAGAAATTTACTTTTACACTGAATCCTTTTTTGGGAGATCAGGAATCAGTATGACTGGTTAAATTCCCTAGCAAAACCTGAAACTAGTGACTTGCAATGCTCATCTATATTTTACAGTCTGATCCCCAACATACCAATGTAACTTGATTTTCACAGGGAAGGGTATCTAGCTCTATTATTTCGAGGTCATTTTTAACTACAGCCAGAGCTACCCTTTTGCTTGTCTGAATTTATTAATTTGTTCATTCATTTGACATTTATTTAGGACTGCTTGTGTACAAAGCATTGTTAGTCACTGTCTGGCGTGAAACACCACATAGATTGTGGGGCCTGCCCTGAAGAGGCTGGAGAGGATTCCCACTTGGGTATGGGGTGAGAACATACACACATGGTGCATAATAGAAGGTGCAAATGCTTGAGATGAATGTCCTGAAGGCACCATGAGTATTCAGAAGGTAAAGAGATGTTTCAGGTTCTGCAGACCAATAGCGCTGTTTCGTAGGACGTACTTGACAGACAATGAAATGTTTCAGCCTGTAGAAGATTACAGACAATAATATCACAAACATGTATAACTATACCCAGATTTGTTAGCTCTTAACATTTGGCAGTATTTGCTAATGTTCTTTTTTAAAGAAATACTGCATTGAAACTCCACCTGTGGCTTTCCTCCATTCCCTTCTTTACTTCCCCGTTCCTTCCTCAGAGGCATGTATCTTCCTCATAGGTGTTCATAGGTGTTCGTATCTATGCACCTGCATGTACTCATAAACAATATGTACTGTTTTGCATGCTAAGTTTTTTTACACAAAGGGTACTGTGCTGCAGTTTGCTTTGTTTTCATAGCATGCTATTTTCAAGATTCCTCCGTGTAACTGGATGTACTTGCAATGCTTACATTGTCATTCGTTCATTGTCAGAGTATTCCATTCCTTGAATATATTACAATTTTTCATTCATTCTACTAATTGACATTTAAGATACTTCCAGCATTTTGCTATTACAGTGATGTTGCACTAAATGTTCCTAAGCATATCTCCTTACTTGCCTGGGTGAGAGACTTTTCTAGGATGTATGCTTAGAAGTGATATTATTGCTGGCTTAAGGGGTATGTGGATCTGCATCTTAATTAGGGATTGCCAAATTTCTGTCCAACACAGTTACACTGGTTGCCACTACCCCCAGCAGGTATCCAAGTACCTGCTACTCTCTATCGTCACCTCACTTCCATTCAGAAATACGGAGTTCTCATACTTCTGAAATTTTGCCAGTCTGTGTGAAATGGTATCTCATTGCTATTTGAATTTGCATTGCATTGATTTCTTGTGAGGTTGAGTATCTTTTCATATGTGTATTGGCCATTTGGCTGTCCTCCTTTGTGAGTTGGCTAGTATGTCATTTGCTCATTTCTGTTTGCATATGTATGTTTTTTTAATGATTTGTAGCCTTTTTTTATGTACTTGGGATTATAATTCTTTGACAGTTATATACAGTGTGAAAAATTTCTGCCCCCTTGTGCTTTTTCTTCTTCTTTTTTAGTGTAATTGTCATGTAGTTTTAAATGCAAATAGGAATATTTCTTTTTTTTTTTTAGTTTATTTCTTTAACTTGAGAGAGAGAGAGAGTGCACACCTACACACACACACACACACACACACACACACACAGGGGAGGGGCAGAGAGAGAGAGAGAGAGAGAGAGAGAGAGAGAATATCCCAAGCAGGCTCTGCACTGTTAGTGCAGCCCCAACAGGAGGCTCAAACTCACGAACTGTGAGATCATGACCTGAGCCGAAGTCGGACACGTAACCGACTGAGGCACCCAGGAACCCTGAGGAATATTTGTATCTTTTCTTTATGGTTAGTGCTTTTGGTGTCTTTTTAAAGAAATCCGTTCTTATTCCAAGTTTTTCAAGGTATTCTTTTACATAGTCTTTTGAAGTTTACTTTTATTATTAAAAAATTTACCTTTCTCATTTGTGCCTTAATCTACCTGTAATTAATCCCATTTGTATTTGTTTATATATAAGGACACAGGTAAATCTTAAGGACAAATGATGTAACATATAAGAAAAGCAAATGATATTAATGTGTAAAGAATTTTTCAGAATTATATTCTGTGCAATTCTGGAATAATATTAGGAGGTTCAGAATGTGTGGTTTTTCTCTAAGCCTGATCTTCTCTGTAATGGGAAAATATCAGAAATTAGTCCTACTTTCGTGGATGATTTTAGTACTTGTTGGTTTCCCTAAACTAACAACAGTAGGGCATTCTGTAAATCTACCTTTAAGGAGTCATTGTATAAAATGAGATATGATCATTGTAAGTTTTCCATGTCAAGAGTTACTTCCCTACCTTTCTTATACTCCCTAGAACAGAAGAAGTGCTCAAATGTTGGTTATTGTTCTCCTCCCCTCACACACACACTTACACACACACCACTCATTTTTTGAAAGGGGCATTACCAGGTTCACTGTGTGCTATTTATTTATAGGACTGGAGAAAACTGGAGGGATGACAGCTAACATAATGTGAAAAAGAATTTCTGATGGACCTTTCCCTTGAATGACTAATTCCATACTGTGCTTCATTGTGTTAGCTTAGAGAATTTCAGTCATTCCTTAGCACCAGGCTTGAAAATAACATCGCTTTATATTTCGTTAATGTTTTAACTCATTGTGTTTTAAACTCAAAGCTGGTGTTACACATTCACTTTTGTGTTTGGATTTCTAAGTTATTGATCTCTAACTCTAAAGAAGCTACCTGAGGAGGAATGAAATTCTCCAATCTTAAAACTGGAGCTAGCCCTCTTGTGCCTATTGCTTACATAGTACCTGACATTGTCGGTCCCACACTTATTTTGAGGGGATGAGCCTACATTCTCTGAATGCCCATATTACTTGTTTACACTACTTCTGAATGGTACAATTTTAGCCTTGTATGCTTATATTTTTTGGTGTAACTCCCTGTTCCTACACTGTACTAGATTATAAACTCTTATTCATCTTAGTATTTCTGAAGCATCTAGCTCAGTGCCTTATAGTGAAATGCTTAGGAAATGTTTGTTGAATGAATACTTGTTAGATTTTATTATCATTACTGGCTACTGATAGTTCCTTTTATTATTAATACTATAATTTCCAGAGTGCTTTTCCCATATGATTACATTTAATAATTGCAACAACCTATGATACCGATACTATATTAATATTCCCACTATGTAACTGAGAAAGTCAAGCATATTAAAGTTAAATTTTTCAGGCTCAAGAGTTAGTAGGTTTCATTTCCAAGACTTGGATCTCTTCCTTCTCTGCTCATAACAGTAACAAGCTTAAGAACCACGACGACAAAGACAGTAAAATTTGAACTCAGCCTAATGCTCTGCTGAGTGTTGTATAGGATAATCCCAAGTCCAGTTCTATGACTGTGGATCCCCAACTTAGCAACAGTAGGTATGGGAGCTACCATTAGCAACAATTTCAACTTGACATAAAAGTGAAAGTGTTCATTAAAAAAAAAGAAAAACAGAGAATTGGTATAATCAATACTTAGGTGTGATTCTTCAGGCTGTGGTAAAGAACTGTGTTTTTGGATTCCCACTGGTTGGGCAGTTATGTACTGCCCTTAATAACATCTGCTTGTTTGTATTTTTTTTTTTTTTTTCAGTTCAAAAAGTGCTTTTCCTTGTTATGGTTCTTCAGATTTACTTGGCAGTGAGTACGGATGAGACTGTTGAAAACGAATATATTTCATATTCTTTCTAATGCTTCCTCTTTATTTTATTTTTTTAATGTTTATTTTTTGAGAGAGAGCGGTATGCAAGTGGGGGAGGGGCAGACAGAGACAGAGATACAGAATTTGAAGCCAGGCTCCAGGCTCTGAGCTGTCAGCACAGAGCCCGACGTGGGGTTCAAACGCATGAACCGTGAGATCATGACCTGAGCTGAAGTTGGATGCTTATCCGACTAAGCCACTCAGGCGCTCCAAATGCTTTCTGTCTTTCCATGGGCCATCATTTTGTGTAACTTGACTATAACCTATGTGGTAGAGACACTTGCCAGAACGACTTAGGTGGATGTGTTCCACCTTGCCTTTTATGGGCAGTCATTTCCACTTAAAGCTTCCAACTGGAATCCTACTCCGATTAGATTTGTCAATTGTGTGTAGCCTCAGCGGGGATGCAGAATAGAGAAATAGACAGTAGACCCCAGAAATTCATGCAGTGTTTATACTGTAACAGAACTTAAGTGCCCAGAGGGTGGTGGTTGGAATGCACGATTAATGTTTTATCGTAAATGGCTCAAAAATCCCATCTAAAGAATCTCCTGACAAGTTGTCTCCTTTAAGCCAAACCCAGTAGTCTTCCGATTTCTCTGTCTTCACTTTTAGAGAGAACGCATTTCCCTTTCTCCTCTACTTCTCAGAGTTATCCCTTCTCACCTTTTCCATCTTTTTCTCTTTTCTTCTGCTTCTCTTCTGCCTCCCTAAGTATTTCTGTCAGGCAGGCCTTTGATGACCCTCATTCCTTGGTCAGATTCATTTACCTGTTTTCGTAACATGTCTAGTTATGCCTGGGAACCTTTGTAGTCAGCTCTTCCAGCTGTTGGCCCGGATGGTCCTTGGGGACACCAGAAGCAATGAACCTGGAATAACCACATTTGACTTCTGTGAGCCCTCCTGAGAATTTAGTAATTACTTAATGGATTGAATTGGTGACACACACTATTCCAGATAACAGCCTGGGTTGCATTAAATTAACCTTCACAAATGGGTATTTATTGGTGTACTCTTAAAAGACTACATGTGTTGGCCGTAATTGCTCTTCCGTGTTCCTCCGTGCCGATAGGTATTTGTACTGAGTGAAAAATTTCTCAGATTAGAGCCTGGGTGGTAGTTGGAGCCATTTAGTGATGTGTGTCCTTGTGTTCAGCACATTGAGCATAAATCCTGTCTTGTAAACAGCAGGGAGACTAATGAGGTTTGCCCACATTCTGGTATCGTTACCAGGAATTCCAACAGAGAAAAAGAGAAGGCTTGGAAAAGAAGTACACTAAACAGTGATTTTTGGAACTCTTGATGATCTGACTTAAGGAGAGAGATTACTGCTCAACACTTAGTGTAGACGTGTACGTACAAACACGGGTACATAAACTACATTTAGCTAGAAAATAAACCAAACATTCTGCTTTGAATGAACACTTGCAGAGTCACCAACTTCGTTCTCCAGAGAGCTAATGAGGGGCTTATTTATGAGTGTCTCTAATTGTGAGTGGTGTAAAGGGGGCGGCTATTGAGATAATGCAGCTGTTAAAGTGATAGCGCACTGCTTTCTCAGCGTTCTTCATCACTTCAGCCAACTAAAGTTTTATACTAATTTTAGTCTTACTGTTCTTGGAATGACTGTGTAGTTATTTTTACAATAACAAATAGCTTCTGAACTTGTTGCAAGAAGTCTTTCAAATGTGGTTTTTTAAGGCTTGTTTCAGATCTTCATTTTTATTATTACTGTTAAATAACTTGTGTGTTTGACAATGCCAACGTAAGGGATCCAGTTTTTGCTTGATGTGTAGACTAGTTTCCTTCCTGGATTTGAATCTTCATAAAAGCCGGTTATCATGGTGGTCTTGACACAAAGTGTGGTCCACATATTTTTGTGTTTGAGTGAATTAATAAGTGAATGAGCACTAGAAAATAAAATTGTGATTTCATTTGCATGGTGACTAATAGACAAAATACCACAGCTAGAAAGTGAATTCCAGGTAAAGTGTTTTGAAATGAATAACTTTCTAGTGAGAGCAACATACATATATATACACGCACGCGCGCGCACACACACACACACACACACACACACACACACACTCTTTAGGTTGAAAAACTTCCCTCCTTCAGTCCCACTCACCTACCCCTTTCTTTGAAACAGAAGATCTTTAGGGTGCATTGTGGAGTAATGAACAAGGAAGCAGAATGAGCCCAATTCTGCCATTAATGTATGCTTTTTAACAGTTCCTTGTATACGTAGGCACACGATAAAGATTCATGGAATTAACAAATAACGTTACTGGATAGCTTATTGAGTACTCTCTTCTATATTAGGCTCTGGGAATAGGAAAATGCTTTGTGATACTGGGTTAGTTACTTAAATTCCTTGGACATCCGTTTTATTACTTATAAAATCATAGGGTAGAATGAGATGTGTATTATTAATCCACCTACTTATGAAAAGAACTGGAGGAAAAGAGCTATATGAGTTCCTTACCCCACCCTGACCCTTCAGAATTCTTTCATTTCCTGGGCCCGAACCTGGGATTATGAGGATCAGAAGGAAAATCTGAATTTGTTTGTCCGTCTATTTGCAAACCCCTATTCTTGGACCCCAAATTTTCACTCGAAGCAATGTTTAAAATATTTTCCCAACGATTTCCTTATAATTACCAGAAAGCAGTCCACAGAAATCTGTTCATGATTCTTCATATATGAATGATTTCTCAGTGTCATAAAGAGCCACCAGAAATTAAAAAAAACATTGTGTTCGTTAAAGACTTAGAGTACTAGAAATCAGACCAGTGACTCCCAAGAGAATTCCTTCTTCAAATCTTAGAGAAGATTGATTTTAATACTGGGTAATAGTGGTAGAAAGAAAAGGTTTGTTGGCATTTCCTCCCAGCCATCTCAGCAGCTCTTCTGTCAGGCTGAGCTCTTGAAAACCACGGTGGGTCGAGTAAAGTCTGTGGCGAGGGAGCTTGTCAGAAGCCTATGGCTTTTCACTTGAGTCTAATAGAGACTTAGCACTTTGCAGGTCAGTGCCACTGCTATTTGTCTCTGACCTAAGAGATCTGGAGTTCTTCACATCAAAACCACATCTTGCTGAGCAGAGATCAAACGTAGGAAGGTAAGGATTCTGCCAGTGATTTATCATGCCAGGGAGAGCGATCAGGCCATATGGGGCCACTGCAAATGAAGTTGACATTCTGGCAGTTTCTCATACAAGGTCCCACATGTAGTTATGGCTAGTTTTTCTTGGAGAGGAATTCTGGGTCAAGTGGCGGCTTTTGGTGGCATTTCTTAGCAATTTCAAGTGTTAGCAAGACTTACCTCCAACGTGAGCTTATTTCAAAATTAAGTCCTAGCAAGATTTTTCTAATATCTTGTTTAAGTGGCAAATAGGGATTTCTTGATTAGATATTTGAAGGTTAATTTGAGCTTTTCATTTGACATCTCCTTTCCTTTTTTCCTTTGTCAAGAAGGTGCCTATTTTAAAAAGAAAGACAAAAAGGAAAGAAAAATTAAGGCGATTTGAGGTCTGCAAAAAAAAAATCTGTCTTCCTAAATATTAGATGTGGCTTTAGGGTAATGAAATTGACTCTATAAGCTATGCACAGTTAGGTTTATTAGTCCATTATCACATTTTATTAACTCGGGTTTTAGGAATTAATTACTGTAAATATTACAATTAAATTCCTGGGGTAGAGGAAGGTGTCACACAGATCTTTTCGCATATTTGTAAGGGTGGAGAGCAATAAGGAAGAATTTAATCATGTACAACATAGATATAATTATATTTGAGAGTATTTGCTAAGATTTGAGTCAAGGGCAATAATTATAATTCTAATTGAAAGAAAAAATTCAGTAATTGCTCTCTTCTTTTAACTGCATCAACAGATACACGAAAATGATTGTGCTATATAAAATTCAGCTTGCTTTTTGTTTACTGTCACAAGCAAATGTTTAGTGTGGAGAAATCACTCATTTATTGTTTCAAAGGCCTCTTCAACTTTAGGATGGGCGCTGGGGTGTTTCAGCCTCTCTCTGCATAGGATGTTTGCTTTGTAACATAAATGAAAGATGACATTGGCATTTAAATGTAGTAGTTCATGACATTAAGTTCTAATTCAGCTAAAGATACCAGTTGTCCCTTTTGTGGTTCACTTTTTCACAATGAGAAAATTACCATAAATGAATGGCCTTTGGTGGTTAGAACTTAGTCCCATCCTGTAGTCACAATTCACTTGATTTCCCAAGGTATCCGTTTATTTGTTCATATACTGGGGAGTATTATTCTGACTGATGAAGTTGAGCTCTGCAAGAAGCGAGTTTAAGTATAATAATAAAGTAATGAAATGGAGTTTCTCCTAGTTTCCACTTGGCATTTGTGGAGCTTGTACAATTTCCATGAAAACCTCGTAGGGTTGCCAGATAAAATATACAGCGTCTAGTTAAATTTGAATTTTAGGTAAATAACAAATACTTTTTAAATATAAGAATGCACCATGATTTCCCTGTGATTTGGGGACATACTTATACTGAAATTTAATTGGTTTTTCTGAAATTGATATTTTACTGGGCATCCTGTATTTCATTTGCTAAAACTGTCAACCCTAAACTGTTATTATACATATGGTTTGTGATTTTTACTGGCGACCAGCAATGAGCATCATGTTAATGTAAAATTAATTGGCATTAAAAATCAAAGACTCAAGGAATCTTTAAAAATTGTTGCACTAATGAAGAGTGTAGTAGAAAACCTTTTTTAAAAACCGTAACGATACTAGTGAATAAATAGGGCAGCTAGGCTCATTGTAAAGACAGCTTAATCTCCTAAATGAATTGCTCCAACCTTTTAATTCAAAATCATACAAACAAAAACATTGAGATAAGCTGGGTGCTTTTTCAAATGGGGACCCCTGTGGCTTTGAAAATAAACACTTCAGCCTCCTTCCCCCCCAACACCTACACTCATAGTCACTAGTCTTTCTGATGTCTGCCATTTGCAAATGAACAGGCTGATTTCTGAGAAAGACAGAAGACTAATTAAACCTAGAGAAGATAGGCAAAGGAACATTTGTTTCCAAGCACAAGACAAAAGAAATCATGTTACATTCCTGCTTTCTCAAGACTGACAGGACAGCATGAAAGCCCTTTGCTGAGTTTCCTCTTCTGAAAGAACATTCCCACACCACCGCTCAGACCCTCTCCCGCCCAGGAAACCCTGGGATGTGTGAACCAGTCTGCACTGACCTGTCTTTATGGTAGTCAGGAGAGTAGCAATCAGAAATTATGGGAGACCAGTTAATATGTCGGATGGCCTTCACCATCGTTACCTTCTTCCACCTATCCTTTCGCCCTGTTTGTCTCTGATGGTTTCTCGAAGAGGTCTTAGTTACTAGCAATGGAGAGAAGAGTAAACGAATGAGTAAACACAGAACAATCAGTGACTAGCTTTTTAAGAGCACTAATAAATTGTCTTGAATTGGTTGTTTACATTCAGAATCTGAATCAGTTAGAAGTTCTGAGTACACACTATTCCAGACTTTTCAGTAATCTAGTTAATTCTTACATCCACTGGATGAGGAGGTTTTATTTTATTTTATTTTATTTTATTTTATTTTATTTTAATTTTTTGAGTAGGCTCCACGCCTAATGTGGAATTTGAACTCACAACCCAGAGATCAAGAATAGTATGCTCTACCCACTGAACCAGCCAGGTATCCCAAGGTGGTTTTATTATCTTATTTTACAGATGAGAAAATTGAGCCACAGAAAATTTAAATGCCATACCCAAGTCACGCCATCTAGGAATCTTTATACACATGGGAATTATACCCATTATGAAATGGCAGGAGAGAAATGAGGAGGCAGAACGTGATTTTAGGATACCTTTGCCCATTTTTGTGATTAAAGAAGACTAAAAAGGACCTTCATGAGATTCAACCTGGGTGCTAGTCAAACCAGTCATATGATAACAGTTTGTTATCTACCACAGTTTAGTCTGTGGTAGAAATATCCTGCCCTTGGAATATGACCCTTGGAATCCTGAGTTAAATGGAACCCTGTGTCTTCCCTAATCTGTGTCACAGGTAACCCCAGAGCCCTTTAATCTGAATGATCCAATCAGCCTCCTTTGGAGAAAGAGGCCAGCCTCCTTCCCCACCTCTTCCCTCACGGTCCAGTTCATTCAGATCTAGCCTTGTTCCTGGAAGGCTGCCCCAAACTGAACTGTCCTCTGGGGAACATGACTAATGAATGACCTTTTGTCTCTGGGCTCTCATCAGTGTCCTTTCACTTTCAGAAACAGACCTTGAGATTAGATGGATATTTGAAAAGCTGGGTGGATCTTTGCTACCTCACTGCTCATGTTGTAATTTATTTGTTTCCAGGATTAACACAATTCATGTAATTATTGCACATTAGTGTAATGTGTTGGGCATACAACCTTCATTTTAAAATACTCTGGCACAGTCGCTTTAGATTAATATTTTAAAGCTGTTTTAAAATGTTGCCTCTCATTTCTTTTGACCTTGTGCTGTCTGCATACTTTGAAAGTCAAGATTGCAGTTTTTCCTAGTGAAGACTTTTCCTTTTTCCTGCCTTTCAGCCTGGGACTCAGGGTAAGTGGGGTTCAGAGAATACAAATTGGGTCAGTTATTAAAAAACAGTTAATTACTTTAAAATTAGAACTGGTAAATTAGTCCTTGTCAAAGCTTTATGAAACCATGCTTTTGCCTGTAAGAGATTACACCTATTGAACCAAGGCCATGTCTCTATAATATCAAAACACTGACTTTAAAGTGCAAAATGCAATCAATCATCTAGGTGTTTTCCTATACAATGCCATTTGGGTGTTTTTTCACTTTTTAGCCAGATGTTTTGGCGTGAAGCAGAGCAAAAAGTGGAAGTCAACAGAACCACTTTTGCTCTACCTACCTAAATGTTTCAACAGGAAGGTTCTGAATATTTGCTTCATTATTTTACTTTATATAGGTAGCCTCTTAATTAGAAGTAAAAGAAGATGGGGATGTTTTTCATTGAAGTTAAAAATAACCTTTTTACCTTTGATTATAATGTTCAAAAGCCTACTAGCTTTGTAGAGTAGCATACTGAAGTGGTCATCAGTACAGTTTTTCATTACAATAGAAATTTAATTTTGTACAGTTAAATGATCATGCTGTGTGTTCTGTCGTCCACAAATCGCTTTAAAGTACAGTATATCCGTAGAAACAATGGAATAGTCATGTAAAAGGAGATAACCAACATATGACAAGTCCTTAAACTACTTCCTTATGCTGCTCAATTAAAAGTAATTGAACTTTTTTCTATAGATACATCATTCTGGTTATTGATTTGTTATCTGGTATTCTCCTTTGATGAACCAAAAGCAGTTTAGTGGCAAGCCGAGTAAAATTCAACTCTCCAAGGCACCATCTACTGCAGGGTTTAAATACAAATCATTTGAAGCATTTACTATTAAAAAAACAAAACATTTTATTACTGAAATAAAATATGACAGCTTTATGTCAAAGATTCATCGAGGATAGGAAATTATTTACACCTAACTCCTATTAAAGCCTGCTGCTTCAGAATTCCTCAGGGGGTCAGATTCCCCAATTAGAAAATTCATGGCAGCATCTCTGTATTGTCACAGCCACTTTGCTGTGGGCTGCAAAGTGTGGCAAGCCTGATTTGTCTTCTGTTACCTTCCTGGTGCAAAAGTGGCCAAGTGATGTGGCTTGGCTTGTGTGGTTAAGTTCCCTGTTTTGGGTCTTTCTCCACGTAACTACTGAGATTTAGAAAACCACGTAAAGCCACTGTTAGATGGGTCGGATCCCTGTGGACAGCCAATCTGAAGTCCGTCTTCACTTCTGTCCCAGGAGTATGATCTATTATGTCTTTTGAACACTGACTGCATGTTAAGTGCTCTATTAGAGTACGGAGAAAACCAAATGAAGCCAAGAGAGCTCTTTTCAAGGATCTTCGAGAGGGAAGAAAGTTCATCCTAGCCAGTTAAGCCTCAGGCACAGTTACATTTTATCTCACTTAATTGTACAACAACCCTGCAAGGTGGACGAGCCTTATTTCTGTTCCTACAGAGAAGGAAACAAAGCTCAAAGAGTTTGAGAGTCTATTTAAAGATGGCTCAGGATTGCATAAGTGGTAAAAGGCAGAGTGGTATTTACATGGAGATCTTTTGGCTCTTAGCACCTCCACTCTGGTTGTTCTATAAGGAAAATAAAGGAATATGTGCAAGATTAACCACCTCAGTCCTCAGTGAATTTCCTCATATCTCTATTTCATTTTGCATATAGACACAACCTTCATGACATTTAATCATTATGATTGAATATGTTAAGCAACTTCAGTCTCTATACCTGTCTTGAGGAGAGAACAGACTTGCATGTTGCTATCCTGATGGTCTTATTTGGAAAACAACAACAACAACAACAACAAACAAACAACAGAAAGTATAAACCAGCCCAGTCACATTGAATTGGCTTTCAGAAAGCCTGTCGTTATGGTCCTTACTGTCTTAATCCAGAGACACAACCATATACTCCACTCATATTTCAGACCTCCCTTCTTGGACACTGAGATACCTGTTCCTTTCAGATTTGGGAAAGAACACTTTTTTTTTTTTTAAGGTTTATTTCTTTTGAGAGAGCGTGCATGCGCTCGGGACGGGCAGAGAGAGAGGGGTGGGAGAGAGAATCTCAAGCAGGCTCAGTACTGTCAGTGCAGAACCAGATGCAGGGTTTGAACTCACAAACCATGAGATCATGACCTGAGCAGAAATCAAGAGTCAGAAGCTTAACCGAGCCACCCAGTGCCCTGGAAAAGGACACTAATGTTTGGCAGAAGACTTTGTTGTAGTATTGTACTTGTTAGAGTTCTTAAACACATTCCTTCAGGAAGGGGATAAAATTTCTGAGGTGGGGAAATAAATGACATTTCTTGCCCAGAATCTAGGATGTTATGAAATATTTACAGGAGGGAATTACACTTAGAGATTCTTTTTCCCCAAATGCTTGTGTGTAGTGTCCCTAACAAAGTGCCATCATGAATTTTTACTTTAATTCCCTTAGCTAGGAGAAGTGACTGTGAATCAAACAGCTGTGACCATTTTATAAAGATTTTGGCATTTGATGCCCTTTTCTTATTCAGCCGTGGATACCTAGATTCCATGGAGAAAGGAAAGTATGAAAAAGGAATCACTTTGATGCAGTGAAATTGTAACCAGCTCCTAAATCAGTCAAGGCTGGCCATTCCCTTTCTTTTCTTGTCCAAGACCTACTGGCCTGTGGGAAGTCATTAGGATGATTTTGAAGTATCCTTCCTGCACCCTCAAATATAGCCCTGTTGTTGTAAGAGCACAAAGCTGTTCTTCAATAAGCCCAAGAAATAATTTATTATCTGAAGATCACAATAGTCAGGTTGCTGTCTGTTCTCTGCCAGAAGTTCCTGCTTCTGCACCTCAGGAGGCTGCAGAAAATATCCCAGGACCTCATCTCTAAGCAGAATCACATTAGGAATGTAAATCACCACTGTTTCCCTAACACATTTTGCTTTCAAGAAAGGAAATTAAAAATTATTTCGCTATCATCTGCATTGATTGTATTGAAGAAAAAAGGGACTTGAGCAAAATTCCTTGTGCAGAGTAATGTTTAAGAGACCTTGTGGAAGAAATGCAGTGAGGGTTGCTCTGATTCCCTGGTCAACCATCAAATTTGCTTTTCAAAGAAACATTAGCAAAGATTAAATTTAGAAAAAACACTAGAATGGGAATCAGGACATGGGGGTTCCAGTCCCTATTATTCTACCACTAGTGGGGTATGTGGCCTTGTGCAAGTCATTGGCTTCTTTTGAGAAATTTATTTAGTAACATTTTTCATTTGCATACATTATATCTAGGGCCCCTTCCAGCATTGTGAATCTCTCTCTTCCTAACCCAAGCAGCCTCCACTAACTATATTTAGAGCAAGAAAAAGATACTCACTTGTTAGTTCCTTTTTAAAAAAAATTTTTAATGTTTATTTTTGGGAGAGAGATAAAAGAGAGCGCAGGCAGGGGAGGGACAGAGAGAGAGGGGGACGCAGAATCTGAAGCAGGCTGTGTGCTGTCAGCACAGAGCCTGATGCGGGGCTCAGACTCACAAACCGCGAGATCATGACCTGAACTGAAACCAAGAGTGGGATGCTTAACCAACTGAGCTACCCAGGTGCCCCCCATTAGTGTCTTTTAAAGTGATCCTTTAGTACGATTGCGCTGGTAAAGTATAATCGTGTCGAACCTCATAGTTTCACAACAAGCAGTAAGACCGTTTGGGGGGAAGGTGGGCAGTTACCAATTGTGCTTGGTGATGAGCTTGCCTAAGTTTTAAAATGTTTGTTGCAGGATTTTTTTCCACCCAAATTGTGCTTTTTCAAAATGGTATCTTTCTAGTTCATCAGTTACATGTTCAAGTGCTAGACGTAATTGGAAAAGGAGACCGCCACTTTTGAACCCAGAGGATGGACTCTGCCCTGGACATAGAGAGGTGTTGTTGAAATGGTTAGAGAAATGTCAACATGCACTTGGAGAAGAAAGACAAACCTACGGTGTCCCAGAACTTATGACAAACTTTCCTGTTGAGCGCCCACTGGTGGCCATATGTGTTCTATAGCCAGTACGTCAGATTCACAGAGTTAGAACTTTTACGTCCTCAGGGACATCTTCCATTCAGTTGGCAGTAGCTTTCTAAAATGCCATGTTGAAAAGTTTTCAGAAATTCAACTGGAAGATATTGTGATTGATTATCAATATCTGTCAAGGGGCTGGACAGAAGTTTTATCACAAGTGTCATAGATTAGCCTATCTTCAGTTACCAAGTTTCACTTATTATAGATAAATCATCATTCTTTATCATAGATAAAGAAACTGAGGGTTGGGGAAGCTAGGAGACTAGCTGAACATTTAGTTTGAAACCAAGAACAGAACACAAGCACTCTTCCTCCCCCTCCTCCTTTTGCTGTGATAGAAAATAAGACCACGAAAGTGATGTCCGTTTATAAACAAGCCCCTAAGCAGAGTTAAATAATGAACCACACTACTGGCAGTGGTGAGATGAAGGGACTGCAGTTCTGGGTTTCAGGTTCCTCCCGAGAACTCCGGTGTCATTATCTAGTGCCCCCAGAGAAAAAGGGTTCCTTCTGAACCACCTTTATCCTAAAGAGTTTTAGCAAGGTGCATGGTTCTGCAATCTTCTTAGGTGAGTAAATAACTCCATTATCTTGGTGTCACAGTGTCTATCCAAAGCCATGTTCTAGAGGAAAACCGATTGTTGCGTAGCCTCAATCCAGACAAGAAAAAGTAGGAAGCATCCAATATTAGGTAGTATTCAGTGTTGACTGGGGACCTGCTTCTCTGGATAGATAGAAACCGTTCTAGAATTCCAAGGATCTGATTCCTGGAATTAAAACATACATTGTTTTGGTTTTTGTTGACAAAAAGAATTTGCTTCTTGGGTAATACAAATGCATATAAATATTTACTGAGCATCTACCATTTCACTATTCTTTTTCTAGGTCCTGGAGATCAAAAAACAAAGATGACATAGTGACATGGTGTTTATCCTTAAGGAGCCCACAATCTAAGTGGGGGACATGCGTAAAGTATTACAGATCGATGTGATACACAGGCAGAAGTCAGAGAATGATCAGACAACTCTGAAGAGTTTGGGACAGCTTTATCAAGTATTTGAACCGAGGGGTTTTTTGTGATTTTTAAAATATTTATTTATTTTTGAGAGAGAGAGGGAGAGAGACAGAGCACGAGTCGGGGAAGGGGCGGAGAGAAAGGGAGAGACAGAATCCGAAGCAGGCTCCAGGCTCTGAGCTGTCAGCACAGAGCCCAACACGGGGCTCGAACCCATGAACTGTGAGATCACGACCTGAGCCCAAGTCGGGCACTTAACCAACTGAGCCACCCAGGCGCCCCTCGAACTGAGTTTTGAAAGATGACTAAAATTCTAATGTTGTGTCAGGTAAGGAAGGGAGGAAACAGCAGGCTCAGAGATCCTCATTCATAACAATTCGTAGCATTTTTGGTGTGATTTAAGTATAGGGGGGCAAAGGGAGGAACTTAGATCCACAGATTTTGAATGCTTGTGCTCCTCAGTTTATGGCACACTATAAGACACTGGTCTATGTAAGACCAGTCTGGTTTTCTCCACAGGCACACACTCCATTCTATATTTAGATAGGGACATATCCTTGATGGGAAATGTGGTGTTATTTTGTCACTGCTTGTTTCTCATGAATGATATTGTCCTATAGATGTTATTCCTGCTTAGATACATGGTGAGGGATGGCCGGAGAGGAGACCAGAAGTGTTGGTTGGGACCAGATTATGAAGAAACCTACCCCTTGGGGAAGAAGCATGTTTATTTCTTTTGGGACAGTGCAGATGGCCGCTTGAAGGTTATGTAGCAATGCAGGAAGTGACATCAGAGTGCCAGTCTGTTATAGATACCAGTGTCCAGGGCTGAGGGGTGAAGGTGCCAGACTGTGTGGGTTTTGAGTCCCAGTTCTGCCACATGCCTGGCTCTGGGTGAGCTCCTCTATATCTCTGAGCTTCAGCTTCGTCATCTGTAAAACAGGGATAATAATAGTATTGACCTCAGATGATAATGTTGAGTATTAAATGAGTTAATATATGTAAAGTGTCTAGAACAGTGCTGGGAACATAGTAAGCCTTATATGTTAACTTTTGTTATTATTCGCTTGATTGGTTGGGTTTTCAATTCTGACTTTACAGGAAAAGTCCTAATTATATTCTTTTTGCTGCTTTTGGCCTAACTGAACATAGATCGTTCACTTAAAGTTGTAGTCTAGTAGAGTTGTGGATGGTGGGAGGTGGGAACCGGTAATGTTACGAGGAATGGAAAAGCTCTGTACTTAGCATTTAGAGACCTACGTTCAAGTTTTTGCCTTGTACATTATTTGCAGTATAAACTTGCATTTGTAACATGATCCTTCATTTACACATCTAGAAGGAAAATACCTACATCACGGTTATGTTACACAGATTAAATGAAATAGTAAAAATGCGTGGTATACAGTGGTCATCTAATAATGTTAATAAATCTGAATTACTCATCGAATATGTGTTATCCATGTACTTTGGGTTAAAACAAATTCCTCTCCCAGGCTCACTCTCTGCACGTGGTTTTCATATTTACTGTGTGGGGAGGCATGTGTAGATGGGCTGTGTTAGCACAGCTCTTGAAGGACTTACTTATCAGACAATCCTGTCTTTTCAGCTGTGGGTTTACAGAGCCATTGCTTTGTTTCTTCTGCTTTTTTTTTTTTTTTTTTTTTTTTGATGAAGCCCAAGTCCTATTCTCAGAAGGATGTTCTCCTGGCTTCTGTCAGGCAGGTGTAGCTCTTTGGTTGGGTTTCCTGGAGGCACACAAATTACCGGGCTACTGTTTTATAAAGTTGGAACATAAAGTATAGTATCTTTGAAGCATATTCCTAGTGGTTGTTCCATAAATCCTTTTGAATGTTGTTGTCATGTCCTATTATTAGAGCCATTGCTGTGACAGTCCTGCCCTCTGCCATGCTGAACGCTCACTTGAAGGGCGGGCGCTGGTTCTTACTTATTTCTGTCACCCCCAGTGCCTAGCACAGAGCCTGATGAATGGTAGGTGGGTAATGGATGATTGTGACTAAAGGGAGAGCCCACGACTTCAAGGGAGGTAGAGAAAAGATGCCAGCTGCCCTGCACCATGCAGCTCTCCTTCCTGTTCTTCTTTTCTCTCTCTCTTGCCAGCTCCTCCTCCCAATAACCAGTGTCGTGAGTCACTTACCAGCCTTATTCACCATTTTAGAAGATAATACAGTATTTTTTTCATGCTCTCCCCTTTACAAAAATGAAAGGTGACGTGTCTTTATTATAAAGAAATGGCCCCAGCCACTTCTGGAAAAACTCTAATGGTTAATCAGTTACTTTTAATTTAAATATATATGCTTAATGCTGAATTACATTGTAAAACTCCCAGGCTGATTTATGGTCTCAGTCCACCTTAATTAACATCGATTCTAGGAGAATAGTAAATGGGAACGGCCTTCACAATTGAGGCTGAACAATGAACTCTCTGGGTGTTGTCCAATTTGTAACATGATTTACATGGAACAAGCCCTTCCTTTCCCAGGGTTATCCCTTTTTCATCTGGTGTGTAGGACGGGTTATATATAATCCATAGATAGGAGCATTTGCTGTCAAATACTTTTGCTGATTTAGAGCCGGGCCACAAAATGGTCACTATTAATAAAGAAGGAGAAAAAACCCTAATCTGAGGCTTTGCAGGGATTCCAGGTTCTTGCTATGTGTCATCGCTTGTCCAGTCTGTGGCATTTTTACGAAGTGGCCATAATGTAAGTCAGATTAAATGCACAGGATATATACATTTAATCAACAGCCATTGGAGTCTATGGTGCTGGAAGAGTTATAAGAGCCCTGTGAATGCAAATTTATTGCAAAAGAATTCAAGGGGTGGGGGAATGAACGTCTGCTGAATGGTACTACCTGACACGGGACACCAAAAAACTTTCCAGAGTGAGTGATTTAAGTGTAAGGTTTGGCTTGTAAAGCTGCCAGCTGCTTGGTTTCAAAACTTGAAACATTTCCAAAACATTGGATGAGGCACTTTATATGTGCACTAGAGTAAATACTCTGGTTTTACTGCCAATTTAAATGTGCTCAGTTTACAGTAATGAGCTTGTATAGGCATTACCTTGTTTATAGAAAGTGGAACAGGAAGAAATGAACATTAACCATTACCAGTAGCAATTCCCATTGCCTTCTACCACAACACTGATGGCAAGTATAGTTTCTTCCGATTTGGGAATATGTCACAACTGACATTGGTGTGTACTTGGCTTTAATGCCATGTTGCTTCAACAGAGTAACAAATGCTGTAATTCAATGTGACTTTGATAAGGCGGCTCAGACCAGTTGGCTGTTTCTTACTCTTTTCTTAAAACAGATGTCAAGAGCATTCTCAGATATGGAGATCATGGGGCAGTGGGGTAGGTAGGATTGATGATATATAATTGAGTTTGTTTTAGCCAGGTCTGTTCTCTACAAGTGAGTCAGTCATTGGAATGATTTATTTTCTCTTTAAAGAATTATTTGGTGGTTGACACGCTACATGGAAGCAGTGGCCTTTGTCTTTTGGGACGTCTGGAGCAAGTACCCCTTTAGCCCTCTTGTACTCTTGGGATCATATACTGGAGACAGACAGGTATATTTAACCCGAAAGACGTAATGTGCTCATCCTGGAAAAGAAAGAAAATCCAGAAATCTAAGGAGACACTAGCAGGCACTAAGCACCTACTTAGTACAAACTTTTGAGGAAGATAAGGGAAGGGAAGATGGGATGGGAGGGTGTTAACAGGAAGAGTCCATGGAAACCTGCACCTTAAGAGACTCATCCTCTTGAATTCAGCTGTGTTTAGACTAGACTTTTTATAACAAAATTGTCCTTACTGATTGCCTGGGACTCCTTGTCTTTATCTCTGCAATCGTTTGCTTGGCTTTTGAGAACCTTTTGGCCCAAGTACACATACTTAGCATTCCGGATTATGCTACCCAAGAATACCACGATTCCCCTACAGTGTAATCCCCTCTCCACTCCGTGGGCTACTAGCGAAATTCAGGTATTGACCAAAACCACGAACACAAGACGTGTCTGCAAATAGCAGGATTGTGATGACACAAGTCGATGGCTGGGTCTCAAATTGTTCTCCGCCACGGGCTCTGTATGTGTTCTGGCTGGTCTTGCTTTAATGCTTTTTCTAACTGTATTTTCATGTGAAAAAAGGAAAGAAATCTAGTTATCCAGTCTCGAACAGTTCAAAATATTGAACACCTGAATGTTCATAGGAGAGGAGTTCCAGCTCTTTCTATTTTCCCTATCTCAACGTTTTCTTTTCCCACTACCCCCATTTCTCTTCATCATGGTTCCCTTGTCGATTCATTGTTTCTCATTGGGAAATCTGTAAGGCTTATTTTTCTCAGACTCTTCAATTCTAACAACTACATTTTTTAAAAAATATTTGTTCTCTAACACTACTTTTTTCAGTATTTATTTTCCATGTCTTTTCAAAGCTTCTTCTTCCTGTATGCTCTGCCGTCTTTTTCACTCCTTTTAGGCACAGCTCTCTCTAAATGTATCAATTTACAACATTGGGAAGAATCTTTTCTCATGTCTCCCTTCTTTCTGTGAGTGTGACCGGCTTTCTGACCTATGTCCTTTCTGGATTTTCGTGGTTTGGAGGACCTGCGTGCTGGAAGGCACCCTGCTTACTCTGAAGCCAGTCCCGCGGTAGAGGCTGGGGCTGGGTTTCCAGGGCGCTCAATCCCTGGAGCTGCTGCTAGGGTCTGGGGACTCCTGGAGGGAAGGAGAGCAGCTAAACTTGGATTTCTTCCTTTTCTGTCACACTTCCTAAACCATTGTATCAGATAATCTTCAGAGAGGAGCTGAAGTCGAGGAGGAGGGGTAGATCGGGCCAGCTGAATCATCTTATTAGGGATAGAATTTCTTTCCTTTACCTTATCCTTTCCCTACCCTGGGTCATACTCCCTCATTATTTCTTGTTTTCCTGAAGTGTTCTTCTAACATGTCAGCCCACACTGCTATCTCCCTTCTCTGAGGTACACTCCTGCAGTGGTTATCTCTACCATTCATCTTGGCACTAAATCATAGAGTGCCTTACATTATTTAACTTTCCTGAAAGTAATCTTGTCTCTGAAACATAATTATAAGTTCCAGGACAGCAGAGAGCAGAGTACATGTTTTCTGTGGGTTTTCAGTAGAATCTAAAACAACGCGGTGTTTAGAGTAGGCCTTTTGTTTTTTTGGTTTTTTGTTTTTGTTTTTTTTTTTTTAGATTTTATTTTTAAGCAATCTCCATACCCAGTGTGGGGCTTGAACCCACAACCCTGAGATCAAGAATCACATGTTTCACCAACTGAGCCAGTGAGGTGCCCTTAAAATAGGCTTTCAATGAACATTTGGCCGTTTTTTTCCTGCAAAATCAAATTTCTGCTCAGCTCTTCCTTTTTCTGTTAGTTCCACCTTTTTTGTTTTGTTTTGTTTTGTTTTCTATCGAATCTTTTTCTACAGGGGAGGATTGGGAGAGAGTTTTGCAGGTCCCTCAATTTTGTGAAGAGGTTACATTACAACTAAGAGCCATAACTCTTCTTGAGACTCTTTCTTAGAGTATAATTTTTAAAGTCACATAATTTAACGGGTTAATAGTTGCTGCCAGAAGTTGCTGCCCAGGATTTCCACTTCTGGCTGTAAGGTAAGCAATATACTGTAAAGGACCCTTCTGTCGCAGTGCAACCAGATCTTGCATGAACTAATGTGTGTGTATAAATATATGCGTTTAAATTTCATTTCCCAATGATTTATTGATAGTATATTGATCTCGTATCCTGGGACTTTGCTAAATTATACTTTCAGCGTTTTTTTGTAGATTTCTTAGGAATTTCTGGACAGGCAATCATGTCTGAAGAAAAAAAGACAGTATCACTTTATTTTCAACCTTTTTGCCTTTCATTTTTTCTGCTTAATTATACGGTGTGACATGAAATATTATTACAATATGTAATTGAAACGCTATCCATGCATACATTAATTTTAATATATTGATTAATTGAAAGAACAGTGATATTAAAATGAGTTGGGAACAGAAGGAAAATGCAAAAGCTGGGTTTTCTATAAAAGCAAATGCTGCTATTAGTTCTAAGAGTAGTAAAGTAAGCCTCCATCAAACAGCAGCAGAATACACATTCTTCTCAAGTTCATATGGAGCATTCACTAAGATAGACCACATTCTAGACCATAAAACACACTTCAACAAATTTAAAAGAGTAGAAATCATATAAAAAATACTCCCAGACCACAATAGAGTAAAACTATAAATTAATAGCAGAAAACTGGAAAATCCCAAAATGTTTGGAGATTAAAGAACATATTTCTGAATAACACATGAATCAAAGAATAAGTCTCAAGAGAAATTTAAAATGTTTTAAACTAAATGAAAATACAACTTACCAAAATTTGTGGGATGCAGTGAAAATGGTAGAGGAAAATTTACAGCATTGAGTTGCATATACTAGAAAATAAGAAATAATCCAAGTTTCTACCTTAGAAAACTAGAAGAAGAAGAGCTATATAAATCTAAAGCAAGCAGAAGAAAAATAATAAAAAATTATAGCAGAAATCAGTGAAATTGAAAACAGAAAACAATAGAGAATATCACTAAAACCATGGACTGGTTCTTTGAAAAGGTCAATAAAATTGATAAATATCTAGCTTGTCTAACAAAGAGAAAAAGCGAGAAGACATAAATTTTGAATACCGGAAATGAAAGAGGGACCATCAATGGACATTATAAGGATGATAAAGGAATATTGTGAGCAAATCTGTGCCCACAAATTTGATAACTAATGGGCAAATTATCTATCTATCTTTTTTTTTTTTATTTTAAAAAGAGAGCATAGGGGAGAGGGAGAGGGAGAGAGAGAATCTTAAGCAGGCTCCATGCTCAGCATGGAGCCCAGTGCTGGGCTGGATCTCATGACCAGGAGATTATGACCTGAGCCAAAATCAAGAGTCAAACCCTTAACTAACTGAGCCACCCAGATGCTCCAATGGGTCAATTTCTTGAAAGACAGATTTTACCAAAAGTCACACAAGGAGAAATAGATAAATAGCCCTGTATTTATTGAAGAAATTGAACACATAGCTAAAAAACCTTTTTGACAGAGAAAACTCCAAGCCCAGATACTTTTACCGGCAAATTCTATCAAATATTTAAGGACAAAATAATGCTACTTCTACAAAAACTCTTCCAGAAAATCGAAGAGAGGAGAAGAATACTTTCCATCTTACTCTTTGAGACCAGAATTACCCAGATACCAATACCAAAGACACTTTAAAAATACAGAAATTCTTAAAATCTTAACACCTACCAACTTGGCACCCACTCCTGAGATATTCATCACTTGTTGCCCGCCTCTCCATGGTTCTTTTGAAAAGAAATTATCTTGACCCAAACTTGGCCCTTTAATGGCTTCAAACATACGTGGCTTTCTTCTTTATGGTTACATATATTTGGACCCAAGGGTAGTTATTTCATTTACATCTGGAGGTGCTTCAAAAAATGTCCTGAAACCAACCAAGTGCTCTTCTCAGGAGGTTGACCTAAGAGATGCACAAAAAAGGAATAGTTGGTGGTGGGAACCAAGGATGGAAACTCATATTGGCTAACCTTAAATGGGCCCATATAAATTTAAGAAGTCGAATTAGTAATTAGTAACCTTCCAAAAATAAAAGAGCACTGGTCCAGATTTTTTAAAATGTTTGTTATTGAGAGAGAGAGCAAGCAGGGGAGGGGCAAGGAGAGAGGGGGACAGAGGATCTGAAGTGGACTCTGCACTGACAGCAGCGAGCCCAATGTGGGGCTTGAACTCATGAACCTTGAGATCATGACCTGAGTTGAAGTTGGATGTTCACCCACCTGAGCCACCCAGATGCCCCTGGTTCAGATGGTTTTAGTGGTGATTTCTAGCAAACATACCAATTCTGTGTAGTATTTTCCAGAAAATAGAAGCAAAAGGATCACTCCCTAACTCATCTAATATGGCCAGCATTACTGTAATACTAAAACCAGATAAAGACATACAGGAAAGGAAAACTACAGACCAATACCTCTTATTAACATAAATGCAAATACTGTAAAAAATGTTGACACATAAAATCCAACAGTATATTATACACCACAACAAAGTGGTATTTATTCCAGGTATACAAGACTGGTTCAGAATTCAAAAATCATTTATTATGATCTGTCACATCAACAGGCTAATGAAAAAAACTCATACGATAGCATCTGTACATTTAGAATTAGCATTTGACAAAATCCAACACCCATTCATGGTAAAAAAAAAACAAAACAAAACAAAAAAAAAAAACCTCTCCACAAACTAAAAATAAAGGAATTTCCTCAACTGGATGATAAATACCTACATAAAACCTCTTGCTGCCATCATGCTTAATGACAAGAAATTATATAGATGCTTTCTATGAATAGGAACAAGAAACCCCTTTTTGCCACTCCTGTTGAACATTGTGCTGAAAGTCCTACCTAATATAGTAAAACCAGAAAAGGAAATAACATGTATATAGACTGGGAAGGAAGAAATAAAACTGTCTCTGTTCATAAATAACATGATTGTCTAGGTAGAAAATCCCTAAGAATTCAAACACACAAAAAAGAGAAAAAAAACCCTTCTGGAACTAATAAACAATTATAGGATGTAAGGATAATGTACAAAAATCATTTTATATTCACTAATAAAATAGCCTAAAATTTATAAAGATATAAATGAAGACTCTAAGAGATATACTGACAAATCCACAACCAAAGCAAGAGATTTCAACACAGCTTTTTAATTATTGGTAGGACATGCAGATAAAATGTTAATAACAATTCATTTGTTGCATTACTGGTGATGTTAACCTTGATTGCTTGATTAAGGTGCTGTCTGTCAAGTTTCTCTAATAAAGTTTCTATTTTTCCCTTTGTAATTAGGAAGTATCTTGTGGGAATATACTTTGAGACTACATTAACATCCAATTTTTCATTATACTTTTACCCACCAATTTTATCATCCACTGATGATTTTGCCTCCAGCAATTACTACTATGATGTTTGACAAATGGTGATTATCTAATTCCACCATTCCTTCACAACTGTTAGTTGGAATTCTCCTATGAAGCAGAACTTCATCTTATCCCCCCATTTATATATTCATTAAAATAATTTGTATCATTATGGGCTCTTGAGTGCCTTTTTCATTCTATGAGTAATCATTGCTATCATTATTTATTTTGTTGTTTAAATTATGTCAGTATTGGCCATTGGGAGCCTGGTTAGGGAAGAACTATTGATATAGTATTCAAGATTTTTGAAATAGCCTAGAGAAGCTGAAAATCTTCAAGTATTAGAGGTATTTGCTAGTCGGTGTACCAACAAAGTTATCAGTACAGGTTTTTTAAGTGTCATAAGGCTAGGTCTACAAAAAGAATAACCTAGTAAAAATCAAATATTTTAACCTTCAGCATACCAGGAAAAATAGTCATCACATTTACCATCTGGGTCTGTTGGATCCTTTGTATGCTTAAAATTTTAAGTTATTTTATGAAAAATGTACAGCAGTAGTAATAGTGAAACCCACAAAATTAGAACTTAAACATAGCAAACCAAATTATTCTTCCATATTTTCCTGGATATTTAGAGGTATTGGCCAGGAATGGGTAAAGGGCCTTTGAATCTAACTATCTGCTCATCAGCTATCATGTATGAAACAGGAAATATTCATGTCATAAATACTGATTCCAGATTTTAAACATATCTCTAATAGGCTACAGCTTATTGTTACTTCTGGTTCTTGTATGTGCATTTTCACAGTGTAATGCTATTGAAAAGTTTGAGTGCTTATAATTTTGTATTAAAAAGGATGGCTATCTTTGTGTTCCATAATTACAGGATGTTTCCATTTTTAGGTTTTTTTTAAAGTTTGTTTATTTTGAGAGAGAGTACATGGGGTAGGGGCAGAGAGAGAGGGGGAGAGAATCTGAAGCATGCTCTGTGCTGAATGTACAGAGCCCAACACAGGTCTCAATCCCATGAACCCGTGAGTTCATGACCTGAGCCAAAATCGAGAGTCAGATGCTCAATCGATACCCCCGTTTTTAATTTCTAATTTAAATTTCTAATTTAAACGTAGATTAGATTGATCAATGAAAAATTTTATTTCTACATAATATGTGTCCTCTAGTCACCTTTGTGTATACACCTACCTTCAGTATTTGTCCACTTATGAATCATATCAACTAAATTTTTACACACAGATATCATAAAAGATAAAAGAATTATCACATATCCTTTTAGCAAAACAAGGTGGTCCAGGTTCTTGTTGCAAAATACTAAATAATTAACTCTGTCCTATTAAATGACTGAGTTAGAATATCATGTTTTCTTGGTGTATTCATAAATATCTTGTTTGCTCTTTAATTCCTGAGTTTGAGAAAATAGTCCAAACTTTTGCTTCATCAACTTCACCCTCATCAGTAGAGTCTCCAGTGTTTCTCTCTCTTTGCCTTCATCTTCTGACTCATTTACGGTTGTGAAATATCTTTCTCTGTAATCTTCTCTTACTCATGATGGACTGAAATGAAAAATTCTGAGTTCCTAAATGCATTCAATGAAAGCTAAAAAGGATATGACAAAGATGGTGTCACCAGACTTCTTTTATGTGCTTTCAAAAAATGATGCATTAGTTTGGACAACACCATATGAAAACTGAAGGATGATGAAATAGTTGTAATTATTTATTCATTCTATGGCAGTTCCACAATTTTTTGTTTTGTTCTTTTTTAGCATGGTTGGAAATAATTGAGTGATGATGAAGTAACTCCTAGGATGACAAAATAGCAAAAGATCACTAAGGTCCTGTAGTGTATCTTAAATTTATAAGATGATCCATGCACCTAAATGAAAACAGTAAGAGAATGAATGAGTTTTATCCTGTTAAAAAATAAGTAATTTTTCTCTTTGATCTTTGGAAGACCTCTAAGAATCAATAAAGGTCATGAAATCTCAATTCTTACAGATAGAACTCAGTAAAGAAACTTAAAAACTAAAATTGGATTAAAAAGGTTAAGAAGTCTCTGTCAAATTGTGAATAAAGAGAATAAGGCATATTGGCAAGACCCCTCTTCCTTAAACCTGATAATGCTCTAGAAGTGAAACTAATCTCTCAATTTTTGTCCTTTGTTACCTTGGAGGTCATACTGTGTTTCAAAGGAGTGTGCAGATATGATCAACTGTGAACTGTTAGGAAGTTTGTTACATGGAGTGGGAAGAGAACTAGACCAGGAGTCCAAGAACTATAGATCAAATTTAGGCTTGGACATGAACTCGTTTCTTTGGACTGAGCAATCCCGCAGACTCTGATAACACTGGAAGGAGCAGTAGACTAGTCAGAGCCACAACGAGAACCTGCTTCATCAGACTCTTAACCTCCCATCCTCACAACTTTCTCATCTTTGGTAGTGGTAATAAAATTCTGCCATTAAGGTTGTGAATATTTAATGAGTTACTAGAGACTCTAAGACCCTGGAGGGCTGGCACTGCTAGTCCTCTTTGCCTGTCCTAGGTCTAGGACTATCTAAGTACTTATTGAATAAATGAATACATTACATTTAGAAATTGTTTATAAATTGTTGTAAATTATAAAGCATGTTTATAAATCGTACACTTAAAATTTCTACAATTACAAGGCCATTGTGTTTATGCTTGTTACTTTTGAATTAAGTGCTTATGCAGACTTAAGGTCTTTTTTCTCTTTTGTCTTAAAAAGGGGAAACATAGGCTTCATTGTTTTAACAAATCAAGGCAAAATAAAGCTTTGGAATAATCTAGAACTTAGTATTTAGAATTGCAGATCTGTCTTCATTTAGCCTCATCTGTGATTTACTAAAATGGCAGACAATAACAAATCAATTTTTCCTTGTGTTTGTTCTAAATTGACTGATGGCTTCTGACTTCAGAAATTTTCATGGTAATGCTATAAATTTTATAGAGTAAAATATCTTTGTGTATTCTTTGAGCTGTCATAGTCCAAACGTTTTGTTTGGGTTTCTCTCTTTAATATCAATAAAAATTTTTACATTTCTTTGCCTATATTTTCTCCTTTTCTTCAACTCAGTCCTTACAAATCTTCTGAGATACTAACTTGAATATTTTTTTTAACTATAAGTCTCTTTGCCATTTTAATATAATCTCCATTTCCTTTAAAAATTTTTTTTCAACGTTTTTTATTTACTTTTGGGACAGAGAGAGACAGAGCATGAACGGGGGAGGGGCAGAGAGAGAGGGAGACACAGAATCGGAAACAAGCTCCAGGCTCCGAGCCATCAGCCCAGAGCCCGACGCGGGGCTCGAACTCACAGACCGCGAGATCGTGACCTGGCTGAAGTCGGACGCTTAACCAACTGCACCACCCAGGCGCCCCTCTCCATTTCCTTTATAAGGAAACCAAGACTCTTAAGAAATTCTTGAGAGACCAGTTTGAAAGACAGGCCTTTTCCCTTTGCTGAGTCGTGTAGTCTACCCAGCAAAGGGGAAGAAATCTAACTTGGACTTACACACATAACTTGTTTAACTCACCAGTTAGAGTCATTGCACAGTTCAGGATCTGACTATAAATTAAGTGAATGCTTACTTATTTCAGCACCCTTCAAGTTCCCTGTGAAGTTACTTATGCCTCTGAGAGAGAAACTAGGATCTAAAGCGTGATGACTCAGTTTGATCCATGGTATTTACTCCTTTTGGATATTGGCCAGAGTTTGGACAGTCAGTAAATATTTTCTCAGCTTTGTGTATTGTTTGTATGTATGTGAGACTCTGTGCTTCCATCTTTGTTTGACTCCCTCACTGGTTGGCAGGTTCGCTAAAGGTAAGAACTATATTTAATCTTTGGATAAACTTGAGATAAAAATATCATAGAGGAAATTTCTGAATTTGGGGAGAGGCTGGACTGCATACTGTTAAGGGTCTCTTGTAATGCTTCAAATTCTATACTTACGTGCCAACAAACATATAGAACAAATATCACTACCATGGCACTTCCATAATCCTTCACCATTGGTTGGCTTCCTATCACGTGTCTCACCGATCCTCCTCTGTTGTCTACTTCCATAGATTTTTATTAACAATGAGTGGCAGAACTCAGAGAGCGGGAGAGTGTTCCCTGTCTATAATCCAGCCACAGGAGAGCAGGTGTGTGAAGTTCAAGAAGCAGACAAGGTATGTCCTTCTTAGAAAAAGATTCCCTATGAAATAACTGCCTTCAGACAACAGAGCACTAAGCTTATCCTCCCCAGACACCAGCACTGACGTTCATTCATCACCTTTTTCATCGAAGCAGGTGGTTCTTCCTTTATTTGGAGTGTTCTCTCTCCTCAGTTGTGCCTCTTCCTCTCTAACAGGCAGATATAGACAAAGCAGTGCAGGCAGCCCGCCTGGCTTTCTCTCTTGGTTCAGTGTGGAGAAGGATGGACGCTTCAGAAAGAGGCCGTCTGTTGGATAAGCTTGCAGACTTGGTGGAGCGAGACAGGGCAGTTCTTGCAGTAAGTAGCCTAAAAAAACATTAAGTCTTTACCCTAAATTTACTACTCCACTGAAATGTAGATTCCTCAGCCTTTCTGAAAATGTGGTGTGAAGTCAACTTGGGGGACAAGCTGAAGAGAACATAATACACATGAAAAATGAGAGGTGTTTGGCTTTTGGGATCAGATGGGGAGGTGCAAGACTAGCTGAGGGTCTCTTCTTAGTGAATTTTGAAGAACAAAACCATAGCTTCCCATGACTAGAAAGGACGTTCTTGCCTTCCTTTCCAACCTTAGCCCACCCTCAACCGACAAATCAAAACAAAAACAGTTAAGCAGCAGGAGAGTCACCATGAAGCTTAGGGAAAACCAACACCAAATGATTCATTTGAGGATCAAATAGGACTGTTTTTTTACCTCCCCAGAGTTAACCTCTCTTGACTAAAGAGAATCCTTCAGAAGCAGAGGGCCTCTCAGGCACTTCTGCCCCCTTTGTTCTTCTGCCACTTTCTAGAACCAGGGGATAGGAGAGATAGCAGGAGACAGCAACTGTCTTTCGCTAAATCATTTTCTCACATAAGGAGCATCCTCTCTCCTCTCCTAGTGGTTTTTGTATTTGTTTGTTTTTGCTATTTATAAAATAAAAGTCAGTTTCTTAGGGAATACGAACTGCCTGGAAACTGGAACCATTTGGGAATGTCTGTTTTGTGCACCAGGGATCTCCTCCTGGATAACCCACTGTTGATCAGTTAACGTTTAGGGCGTCCTTGTTCAGTCAGGCGTTCAAACCGTGAACACTGTATCCTACCCTTCACGTGGGAAAACAGAGCACAATTGGGCTTGCTCTGGGAGGGGGAAGCCTTATGTCCTTCCTCAGTGTCACTGCTGTCATCATTCTTCCAGCCATCCCCTTCCAGGATCTGTTCATAGTATGGGAACAAAAATGAATCCTTTATGGAGATTATTTGGAACTCTGGCCCCTGTAACATTTACTTCTCTTTAAAAACATTATCTAATCTGGTACTTCAAGGAAGACTGTTCCAGTGAGGTGTTTATGTGTTTTGCAATAAAGGTGTTTGTTCCGGGTAAAGTAGCTCCTTCTCAGATGTTCACGAGACACTGACCTATTAGAGACTCGGAAAAGCCCTAGTCACTATTTCTCAGATTTATTTAAGCCTCAACACTATTTTTCTGGCTAATCTATCAGTATCGTGCAAAACTGAATTCTTTGGAACACTTGGGGGGAAATGCTGGTCTGCAGGCTTATGTCTTCCCTGGATTATGATTTCTTCAAGCGTGAGGACTGTATTTTACTTCTTTTGTGTTCCTGGGACATAAATGGTCAGGTAGAGAGGGCATATAGATTGTCTGTAAGTGTCTGTTTAATTGAGTGAAATCTATACGATATTTACAACATTAGACTAGTGTGTATGTATATATATGTGTACACATATATATATATATACAGACACATATATATATACATATATGTGTACACATACATACATATACACACACACACACACACATACTGCAGTTATATTTTCATGTCATAAAATTCATATGCCATTCTTTTTCGGACATATGCCTCACCGTGATCAGTTCCCTTTTGCCATTACACTTAAATGAGATTTCTGTTTTTAAATACTCCTCAGGCCATGGGAGGAGTGATTTTTAATAAGAGATAGCCTCTGGAATAGATGGGAGCTTCTGACCAGAAAATGAAGTTAATACCTCATCCAAGTAAATATAATTAATCGAAAATAAACATAGGGCTGGCAACCCTCAGGTGAAATTGGCTGTTGTCAACAGCTCATTGGGACCATGTAGGTGGCTCAGATTCTGGTTACTGACTGCACTTCACTCTATACTGTGTGGAGCTTGGCTCTGTGCTGGCTGCCTGGAGAACATAATGCCCATCTCCTGAACATATACGTGTTCTCAAAAGTACTGGGAAATAATTGGATTCCCGTTGGTAAAGGTGAGCCAATGTACAGTGATAAGTGATGGGATCTTTTAAAATGAGTCCTATCTTATATGCACGTGAGTCGCATCAGATCCTTACCCACGTGAGTGGGTATGTTGCCCTGTAAGTGATTGTATTTTTATGTCATCGAATGGAGAATATTTCCATCTTAGTTTTGTCAGCACTCACATCATTTTCACACCAGTATGAATAATAAAGTGTCCTCACAGAGAAGGACATGAGATTATAAACATATGTTTTTGCTTATTTTGAATTCATTAAACTTGTAACACCTTCAATATTTCTCAAGTCTAAATACTCCTTTCTCATTTCAGTGTGTCCATGTGGCTTTTTATGGTTGTTGCTACAATTCAAGCAGTTTAGGAACACCTCATTCAAATAGTAACATTTGTAATCTACAACTGCTCAGTATGTCTATTTTTATTCAATGGAACAGATACTTCACTTTTAATAGGTAATGGTTGTTAACATAAATATTTACCAAAAAGCAGCCCTGAAGTTGTTAAAGTATGAGCTTCCCTAGAGGAGCTCTTGTTTATTTGATGGTAATAAATAAAGTCACTGTGCACGGTGGATATTCCATTTCTCAGCAGGGGTCTTGGCAGCGGTGGAAAACGCTTTATATTCTCATCAGTTGCATAAAGGCCCATGTCCCTGCTCCTCTTTATGGATTCAGATTACTGGTCTAGACTCCAACACATCCCCACGCAGCTCTGATCATTAATATAACAGAAGCTGGTTTGACAGGCAGAACATTTCTTTATCGTTAGTTGAAGAAACGTTGTGTTTATGCATTTGGATAGTGGTTACTGGAGACGCACGGGCACAAAAACATGTGCATACATATTCATTGTGGTTTTTACTAGAGACTGACCTAAACTGGCAGTACTAAAAAATCTTTTCATTTGGGAAATCAGAACTGACCAGGTATGAATCACTATTCGTATTCATTCACATTCTCGCTCTTCCATTTTCCTCTGCTCTAGAGATTATTTTGTGTGTCACTGGAAAGTTCTCTCCATTTCTTTTCGTACAGACCATGGAATCCCTAAATGGTGGCAAACCGTTCTTGCAAGCTTTTTACGTGGATTTGCAGGGGGTCATCAAAACTCTTCGGTACTACGCAGGCTGGGCTGATAAAATTCACGGGATGACCATTCCTGTAGGTAAGTGAAATCTGAGCACATCGAAAGGGAAACCAGAAACACACTCACCATCCAACACAAACAGTAGCCCCATGGAATGCAGATAGGAGCAACTCGTGTCAGAAACCTTACATATGAACCAAACATATTACATCACTAACTCTGACAACGTCCCTGTTTCTGTATGTAGACAGTGTACATATAAGTGCAGGGACAAGCCACTTACGTCACTACAGCAGTCGGCTGAGGCACACGTATGGGTTTGTCTGCTGCTAAGTACTCAGCACTGTGCTACGTTAGGTGCTGGGAGTGTGGAGAGGTATTGGACGCGGGGAAGTCGGGGAAGTTATCAAGGACATTAAGACTTGGTCCTTTCCTTCCTGACCGTGAGATCTACTTATTTGGAAGAGGACACTCTAAATGTTAACAATTGTCTCTTAGAGGAGAGATTGTGGATAACTTATTTCTCTTTTTTATATTTTTCTGTAATAAGCATGAATTACTTTTTCAATCTGTAAACACAACAGCCATCCTTTCTTTTAAGATCCAAGTTAGGAGAGAAAACCAGCGGCACAGAGATCTCTATGGGAGAGTTACAGTTAGGTGCTGAGTTGTGTGGCCTTGCCTGTCAGTGGTGTAGTCCTTTAAAGGAGAGGGCGAATGTGCACACTAAGTCAGTGGACAGGTCCCAATCTGCACGTGAGGTGCCAGCCATCCGAATGCCAGATTGAGAGCTTTCACAGCAAGCCCAAGGTGAAGGCACTATTATAGCATCCTCACTGACAGAGGAAGTAACTGAGGGCTAGTGAAGTTAAGTAGTTTTCCTAATTCACCAGCAAGCAAGCTGGAGAGCCGAAATTCTGACATTAGAGCCTGGTGAATCACTTCACTAGCTGATCCGTTTTCAATACTGGGAAGAAGAGGTAGGACAGGAAAGGGAATGACTGCAGGAGATGTGAGGGTGTTGGTAATGGTGAGCAGACATAAGGACAGGAAATACATCTTCACCAGTGGCTCCTGGTGGCTGCTAAGTACCGTGCCCAGGCCTCTACCTAGGTTTTCTGGAAAACAGCCTGCTTTCCGTGTGCATCCTAGGAAGTGTGGAAAGCAAGGCTGGGCACTTTGGAGTGCCCCCTGAGGCCCTTCTCAGGCCAAGGGGTTGGTTTACCTGGAACGGGGGTGGCCAGCAGATAGTGCGGTGGGCTTAGAGCAGTTCTTCTCAAACTTTGATACACATACGTATCATTTGGGGTCTTTGTCAAATGCAGTTTCTGATGGACTAGGTCTGGGGTGAGACCTGAGGTTCTGCATTCCTAACCAGCTGCCAGGTGATGCCTGTGCGGCTGGTTCTCTGCCTCGAGCAGCAAGGAGAGGGTACAGAGACCGGCACCAGCCAAGTGGCTGTTGGGATGCTTCATTTAGGCATGGGGCAAGAGGAGGAGTCACAGTAAGAGTGGAGAAGGGACAGAGATGAGACTTCAAAGGTCTATTTTAAAATTACCTCCATGATATACAGCAACATGTGGAATGTTAGCCTTTAGAAAATGGGTTTGCAGTTACAGGCACTCTTCCTTGCCACCCATAGGTTTTCTTTGTTCAGTATGGAGAAGATTGCTCTTAGGGAATGTCAGACTCTTGGTTCAGTTTTGTCTGTGAAGATTTTACAGAATTCCTGTTCTCTAGCATTGCTGGCAGGATTTGGGAATGGCCTGAGTGGAGCAGGGTTACTAGGTAGTGTGAGCATATCTGTTGGAGGGCCTGAGAATTACAATTTTTGTTAAAAACAGGACATGTGTCTTCCTTTTTAAGCTGGCCTTTCCTGTTTCAAGGCAGAAATGTAAATTAACAAGACCAAAGGCCCTGGTGTTTTTTTGCATCCCCTCCCCTCGCCGTTTCACTATTAAAACAAAATGTGTTTGGGGCATTTAAATATCTTTTTTAATGACTTATAAATAATCTTAGAAATGAGGTGAAACAGAAGGCTGTACACATAAATCTCTATTTGGCCTAACAATGTCTTGGTTGTCTTTTGCTTTCTTAGGAGAGAAGACCTTGATAAGATAGAGATTTATCGAGTCTCTGATGTTTGATGCCTTATTTTACTCTATCTGGCAAGAGGTGGTGTGTGTATAAGCCTCACTGTTTTCATGTGATGCTCTTTGGAGTTCCTGAGGATGTTGACCTAGGAGTTAGGAATACAGGGCTCAGAAAAGGCTTTCACAGAAGTCCCTCTCACTTTTACTCACACACTGGTGTTCAGCCTGTGAAGGAAAAAAATGGGGAATTTTCTTATATGCTAAGTAGTTTTTAGTTTCCCTGTGTTTTCTTAAAGTGTGTTTAGAGGTGACGTGACTCTCAAGGGAGTCAGGAGAAGGCAGTACCCCTAGGAGGCTGGGGATCTGAGATGTAAGAGCTCTGGCTGTGGTGCTCCAAGCAGATGAGGGAAGGACGGAGGCAAACATGAACTTGGCAGCTTTCCTCTCTGTTCCAGGTTTAGGTACATTTGAGCTTGCCTGTTGTAGGCTACTGAGAATTCTGCTCATAGGCCCCTCTGGCTAGTTCAGTACTTAGGGATTCTAGCTGGACTGAACCCGAGGTGGGAGAGCATAGGGGAAAATCAGGGAAAGGGGGAGGGGTCATTATTATTCACTTATTTATTCTCAGATATGTTCAGTCAGTCCTTTTGTGTTTGTCATTTGTAACTCCATAATTTATCATCAGCTTGGTTTTGTTCCTTCTCAGGCTTTTCCACTGAAATCTAGAACATAAGGTTATTAGTCTCTAACCATGAGGTCTTCATTGTGTTACATACATTTCTCTGTGAAATACCTTAATTTTACATTTGGAATTACAACATGAAGGAATAATATATATTTGTACAGTACTTGATTGTGTAAACTATTTCACCCCCAGGACCTGTGTGATTCTGTGTATGATCCCTGTGAAACAGTTTGGGTTTTAAAAGGTACTCCATTTTACAGATAAGAAAATGAGACAGCAAGGATTTAGTGTCTTGAACAAGGTTACATGGCTAGTAAGTGGCAGGCCTGAGATTCAAACCCAGGTCTCTACTGGAGGCCCTCTTCTTATGGAGACTGGTTCAGCAGGACAGGATGATGAAGAGGCCAGTCACCCTGGTGAAGTCTTTAACCCTCTGAAGGTTTTTAGATCAATATGCTTTTTATTCTCGTTATTCATGGTAGTTATGTTATGTAACGTCGGCTTGCACACTGAATCAGCAAATACCAAATCGTTGCTTCTAGAGGACATATGGGAATGAAAAGCACAGTTTAATGAAAAGCAGAGGTCTTTCTGGTCACCTGTAAAAAGTAAACTGGAAAACTGTTTTGTTTTGTTTTATTTTTTGAGAAAGCGCTTGCACAGGTGAGAGAGACCACGAGTGGAGGAGGGGCAGAGAGTGGGAGAGAGAGAATCCAAAGCAGGCTCCATGCCCAGCGTGGAGCCCGGTGCGGGGTTCCATCTCACAACCCTGAGGTCATGACCTGAGCCAAAATCAAGACACGGACACTTAGCCAACTGAGCCACCAAGGCGCCCCAGAAAGTGTTTTTTTAATCTCAAAAATATAAGATTACTTAGTTTCATTGAAGGATATTCTGTGGTTCATCCAGTTTAGTATCTCTGACACTAAAGCATGAGAACCAAAAAGAGCAGGAGGAATTACACTATTGTTTCTTTCACTCCTTCCCATTTAGGAAGGCAGGACAGTCTGCCAGCTAATGGGAAGAGCTCTTCCTTCATCTCCTGTATCAGATAACAACTTCAGCCTCTCAGTCATTCACTCTTTGCTTCATACAGTCATTCATTTTTTTGTTTTGTTGTGTTTTATTTGGGAGCATCTGCTGTGTTTCATGTCTTGTATAAAGCACTGGAGATACAAAGGTGAGTAAGTAAGATGTTCAAAGAATAGTAAAGAAAACAAGCCAATGGACAAACAGTTGCAATATAGTGTAGCTCATTCAGCTATGGAGGCATGAAGTTCTCCACTGGAGAGGCAGTTCAGCTGGTAGTAAGGCTTCCTGGAGAGGGAAGCGGGACGTACGAGATGAGTGGGCACGTATGTGAAAATGGAGGAGGCTATCACAGGTGGTGGTAATAGCCTGTACAGAGCATGGAGGGAGGAGAGTACGGTGCGGTAGTGGATCTGAAAGCATAGCCGGGTTGAGAAGACCCTGGGGCTCTGGGGCTTGGTAAACCATGCTGCAAGTTTTATCACAGCAATGGTGAGTCACTGAATCATTTGAAATAGACAAATGCCTTGAACCAAATTGTGTTTTACAAGGAGCACTTTGATTATATAATGGGTACTTAGAACAAGGACCTGCTTTTTCCCCTCCCCCTGAAGGGTAGCTTAGAATATTTGGGAAGAGGAGAAGTGGGTTATGGCATTAGCACTTTGAACTCTCCCCTGGACAGCTCTTTCTCCCTCTGAATCGAGAGATTCTCCCATCCCTCTCTCTTCCCTCTCATGCAAGGCCCACGGTCAGACATTACCACAGAACTGTACGGTGTCAGTGTGATTGACAAGGGTCTCAGTGTTGTTCACTTGACAGCACTGGCTTTTATTTCCTGCCGTGGTATTCAACGGAGCTCTTCTTTCTGACCATAAATCCTGTGCTTTGACCCTTTTACTATGGCAGCTCCTAATTATGCTGATAAATAATAATCATTACTGTGATTTATTGATCACTTTGTGCCCATTATATCATCTCTAATCTCATAGCAGCCCTGCAGGGGAAATGTTATTTTCCCCATTTTGGTTATTTTTAACCTAAATCAAAATCCTCTGCTTCTTCTCATGTCCACAGACTCCTTGTGATGGAGGAATGATCCAAGCATGTTTCCAGTTTACTGGGGGAGATTAATTGATCTGCACTACGTACGATTTTTCTCTGTTCCACAATTGTTGGTTTTATCGATTTTGTGATATGTAAGCAGGGAAAATGTAGTCCGTGCTTCAAGCTGAATCCTGACATCAAAATGGCCTTAATGATACATTAGAACAAGCTAAAAACTCCACCCAGATCATATGTAATTATTTGTCCACTACACCCCCCCCCCCATCAGTTTTACCTTTTAAGCTAAAGGAAAGGCTACAGATGTGCAAGGCACTGACTCAAATCGTAAGGTGTTGCCTTCAACAGCTGACTCTAGTGTGCACATACAAAGCATGCATATGGTGAGATCTTTTGTTCACTCACTGAGCTTGAGGAGAAGCGGGGTCCTCAGTGGTACCTGAATTGCTGGCGACAGGAGGTTGTGAAGTCGGCCTCACACGTAGCCTCTTTGAGGAGGTTTGACTACAAAAGACCTCCTGGGCCCCAAGGCCAGTCCACTCATTTCTCAGACAAAGAAACTGAAGTCCAGAGAAATCATCTTTTTTTCAAGACTGCATAATAGTGTCGTGGTGGAGTTAAGATATCTTCACGACAGACTCAGGAACGCTTCATCTAACTCCTGAGAAGCTACCAGCATACTCCCAGAAGAATAGCGTTAACACTGCTGTGTACTAGCATGAAGTCTCAGTGATTGTGTAGGCATTTATAGAGCTTATCATGATAGTTGTAAATGTTCAGTGAGGTCTTTTCAGTGTCAGAATACATAGGTATCTGCTAGGGCACATGATGGAATAGCTCATTGTTCCTGCTCTAATCATTTAATACTGGCATCATCAGAGGGGTTACCAGCTCTTCAAAAGGTAACTGTGCACCCAGATTAGAGATTGGAAGATGACCTACCATTCACTGAATTGTGTTACATATTTTTATGCTATTAAGTAAACTCACTTTTAGTGTTAACAGGTATATAAAATTTGCTGCAGTTCTTGAAATACTCTTAGTATTGTAATTGGGATCTAGTTCTTGAGGTCTCTATTAGATAAATTTCTCCTCAATTTCTGGCACATTTTAGATTTTTATGATTTTATTGACAATACAGATTTTCTAAACATACTGTAGTTCATGTAGAGACTGCCAGTGGCAGATATTCCTATGAGAATAAACATTCTGTAAAACAAAAACAAAAACAAACAAACAAAAAGATTATTTCAAGCAATGACAAAATCTGCCCTAAGAAGTAGTGATAGGGGCACTTGGGTGGCTTAGTTGGGCATCTGACTTCACCTCAGGTCATGATCCCACTGCTTGTGGGTTTGAGCCCCACATCGGGTTCTGTGCTGACACTCGCAGCTCAGAGCTTGGAGCCTGCTTCAGATTCTGTTTCCTTCTCTCTGCCCCTCCCCCGCTCAAGCTCTATCTCTCTCTCTCTCAAATATAAATAAAAACATTACAAATTTTTTAAAAATAAAAACATAGGTAATGATAACTCTGAAGGAATAATACAAATAATAAAGTTGTTCTAAGTAACTGAATAATTGCTGTCTCTTCTGTGTAATTAGACAAGTTCCCATCAAAGAACATAGAACAGTGGCATGATATTTTCCCAAATACAGAAGAGGTTGATTCTGTTCCTCATTTCTAAGGTCAAAGACTTTTCTTAATACAGTTCTAGAAATGGCTCAGTCTAAACATTGTCAATAAAATGTGATCCATAGTTCACCCAGATTAATGGTATAATAAAGTATTTAATTGTAAGATTTTTATATTCTTCATGAGGTGTAAACATTCAAATATAAAAACACGTCAGAGAAGTTGCCTCTTGGTGTGTTTTAAAATAAACTTTTAAAAAACATTTTTTTAATGTTTTATTTATTTTTAAGATCAAGAGAGACAGAGCATGAGAGGGAGACACAGGCTCCAGGCTCTGAGCTGTCAGCACAGAGCTCAACGTGGGGCTTGAACTCATGAACTGTGAGATCATGACCTGAGCTGAAGTTGGACGCTTAACCAACTGAGCCACCCAGGCGCCCCTAAAATAAACTTCTAAGAGAAGTACCTGTTACTCTGTCTTTTTTTTTTTTTTTTTACTTTTTTGAGTGCAATAGAAAAGAGGCTGAGAGATAAAATTCCTATACATGTGATTTTGTGTTTCTATTTTGGTATCTCATCGCTTCTTTAGTTTTCTGCACCATAGTTATGTTCTAACTTGTTGGCTCAGAACGTTTTTCTGGTATTCTCATCAAATACAGCCCTTTCTTGCTGAGTCTGAGCTCTCTCTGTAATACCCCATATGGGTAAGAAGACCTAAGATCATCGTAGCCTTAAAACGGAGTATCTGAGTTTGGGTGGCGATTTTTTTTCTCTATCAAGCTGAAGCACTTTATAGCACAAAGCCAAAGAAGTGAAGGGAACAGCTTTTTAAGTCATCTTGCCAGATTTAGAGGACATTATTAACATAAAAGGTGGGAAAATGGGCTGTTCCTTTCTCTTAGGGAAGAGTTCTCGGTGTGTACCCTCTTAGGAATATGAGAGAGAGAGAGAGAAGTAACACTGTGACCCCTTTGAGTTGACTCTGCTTCTATGAAGAGGAGAGAGGCACTCAGTCCTGGACTGCCCCATCTCAGGGGACGTGGTGTTGCACTGCAGTGTTCCCTTTAGATCTTACCTCCTGGAGTTTATGTGAGTTCTCTGTGTCCACATAACAAATCCCCACAGAATCTTCTTCACTCTTCACAAAAGCATTGTCTTTTCCCCCTCATTTGCACTCCATGACATCACATCATACTCTTGATTTTGTGGTTTGTGATACCCGTCTAAATCCAACACTCTGTTCACAGGAAAGTCTTACAATGTTTCTAAGGGCAATGAACTGCAAGTCTGATGACCCAGATTCAAGTCCAGAAGCCACAGTTTAGCCAGTTAAATCACTATAGACCTTACCACTGTGTGCCATTTTTTTTCTCGACTTAGAAAATATAGATAATAACTGTTGCCCTACCTTTTCCATAGAGTTGTTTTGAGCACGAAATGAGATAAGAATGTGAAAATAGTTTGTAAAGCTTTATAGAAATACATGTGTTTTGTTCTTATTTTAGTATTTTTTAAATATTAAAAAGGTGGATCAGATTCTCCTTCACTTAAACTCCTTGCAGGCAAATGAGGAGAGTTACCAGAGCTAAGCAAACAGTGAGTAAATAGAAATGAACTCAGCAACTATAAAGCAGCTATAAGTCATCATGATACACTTGGAGCCTGGGCTGTAGATCAGAAGCACCATAATCACCTGGGAGCTTGTGGAAATGCAGACTCTCAGGTCATGCCCCAGGCTTACTGATTCAAAATCTGCATTTTAACAAGCTCTCCAGGTTCTTCATGTACACATGTAAATTTGAGAAGCACAGTGGCCTGTCCCACCTGGCACTGGAGCATGCAAGGTGATTCCACACAGTAAAGTAGTGAACATTTTTTATCTGAATTATTTGGTTTGAAGCAAATATTGCTAGCTCACGAAACCTGTTGCGTCATAGATGTTTTTAAGATGAGTCTAACAAGTAGCTATTTACATATTTTTAAAAGCTGATTTAACAAACCTTTAAGTAATAGAGTAAGTGATACTTGGATGCGACAGAAATTATGAGGGTGTCTCTCAAGTGATTGGCCTTTGGGTAACGTCAGTGTAGGAGCTTGGTGGGATTCAGGGCAGGGCCATAGTGCCGGAAGGACCTGTGGTGCCACTAGCCCTAGCCAAGGGCCCACGTAGAAGGCATAGCTCTCACGATTGCCAGGCATCCTAGGTCAGACTAGGGGTGTCCAGAATTATCTTCCACTAACCAGATGAGAATACAGACTAAGCTCAAGGCCAGGGCCCCTTTATGTCTTTCACTCAGGATTTTTTGAGGAAGAGTTCAAGCACCAAAATACCCTTTATTTCTTTATTTCCTGCTTAGAGGAGCTGTGGGGATAGAAGATTCTCTAGTCCATTCTTTGTGCCAGCCTTTAGCTAAATGTCAAGTCTGTGGGCAGTTCATCCCAGAAGTGTTCACTCCCCATAACTCAGTTTCTCCTGGGACACACTTACAGAGTCAAGTTCAATTCCTTATGAGGCCAGCTTTGTAAGATTTTGCCTACTTTTTTTCTCTTCTTTCATTTTTTCAGTAACTTTCAAAATTATGTAAGGAATACAACTAAATTCTCCAGTCATTAGAATATAGAGGGGGACACGCTCCATCTGAACCGCTCCAGTTTCCCACATGTGCTGCCCCCGGAAATGCCTGTGTTGTCCTTTAGTTCAGGTTCCCATCTTCTCAGCCCATTTGCATGCCTTCTTGACCTGACACTGATTCTGTCATCTGTGATTATCCATCCGAAGCCATCACCTTGGCCAAATTACAGTTGGGAAGGATTTCCATGTGAATGAATCCCTCTAGCCTCTTGATAAGGGTTATTGCTCTTCACGAAAAAGCTTCTAGGAGGAAGAGCCTGGCATCATATTTATATCTTCCATACACACAGAGAAGGGAAGCAGTAAAAGGTATTGATATTAAAAGAAAAAAAAAAGAACCTTTTCAGAGATCTTAAGTTGAAGAAGGGTAGTAACTTGCACTTTTGTAAAGAATGATGTCTATGAGGGGGTGCCTGGGTGGCTCGACTTCAGCTCAGGTCATTATCTCACAGTTTGTGAGTTTGAGCCCCATGTCAGCCTCTGTACTGACAGCTCAGAGCCTGGAGCCTGCTTCTGATTCTGTGTCTTCCTCTCTCTCTCTGCCCCTCCCTCCCTCTCAAAAATAAATAAACATTGAAAAATTTAAAAAAAAAAAGAATGATATCTGAAACTTCTTGAGTTGTCTGCATGCAAAGCTAAGATATTTGATTTGATTTTTAAGATATCACTCAGACTTATTGTCATCCAATGGCAGTTTCCACATTTGGGCTATTGTTTGTTTTAATGGAGATATGTTCTAAAGTAATTTCTATAGTTGTTGAATGCTTGCATATTTCTGAATTTCTTCCATTTGAATCAAGATATGTAAAGCAAAATTCAGGGACAAGCAGCAGATTAGGAAAAAACTTCACGTATACATGTGACAGAGACCTGATTTCCTTAATATACATATGTAGAGTCCTTCAAATAACCAAAAGGTTGAATGACCCAATAGAAAAATGGCAAAAGATATCAATCTGAAGGAAAAAAATTGAAAATGGCCAGTAAACATGAAAAGCTTTTCAAGCCAAATATCTACCATTCGTCACAGATCAACACAGGTCGCCAGTTTGCACCTGTCAGGTTCACTGAAATTAAAATGTTTGAAAAATCACAATGTTGAAGGATAGGGAAAAATACCATGTTGTTGGAGTTACAAATTGTGTGACTTTTAGGGGCACCTGGGTGGCTCAGTCAGTTAAGCGTCCAGCTTCGGCTCAGGTCATGATCTTGTGGTTAGTGAGTTCGAGCCCCACGTCAGGCTCTGTGCTGACAGCTCAGAGCCTGGAGCCTGTTTCAGATTCTGTGTCTCTCTCTTTCTCTGCCCCTCCCCTGCTCGTGTGTTCTCTCTCTCTAAGAATAAGCATTTAAAGATTTTCTTAAAAAATTGTGTGACTTTTCTGAAGGGTGATTTGGCAGTATTTATCAAAATGTAAAATGCATATTCACTTTAATCATGCAGTTCTCCAGATGTGCAAAGATCATATACAATGAGCCTGTTTAAAGCATTATTTATATTAGCCTAAAGGGAAAGCAATTTCTGTGCCCCTCAGGACAGTTCAGAGCAGTACGGTTATGCAGTGTGCCAATGGAATAGCATTCAGCAGTTGAAAAGATATGTAAGCTATATATGAAAACACGTGAGAAAAAATACAGAAGATTGTGGGTAATATGATCACATTTATATTTTTTAAAAAGGCGGGGCAGAAATAAAAGGATGCTATATATACTTGTATGTGAAAAAAAGTTCTGTGAAAAGACCCAGAAGCAACAGATTGCTGCAGATTCTGGGAAACGAGGTTCAGGGGAGAGAGACCTTCAATTATTTTTAAATGCATAATTTTGTATTTAATTAAAACAATTCTGTGTGAGAACTATGAGTGGCTTAGTTATGTTGAGAGACAATGATAAACCATCACATTCTTTCTCTTCCCCCAACCCACGCACTCCTGTCCCTACTTCATCCTTAATAGGAGTGTTCGTCACGAGTAGTAACTGAGGGCCTTCGCTTTACTGGGAACAACTTTTGAGACAGAAAACAAATATGAGGGAAGTGGCCACAGGGTTGGCAGGTGAGGGAAAAACAAAGACATTGTCCAGTACCAGCACTGAAGAGCCATATGCTAAAAGCAAGCCATTCTTTGGTTATTTCAATTAACCATTTAAAATAATTCAGATAAATATAATGGCATTTCTCTAAAGAAAAATTTGGTTTGGATTTCCTGGGTAATTATTCCAATTGCCTATTGCTCCTATAGGGAAAATAAGGTTATTAAATTGTCCTCATTTCCATGGCTAATTTGAGGGCAGAGTCTTTGGGTTTTTGATGGAATCTTCTTTGAAGCGGACTTTTGACTTCTTGAAAGATGCCTGAAGATGTCTGGCTTCCCCAGGGCCCAGAAAGTCTGTTTTGACACCTGGATTGAGTTACAAAAAAGACCTTACTTTTACTACTCACCTTTTCTAGTTGCCTGCCATTTTAAATTTACCCAGTAACATGTTACTTAGTTTTGTTTTTGTTTTTTTAATAGTGCAGAAAGTTATTTAAAATGTTAAGGTACCTCAGCTTTTAAAGAACTGTTTTACATTTAAGTGTCATTTTAATTTTTTTTAATTGTTTAGAAAGTTTTATTTATTTATTTTGAGAGAGAGACAGTGCAAGCAAGGGAGGGGCAGAGAGAGAGGGAGAGAGAGAGAATCCCAAGTACGCTCTGTGCTGCCAGTGCAGAGCCAGACGCAGGGCTCGAATCCATGAAACTGTGAGGTCATGACCTGAGCTGATTCCAACAGTTGGACAGACGCTCAACCATCTGAACCACCCAGGCACCCCCATTTAAGTATCATTTTAATACTTAACATAAAATTTAGAACTTACTGTTTTCTCCTTCCCAGCCCCCCTCTTCCCATCTTCTCTCCCCTCCCCCCACCTCCTCAGAAGACTGCTTCTAGTGTCATAAACTTGTCTTTCATTTTGCCTTTAAGGTTCCCTCATCAGTACCCTGGGTGTCCAGGAGCCATATCTGGAGCTACCCCAGGCCAAGTGATAAGCTCTTCTACCAGCTTTCCTATATGGTTGAGTAGGATGTTTTCTCAACTTTATTTCTGGTTTTGTGGTTGCCACCCAAATTCTCCCTCTGCGGGTTTTTTTTTTCCTAATCTGAATTCTCTTGTAGTGATCTTGCCCATTTCTTTCAGATGGAGATTATTTTACTTTTACAAGACATGAACCCATAGGAGTGTGTGGACAGATCATCCCGGTGAGTGTATCTCCTCACGCCTCATATTTATTTTCGTTTGAACCAGTTCTCTTAGAGATACATAAAACATGGACCTCAGGAGGTGTGCTTTCCATTACTGGGGGAAAAAAACTGAGCTCATGTTGTTGACATATCTTTAACAGCCTCCCTGCAAATGCTTATTTGAACAGGTTAATAGGGTTTCGGCTCCGTTACCAGGAGTTGAGTTCTCAAGCCGTGGAATTCTCATGATTAAAATAAGCAAAGCAAAGCCCAGTGTATTAATAACCTGCCCTTGGTTATGGATGTCCATTCTGCTTATGGAAAATTAATGCTTTGTTATATTTGCTTGTTTATTTTTTAGAACTATGACTCACCATCTTTCCAGGCATATTGTTTTATATGGTCTTTTAATCCCATTCTTTCCCACTGTTTCTTTTCACAAGAATCTAGATAGAAGACTGTACAGAAGACACAGCAGTACAATTAACGTCACGGTCATAATTGAAACCATGCCGGGCTGTTGTATGTCTTGTAAAGGGAAATAGATGTAGTGCTTAGTGTTTGGATTGGAACATTAAACATTGTCTTTTTTTCCCCCTTTCTCTCATACACAGCCTTGGCACTGTACAAAACATCACCGAATCTTCCAGCAGTACTAGTAATCATTCTGGCAAGGATTTCAGGGGAGGCTCAAATTAAACTCTTAAAGCATAGACAAGAAATTTTCTCTTTTCAAAATATAGGAGAAGGTAATCTTTGGCTTTGGGGGCCAAAGATCTTTGAGAGGTATTAGTACTTTTTTAACTGATCTGCAAGCTGTGGGTTTCTGTGAAATTTATTAGAGAATGGAAGAGAAAATGAGAGGTGGGTGTAAGTTCTGCTGCTCCTGTACCACCCAGGGTAATCCCATTTGGATCAGAACAGGGGTGAGGTCTGTCACCTCAACTGCAGGAACTCAAACCTGCTCGCCTTGCCCTTCCCCACACTCTTGGGGCTCCAGCCTTCACTGCCAGGACAAGAGCCACTTGTCAGCCAGCTCAGGCTCAATTACCACACTCCAAGATTTATATACTGTAGATGGAATTAAAACATCACTGTGGACTCCCAAGTTTATAAACAACCAAGGGGAAAAGAAATTGGGTGTTTGGTGAAGGCAAGACACTTGTATATTTTTGCAAGCTTGCCAGGGCCAGTGGGAATCTCTCAAGGGTGGCAGCTGAGATGCTTCAGGCAGAAACACACTGTGGTCAAGGGCTGAAGCAGGGGACCAGGATTTCTGTCTTCTTTCTTAATGAAACTATCAGTGACACCTGATAGTACTGAGGTTCATCCCTGTGCTTATGACAATACAAGCTTAATATGCTTTTAAAATCCCGTTAAACCATTTTAGGCCCCCAGTTCAGATACTCAACATACAGTTTTCAGTGTCCGTTAGTTTTATTTTGCAATAGAAGGGAGACAAGTGAAAATTGTTGCATCCTCATTAGTAAGTGTGCTTTCTTTTGTGTATGTTTTGTGACACCACATGTCTGTAAAGAAAAGGCACTACCTTGAAATACACGTTAACTTAAATATAATTCACACCTGGAGTTTTCTCGTCTCACTCTTCCACACTGAAGAGCTCTCAAGCCAGTCTGAAATTCCTGGTGCAAAAAATCACAAATGCAAGAGAGAGTTTTCATAGACAAGTACTTAACTGGAACCAAAATCCGATTTTAAAAACATAAAATGACAGCAATGAAAAGCCAAAACAAAGCAAAGAAAAAATTCAGACTCCCTTTTCGCCAGGAGATTTCTTTTGGTAGTTGGGCAGTTGGGATATAATAATTTGCCCAATAGAAAAGGAGAGCTTTTCCAGGTTGGTCCTTTTCTCTTCTTAATGAAGTAATTAAAATATCCAAACATCGATACTTGGTGGTGGGACAAGATTTATGTTGAGGCCTCGTCTGAGAAATCTGAGCAGTCACAGCTTGAAAACAAAACAGTAAAGGAATATTTTTTCATTTATCAACCTTGAGTTTCTTCCTTTCAGTGGAACTTCCCCCTGCTGATGTTTGCTTGGAAAATTGCTCCAGCTCTTTGCTGTGGCAATACAGTAGTTATTAAACCAGCAGAACAAACACCGCTCAGTGCGCTCTACATGGGAGCCCTCATCAAGGAGGTAAGAGAAACCAACCTTGGGAGTGGCTCCCACTCCCCTTGTAGTTGGGGCCTACTGGAGCATAGCCGATTTAATGTGCTTCATCAGCTTTCACAAGCCACGTTTCCTCCAATTCTGTTTTGTTAGGCTGGCTTTCCGCCGGGAGTCATCAATATTTTGCCAGGATACGGGCCAACGGCTGGGGCGGCAATAGCTTCTCACATTGGCATAGACAAGATTGCATTCACAGGGTCAACTGAGGTAGGTACCTGAGAAACCATGGGTCAAGGAACAGTCCTGCAAAGGAGTAGAGGGTTTGAAAGAAAACTGGGTATGTTATCTACAGGCTGGACACCAAAAGAGCAGCGAGTACCCAAGCCCTCAAAGGGGCAGCATTGGTATCATAGCTAGAATGCTCGCGAATGTCAAAGTAAAGTTGTGCGTTGATCTTTTGATGTTGCAGGTTGTTGAGTGTTTTTTTGTGTGATGCCATCTTTATAAACCTGTCCCGGGAGGGGTGGGGAACCCTATTATATTTTGAAATAAAAGGAACACTTATCAGAGGCAAAAAGAAACAAACAAAATCTGTCCCAGAAGCTGGGGTTCTAAACACTTTTTGGAGTCAAGAGCATTAATGGCAGAAGCAGGTTAAGAAGCTGGAAATCTAGTCTCCAGTTGAGATTAAAATGGGAACACAGTTCTCTCTCCTCATTATTTCACCACATCCTGTAGGTGCCATTGGCAACTGTAACTGTGTCCACGAGCCATAGGGATGGTAAAGAGCAGGGGGTCAGACAACTTCTCTTGGAAAAGGCCAGCTAGTAAATGTTGTAGACCTTGTAGGTGGTACGGTTTCTGTTGCGACTACTCCACTCTGGCCTTGTAAAGCATGAAGCAGCTGTAGGAAATGTAGAAGCTGAGCATGGTGACGGGCTCATAAAACTTTATTTATAGATCTGAAATTTGAATTTCATATAATTTTTACACATCCCAAAATATTAATCTTCTTTTGATTCCCTCTCCCAACCATTTAAAAACACAAAAACTGTTTTTAGTGTGCAGGCTTTACTAAAGTAGGCAGGAGGCCAAGTTGGGCTCATGGGCCATAGTTTATTGACCCCTGATACAGAGTCATAAGTCTGCTTAGAAAAATTTTTTTATAAAATGTTACTACCAGTGTCTTAGATTCAAGTAATAGAGATAATAAAAAAGAGAGTCTGATTCATTGTTTCAAGTAGAACTTCACAGATGACATCACCTTTGAATAAACCATGTTTGTAGATCTCGAGGAACAGTGTGCCACCCAACAGAAATACAGTGAGAGCAACATTTGTAATGAAAAATTTGCTGTTAGCCACATTTAAAAATTTTTGAAACAAGTGAAATTAATTTTAATAATTATTTTATTTAATCCAGTATATCTAAAATACTCATTTCAATTTATGGTTAATATAAAAACATCATTGTCACAGTATTTTGCATGCTCTTTTCAGTTCAAAGTCCTTGACATCTGGCATGTATTTTACATTTACAGCACATCTCAATTCAGTCTAGCCACTGTGTGAGTGCCCTGTCACCACATGTGGCTAGTGACTACCATGCTGGATGGCACAGGCCTAGGGGCTTGATTATATCAGTGCATTTAATGATACTTGGTTAAATTGACTCATGTAAAAAAATGTCCGTAAGAGATTGGTTAATAAACCTGAGTATTAACTTATAGTTAGAGAATCTTGAGTTTTCTGTTTGTAAAGAGTTAATCTTGTTTCCAAACCTTTTATTCTAGTTGTACTCAATTATAGTAATTCGCAATTTTAATGAAATATGTAAACCAAAATGTGAGTGTGAAAGGAAAATATAGTTCCTATTTAAGCTAAGTCTAGTGTCTTGAAAAGATTTGCTAAGAGCTAGATGCCTTAGAAACTGCAGTCAGTTAGGACTGGGCAAGGCAATAATAAAAAAATTGGGGGAAAATATGACGCTAGATAGAATGTGCACCCAGATCGTTTTGCAAATATTTTTAAGTCTTTGCTCAAATTTCTTTTTTAATTTTTTAATGTTATTCATTTTTGAGAGAGACAGAGCATGAGCGAGGGAGGGAGAATCTGAAACCGGCTCTAGGCTCGGAGCTGTCAGCACAGAGCCCTACACGGGGCTCGAACCCGCAAACTGTGAGGTCGTGACCTGAGCCCAACTCAGACGCTTAACTGACTGAGCCACCCAGGCACCCCAGTCTTCATTCCACTTTAAGGAAACTGAAACCAGAAACCTTAAACAGTATTTTAGGAGTATGGTTTCATCAGAAAGGACAGGTGAACCTATAATTAAAGTTCTCAGTTCTATATCAAAAACTAGAGAATGAATTAAAATGAAATACTTAAGGATCTTTCCCTGCTTCAACCTCTTTATATTAACCAATCGGTGGTCCTGATTGAGTCAGTTAAGGGCTTTCTAGTATAATGTATTTTTGTAAGTTTATTTATTTTGAGACAGGGGGTAGGGGCAGAGGGAGACTCTGCGCCATCAGGGCTTGAACTCACAAACCCTGACTTCATGACCTGAGCCGAAATCCAGAGTTGGATACTTAACTGACTGAGCCACTCAGGCGCCCCTGTAATATTTTTTTTTAATAAAAATGAGATTGTAATATATAAAATGAGATATGGCACCTTGTATGTCAGTACTCATAGATCTCTTTTATTCATTTTAATAGCTGAGTAGAATACTCTTGCATCAGTTTATCATAGTTTAATTAATCCTTGCTAATGTACATTTCAGTTTTTTGGATTTTTTTTCACTTTTTTTTCTCTATTATACAGACCACTGAACTGAAAATCTTTGGAGATCTGAGTGAAATTTTGTTCATATACATATTAGACATTCTACTAGATAACAGTTTAAAAGTGAAATTATAAAATAAAAGGATGTTTATGCTTTAATTTGCTTATTACCAAAAATGAATTAGAGTGATGTTTCATTTACAAGATCTCATATATTAAGTATGTTAATCTTTTGTTCCTTGTAGGATTTGCAAATACTCTGCGAATATTCTCAAATATTCTCATATATTCTCTTTGCTTTTATTATTTTCTTTTTAAATAGAAGTGTTTGCTCTGCACAAGTTTTTAATTTGTCTCTAGTCCTATCTTTCATTCTTTTCATGGCTTCTGGGTTTCCGGCTGTCTTTAAAGAAACCCTTTTAACATTATACAAATGATCCTTAATATTTTCTTTTATAGTTTTGTTTTTGTTTAAATCTTTAACTTGGTTGGAATTTATTTGCACGTGTAATGAAAGATGAGACCTAAGTTTGTTTATTTTTTTATTTTTTGAAGTATTTATTTAAATTCCAGTTCGTTACCATACAGTGTAGTATTAGTTTAAGCTCTACAATTTAGTGATTCAACACTTCCATACAATGCCCGGCTCATTACAGCAAGTGCCCTCTTAATCCCCATCCCTTATTTAACCCATCTCTCTACCTGTCCCCTTTGTTTGTTCTCTCTAAGAATCCATTTCTTTTTGTTGTTTGTTTTTTTTAGAGAGAAGGAACATGAGCAGGGGAGGGGCAGAGACAAAGGGAGAGAGAGAATCTCAGGCAGACTCCACATTCAGCACAGAGCCTGAGGTGGGGCTTGAGCTCCTAACCCTGAGATCCCTACCTAAGCTGAAACCACAAGTTGGACACTTAACCAGCTGCCCCTCAGGAGGCTCCAAGAGTCTCTTTCTTGATTTGCCTCTCCCTCTCTTTCTCTCTTTTTTCTTCCCCTTTGCTCCTTTGTTTGGTTTCTTAAATTCCATATATGAGTGAAATCATATGGTATTTGTCTTTCTCTGACTGACTCAATTTGCTTAGTATAATACTCTCTAGCTCCATCTATGCTGTTGCTAATGGCAAGATTTCATTCTTTTTTATGCCTGAGTAACACTCCATTATATATATATACCTATACATACATACATGCATACACATCCCCTACTCTTCTTTATCTGTTCATCAGTGGATGGATACTTGGGCTGTTTCCATAATTTGGCTATTGTAGATAATACTGCTATTTTATAAACATAGGAGTGCAGGTATCCCCTTGAATTAGTATTTTTGTATTCTTTGGGTAAATACCTACTAGTGTGATTGCTGGATCCTAGGGTAGTTCTATTTTTAACTCTTTTAGGAAGCTCCATACTGTTTTCCCGAATGGCTGTACACACAGTTTGCATTTCCACCAACAGTGCAAGAAGGTTCCCCTTTCTCCACATCCTCACCAATACTTGTTTCTTGTGTTGTTTATTTTAGCTATTTTACAGGAGTGAGATGACACCTCATTGTACTTTTAATTTGTATTTCCATGATGACCAGTGATGTTGACTATTTTTTTTTATAAATGAGTGTTTGTTACTTCAACACCGCTTATTAAATACTCTATCCCTTTGCAGCTAATTTGAATACAACATTAACATTAATGTGATAAATTTCCTTATATACATGCTTCTGTTTTAGGACTCAAAATGTTGTCTATTTTTTCACGAGTACCAGATTCTCTTAATTACAGGGTTTTGAAAGATGTTGCAGTATGGTAGGCAAGATACCCTCTGATATGGTTTTTCAAAACCTTTTAGCTATTCTCATTCTTTCAGGTAAAATTTCAAATTGATTTTCTTTTTATTAAATTTTTTATTGTTTTTTATTTATTTTTTGAGAAAGAGACAGAGAGCAAGCTGGGGAGGGGCAGAGAGAGAGAGAGAGAGAGAGAGAGAGAGAGATACAGAATCTGAAGCAGGCTCCAGCTCTGAGCTGTCAGCACAGAGCCTGATGTGGGGCTCGAACTCACAAACTATGAAATCATGACGTGAGCCGAAGTCAGAGTCTTAGCTGACTGAGCCACCCAGGCGCCCTCAAATCGATTTTCTAAACACTTTGCCTTCCTCCCAAAAACTCTCATTGAAATTTTGACTGACATTGCATTATCTGTGTGTAATATTGAGGGCATGTGCTTTCTGTGCGAGATTGACTTCTCATCTGGGACATCAGGCAAATCTCTTCGTTTATCTGTCAGTCATGCAGGGTTTTTAAAGTCACAACATCATGTATCAGAAAGTTAAATTGACACATGACCTAATCCTTCAGACTGGACAAGAAGTGGCCTAGTGATATCAGCAAGAACGTAAGCACTTGTTTCTGGGCCGCTTGAGTTCAAATCTCTGTATTGCCATTTAAGATTTTTTTCAACTTTTTAAAAAACTTCCCTGAAGTATAATGTATACACAATAAAATATACCCATTTAAGTACCAGATGCACACAAAATTCATCATAATCATCGCCCAAATCAAAATACAGAACATTTCCATACTCTAAAAAGATTTTGCATGTCTCTTTGTGGTTATCACCCTTGGCCCCAGGCAACCCACTGATCCTTTTTATATTTTTCTAGAATTTTATATAAATGGAGTAATACAATATGTACTCTCCTGTGTTGGGTTTTTGTTGTTGTTGTTGTTGTTGTTGTTGTTGTTTAATATGAAAGATTTATTGATGTGGTTTGGTGTTAAGTCTCCAATCCTGATTTTTGTTTTCTACTTGTCCCAGCTGTTTTTTTGTTCCTTTGGTCCTCCTTTTTTTGCCTTCTATTGGATGAAATGAATACTCCATTTTATCTTCTATTGGATTATTAGCTATACCTCTTTTTAAAGTGATTGCTTTAGTAAGTACAATATGTGTCTTAATCATAGCCTACCATTAAATAGCATTGTTACTTCATACATAATATAATGACTGTAAAACAGAATTCTTCCACTTCTCATACCATCCTTTTATGCTGTTTTCCTATAATTTACTACTACATATGTTATATACTTTTTGATAACACAGCTGTCTTTAAAAAAATATTCAAAGCAAGAAAACAGAATTATTTTGTATTTACTCACAAACTTGCCATTTCTGGCCCTCTTCTTTTTTTGGTGTAGGCCCAGGTTTCTTTCCAATACCATTTCCCTTCCGTGTTACCATCTTCCTTTAAACATTTCTTAGAGTGCAGCCCTGTCAGTGACAAATTATCTTGGCTTTTGTCTGCAAATGTCTTCATTTTGTTTTCATTTTTTTAATGACTTTTCCTGAATCTAGAATTCTTATTTGATAATTTTATTTTGTTTTATTACTTATCAATGCTTTAAAGGTATCATTCTCATTTTTTTCTGACATCGTTTTCTGATGAGAAGTTAGCAGTCATGATCTTAGTTTTACTGTACATAATGTTTTTCTCTGGATGCTTTTAAGATATTCTCTTTTCATTAGTTTTCAATAATTGGATTATTATGTGTAGTTTTGTCTCTTTTTCCTAGTTGAGGCTCATTGAAAAATTTTGGATCTATGAGTTTATAGATTGCTTTATAAGTTTATAGTTTACATCAAATTTGGAAATTTCCAACCATTATGTTTTTAAATATATATTTATTTTCTTTAAATATATATATATATATATATATATATATATATTGCTTTTTCTCATGAGTGTTAATTTTTTTTTAATGTTTATTTATCTTAGAGATACAGATAGAGACAGAGTACAAGTGGGGGAGAGGTAGAAGAGAGAGGGATACAGAATCCAAAGCAGGCTCTAGGCTCTGAGCTGTCAGCGCAGAGCCCGATGCAGGGCTCGAACTTTAAAACTGTGAGATCATGACCTGAACTGAATTCAGACGCTTAACCTACTGAGCCACCCAGGCGCCCCATGAGTGTTAATTTTTTTAATATTTAAACATGTGATCCCTTCATTTATTTATTGCCATAGCATTTTATTTGTTATTTTTTAATTTAAATTTCAGTTAGTTAGCATCCAGTGCAGTATGGGTTTCAGGGGTAGAATTCAGTGATTCATCACTTACAACTCCCAGTGCTCATCACAACAAGTGCCTTCCTTGATAACCATCACCCATCTAGCTCATCTCCCACCCATCTCCCTCCATCAACCCTTAGTTTGTTCTCTATTATTGAGAGTCTCTTGTGGTTTGTTTCCTTCTTTCCTCTTTTTTCCACCCCCCTTTCCTATATGTTCATCTGTTTCTTAAATTCCCTATATGAGGGAAATCATATGGTATTTGTCTTTCCCCAACTGACTGACTTCACTTAGCATGATACCTTCTAGCTCCATCCACATTGTTGCAAATGGTAAGATTCCATTCTTTTTGATGGCTGAGTAATATTCCATTTTATATATATATATATATATATATATATATATATATATACACACACACACACACACACACACACACACACACACACATACCACATCTGCTTTATCCATTCATCAATTGATAGAAATTTGGGCTCTCTCCATAGCTTGGCTATTGTTGATAATGCTGTTGTAAACATTGAAGTGCATGTACCCCTATGAATCTGTATTTTTGTATATCCTTTGGGTATATAGATAATAATGCAATTGCTGGGTAGTAGGGTAGTTTTATTTTTAGTTTTTTGAGAAACCTCCATACTCTTTTCCAGAGTGGCTGCATCAGTTTGCATTCCTACCAATAACGCAAGAGGGTTCCTTTTTCTCTACTTCCTCGCCAACACTTGATGTTTCTTGTGTTAATTTTAGCCTGTCTGACAGGTGTGAGATGGTATCTCATCATGGTTTTGATTTGTATTTCCCTGATGATAAGTGATGTTGAACATCTTTTCATGTGTCTGTTAGCCATCCAGATATCTTCTTTGGAAAAGTGTCTGTTCATGACTTCTGCCCATTTCTTAACTGGATTATTTGTTTTTTGGATGTTGAGTTTGATAAGTTCTTTATAGATTTTGGATACTAAATCTTTATCAGATATGTCATTTGCAAATATCTTCTCCCATTCTGGAGGCTGCCTTTTTGTTTTGTTGATTGTTTCCTTCACTGTGCAGAAGATTTTTATCTTGATCAAATCCCAGTAATTCATGTTTGCTTTTGTTTCCCTTGCCTCAAGTGACATGTCTAGTAAGAAGTTGCTCCAGCCAAGGTCAAAGAGGTTGCTACCTGTGTTCTCCTCTAGGATTTTGATGGTTTCCTGTCTCACATTTAGGTCTTTCATCCATTTTGAATTTATTTTTCTGTATGGTGTAAGAGAGTGGTCCAGTTTCCTTCTCCTGCATGTCACCGGCCAGTTTCCCCAACACCATTTGTTGAGCATGTCTGTTAATTTTTGAAAGGATTGTTACCATGTGAAGTTTGTTGTCTTTCTTTAAAGAACGTTGGGGGTTTTTGTTTGTTTGTTTGTTTTTTGACAAACGGTTAAGTCACTTGCTGGACAGCTTGACCTTTTTGACACTTAATTTTAAGCTGTTTTGGGACTACTTTATCTTTTACTAACTACTAAAATTTACTAAGATTACTAAATGGAGATCTTTCTGGAGCTTCTGCCGAATGCTCCTGGTGTTCAGCAAGGTCTTTCCACTCTAGCTGGTCTGAACTCCAATGTCTCCCAGCCCTGTATGAACTCTGGGAATTATTCAGCATACAGATGACCTGGTCTTCCTTCTTTATTCAGTCTAATGGAGTCTCACCCTGTGTATTCCCAGCTTAGCATTCAGCCAGAACTCAAGGGACCCCCCTGTTCAGATTTCTGGACCTCATTCTCTCCCTCTGGTACTAAGCCCCTCACATTTTAGCCACTGCAGCCCCTGTATACTCTGATATTTATCATCAACTTAGTGAGACCACCACGTTCTCCTTTGGTCTCCCCACCCCCTGCTGTAGTCGAGAAAGTCTTGGCAGAGAGGTTTTCCCTTACGTGTTTCTCTTATCTCTAGGATCATAGTCCCATACTGCCTCATGTCCACTTTGGAGAAAGCAGTGTCACATACTTTTCTAGTTGTTTTCAGTAGCAGGACAAGTCCAGTGCCAGTTACTCCATTACAACCAAAAGCAGGATCATCTGTCACATCTTTTGATTAATTTGATACCATTATTTGATTTCTTTTAGATTTCAGGCAGATCACTTATTCTCATAGTTTATCTTCATCCTCATTGCCTCAAATTGAATATATTCTAATCAGTGAGGTTATCAATTTCTTTACTTCAGCTGATACAATTATAAAGTCTAAAGAATACAATCCTAAAGATGTTTGGATTCAGGAAAAACCCTTGGTGTGTTTGGTATAGAATATTTGTATATTATTTTTGTCCCATAGGTAACTCCTTTTTAATCTTTTGGGGTGAACTCAAATATTTGCTTATCACTTTTGTGTTGACTTTTTTTCACTTTAGTTTCAGATGACACTTTCTGGCCATAGATGCAGATTTTGGGGGTGGAGGTCTCTTTAGAGTCGATCTTAGGCATTCTTCTCACTACCTCAAGTAGTATCTGATGTGTAGTCAACATGCATTATAAATATTTGTTAGCCCCAAAAATAAAGACTGAATTTGAGGGAAGAAAAAAGCTTACTCTCCAAGCCAGAAGGTGATGATTACGATTATGCTGTTCTCACAAGTGTAGCTACCATCTTTTACCGTACAGCACCATCACGATATCATTAGTTCAAGATATTTAAGTTCAAATGAAAAGCAGCTTCATTCAAAGGTAACAATAATTGATTGATAATAATTTAAGAAAAAGATAATGCTACATCTTCATTCCAGAGCTGTTAGTATTCACAGCCCAGAGAAATGTAGGTCTGTCTGCCTTTTCTCTTTGAAGAAAATGAAATGATAGTCATACGGGGACCAACGTACAAGAAGGACTTGGAGGAAAGTAGCCCCAGCTGCGGGGACCCTTGTGAGTAATGTGCTGTTTGCTATTGGCAGATAATCAACAAATACTGGTATCCATTCAGTTCTCAGGGTCATTTCCTGAGCCTGATATTAAGGACCAGCACTTTGAAAAAGCTCGCTCCACGTTTTGCTGGCATGGTGTAAAATGGGAGATTAGGTTTCACGGTTTCCCTCAAAAGCAAATGTAGTTTTCATTTTTCTGTCATTTCAGACAGCTTGACTTTTAACAGGCATTTAAACTCCAGAGCTGTAGATTTTATACTAATTCATTGTGTATCCTTAACAGTCTCTTCTGGAAGTGAAAAGCCTGCTAGAGATGGGGGTAAAAAAAACAGTCCTAAGAACCTACGTCATGGCAGATGGGACACATTGAGAAGTGGTGTGTGTTTGATTTCCTAGTGCCCCAAACACTTGGTAGAGTGAGCCAACACTGGACACCAGAGGTTCAGTGACTGCTAAACCCATAATCCCAGTGTCCTAGTGGAAGTATTTAATATTTAAAGGACACAAAAGTGTGCAAAAGCTAGGTAAAATATTAGGTTTCCCCCTATACCTATTTCTCATAAATCATCTTTCTACTGCTTAGATTGTGTTACTCTCACCTGTATTCAGGCCAGGTTAATTTCCGTCTGCAAAGCTATCCAGTGGCTTATCAAAAGCAAAGTTAATAACTAAGCCAAACAGTTAGTAATCAATCCAATCAGTCTAATGATAACAAAAACCTCCTTCCAGAATCTTACATTAGTTTAGAAACTTTAGTTCAGCTTGAATGTATGTAGTTCAGCTTGAGTTAATTTCTTTCAGCCCTTTATTTAGAACCTCTTAAAGGAAAATAAAGTACTCCTTTTTTGCTAAATGAAAGCTTGAAAGAACACTGCATCATAACACCATTCTTGGCCTCTTAAAAGTAAAACCGAGGAAATCCCTTTTACAACAAGAAATTCCAAGCACGGTCTTCAAGTCATACTAAAAGTAATCAAGATTAAATAAGATCTGTCAGATCCATATCAGAACACTGGACATAATTTAAACCTCTGTAATGATGGTGTGGATTTGTTCACAGTATGTGTTAGTATTTTATCCTTCCAGCCCTCACATTCCTGTCTGAAGATAAGGGATGATGGTATCTAATTCATGGACCGTGAGGACGGAATAAGCGAGTATATGTAAAGTGTTTAGGACAAGGACAAGGCGTAGTTCTTAGTAAAGGATCAGTAAATATTAGCTGTCATTGTTTTCTATTATTTTTAAATGAAATTTATAGAACAGTTTATTCTTGGGAAAGTGGGGTAGAAGAGAAGGGGGCTGGATTCAACCAACCTTGGATCCAATCCCACATCTCCTGCTGTGTGACCTTCAGCAAATTATTTAGTCTTTCTGACCTCTCATTTCTTCATCTCTTAAGAAAGGCTATGAATAATAACTCCTTACATATTTATTTGTGGACCAATTGAGAGAACGCATTTGAAAGTTCCAGTCCTGTTGCTTGGCACATTGTAAGAACTCAGTAAATATTAGCTGAATCCGAAACTTCCATTTGCAAAGAATGTATCTGTCAAAAACTAATTCCTACTGTCCTCTGGCAGTTTTACTTTCCTTTTGTTTGTTTTAAAGCTTTTATAGTTTATGAATATTTTTGTCTTCTAATAAATGTGAGGTTTTTGTTTGTTTGTTTTTGCTGTTCTATTTTACTTTTTGGAAAGATCACTCAAGTGCTTGCTTGGATAAACTGATTTTGAATCCTGTTTTCTTTTTAAGTGGAACAGTGTAGTTGATTTAGAGAGCAGTGCCGGAAAAGGACACTTAGTACCTGTTAAGGAACTCCCGATTCTGCTACTGGTCTAGAGCTCGGGCCACTCCCACAGCCTGTGTTGGCCAGAACAAAAATCTGGTGCAGGGAGAATTTCTTCGCAGCGAAGTGTAATGTGGTTACCATTGCTTTCCAGTAGCTCTTCAAGGACTACCTCACCTACAGGGACGCAGAGGGGGCATTGGGGGAGGGCTGAGAGGCTTGTTTAAATGTAGATTCCTGGGCACCACCCAAGAGCTTCTAAGTTAGATTATTTGGAAATGAGGTCTAGGTATTCTTATTTTGATAAGCTTTTCTAGTGGTTCTTATGTTCATTAGCTTTCAGGAATCACTATGATTCATACATAATTTGACTAGTTGGGTCATACTCCAAAACATGTTCCTAGATGCATTTAAGAAAACAACTACAGCCCTGAGTTTGTTAACCTGTGCAAGGGAAGACTTTGTGCGAACTGACAGCCGCCACTCCCAGTGTCTGCTCTGTCTGTAATTTCATTCCAACGATGATAGCTCTTCTAAGCACCTGAAGGGGGAAAACAAATGAATTCAAAATCAGTTTAGCACAGCAAAGACATCCAAAGCATTCCCTTCACCCATGAACTTCTCAAAAGATAAACAACAAAAGTGCGTCTATTTTATTTAGAAGTTTACAAAACTTCCCAAGAGCTTATACTTACCACACAACTATGCAGTATTGGTAATTGGGGAAAACACTCACTGAACGCAGGGGTACTGTTACCATGGGGGCCAGAGTTATGCTTTGATTATATTTCTCAGAAGAATATGTCACTTCTATAGTCCGCCCGTGAAGTGCTGAGACTCTTCCTGTCGCCTTAAGCTATATCTCATGGACAAGAACTGTAGAGACTCCTCTGCCACTTCTTTCTTTAAATTTGCATCCAAGTTAGTTAGCATATAGTGCAACAATGATTTCAGGAGTAGATTTCCTGATGCCTCTTACCCATTTAACCCATCCCTCCTCCCACAACCCCTCCAATAACCCTGTGTTTGTTCTCCATATTTAAGAGTCTCTTCTGTTTTGTCCCGCTCCCTGTTTTTATATTATTTTTGCTTCCCTTCCCTTATTTTCATCTGTTTTGTCTCTTAAAGTCCTCATATGAATGAAGTTATATGATATTTGTCTTTCTCTGACTGACTAATTTCACTTAGCATAATACCCACGAGTTCCATCCACGTACTTGCAAATGGCAAGATTTCACTCTTTTTGATTGCCAAGTAATACTCCATTGTATATATATACCACATTTTCCTTATCCATTCATCCATCGATGGATATTTGGGCTCTCTCCATACTTTGGCTATTGTTGATAGTGCTGCTATAAACATTGGGGTGCATGTGCCCCTTCAAAACAGCACACTTGTATCCCTTGGATAAATACCTAGTAGTGCAATTGCTGGGTCGTAGGGTAGTTCTATTTTTAATCTTTTGAGGAACCTTCATACTGTTTTCCAGAGTGGCTGCACCAGTTTGCATTCCCACCAGGAGTGCAAAAGAGATCCTCTTCCTTCGCATCTTTGCCAACATTTGTTGTTGCCTGAGTTGTTAATGTTAGCCATTCTGACAGGTATGAGGTGGTATCTCTTGTGGTACTTCCCTGATGATGAGTGATGTGGAGCCTTTTTTCATGTGTCGGTTGGCCATCTGGATGTCTTCTTTGGAGAAGTGTCTGTTCATGTCTTTTGCCCATTTCTTCACTGGATTATTTGTTTTTTGAGTGTTGAGTTTGATAAGTTCTTTATAGATATTGGATACTAGCCCTTTATCTGATATGTTGTTTGCAAATATCCTCTCCCATTCTGTCGGTTGCCTTTTAGTTTTGCTGAGTGTTTCCTTTGCTGTGCAGAAGCTTTTTATTTTGGTGAGGTCCCAGTAGTTCACTTTTGCTTTTGTTTCCCTCGCCTCTGTAGACATGTTGAGTAAGAAGTTGCTGTGGCCAAGGTCAAAGAGGTTTTTGCCTGCTTTCTCCTCGAGGAGTTTGATGGCTTCCCGTCTTACATTGAGGTCTTTCATCCATTTTGAGGTTATTTTTGTGTATGGTGTAAGAAAGTGATCCAGGTTCATTCTTCTACATGTCACTGTCCAGTTTTCCAGCACCACTTGCTGAAGAGACTGTCTTTATTCCATTGTATATTCTTTCCTGCTTTGTCAAAGATTAGGTGGCCATACGTTTATGGGTCCATTTCTGTGTTCTCTATTCTGTTCCACTGATCTGAATGTCTGTTCTTGTGCCAGTACTGTACTGTCTTGATGATTACACTTTGTGGTATAGCTTGAAGTCTGGGATTGTGATGCCTCCTGCTTTGGTTTTTTTTCTTAAGATTATTTGGCTATTCAGGGTCTTTTCTGGTTCCATACAAATTTTAGAATTGTTTGTTCTAGCTCTATGAAGAATGCTTGTTTTACTTTGATAGGGATTGCATTGAATATGTAGATTACTTTGGGTAGTTTTGACATTTTAACAGTTTTTGTTCTTCCTATCCAGTAGCATGGAATCTTTTTCCATTTTTTTGTGTCTTCTTCAATTTCTTTGATAAGCTTTCTATAGTTTTCTGTGTATAGATTTTTCACCTCTTTGGTTAGATATTCCTAGGTATTTTATGGTTTTTGGTGCTATTGTAAATGGGATCTATTCTTTGATTTCTTTTTCTGTTGCTTCATTATTTGTGTATAGGAATGCAACCGATTCTGTGCATTGGTTTTATATCCTGCCACTTTGCTGAATTCATGGATCAGTTCTAGCAGTTTTTTTGGTGGAATCTTTTGGGTGTTCCATATAGAGTATCATGTCATCTGCGAAGAGTGAAAGTTTGACCTCCTCCTGGCTGGTTTGGATGCCTTTTATTCCTTTGCGTTGTCTGACTGCTAAGGCTAAGACTTCCAATACTATGTTGAACAACAGTGGCAAGAGTGGACATCCCTGTCGTGTTCCTGACCTTAGGGGGAAAGCTTTCAGTTTTTCCCCATTGAGGACGATATTAGTGTTGGGTCTTTCATACATGGCTCTTATGATCTTGAGGTAGATGCTTCTATCCCTACTTTCTTGAGGGTTTTTAGCAAGAAAGGAGGCTGTATTTTGTCAAATGCTTTCTCTGCATCTGTTGAGAGGATTGTGTGATTTTTTTTTTTAATGTTTTTGTTTTTGAAGGAGAGAGAGAGAGAGAGAGACAGAGCATGAGTGGGGGAGGAACAGAGAGAGAGGGAGACACAGAATTTGAAGCAGGCTTCAGGCTTCGAAGCTGTCAGCACAGAGCCTGATGCGGGGCTTGAACTCACGAACTGTGAGATCATGACCTGAGCTGAAGTCAGACATTTAACCAACTGAGCCACTCAGGGGTCCCGAGGATCATGTGGTTCTTTTCCTTTCTTTTATTGATGTGATGAATCACACTGATTGTTTTGCAGATATTGAACCAGCCCTGCATCCCAGGTATAAATCCCACTTGGTCGTGGTGAATAATTTTATTAATGTATTGTTGGATCCGGGTGGCTAATATCTTGTTGAAGATTTTTGCATCCATGTTAATCAGGGAAATTGGTCTATAGTTCTCCTTTTTAGTGGGGTCGCTGTCTGGTTTTGGAATCAAGGTAATGCTGGCTTCATAGAAAGAGTTTGGAACTTTTCCTTACATTTCTTCTTTGGAACAGCTTCAAGAGAATAGGTGTTAACTCTTCCTTAAATGTTTGGTAGAATTCCCCTGGAAAGCCATCTGGCCCTGGACTCTTGTTTTTTGGCAGATTTTGATTACTAATTTGATTTCTTTACTGGTTATGGTCTGTTCAAATTTTCTATTTCTTCCTGTTTCAGTTTTGGTAGTGTGTATGTTTCTAGGAATTTGTCCATTTCTTCCAGATTGCCCATTTTAGTGGCATATAATTGCTCATAATATTTTCTTATTGTTGTTTTTATTTCTGCTGTGTTGGTTGTGGTCTCTTCTCTTTTGTTCTTGATTTTATTTATTTGGGTCCTTTCCTTTTTCTTTTTGATCAAACTGGCTAGTGGTTTTATCAGTTTTGTTAATTATTTCAAAGAACTAGCTTCTGGTTTCAATGATCTGTTCTCCTTTTATTTTGGTTTCTATAGCATTGATATCTGCTCTAATCTTTATTATTTCCTGTTTTTTTCTGGTTTTGGGTTTTATTTGCTGTTCTTTTTCCAGCTCTTTAGGTGTAGGGTTAGGTTGTGTATCTGAGACCTTTCTTCCTTCTTTAGGAGGGCCTGGATTGCTACATACTTTCCTCTTATGACCACCTTTGCTGTGTCCCAGAGGTTTTGGGCTGTGGTGTTATCATTTTCATTGGCTTCCATGTACTTTTTTAATTTCCTCTTCAACTTCTTGGTTAGCCCATTCATTCTTTGGTAGGATGTTCTTTAGTCTCCAAGTATTTGTTACCTTTCCATTTTTTTTCTGGTGGTTGTTTTCGAGTTACTCAGCATCGTGGTCTGAAAATATGCACGGTATGATCTCAGTCTTTTTGTACTTGTTGAGGGCTGATTTGTGTCCCAGTATGTGATCTATTCTGAAGAACATTCCACGTGCACTGGAGAAGAATATGTATTCTGCTGCTTTAGGATGAAATGTTCTGAATATACCTGTTAAGTCCATCCGGTCCAGTGTGTCATCCAAAGCCATTGTTTCCTTGTTGATTTTCTGATTAGATGATCTGTCCATTGTTGTAAGTGGGGTGTTGAAGTCCCCTACTATTATGGTAAAATTATCAGTGAGTTTGTGTTTGTAATCAATTGATGTATATATTTGGTTGCTTCATCTTGGGGGCATAAATGTTTATAATTGTTAGATCTTCTTGGTGGGTAGGCCCATTAATTATGATACAATGCCCTTCTTCATCTCTTATTACCGTCTTTATTTTAAAGTCTAGATTGTATGACATAAGTATGGCCACTCTGGCTTCCTTTTGGCGACCATTAGCATGACAGATGGTTCTCCATCCCCTTACTTTCAATCTGACAGAGTCTTTAGGTCTAAAGTGATCTCTTGTAAACAGCATATAGATGAATCTTGTTTTCTTATGTTACCCTATGTCTTTTGATTGGAGCATTTAGTCCATTGACATTTAGAGTGAGTACTGAAAGATAGGAATTTATTGCCTTGTGTTGCCTGTAGAGTTGGAGTTTCTGGTGGTGTTCTCTGGTCCTTTGTAGTCTTTGTTGCTTTTGTTGTTGTTTTTTATTTGATGTTTTGTGTTGGTTTTAATTTTTTAATTTTAATTTTTTATTTTATTAGTTCTTTTAATCTTCCAAAATGACAGAATGAAGGAATTCACCCCAAAAGAAAGAGCAGGAAGAAATGAAAGCCAGGGGGGTGCCTGAGTGGCTCAGTCAGTTAAGTGTCTGACTTCAGCTCAGGTCATGATCTTGCGGTTCACAAGTTCTAGCCTCGCATCGGGCTGTATGCTGACAGCTCACAACCAGGAGCCTGCTTCAGATTCTGTGTGTCCCTCTGTCTCTGTCCCTCCCCAGCTCACACTCTGTCTCTCTTACTCTTAGATGTTTAAAAACATTTAAAAAAATTAAAATAAAGAATTAGAGAACTCAGTGACTCATTAAAAAGAAAAAGTATCTGAATCATAAGAATCACAGAAGATGAAGAGAGAGAAAAAAGGGGTAGAAGGCTAGTGTGACCAAATCATACTGGAGAACCATCTGTCATGCTAATGGTCGCCAAAAGGAAGCCAGAGTGGCCATACTTATGTCATACAATCTAGACTTTAAAATAAAGACGGTAATAAGAGATGAAGAAGGGCATTGTATCATAATTAATGGGCCTACCCACCAAGAAGATCTAACAATTATAAACATTTATGCCCCCAAGATGAAGCAACCAAATATATACATCAATTGATTACAAACACAAACTCACTGATAATTTTACCATAATAGTAGGGGACTTCAACACCCACTTACAACAATGGACAGATCATCTAATCAGAAAATCAACAAGGAAACAATGGCTTTGGATGACACACTGGACCGGATGGACTTAACAGATATATTCAGAACATTTCATCCTAAGGCAGCAGAATACATATTCTTCTCCAGTGCACGTGGAATGTTCTTCAGAATAGATCACATACTGGGACACAAATCAGCCCTCAACAAGTACAAAAAGACTGAGATCATACCGTGCATATTTTCAGACCACGATGCTGAGTAACTTGAAAACAACCACCAGAAAAAAATTGGAAAGGTAACAAATACTTGGAGACTAAAGAACATCCTACCAAAGAACGAATGGGCTAACCAAGAAGTTGAAGAGGAAATTAAAAAAGTACATGGAAGCCAATGAAAATGATAACACCACAGCCCAAAACCTCTGGGACACAGCAAAGGTGGTCATAAGAGGAAAGTGTGTAGCAATCCAGGCACTCCTCTGCCACTGCTCAATCTGTGTGTAGCAACATTTCTCTCTTTCTTGCTCCCCATGTGCTGGAGCAGCCCTGGAGCCCAGAAGGGTGCAAATGGGCTTGCCAGCTGCCAGAAAGAGAGGACTTTGATAATCTTAGAACTCCAAGTCCTCTTACATCGTTAAGTATTTTGATCCTCTACTGTGTTCCTTGCAGGAGTAAAGATGCCCTTAAGTCACTCCTTATTTTACAAATGACCTTGGGGTTTCCCTGGCACACAGGGCATAGAACTGACAATTGGCAAGATTGCTTACTCCTCCCTCTTTTTGCTAGTTCTTCTATGCTCCAGGCTTGTTCCCCAGAGGGTTTTCTAGGTTCAGCCCAGCTCCAAGGCCATGGCATTATCATGTGCCCCTTGCAGTGGCTGTTCAAGAGAACCCAGAGAATCAGCTGATGAATTCATAGAAAATTTGACACTGCAGGCTTAGCTGGTCACATTTTCTTCTTATATGCAATTTTTGTTGACTTAGCTTTTACTGCATAAAAGCAGTATTCCTGGTGCACCTGGGTGGCTCAGTCAGTTGAGCATTAAACTTCGACTTCGGCTCAGGTCATGATTTTGCAGTTCGTGAGTTCTAGCCTCACGTCAGGCTCACTGCTGTCAGCATGGAGCCCTCTTTGGATCCTCTGTCCCCTTCTCTCTGCCTCTCCCCCACTTCTGCACACACTCTCTCTTTCTTTCTCTCTCTCAAAAATAAACATTAAAATAAAAGCACTATTCCTAAGAGAAGGTGCAAGTTTCATTTCAGTCATAAATGTTGGTTTTTGAACTTGGAATTTAACCACCATTTCCCACTCTAATTCTTCCTTCCCCATAAGACCATCGGTCCAAAAGGTTTTTCATTTGTACTAACTTTAATTGGTCCATTTAATTTTTTATTTGTCAATATGAAATAATCCTATGAGTGAACACAGTATGTCAGAATATGTCCTTGAAATAGCTCACTGTAATTATTAACCGCTTTTTTGAGCTTGAGACTTCTGTTTCTATCTGTAGAGTAGACATCTCTACCTGGGTATCCAAAATTCTTTCAGGTAACAGACAAGTTGGTTCATGACCTGGCCCCACAACTTCCCCTTTCTCTAGCCTTCCCAGACTGCTTGCAGACACCTAGACGGGCCGTGCCTTTCAGTTCTGTGACTGAGTATGTGCTGTTTCTGCTGCCTGAGTGCCCACCCCTCCCTTATCTGGCCAGTGAGTCCTTAGCATCATGATTATTTCCTGCCTTCTGTGCAGATAAATGAGAACTGGTCAACCTCTGTAGTGAGTATGGTGGCTTCATTCTTATTGAAACTTATTATCTCAAGTGTTGCCTCTTTTTCTTTTCTTTTTTTTAAGTTTTATTTTTGAGAGGGAGGGAGAGAGTGGGTGCACAGGAGGTAGGGACAGAGAAAGAGAGAGGGACAGAAGATCTAAAGCAGAGAGCCTGATACAGGGCTTGAACTCACGAACTGTGAGATCATGAACTGAGCCAAAGTTGGATGCTTAACTGACTGAGCCACCCAAGTGCCCTGCCTCTTTTTAGTTCTAATTGTAATCTCTTCTTTTGTCCTCTGATCTGTTCTTTATTTTCACCACCTTTTGCTTTCCTTTAAGTTTCTTTTTTTCTCTTCACTTCTCTTTCCCTGTCAAGCTCCAATTATTTTAAAATGTAATTAATTTATTCCTAAGCCATTTGACTTTAATTAAAACCATTAACTCATATTTTAAATAGTCAGGTAGATTCAATATAATTTTCCCCCCAACAGTTCCCAAATGACAACAAATAGATGTATGACATAATTGCTCTAATAAAATAACACTTTCATTGTTTAATGTATATTTATTGACAGCTTTATTGGGGTATAATTGATACATAATAAATTGCACATAATGTACAACTTGATACGTTTTGACATATGTATCTACCTGTGTGACCACCACCAAAGTTCAGATAGCAAATACGTCCATCTCCCTCAGAAGTTTCCTGCTGGCCCTTTGTGATCTCCTCTTTTTGCCCTCCACCCCCTGCCCATTCTCAGGCATGGATCTGCTTTTTGCCATGGTAGATTGTTTGCACTTTTTGGAATTTCATATAAATAGTAACACACTGTATATACTCTTCTGTCTGGCTGTTCTTATTCACACAGTAATTTTCAAATCCATCCATTTTGTTGTGTATCTCAGTAATTCATCCCTTCTTGTTCCTGAGTCATATTCCATTTTGTGGATATACCAGAATTTGTTTGTCATTCACCTGTTGGTGGACATTTAGGTTATTTCTGGTTTGGGACTGCTACAAATAAGAGTTCCTGTGAACATTTCATGTACAACTCTTTGTGCATCTGTATGTGTGTGTGTATTTCCTTAACTCTTGGATAAATACCTAGGAATGGAATAGCTGGATTGTATGGTAGGTTAAGAAATTGTTAACTATTTTCCAAAGTGGTGGTACCACCTTACATTCCTCCCAGCAGTGTCTAAGATTTCCAGCTCCCCTACCTCTTCTCCAGCATTTGGTATGGTCAGTATTTTTATTTTTAGCCATCCTAATAAATGTAATAGTGTTATCTCAACATAGTGGTTTTTTTTTAAATATATGTATATCTTGGGAACTTTTGACTACGTACCACATTTATTTAAAGGTTTTTAAAATTATAGAAGCCCATTTGAAAATTTTGCTACAAATTTATTTCACAGATATGTAATTAATGCCAGTTCCACCTGATTATTCATTAGCTTTCTGAGTCTGTTTTCTAGAAAAAGGGGGGATTGACACCTACTTTGCCAAGCAGTTATGAGCATTAAACTAGATAATATCTGTGTAAGATCCTGTTATACAGTTACCCTGTTGCTGGCTAATAAATGATTCTTCTGGGCTGGGGATGAAATCAGACATTGTATATATTAATTATCCTTAACAGTATTTGAAATTAGGTAATTATCAGCCCATACCTTATCATGAGGTAGATCGACATAACATACCATGTGGCACAATTGAAATTGAATTCACTCAGATTTTATAGGTGATCTTGGTGCATCCGTTGGGGGGAGCTTTTCTCATTCTCAGGATCACATCACTTGTGCATATGTGTGCTTGTATATAGAGTTAGTTGGTTTTATGTGATGTTTCCGTTACACATTTAAAATTTTTGGATTCTGGCCCTCCTCACTGTAATGTTAGTTTCTAAAGCACAGTAGCTAAAACACTGAGTGCATACATATTGACAGTTATGGTCCTGGAAGAGTCCACACACACACACACACACACACACACACACACACACACATACATATAAATATATAATATGTTTATTTTAGATTGCATATATAAGAGAGTTCCTACAGTATTTGTCTTTCTCTGTCTGATTTATCTCATTTAACAATGCAATTGAGGTTCATCCATGTTGTCACAGATGGCAAGATTTTAGTCCTTTTTATGGCTGAATATATATTCCAGTGTTAATATATACCAGTTTCTTTAATCATCCATTGGTGGACTCAGGTTGTTTCCATACCTTGGCTATTGTAAATGATATTGCAGTGAACATGGAAGTGCAGATCCCTTTTCTAGTTAGTGTTTTTGTTTTCTTCAGAAGAATACCCAGAAGTGGGATTGTTGTTGGATCATATGGTAGTTCTATCTTTAAGTTTTTCAGGAGCCTCTGTACTATTTTTCATAATGGTTGCAGCGATTTATATTCCCACCAGTAGTGCCGAAGGGTTCTCTTTTTCTCCACATCCTTGCCATCACTTGTTATTCCCAGTATTTTTTATAGTAGCCATCCTAATAGAGGTGAGGTAATATCTCGTTGTGGTTTTGATTTGCATTTCCTTGATGATGAGTGATGGTGAGCATCTCTTTGATGTGTGTGTTGGTCATCTGTGTGTCTTCTTTGTTGAAGTGTGTTTTAATCTTTGCCCACTTTTTTTTTTTTTTTTTTTACTGTTTTGTTGTTTGTTTCATTGTTGAATTTTAAAAATTCTTTGTGTATTCTGGATGCAAGTCCATTGTGCTCTGCAAATATTTTCTCCTAGTCTGTGGTTTATCCTTTCATTCTCTCAGCAGTGCCTTTTGCAGAGCAGAAGTTCTTAATTTTAATGGCATCCAGTTTATTGATTCGTTATTTTTTTATTTTCTGGATCGGGCTTTTGGTGTCATGCCTAAGCAACTTTTGCCTAACTTAACATGACAGAGATTTTCTTTTATGTTTCCTTCTAGAAATGTTATAGTTTTTGTGTTTAACACTTAGGTTTATGATGTATTTTTATTTAATTTTTGTGCATGTTGTAAAGTGAGGAACTAACTTCTTTGTAGATAATACTAGTTCCAGTACCATTTCTTGAAAAGATGGTCTTTGTTTCTACTAAAATGACTTTGTGCCTTTCTCAGGCTGCAGTTGTGCATATTTGTATGGGGCTCTTTCTAGACTCTGTTCTGTTCCACTGATCTGTGTGTCTGTCCCTTCACCAATACCACACTATTTTTGGTCACTGTAGCTTTATATAATATAACATAGGAGATTCTCCATCTTAACAGGAAGAGCATTAAAAACTAAATACGTAATCTTCAAAGATGCCGATATTCAGTGGAGGGACCTGAGAGAGAGAGACACACACAGACAGACAGAAAAAGAAAAGTTCGGGAAAGAGAATGAGGTGGAAGGTGGCCATGTGAAGTGTTCTGTTCTTAGGAATACTCACAACATGAGGTAGCCTATTGCAGTGTGCATAAAGCACATTTCACCAAGTTTTTCTGACAAAATCTATATTTGATATTTCTCTCTCTAGAAAGGCGTTTGCATTCACTTAGAGGGGAACTACTGCTATGGCCTCTGGAGTATCTCCTAGTTTCTTTTCTGGAGTAGTATCTTTGACAGATAGATAATAGAAGACCTGAGAGAGAAGCATTTGTCTAGAATATGAAAGCCAATTATAATTCCCCATATTAATGGTGGTGGGTAGAGAATTTTTACAGGCAAATCAAGTGATCACATAATTCCCAAAATCATTTTCAGCTTGCTTTCATCAGTTTTTACTTCTTTATCCATCTATTCTCTTCGTAGGCTCCTTGGGAAATTGTATAGATTGTTCCAAAGGGAACATGTCACTTAAATATGAATTTGAACATGGCCCCTGGTATGATTACCCTAGGGAGAAGTGACTTACTGGTACATCACAGAATGTCTGCAACAGTAACAAGAAGCTTATTTGAGGTGGCTGCTTGCCATTTTACTTCAGCAAAAGGCCTTTGAAAAACAAACAGAGTTACTCAGATGGAAGATAGGATTAATTTCTCCTTATGCAGCTAAATACATAAGCAATGCATGTAAATATTTAATAAGTGAATATAAAAGGGCTCTTATAAACACAGAGTCAATAAACAACCTCAATAAAGTACAGGAAAGCAGTTTGCACTTTGCTTGGTGTGGTGTTTTCTTTGTTCAGTTAGATTAACAAACCATGATTTCATCATTAGTCAACAAGATAGTAGAGAGACCATCAAAGCAAACTACAGGAGAGTCCAGATTGATTCGTGCCAAACAAATGTTTGTGGCTAACAGCTGTATTATCACTGATTCTAATTTACGCAGCCGGGGTTCTCCTTCACTTCCTAAGTGAGATGAATGTCATAATGCATGGTGTAGACACCCTCGCTGCGGCTTGAGTAATGAATTGGGTCAGCTCTTTCCACTTGTAGCCTCACCCCTCTTTGTAGGTGGGGGAGTTGCCCTGCTATCGTTTTGTCTATTTTTTTAAAAAAAGCTCATGAGCCTCTTTCTAAGATTGTAGGGGTCCACTAGTAAACCATCCAGCATTTGAATCAAAAATACCAGTTGAATGTGTCAAAAAGCACCTGGATGTACAGGCTTTAAAGTATCTTCTTTTCCTTTTCTTAATTCTTAAATCAAAACTTGAGTACTGAAGAATAAGAAAAAGTATGCCGTGGCCTCTGCCTGCTCACTGAGATTATTTATTCTGCAAGGGGTTTCTCTCCTTGGAGCTCTGGGTGATAATGAGCAGGTCCTATGATGCCCATCCCTTCATTCAGTTCACCTGGTTAGTGGGAAATGTAGTAACATGGACTTGAGTACTCCACGATTCTTCCTATCAAAGCAAACCAAAACAACCAGAATCTTGACTTTTTTAGTTATCTGAAATACAAAGGGAGAGTCCTATGTAGTTAACAGAAGGATGGCTAAGTATCCCAGACAGTTGATCTGGAATATCTGTTAGCTGTGGATAGAGTGTTTAGCTGTCAGAATTCTACTCTGAGCAAAGGGGACCTAATCCCCAGGAGAGCATCGGAGAAGAGAAGTAAGAACCACAGAGAGAAGCCATAGTGGAGCAGAAAGAACCCTAGGCTGGGTACGGCCACTCTGAGTCCAGTCCTGGCTCCGCCTCTCAGTGGATGCCTGTCAGCAAGTCATTTCTTGACCTCTCTGAGTCACATTTTTTTTTCCCGGCTATAAAATGGGGGTAATTTTGCCTCACAGAAATGGATGAAGATTAAGTAATGTTTGTGAGAACAAGCAGCACAGAGTATGTGTTCAATAAACAGTAATGTTGTACAATTGCAAAATAGAACCAATGATGCAAGGTTAGAGACAAGTATGGGAGCAGTGCCTTTAAAGTTTCTTTCATCTCATAGTTCTTAACCCTAGCAGCAAATTAGAACGTTCTTGGGAACTTTTACAAATAATCCAGAGTAAAATAATCAGAATCTCTTGAGGTAGAGCCCAGACATAGAAAAAGTGTTTAAGTGCTCCAGGAGCAGTACAGCCAATGTTAGATGAAGTCATTCCCTTCATTAAAAATGAGGAAATTTAAGCCAAAGATAAGTGAAAGGGAAGCCAAAGATTATTCTGCTAGTTATGGCAAAGTACGACTACCTTGGACACAAGCATCCTATATTCTCTCACTTGTTTCTCTAACATGGTCTCTGATTCCAAGAGACCTCCTAGAACAGGTGTCATATTCTGGTGCAGTGACCCAACAAATGAGGAAAATCTTCCATATGTATGTCCGGTAGGTAGGTGGGAAAGTAGAGTCTCTCTGTTCAGGAATTCAGGCTAGAAGACAACTATTAAGAACAGTGTGAGAGTTTTGTTGGATCAGAGACCAGACCTGTGGGGAGGGTGGGTCTGGAAAGCTAGCTTCACAGAGGAAGTGGCAGAAATAGGAAAAATGATTTTATCAAGTAAGCAAGGGGAGGAAAGGCATTTTAAGCAGATGAAACCGCCTGGACAAACACATAGAGGCATGTTCCAGGAAGGGCATATGGTTTCATGTGACTGGAGGGACAGGTGTGATAGGACTGGTTGTTAGCGGCCATGTTGGTTTTCATAATTGGAATTTGACAGTTTTGAAATTGCTGTTATCACTGAAATTAAAGGAACTGCTTAACTGTTTTGGTCTTTTTACTTTCAGGTAGAAATCTGAACAGACTGATTTGGCCTGTTCTTTCTAGGTATTTCAGAAAGGCAAGAAATATCCAATGACATATATTTTTGTCATTCCCGTCTCCATCATAGTTAGCCAGTAAACACAACAGTGAAAAATAAGGGGAGGAGGGAAGAAGCCATAGAGTCAATCTGTTAGAGGTTTAAGAAATGAAAATATATTCTAAAAAGCAGGCATCCTTCAGCCAGCTTACTGAACTCTGTACTAGAGATTTTTGTTTTGTTTTAAGGAGGCATGTCTCTGAGAAAGAATCCACCCTTATTAATAGATGTAATTCACTAATTAATAAAAAGTTTACTCAGCTTCAGGAACACTGTTCAGGGAGCAACAGCATTAAATAAAGAGGGCATGGGGGGCGCCTGGGTGGCTCAGTCGGTTAAGCGTCCGACCTCAGCTCAGGTCATGATCTCACGGTCCGTGGGTTCGAGCCCCGCGTCAGGCTCTGTGCTGACAGCTCAGAGCCTGGAGCCTGTTTCAGATTCTGTGTCTCCTCCTCTCTGTGGCCCTCCCCCATTCATGCTCTGTCTCTCTCTGTCTCAAAAATAAATAAACGTTAAGGAAAAAAAAAAAAAGAGGGCATGGAAAGGCCTTTTGTGTTCTTTTTTGTCCTGTATGAGGAATCCTTTCCCTTGCAAAGCACCAAATTGCATTTCCCTACCCTGGCACATTGCTGTGAACGTGTTCTGGTACATTGTGGCTCTTCCAGGGATACTCCTCATATCAATCCTGAAGCCTTTCAAAACATGGATGGGAGTCAGAGTCGATCTGTGCCAACATTCCTGCTGAGAATGAGCCCAGTTCCAATATGTGTGGGGGAGCCCCCACTTCCCGCTCTTGCCTGTTTGGGGTACACAGATACAGCTGACTACAGGGAATGCAAAGTTAAGAAACCACGTGGCTGGAACACCATCACTTACTCTTTCATAATGACCTCTGTCCAGGAAACTTAAAAAAAAAAAAATCAGGTTTTTCTATCATTCTGTGCAGCTGCATGCTTTGATGAAAAGCTACTTCTGCTCCATAAGCAAGAAAAATGCAGAAGAACAGTGGACAGATTCTAAATACAGACAGGGGCTCCGGGAGCCCTATGTGTCTTTTAAAACCCTTCCAGCCAACTCGAGTACTAAGAATAGAGTAACTACTTGGCTTGTGCCTTCATTCTGCACAGGAAGAAACTGAGGTTTAAGGAGCCAAAGTGTCACTCCCAAATTGAAGGAGGAGTTGGGCACCACGCCAGTGTGTAGTACCTGGGTCTCTTGACACCTGTGGGTAATCCATAAACCTGAATATGGTTGCAGTTAGCCAGCTTGTCAGTGATGGGGCGGGAGGTGTTGCCTATTTGATCAGAATAGGACTTGGTTTTATAAATCTATCCCTACTGACTTGACTTTTAACCACTCACAAGACCTGTGTGTCTTGCGGCCCCATTTACCTCTCCGTGCACTTCTGCCTTCTGATCCTGCATACAGGGATTCGCCGTGACCGGGGTCACACATACTCCCAAGGAGTACTACTCACTGCCTCTCCCAGGCCCTTGTGTGGTGTCTGCATTTTGTTCTTCCTGACATTGTCCAACTCCGTAGATTCTAATTTTGGGAACCCTTGTATGGGCTTTGTATAGGTAGTATTTTTGGTCGGTTTGCACGGGACCTGTCAAATTTTATAAGCAGACATGGAGTCAATTCTCACTTGAACACTTGATTTTTAAATATTACTTTTCCCTATTAAGAAAATCTTGCTAAAAAAAAAAATCTCTTGCTTTGGACTTGGATCTGTTTTCCTTTCCATCACTTCTTTCCCCTTCTTGGTAATGATAATGAGGAGTGCCTCCCATTTGTGGTCATTTAACCTGTGTCCACTCGTGGAGAGAATTCATGAGTAATAATGTGTTCTCCAAAGCCCTAATCTGTGGACAAAGACCGGAGGGAGAGCTCTGACTCTGGCTTATAACAAAGTACCTCAGAGCCATAATTCTGTCCACTCTTATCTAATATTAAATCTGACCCAGATTTTTGTCCCAGTGGACTGTAAAGCTACACTTAGTGAGCAGCTGCTAGGTTTATGTGGAAGTCCTCTTAGCTGTGAGGTCCTTCCTGGTACAGCATTGCACCTGGCACAAAGTTGGAGAACCAGGAATATGTGTGTTGAATGAAGGGGATCAGTGAAAACTGCATTTCCTAAGTGTCTTTTCCTGAGGCCCCTCCAGATGGGAATGGTTCTCCCGTGGCCTAACACATTCAGTTGTTTCTCGACTCTGAGCTGCAACTTGACCTTCTTCCAAAGATGAAGAGGAAAGGCATTATTCATCTGAGATTTGCCTCACAATGTTTAGCACAAATTTGGTTTCTAAGGAAAGGCTGGCAAAGCACTGACACAGGAAAAATTATTCTTAGGTATTCTCTGATGACCATAGACTGAGCAAGGTTTTTGTATAGTTACCGTAGCCATGAAAATAATCACTGGACAACATTCCTAGTGGCAAAAAATACCAGCCCCTAGAATTTTTGATTAATGTCATGAGTAGGGCTAACAGAAATGCAATGCCAGCTGGGCCCCCACTCCCTTTACCAACCCCAAACATTTATTCAGCATCTTACTGTGTGTGAAACCCATGATTTCCCCTTGCTTTTGCTTGTTTTTTAATGTCATTCTGAAGGCAAAAATGTAAGTTTTGCAACTGATGGTTTGTGATCATCATTTGTATCTATAAAAGGTGATACTCCTACTCACCTGGATACAATTAGGAGTTCAGGGATAAGGTTTTGGTGGTGAGTGACACACATGAGGTGCTCAGGAAATACAGAAAGGAAGGCGGAAAGTTGAGAGGGAGGCGCATAGAGGGAGTGATCTGCGCTCATGCCCTGGCATCAGTCTACCTGGGGTCTGAGAGGCTCTGCCAGCCCACCTGCTGGGTAACATGGTACCATCCATTGACTTCCAGCTCGTAAGTTTGGTCACCTTTAAAATGAGATAGTATCTACTATGTAGGGTGTTTGAGCGACTTAAATGAGCTAATTACATGTAAATGTCTGACATAGATCAGCTCAGTAAACGTTCATTTTCTAATACAATTAATAATAAGTGCGGGAATTCCAGTGATTGCCTTCTTTGAGAAAGCACTCGTCTGTTTATCTTCCTGGACTTAAAGATGAGTCATCATCAATATGGATTCCTCAGGGCAGAGAGAGCCAAGAACCCTAGAATTCCTCAGGAGAAGCATCAGTCACAGAGGACAGCCGTCAGGGACTCCCCATGGTGCTCTTGTCCCAGCTGTCCTCCTCTGAAGGCTTCCCCTCTCAAGCTAGGGATCTCAGGCTTCAGTCACAGTTTTCACCTGACCGCTGTCCTCTTGCCAGAACAGAGCGCCAGATTCTCCTTTCCATTGTGTACATACATTTTCTTCCTGAAGAAGAGGAAGCATGTTTTCCTGAGAACAGGGCCTTTATTAGCCTGTCTTCTAGGGAGTTTGCCTTGAGGTAGAAGACAGACAAACTGGCACGGCAGGAGAGGCACCATCTGGCTGGTGGGCTGATGCCTGCCCGTTAATCTTAGGGCTGGATGTCAGTATTTCTTAACCTCTTGGAAACTAGCATTGTCCTGTAAACTAAGAAACACCACTTCTGGCTCTTCCAGAGACATCACTATTTTTCCCCCATGGTTAGGTTTCCTCGGAGTGAAAGTACATTTTCTAAATTTTTTGCCATAAGGTAGAGTAATAATAAAAACATAAAAGCATTTAATCCGGTGAATGAGTAATACTGGCAACTGAAGGAAGTCAGAGAGTTTCCCCAGTATTTTCCTGAAGCAACTGATAAGTGTAAGCAGTTTGGGGGAAGTGGGGGCAGGGAGGGGGGAGCCCTGCTTTGGAAAGTCTTAGCAGTAACTCCTCTTACGATCACCTCCATTGCTCTGCACTGAACATGGAAAGAGAGTGGCCTGGCTTCTCCCGCATTCACGTAGCTACCATGAGTGGGCACACTGTGTACGAGGAGGGTTTTAAGGATGAAATATCTTCACTTAATCCTCAGGACAACTGAATTCTGAGGTAGATACTATGTTTAGCCCCAGGTACAGAGGAGGAAACCGAGGCGCCAAGAAGTAAAATAAATTTTCCAAGGTCAACCAGTTGGTAAGCAATAAAATCAGTAGAAAACTTCCAGGTTCCAGAACATTTTCTCTTAACCATGACTACCCTGCCTGAGGAATTGTTAGTCCTACTTGAAGATCTCAACAAGAGGCTGGAGGGACTCAAATTTAGCATTTCTTTTCTCCAGGCTTTTAAAATATTTTATTTTCAGTAGAATTCAGTAGCATTTTTGATCCCAACAAGAGCAAAGTGCCCATATGGGCGATTTGGGGACTTGGTATTTCCCATAATGTGACCTCTACCCTGATAGTAGAGTAGCACCCTGGTATGAGTCAGGTTCTCCAGAAGCAGCTGCTGAGATGGAGTTTGCCAGGCAGGTTATGTATTAGGGATCGCTGCTGAAGGGGAGTGGGCACAGGGGAAGCTGAACTGCAGTGCAGGCCTGACAACGTCCGCCAACCACATGCAGCATGGTGGAGCATCCATGGGCCTGCAGAGCTGTCCTGTGGTGAGCTGAGAGCAAGGGCCTCTACACCCCTGCTGCCATCCGTGGATAGGCCACCCATGGGAGGGTATTCCCTTGGGCAAGGAAACACTGTTCAGCTGAGGCAGACTCTGAAAGAGTGGACAGCATTTCTATCACTGAGGCAGTGTGTTCTTCTGTTTCCATCTTGACACTTTCAGTTCCATTGGAAGTGTGAGTTTACACCATGGTAAATGCTATCTCTAACTCAGCCTATTGTTTGCTTGGCTTCTAGGTAAATAGGCATTGCACAGTATAGACAGTTCTTCAGCCATCAGGAATCCTTCTACTCTAGACCTAGGCGGAGGCAAAGGTGTAACATCTATATTTTCTTTGAGCCCTGTGATTAAAGTCATATGTGGCATTTTTTTTAAATACATGAAGATTTTGTTGTACATTCATCATGCATCATGTCTTTCATGTGGAGCCAGTTGGCTTTTTTGGAGACCAGTGATTAAGATTCCAGATTAAACCCTCTTTCCATGCTCCTTCCATCATGAAACTAAAGCAGTCTTCCAACTCACTTCACACAGACATTAAACTGCATCCCAGCTGACTTGTATCATGTCCGCCCAACCCGACACAGGAGTTATTCCTGCCACCTCCACTGGGTTAGTTTGCTTTGCAGGATCAATTACTGTTGCCCAGAATTGGCTTGGCCACTGACTGTCTCAGCTGCAAGGTGTGCAAAACCTTCCTCCATTTCCTTTCCTTTCAGGTTGGAAAGCTTATCCAAGAAGCAGCTGGAAGAAGTAACTTGAAGAGAGTAACTCTGGAACTTGGAGGGAAGAGCCCCAATATTATTTTTGCCGATGCTGATTGTAAGTCACCCACAGATCTCATACATGTGCCAGCACACTGCCTTCCGGTGCCCTCTTTGTATCTCCACTTTGACAGGACACTAAGAAGAAGATCTGGGAGACTAAGGGGCACTTAAGTAGAAGAATGTGGACCTTTCCTCCTAAGGAGCAGATAGACTAATGTTGGGAAAGAACGCTTGTCAGTGGACAGCTGAACAGAGTTTGTTTTCTGGACACTAATGAGCTTCTTTGACTCTGTGATGCTATAGAGCAGGGTAGAAGAGATGAAGGCTTGCTCAGGGCTGTGCAGTGCAAAGGGGTGTGGCCTAAGCCTCCGAACGGCTGAAATACCCTCTCTCTGCCGAGATGCAAGAAATCTGAAACTTCTCAACTGTGCCTGGTGGCTTTGTAGATCATTAAAAAAAATACTAGTTCACTAGGCCTGCCAGCATTTCCCCAAACCCCCAACCCCTTCTCTGTTTAGTGCCCCCATCCTCTGCTGCTTCCACGACTTTCAGCCAGAATGACAACCTACTTTGGTAAGTCCCATATGAATGGACCTCAATCAGGTGATTACGCCTCGGAGGTAGGATTCTGTGGCAGCATGGAGCAGCAAACGTAGGAAATCCCATGTCTCCAGGCAGGATGCCATGCAGTCCATCCTGCCTAGGTGTGGCCTTTCTGTTTAGAATAGCTTTCCAGGGAATGCAATTCCAAAGTCTCTTTCATTCTTTCTTTTTCTTCTTCCCATCCTGCCAGGCGCAGCTGCTTTCCCTTTCATCACTGGAGAGATCAGAAAGCAGAAAGCAGTTTGTCTGACTCTCAGCCCCAGCTTGGAGTCCGCAGAGAGTTCAGCATCGGCTTCATGCTGGCTGTCCAAGGGATCAGAACTCTAACACCTAAATTTCTCTTGGGGAGTAGGCCCTCCACTCACACCACTGGTTGACTGATGGGAGTCAGTCATTTAGCAACTAACACACCATACTTACTAGTCCTGTCTTGAAGGATACGCTACGACATGAAAAAGTTTTATGCCATTACACCATCCCATGTAAATATAGAGGAAACTTGGTGACTTTCAAGAAGATCAGTTTCTGTTCTAGCTTATTAATTCGACAAAATACAAATTGAGCATACAGCTACAAGGTTCTGTAGGGTAAGGTTGCACGTTGGCAGTCCATAGACAAGATGCAGGCATACATATGTTTACCTGTCTAAATGTCACACAGCACTTGAAAAAAGAAAAACTGCACATTAAAAATACTGACTTCTGTTTTTTCTTAAAATTGGCCATCTGGCAGCCATTGGTTTACATTCACGCAGAGCAACAGCCAAATGTAGTGTCTTTCCTTCTGAGCCTCCATCAGATTGTTTCAGTAGCTGGCAGATTCCTACCATTACATTATCTGCCTAGCCCCTTGGCATCCTGGAGTTTGAGGCCCCTGTTCTAGATGACGTGGTCCAGTCCTTCTTTTTACAGAAGAAAGAGACTCAAAGAAGTGAAGTTGTCCACATTCACATAGCAAGTAACATCAGGGTCTAGTTAGAACTTCCACCTAAGCTGCGTTCTCAATCCAGTGCTCTCCCCGGTGCTGCCTACTCACCATACGCTCTGCGGTGAGCGTGGCATTTATACCTAGGGCTCTGGGGAGAGGGATGGGAGGTGACTCTGTAGACACACCCCTCCGCAGGAGAACTAGTGCTGAGGACGTGGCTGTTTTCCTCTTGCAGTGGACTATGCTGTGGAGCAGGCTCACCAGGGGGTGTTCTTCAACCAAGGCCAGTGCTGCACCGCGGGGTCTCGCATCTTTGTGGAGGAGTCCATCTATGAGGAGTTTGTGAGAAGAAGTGTGGAGCGAGCCAAGAGGCGCATAGTGGGGAGTCCCTTTGATCCCACCACTGAGCAGGGACCCCAGGTAGAGAAATAATAAACATCCGCTTTCTTAATCCTTGGCGAACACTGGACACTCTAGTGGGACCCCAGAAACAACTTCTTTTTTTCTGCTTCCTCCTTACTCTTCCACCTTGTCTTCATGGCTAGAAATGTAGCTGGTGAGGCATTCTTATTTCTCATGCTTCTCTTTTGCTTTCTAAATTTTATCTCTGAAACACTAAGGGATTAGAGTTGCCTTAAGGATACTTTGAACCTTGGGGGTAAATTGGAGTGTCTCAGCTCTAAAAAAGACCTGTGCATGACAAGATGGATGTTGACCTTGAGAACTGACACCCAGTGGTAATCACTGGCCTTCAAGACCCCTCTACAAATGCCTTAGTCAGGGAGAGTGGACATCTCTTTTTCCCAGAAGCCACTTACCCTTCTTCAGTGGCTGAGGAATCTCTCCACCAACCTGACCTACTTTGGGGAGGTTCTTGTGGCTTGTAAATGTGTAGGAAATGAGGGCTATCTCCTTCCCACTCTGCTCTATGTTTCTCTCTTACCCTGAATGCTTCATGTGGTGGGGGATGGGGTGGGGAGGGCCACAAAAGTCCCTGCAGTCCACACTGTTTGGCTCTGCAGGTTCTCCACAATCATGAAGGCATATTTCCAGATAGAATTCTGGTTTTAAACTGTAGATAGAGCCTGAGAATTTGTAAAGGCTATTTGGACCAGATTGCATCTAGATCTCTAGCGTGTGGGTCTTCCCAATAAGCAACAACATCACCTAGGTTGGGGGACCATTTGAAAGATGACTGATGAGCAGTTAAACCCAAGTGAATTTAGGTTTTTAACCATAGTAATTGAGTGATACTTATGACTTTTGGGGAGCAAGCTTGACTTTATTTTATGGAATAGAAAGTTAGTCCTCATTCTTTGGACTTGATCTTTTCCTCTACGGGTGTAATAGGAGGTCCAATTAAAAATATTTCCCAATAGGATTTGATGTGTGGTGCCATATAGCTCACCTATTGTTTTCATCTTTTTAGTATCAGTACAACTTGCTGAACTGTTCATTTGGATGTAGAGGTCAGTTTTTCCCCATTTGTAAACAATGACTAATCAATTAGCAAAGTTCTCTATCATCTGAAAACATGGCCTATGTCTGATAGTTCTGATTTGGCACTCTCACACTGTCATCAGTGCAGTAATTTACTGAAGTTCCCAACATGCTGGGTGGAACCATAAAAAAACCACATGTTTTGTTGGTGAAGAATGGGTAAGTGACAGCAGTCCCATGTGATATGACTAGATATCATGGAGCTTTGAAACAAAATCGCAGATGAGAGATTCTTGAGAACCCACTTACTTTACACGGAGTCATTAGGAAATTTCTTTTGTAGATTGACAAGAAACAGTACAACAAGATCCTGGAACTCATCCAGAGTGGTGTGGCAGAGGGTGCCAAGCTGGAATGTGGAGGCAAAGGACTGGGCCGAAAGGGATTCTTCATAGAGCCCACGGTGTTTTCCAATGTCACCGATGATATGCGGATTGCCAAGGAGGAGGTATCCAATGTGGGGTTCTGACAAAAGCCACATCTTTCTGGAATGGTTTCCAGAGCACTTCTAGTACATGATATTCTAGCTTTAGCTCTTTATATTTTATATATATTCTGTAACAGCTATAAACATCACTATGTAAAATCTCACTTTCAAGAAAATGTTAAATCAAAAGGCAAGCAAGCTAGATGGAGGCCAGGTGACCTGCTAAATGATTGCAATTATTATTAGCCCAGAGGACAGTCACCATAGCCAATCATTGGCCTTAGTAATACACTTGCAACAGGTCTGTTCCTTCAGATGTAGGTTACTAAGCTGTTCCCCAGGAAGGAGAAGACACCCAAGTATCCTCACGTTCATGCGAGAGAGGAACCAGGAGCACATCAGCCAACAGTCCAGACCAGCAGTTCTGAGATCTGGAGCAGTGTCTGGAGAATCATGGAGAAGGCAGTTTTAACAGTAGAATCAAGTGATTCCAGGGAGGGTGGAGGAGTCAGGGTCCTGAACAAACTCTAAGGCTAGACACGTGTACAATCCTATTCTGCCAAAGGTTATTTTACAGTTCTGTGCTGCTAAGCTGAAATGAAGTTTAAATAATGAAAGCAGAACAAACTTGTTTTGCAATGTGGAAAGCAGTTGTAAAGGTGCTGGCAAAGCAGCCCTGTGTTGGGTCAAATGATTTTGTTGCAGATCTTTGGCCCTGTTCAGGAGATTCTGAGGTTTAAGACAATGGATGAAGTGATCGAAAGAGCCAATAACTCAGACTTTGGACTTGTGGCAGCTGTCTTCACTAATGACATCAACAAGGCCCTCACGGTGTCTTCTGCAATGCAGGCGGGGACTGTTTGGTAAGATCAGAGTCAGCGTCATTGTTCTAGCCGTAACACATGCCAGTGGCTGTGTGGGGACCTCATAATCTCCAGAACCTGGGTGAAGTAAGCACATTCTCTGGGGGGATGGGAATACCAAAGGCAAGGAGACTCCCCCCCCCCGAGAATGGATATATACCCATTCCTGGCCAGATCGGGAAATCAAAGCAAATTTTAGATTAAAGATGTTTCGTATGTTAAAAAAAAAAAAAAAAAAAGGAATTAAAAAAAATAAAACTTTTAAAGGAAATACTATGCCAGTGGTACTATTTCTGTGCAAGTGGAATTCAGCACTAACGGTACTATGTTTTCTTCCCTTAGGATCAATTGTTACAATGCCTTAAATGCCCAGAGCCCCTTTGGGGGATTCAAGATGTCTGGAAATGGGAGAGAAATGTAAGTGTCCAAAGTTGCTGGTGCCTGCAGAGAAATAGGGATTGCAGATACCAGCATAGAGGAGTAGTCACACAATTGTTGATTTCTCTTACCCTCATCCATTCATTAAACAAACATTTTGTTGAGCACATACTTCTATAGGCTAAGCATTGTACTACATGCTACAAAGATGACTAGAACACAGCTCCCTTACCTTAAGTGGCAATGGAGAAAAATTAATGCACCATCTATTTCATATAATAAGGTCTATTTTATTAATAGAAGCGTGTCACACATCTTGCAAGTACTGAGGAAAGAATCCATTAATTTTTTCACAGAACAAATAACATTTCAGTTTTGGAGGGTGGGGGGCAGTCCTCCCATGCAGAGGGAGTAGCAGGAACACAGGCATGAAGACACAGCAAATTCAGAGCGTCCCAGAGTTTGGTGTGTTTGAAACAAAGGTCACCAACTGGCAGCCCAAGGGCAAATCTGGCCTGCAGAAATGTTTTGTTTTGCCTCACAACATTTTAAAATCTTTAACTGGCATTCAAAAATGAAGAGGCTCTCCATAAAATCTAGATTTCTTGCTTATTTTCATTCCCCCATAGCAAAATCACTACAGCTGTGAGCTCTGGAATCTGTTTCTTTCCCCACCACTCCTGTGGCTTCTGGGGGCTGAATATTGGTGGTCATTCATTTTACACGTACCCAGTCCACTGGCTCATGTCACCTGCTTGGCCTCTGTAGATTCTCTGAGTCTGGGACCACAGGTTTGGACATAAGATGACCAGAAGGGGCTTGCTGAAGACACAAGTGGGAAGGGTGGCTGGAACCCAGTCACAGAGGGCTTAAGTGTTCTATGGGAGCTGAGGAGATATCAAAGGACTTCAGGCCAAAATTTCTGGCATATAGAGGATGTTCTGGCAAAGACTAGAGGAGGAAGAGCGGTTACAAGTATTTTACAATAGCCATGATAGATATCATTAATTAAATGCCTGCTCTGTATTTGGTTTTATGTTAGCTTCTTTCCTAACATTGTCTCATTCGACTTTCACGATGATGAAATGGAAGTGATACGCTCAACCCCTCATATCCACATGGTCTGGACGGGGAACTGAGGCTTACAGTAGTTAAGCAGCTTGTCCAGGTCACCCAGCCAGTAAGTGGCAGACGTGAGGTTTGAACGTAGGTTTCAAGTGGCTCCCATGATATCCAGCCAAGGAAGCAGGCAGGCCAGGTACAGACAGTCTTCAGGGATCAGATCAGAGTGGGGAAGAGTCCTCCTGAAAAGCAAAGGACCTGAAAAATGGGACTGTAACAAAGAAAACCTACACTCAAGGGGATTTTATTTGCAGCCTTCATATATAAATGGATTTTCTTAAGATTTATTTATTTTTGAGAGAGTGAGCAGGGGAGGGACAGAGTGGGAAGGGGACAGAGGATCCCCAAAGCAGGCTCTGTGTTGACAGCAGTGAGCCTGATGTGGAGCTCAAACCCACGAGCTCTGAGATGGTGACCTGATATGAAGTCGGACACTCAACTGACTAAACCACCCAGGTGCCCTTATAAATGGATTTTTTGAGCAGCATTCCAAGGGTAAATGATAGCCAGGGTTGTTCTAAGCTGATGCACCCCCTCCCCCCATCCAAAAAAAATTTTTTCCTCCTTTTGAAAGCAGCTGGTTCCATGTTTTTAAAATCCTGTGATACACAAGAGGAGACCTCTTCCATGTCCGTTTCCCTCTGCCACTCTTAAATGCATCCTTGTGTGAGTAAATGCTTAGTCCATAATCAGTCTACTAAAAGTATTGAGCCATATACCATGTGCAAAGCGTTGTGCTTGACCTGTGGGGGAAGATGTGGCTCATTAAGGCACTAGAAATTTTGCTGGATAAATTTAATCTACAACATTGAAAGAATCCAAAGAATTCCAGAAAAGACTGTAAAGTTATAGTGGAGTTTAGGGATGGGGGGAGATCCTTGTGAACTGTAGAAGTCTGGAAAACCTTTAGATACGATCAAATATGAAGACTTGAATTGACCTATAAAGGAGAGGAACATTTGACTAGACAGAGAGAGGGAAGTATGTTTGCAGGGTTAAGGGGTCAAGCAAGGTACAGTGGGGAAAGAGTGAGTAGAGGCATTGGGGGAGAAAGAAGTGTGGTTTTTGCGACCAAGTACAGTGAACCCATAAGACCAGTGCAGAGGATTTACATGCTTCACATACTTTAGCTGGTCATTTCTAGCCCTTGGCCATTCCACTGTAAGTCAGGCATAGCTTTGAGACGAAGAGTAGAGTTTCTGGTATCACATTGCTTCAGAGATGGATGCTGGCTCTACCACTTAACACCTGTGCAACCTTGGACAAATCACTTAATCTCACTAAACCTCTGTTTCCTCATCTATAAAATGGGCGTAATCACCGCACCTACCCCAAAAGGTTTCTGTGAAGATTAAATGGTAGGACTGAGTATCCCAGACATCCAGACCTTCTGAAATGTTAGCTGCTGTCATCACTGTTGGTCAAGTAGATGAGTGCTATGGAGGTGATCCTTCTTTTTCTTAATACATGTCTTAGCTCGGAAGTGTGGCAGAACTTTTCCTGAGTTCCAGCTAGTATCATCAGCTTACGCTCTATCTCTGGAAATGCCAGGGAGAGGTGGCTCCTGCCCGAACCTTGTTTCTGGCCTTCAGTACTTCCCACTTGCTTTACAGCCAGAACCAGAATTGTTTGCTCAGTTATTGGTATTTTTTCAGCTTTTATAAAGTCTTCATGTGCTCCAGGTATCTCTTCTTAACTTGCTTATGGCCTTAACGTTCTGCTTCCACTTCTCAAGATGTATTCAGCCTGTCCTTTCATGTACTGCTTCTGTGTTTGTGCTTTCCACGCCTCCGAAATGTTGGGGCAGTCACTGGCTCTGGGAATGCTGCTCACGCTGTTTTGCTACAGATCACTGAGAGAGTGAATCATGAGCATAAAGTATAATAAATAATCACTGGTTGATGGAGCCTGTCCCAGGCTAGCCCTGGCCCTCAGCATGGGCAGGATGAAGGCTGGTGACATTGTCCAGGTCTAGTCTGTCCCCATTAGAAACCTTCCCCTCCCCTGGAAAGATGGTCCAGAGAATGGTTTGGCTGTGTCAGAACCACACAGAGGACAGTGGCCCAGGAGACTGAAAAGCAGCCTTTCTCAACTTGTCTTCCTGGTGCTATAATGATTTGGCCTTCCCAGTGCAGTTAAAAAATAATTAGGAAACAGCGCCCTTTGATGAGACTCCCTTCATCTTGTCTAAATTATATGATTCTTTGTCCCTACTTGCTCCCAAAACGTGGGGTTTTTTTCCTTCTTTAAATGACGTAGAGTGGTCACAAAGGTTTCAAGTCAACGAACCCGGCCTCTCATGGTCCCCCATTCTTGCTTCTCACTTAAAACTCCACTTACCTTCTTCTGGACAGTAGTGTTTATCTCATGGCCTTGCAAACTTCATGTGGCTCTGGTTCCTGGCCCCTCCTTGCCCACTTGTAAGAGACACAGAGAAGAGAAGTAGCACCTTCTAGAGACAAACTCCAAGGAGAGCTGTGGGAACCCCTGAGGGTTCCCACCACCCCCCACACAGAGAGCTGTGGAGGACTGCCCTCTACAGGTTACCTGATAGGCTGGCCACCGATTCCCAGGGCTGGAGAGAGGGCCAAGCTCACCTCAATTCTGGCCTGCAGCTACCCCTCCCCCCCCCCTTTCATTCTTCCTGTCCTCTCCCTTACTCCTCATTTAAGCTTCCCTGAGACAAGCTATAAAATACATGTCACAAACTAAGGGGGTGGAAGGAAAGCTGTGAGCCTCAACATTTTAAAAACTAAGGACACAGCTTTGAAGATGAGAAGCATTATTAGGATATTCTAAATCGGGGCTTCCCAAGTTTGCATCACAGCATGCATGTGCACCAAAAGTCACCTGCAGTCAGAGAAGGGGCTTGCTGCGCATGCCTATATGGGAACCCCCTCTCTAGTAAGTCTGGGCGAGGGCTGAGGGGCTGCAGTGTTAACAGGCTTCTGGAATGATTCTGATGCAGGCGATCTGGAGACCCTGCTCTGAACGATGCTGCTGTAGGAGGGAAAAGAGCAGGGAAAGATACATCCTAAACAGAAATCCCTTTTTGTTTTAGGAGTGATTTTCTAAAATGTCTGGCTGAGAGACCCCAAAATGTAACATCTTACCTTACCTGTAGGTAGGCCAAGTTTGGTTCATGTTAGGGAATATAGCCTAGTCTGGTTCAGAAGTAGGGATACAGGCATCTCAGTGTGCCTGAGCCCCGACACACTGTGGAGCCATGAAGGCGACCACGACCACACAGAGAGATCAATGACAATGTGTCTGCCTTTGCCCTGTTGTGTGGTTGAAGCTTCCTTCACCGTGGAACCCTGTGTGCCACAGAATTTAACTGGATTAAGCAAATTTGAGAGAAAAACCCTGGAATGAGGTGGTCAAATAGCTCTGAGAAGCTTGGGGGCTCTCAGAGACTTTACAGCAGTGTTTCTCAAAGGGTGGCTCAAATAATAACCTGCAGCATAATCTCTTGGGTTCCTCCCCAGACCTACTGAGACAGAAGCTTTGGTGGGATGGTCAGGAATCTACAACGAAGCAAGCTCCAAAGGTGATCCTTACGTTTGCTGGGGTTCAGGAACTGCTGCCTGTGAGGTGACAGGGCACCAGAAGGGTGGGAGTGGTGGCTCGCCTGGAGTCATACAGCCACTTAATGGCAGAGCTGAGCTGGCATTCCCCAGCTCCAGGTGTTCTGGCAGATTCGAGCCCACTCCTCATTCTCAGAGTGGGCTGTGTGTGGACCATGGTGGCAGACGGCTGCCCCAGGACCTAGGGGAAGAGCTCCTCCAGTCCGGGACGGTTTTCCATGGCATCACGCACCCAAAGATTATGGGACCCAACAGCCACACTCGAAGGCGACCATACCAGCACGCTTCTGACTCTAGACTTTCTTACATTTGTCACAACCTACTTAGAGGTCTGAGGGGGAGGACAGTGGTTCAGGGTCTGCCCCATGTGCGTGCACAAGTCAGAAAACAAGAAGGGAGTAACCTCACTTCAAACAGGAGGCAGATGATGTCTGTGATGAAGAGACACTTTCGGAATTGCCCAAGGGCAGGAAAAAGTCCAGAAAGAGCCAGAGCTGAGCTGGTAATAAAGACTCAGGGCCTGAAAAGAGCTAATGAGGGAATCTTATACTGAATGGCACGGGACAGTCCCAAATTTATCCTCATTCCTGTAAGCAAGATGGCCAATGCAGATAAGAGAATAGCGCACATGTCCTGGTCTCTCCTTGGCTGCCTCTGATGTCCTGCTGGGGAGGGGGTGGCCGTAACAACTCAGGTGACCTTGGTGCTGGGAGTTGCTGCTGCCAAAGCGATTGGAGCCTTGTGAGGGCATGGGAATTCCTGGAAGGAAGCAGAGTGAATCGTTTCTTGGTTGTTAAGCCCAGTTACTGTAATGTATCTTGTACACATGACTGTTTCTTAAAGACAGCCTTTATTAATATTTTCTTATTCAAATACATCTCTAAGTGTTCTTTTATTTTTTCCTGGCAGAGGCGATATATCCACCCGGATAGAGGGGGTGGGGAAAAGCCTTCCTCCCTTCCTCCCTTCCTCCCTTCCTCCCTTCCTTCCTTCCTTCCTTCCTTCCTTCCACAAGTGCTGTATTTGAGCCTGAGCTGTAGGCTGTACTCTAGGCTTGGCAGTGGGGGGGGCGGGGTGGGGGGCAGAAAGCAGGATCAGTAAGATACAGCTCCATGGGAGGGGACAGATGCTCAGGCAGCCCCGTTGCAGGTGACGGGGCTGTGGTAGAGGCTGTGAACACGGAGGAGGGAGGAGCTCTTAGGAGAGAGCCAGGAGAAGCATCACAGAGAAGTGACTTTAAAAAGAATAGAAGAAAAAAAGTTGAACTTTTTTTACGGAAAAAAAATAGAATGTGCTTGATTTTACAATGAGATTTAAAAAAAAGCAGGGAAAGGGCAGTGACAATGAAGTGAAATGAGAAGGGAATACAGACAGGTGAAAAAAGGAACATTGTGGCCAGGAGATGTGGCCACACCCCAGCATCCTGAAGACAGTGGTTGGAGACCCAAGTTGAGTGACTGGAGGGCTGGGAAGGGCTGTATCTCCTGTCCCCACCGAGGCAGGTGACCCAGTTCCCAGTCAGTAAACGTTTCCCCGGAGTCTTGGGGGACCAGCTGACTACCACTTCCTTTTCTGTCAGTTATTTTGATTTCCTGCCTCTTTGCCCTTACTCTGTGGGCATGTGGGCAGCTTGTATCAGGATTGTTTTTAAGCGTTGCAGGTGATCCGTGCTCTTCCCTGGTGAGCCTTTAGGTCTTCCTTTCCATTTGTTAAGTCTAAGGTCCAGTGAAAAGGAATTTAGAACATCAGACAGAGGGGATCCCAGCCCGGAAATCTCATGCTTTTCTTTCAGCTAAAGTAGACTAGATCTCTAGGGGAGCAACTGGAAAACACACATGAGGGGGTGTCCAGTGGCAGGAGCAGGTTTTAGAGGAGGAAGGCACACCATCGTCCCCAGGAGCCATTGCTGCCTGCGGTAGAGACGCGGCGGCAGAGACCTGGGCCTGGTCCGCTGCTGTCCACGGTGTCCACCCAGGGGCACAGTTCAGGGCCTGTGTGACCGCTGACCCAGGCTAATCCACATGCCTGTTTCTCTGAGTAGGTGGCAGTGCTGCACCCTTCTGTGCAATGTTGTGGAGACAATCAGTCTTTGCCGTCAAGAAACGGTTACTGCTCAGGATATGACAGTTCTCTGTGCTCCTCAGAGGAGAGCTGGGCTGTCCACTCATCAGACATTTCTACATGGAAACCCAGGGCCTGCTGTTAGCAGGTGATAAACCTCCCCTTCTCGGGACTCTTGCCGTCCCTCAGGCCGGGCCGCCCAGCCCTCTGGTGTCTGATACTGCCTATTTCTGCCTTTTAGGGGGGAGTTTGGCTTGCGAGAGTACTCGGAGGTGAAGACGGTGACAGTAAAGATCCCTCAGAAGAACTCCTAAGAAGGCCAAGGGGGAAGGTGGAGGCCATCCCGCAGGACTCTCCCTCTCTGCTCTCCCTGGGGGGCCCGGCTCTCAGGAATCCAAAGTCCATACTTGGTCCTTATTTAAAGTGAAATAATGACATGTAGGCCAGGCCAGTCAGTGGGTAATGAAAGCAGACCATGTGGGCACCATTTCCTGGCACTCTGTAAGGGTTCACCTGAATAATACCAAATACTGGGGAAAGGGGACGGAGAGCAGAGGAGTAGCTGTCAGGGACTTCGATCTCTCCAGAGGGATGGGCTGGCGCCTTTTGTCACAAAGAACTTTCTTCCTGAGGGAAGGTTGTCCTTCCATTGTCTTCATTTTCCCCTTTCCAGCCTCTCTCTGCTCACCCATCCCTCCCACCCCTCCAAGGAGATCTCAGCTGAGCTCATTTGGGGCAGATGTTTGGGCCGGGAACAATTTTCCAAGGTTTTGCAGCCAAATTACCATTTCATGTTATCCACTTCTTCAAAGCAAAACATGAAATGGTTTTAGTTAGAGCCAGACCAGACTGAAAATGCCAGGAGCTGGTACACTGCAGATGTACCAAGAAGCAAGAACTGGGGATGTTCCTGACCCAGTCTGGCTTTCTTACATCCATAAATAACACGAGCAAAAGAGCAGGAAGATGGAGATCTGGAGATCATCCTATGTAGTTCACAACTTCTGATCTGGCTGCTTGGCTTTAGGGCGTGTGGGTGCGCGTGTGTTTACTTCCTTCTGGGTGATTCTGGAATAAGGTGGGGGCAGGGGGGGTTGTTTTTCATAGATTGATAAGATCTTTTTCCAAAGCTTATCTTAACAACCCAGAAATGAATGGCTGGGCTCAAGAATTTGGTAAAAGGTAATGCTGGGGGCCTTGCAGAAATAATTTCATTTTCAGTACTGGCTGACAATTCTTACTAAGTGAATTATCTCTGCAGTTGGACTCTTCAGCCTCTGTCCCCCGCCCCCCATTGCCCCAGCACTGCTACTCCCAGTGCTCTGGCTGTCACTTTGGCCTATCGTGCCCTAAATCCACTGGCAGTAACCCTGGAGAACCTGAGCAAGCCTGCAGATTCCGTGTCACTCGCAGACTTGCAGCGTGCCACGATTGCCACGCTCCACCAGACCTCCGCCGACTCATCCAGCGGCTCGTCCACGTCCACGCAGCATTTTCCCTCCCAGCCTCCCCAGGAGCCTCCCGAGGGGGAGGCACCAAGCGGTGCCCCTCCCTCCCCTCCAGTCACACCCTCCTCTCCTGCTTTCCAACGCATCCACCGCATCCACCGGTTGATGGACAGCATCACCTTCCTTTCCTCCTTCCGCTTTCCTGGCTGCCGAAGTCAGTCCGGTCTGTAACGTAGATGGAGATCATTTATTTAAAAGTACCAAACATAGCCTAGAGTACATGGAATATGGCCAACACATATATAGCCTTCTGTAGTTAATGGGTTTCTGCTTTCTAACCATCCCGGGTTTCTATTTATAAGTCTTGTCTATTCATGATGTTTAAAAGAAATCCCTCCTCGCTGTTATTTACGAACGGCAGTGCATTCAGTGGCCCGATGCCTTGAGAGATGCCACATCTCTGAGCCCTTCCATGTGACTGTCATGCTCTCCTTATAGCTTGTGTCCAAGTGAACATATCCATTAACCAGCTAGTTACCTTTCAACTGCAGTATAGAATGTGAAAATGAAGATTTATTTCTTTTAATTTACTTAAAAAGAAACCTCTGTGCTAGCAATAAAGCATTTATATTGTGTACTCCTTGGGGTTATTTGGCTGTGTTTATAAATCTTTGTGTCATACTGAGTACACTTGGGTCCTTCTCTCAGTGGCTGGGGCTTTCAGCTGGGCTGTTTTCTCTGGTTACTGACCAGAAGTCTGGGCGAGTATATTTACAGAATACAGTAAAGTGAACAAGACCCTTGTTTTCTGACACAATTCAGAATTGGTGTATACATACAGTTTTGTGTGGCAAACAAGTATAATCATTTATGAAGCCTAGGAAATGACTTCATTCAAAAGAGCCCCCACGAAAGCTAAAACGCAAAGGAGCCTCGGGGCCTCATCCTCGCCGTCACGGCTACATGACAGAGCTCGCGTTGCTGATGGTATTTGGCAGTGGTTTTATTTTTATTTACTGTGGTGCAATGAAGTCAAAAGCTGACAACCTGACGCAGTATTTTGGCAGCTGTAAGAAGGAAGCTGTGAATGGTGACTGTATTACCGGCTAGAGTTTGTTTGCTCTGCATTCTCAGAGTTGAGCTTTGGGGGAGTGCTTTCCACTCTTCAGACCTGCACGTCCCCTCCTTCCAACGCTTGGAATCTTCACCTGAGCCCTAGTCATGTGAGACAAAACAAAAACTGATGACTTGGCCACAAAGGGGATCAGACTGGGTGGAGAGTCGTGCTGCTCTCTGCTGAGATCTCGTCCCTCAGAGGAGGAAACTGAACCTGGGGAGCGCAGTCCCCAGGGCACTGGGGTGTATTCTGAAATATAAGATGCAGGCTCCCTATGAATCTACTTCATGTTCATTACTTTCAGTCACCAGGAAGAAAATGAGAACCAGATGGGCATAGAGTCATCATTGAAAAGTCCTTTGGAAGCTGGCACTGTAGAGCTTCTAGATAATGGGAATCCAGAATAAGATAGACATAATTTGAAGGTTCTTCAAAGCATAAAGATCTTCAAACCTCATCCCTTTATGGTATCAATATAAAGGCAAATAAAGACAGCATTACAAATGTCAGTAATGAAGCTAATACAGAGACACTCAATCCTTGTCATCACCACTGTATGTTTTTTTTACTGTTAATCCCTGAGCTTTCCATTATACCTTTTCCTCCAAAACACTCTCAGCGCCTTTGTATTGATGATCTCATTCTTTTTCATGACATTTTAGACCCTAAAGGGCAAGAAAATCATGAGGTAGGGACTAAAGAACAGAGTAAGTACACTAGACTACAGTAAAACAAGAAGATGCCCAAGAAAAGAGGACACTCCAGGAGAAGCTAGCGGAAGAGGTGGGCTTTGATCTGGGCTTGTGGAAGGAGTGCAATTCCAGTAGGCAGGGGAGTGAGAAGAAGGAGTCCTTGGTAAAAGCAGTAATCTGCACAGGCGCAGAGGTGAGGCAGAGGTATGCTCTTGTGATTGTGAGGAGATGGGAGTCATTGAGATTGTGGAGGGCCCTGAGGGTCAGCCAGAGCTCCAGGTACTGTAGTAGAAAATGGGGTCCCTGGTGGTATGGGGGCTGGAGACTGACAGAGCGGTGGTTAGAACATGCTGGTCTGGAACAGAGAGGATGGCAGAGAAGCAGACTGGTTACAGGATGAGTGTGGTGTTATCCCAGCTTGGTCAGGGGATGGAAAGGGAGGAAACAAATCAGTGCGGAAGTCACAAGAACTCAGTGAATGAATAGGAAAGAAGGAAAAGTAAATGAGTACATCTTCAAGCCCGGATGACAAGGAAATGGCAGTGCCATCAGTGCAGAAGTTGAAACATGGAACAAAGTTTTAGGGAAAGATCTTGACATCAGGCTTTGGACATGTAATTTTGAAGGTGATGAAGGAATATCCAGCCAGAGGAGCAGGCAGGTGGAGATAAGAGATTGGAACCTGGCCCGGGAGACTGAACTGGGGCATGACTATGAAAGCGATGGTTCTGAGAATGCAAGAATAGAAACAACCAGGGCCAAGGAGGAGCCGAGTGAAAAAAATGGGAGGCAGCAGTCAGAGAACTGGGAGGAAACCTTGTAGTCCCCAGAAACCCAGGGGAGAGAGAGTTCAAGGAGGGCAGGCAGCCAAAAGCTTGAGAGCCTGATGGTTTGAGGAGCCCCACGTTAAGGGATTCTGAATTTATCTCTTCATTTACAAAGTGGAGGCTGGTGGTGGCCGTCAGTTGAGAGATGTGATAAGCAGCCACTGCCACGCACACGCTTCATGCCGTGAGCCGGGAGGCCTCTCAGAGGTCCACGGTGCTCAGCAGCCAGCAGAGCCCCCGCCTCTCCTGAGCCGTGGTGCGGGCTCGTAACCAAGCAGCCAGTGTCTGTCTATGCCTGCCCTGCCCTGCTCTGCTCCATCCTGCTCCGCGCTCTTGTCTGCCCTAGAGCCCCCTGGAAACAGAGGATGTGAGCTCCCATTCGATACTTGCCCCCTTTGATTAGAAGAAACTAGAGCTGGATTAGCTGGCTGAGGTCAGGAGGGGGAGAATGGCCTTGGAACAAGTGTCCAAAAGTGGGTAGAGCTGAGGAAGGCCTAGAGAGGAGGCATAGTGGGACTGTTGGGGAAAGTCTCCTCACAGTTTTAGTGCCATCCTGGCTGCATTCTCTGCAGCTGAGGGCAGAACAAATGTCCATTGCCAGTTACGTGTATTTATGTAATTATTAGTTTTTCTAGGGTATTTTTTGGGAGAGGGCTGTTGACAAATATCCCCAAGATATTTAAAGTCAATCACAGTGCTTGAAATACACTAGGAATAATAGAAACAATTACAAAATCACATGAATTAAAAATGGGATGAAAAGAAAACAACAGTGGGAAACAAGTGCAGCCAGAATGAGGCTGGAAAATAACACATTCTACAAGGTGCACTCACTGTTTGTAGGGGTCGCTGTTAATCCGATCAGGAAAGAGCTAACACTGCAGACCACTGACCCTAAGAAACCACTCCCCTGTCCTCCATCACCTTCCCTCCACAAATGTTTATGACGCCAGGCATTGGCATGGATGCTGGGGCGCAAAGCCAGCCAGGCACAGCTCCTACCTTGTGAAGCTTCCAGTCTAACAGGATAACCATAACTGTGGGACGTCTGCTTTGCTCTCTCATTGTAACTCCTTGCCGGGCACATACATCCAGTTTATGGACGGATCACACAGACCCTTTCTCACATCGTCTTGTTGGTAATCCAGAGTGACGGCCAACTAGCGATGCGGTGTGGGGAAAAGCACGTTGCATGAGAGGGTCAGAAAAGTGATCAGCAGCCCTCCTTTGTAGTCCCTTTACAGGAAGTTGTGTGTGTCTTTGGGGAAGTCCCTTCACTTAGGTGGGCCTCGCCCCATGCTGTGCAGGGATGAAACATCATGAATGGCCAGTTTCTTCGGTTGCTCTGAAGCATCATGCACACACACAGCTCTAAGCTACGAAAAGTAATAACAAAGTGACCCTGTTGCTTTGCTGACCAATCTGTAGGACACCAGAATTTGTCATTTCTCACTCAGCTTTAAGGCCACCACCCAGACCCTGACTCTCTAGAGTGGGATTCCTCGGGTCTCCGGGGAGGCTGCCTTGCCTGGAGTTGGGCCACACGTGCAGCCCTCGAGCCAGCTAGGACTGAGGGGGATGCACGTAGCTCCGGCCATTCCCCAGATTTCGGTCCTGTGTATTCGACACATTGTTCAGACGCCGCGTGGGGTGATGACGAGGCCTGCAGGCTCTGGCTGGACTGCCGGTGCCTCCCCGAATGTGTCACACAACAACTGCTCCTCAGTGGTGCTGGCTGGGAGTGAGAGCATGGGAAAGTCCAGTCCAGAACGGCATGAGCCCTCTTCCTAAACACGTACATGGTCTAATTCTCACTTGGTTATTGGCCAGATTAACAGGAAGATCAGCTTGCCATGTAGCCTTTGATGTGAAACTGCTTAGATAATGTTTCCTTTGGCCATTTATCTATGTAGCAAGGAGGAACCTGAAACCAGCCCAGCCTGGGCCCCCTTCCTGCTGGAGCATGAGCGCCTCTTCATGGTTTTAAGGTCTTTGAGCCTTGCTTTTTTGGTTTGTTTCTCAAGAGCAGGTCCCTGTCCCTCCTCTCCTTCTCCCAAAATAGATGTTATTATCAAGTGGGCTCGAGTTGCCGAATTTCTTTTATGAAGCGGTTTCCCCAGTCTGCTTCAGAGATGTGCCATAGGCTTCCTATTTTATGTTATGAGCAGGATAAAAAGTACTGTAAGCCCAAGCACTCGTGAGCTGCAAAGAATAGAGACTCCTCCAGGCGCCATCCCATCTGGAGCCAAACACAGTGATTCCAGGGCTCTGAGAAGACCTCTTCTAATTCCAAGCAGATACATCCAATTTATGGAAGGATAATGTAGAACGTTTCCCAGTTCCTCTTGGTTGGTGACCTAGAGGGAGAACTTTCAGAGATTCCCATGAGAGCCAAGCAGCAATGAACAAGCACCCATCGTGCTTCTTAAGTTTGCCAGAGTTTGGCAAACCCAAGGGAAGTTTTGTTGGTTAAACAGCTGAGATCTCAGTCTCCATTTCCCAAGTTAGGTTCATTCATAAACAACACAGAATTCGAGTAAAATTGGATAAATTCCAGATGCCACTTGTGAATACAATTAGCTCATGTTCCCTAGTGGCCCTGAGGGAGGTGTGATGGCCACAAACACTCTCGGAGGCTGCTGCAATGTCCACTCCCAGCCCTTAATTGTGTGTGCCTTGCCAAAGAGAGGTGGGGACAGGAGCTTGTCAGACAAAGGCTGGGGACCACGGGTGTGTGTGTGTGTGTGTGTGTACATGATATCCACCCACCACATGACTACTCTTTTAAGTTCAGATCTGACATACTCTGATTCCAGGAATTGGAGTTAGTAACTGTTAGTAACAGTTATGCTAGTAACATAAAGAGATTCCCAGCGGGCAAAGCAGCAAAATTCTAGAGTGTTCCACCTCTCACTAGCTGTGTGCTTTGGAAAATTTGTTAACTATCCAAGCTCTCAGTTTCCTCACCTGGAAAATGGGGGTAATAAAATTACCTACCTCACACAGTTGTCATGAGAGTGGAATAAGAGATGTGTGTAAAATGCTTACTTAGGTCCACTGTTAGGGCTCAAAAAAATGGCAGCGATGAATAAAGATGAATAAACAAATCCATAGTCAGGAGAGCTCTAGTCCCATAGAGGTCATAAATTTCACAGTCCCTTAGGTTCAGTCTAGCACATCCATGGCTTTGAGCTCCCATGCAGAAGCCAGGCAGGAGGACACCTGTACTCTGGTGGCCTTAAATAGTGGCATTGGAACCACTCTGGTGAATGCTGGAAGGATGGCAGGATAGAATCATTTAAAATCACATGTCTGTGACCAGTCAGTTCTATTCTGCATGCCCTGTCACCAAGATCTAGAGATTGTGTCCCACAGAAGATGTGGTTCCAGTTCCCATTTGTTTAAAAGAACAGGTAGCAAGTGGGGCCGTGTTGGTGAAGGAGGCAATTACTAACTCAGAAGAGGCTTTTGCTGCCTTGTGCTAAGTGTTTGCTATGTTGAGGTTATTATTACAACATTATTGTTGTTGTTATCCTTGCTTCCAATAACATTGGGGTAGGGGTTTTGCCTAGGTGTGCTAGAGGGAGTCACCTGCCTGTTTGAACACTTAAACTGAAGCCCAGGTTCTCAGGAAGGCGATGGTAACACCCCTGGAAGGGCATTAACTGTGGGAAGACCTCACCTCTCCCCAGAGCTACAAAATGTGACTCTGAAATTCTAGGCCCTTTCGGAGGAGAGGAGCGGGGGCTGCTTTGGCCCAGATGTTGAAAACAAGAACGCTCTCCCAAGCAGAGGCCTTGGTACAATCAGCTAAGCCTAAAGGACCGCAGAAAACAAAACTGAAAACTGCCCAGAACACTTTCTTCTGTTTGTCTGTTTCATTCCCACAAGAAACTGTTATTCTTCCCAACTAGTTACAAGGCTTGCCCACAAGAAGAATAGATAACCTTAAAAAACTTAAGGAAAATAAAACCACCCTGGAAATTCACTCAATCCCAAGGGCCATGGTGACCCAGGATTCTGATTTGGCTTTTTTTTTTTCTTTTTTTTCATTTCTCGCTCAAAGATAACAAACTAATGTGCAAAGCCACATACATATTGGAAACACTTGTCCTTTATGTTTTTCCACTTACCCTCAGCGATATCAAGGACTTTGTAACAAATTAGCTTGTCAGGAATTCTTTTCAGGAAACTAAACCACAGTTTTAGTCTTGTCTATTCAACACATTGTTCAGAAATGTTTTGGTAACCTTTAAAGCCCTACTCTAGGAGAGAAGTTCCCATACCCTCCAATTAAATTCTTTCCTATTTTGAAGGTCGTTAAGACTTTGGAAGATGTGCTTATACGTGAGTTTGAGTCCCACATCCATGTCCTCAGCTGAGGAAGACAGGAAGGTCCCCGCAGCCACCAAACTGTGCAGGGCCAGGGCTCTCCATGGTCAGGAAGGAGAGCCCGGGGGTGTTGGACACAGCTACTCACTAGGGAAGGTTCACTGGTGGGTGGATGCCAAGGTGTGAACAGATCTGAAGGGCTGAGGGCAGAGGATTCATCCAAGGAAAGCCTGTGAAAAAACCTGAAGTTTGCAGTTGGTCCTCAATGCCCCAACCTACCACATATGGTCCTCTCACCCTCATTAAAATCTGGTCACCGGCAACTGTTTTCCAAAGGGGAAGTTGTATTTTCTAGTGCCTATCGTTGAAGATACAGATTTAGCCAGAAAGGGAAGATTTAGACAGGGTTATGTAATGGGATTTTAAGAGTTAAAGGGGACCTTTGAGATTATCCAGTCTAATACCTTCATTTGACAGATGTAGAAAATGAGCCAAAGAGAGAAATGACTTCCACACGGTAAATAAACCTTTCAGCCCAGAACTTCAGTCCGATGCTTTTTCTCCTCTACCACCTGGGATAGAATTTTTGGAAACTTGTTATACTGAATCCCCAATCTTACTTTACAGAAGTAAAACATAGCCATTAATTGCAAATGTTTCCAGAAGGGTTCAAGCAGAGTCTTTTAATAGAACACATTAGCCCATTAGTACCCACTAAACACATCATCACTCAGTTTCCCAGATCAGCTTAAAGAAAGCAGGGTTTGAAGGGCGAGGGAGCTGAGATGAGGAAAGTCTTTCTTGCATAGAGAAGTAGAATGAAGAGGGAAACACGCTGGGGGCCGCAGCAGGGTGAGGGTGAGGGTGTCATGGTGTGGAGATCTGATTTTCTTGCTGTTTATGCTTCTGAGCAACAGTGTGACTTGGCCCCATCCTGGCCCCTCTCAGAGCTTAGTTTTCTATCTGTAAATTACGGGTCGTGGGTGGGGAGAGGCAGGGGTCCTTGAACCTGGCATCAGACTCACTTTGGAGAATTGGTTAAAAACACTGCTCCATTTCCTCTGTGGCTATTTTGATTCAGTGGGACTGAGGTTTGGCCTGGAAATCTGTATGTGTGGTTTGTCTTGCTTTAAACGTGAATCGCTTCAGGTTATTACTGAACAGCTGTTTGCATGTGTTCGGTTTAAAGCTCAAACGTTAATCACACACGAAAAAGAAAGAGGATTTGTGTATTGGAAGATTTCCTTCCAAAGACTTGTCCTGGTAGTCCCCAGCCCTCTTTCCAGAAGCACACCCCTTATCGGTTTCTTGGTATCTTTCCCAAGATGCCATGGACATTGTTAACATGTGGCCCAAGTGACTGTGGTGCAGCTCGTCTCGAGACAGGCGTTGGGGGGACGGGGGTCTACTCCAGAGCCTCCTTACCCTGCAGATGAGGGAACTGAGGCTTAGACACAGCAAAACATCACGCCTCACGGAGCAGTAGGGCAATGACAGGCTCTCGTACACGGTGCTCTTACTTCCATGCTTGGCCTTTGCTGGTGTCCTTGTCTTGCTCACGGCCACTGCTGTCAGGGACGGGAGGGCTCTGGTGCGTCTTGGGTAGACAGGAGAGCTGAGTTCTCCCCGAGCATGGAGCCAGGCCAGGAAGGGCTTCTCCTGCACTAGAGGCCCAACTCCCGGCCATGGCTTCAGGGGTGCTGGGAGAAGACTGTGGGGATCCCAGCGCTTCCCCGGAGGGAAACTTGACAAGTAAAACCTGCCTCTCCCCAGCACCCAGGAAGACTCGAGCTCTGCTGTGGGTCCTGCCTCTTTCCCTCCTCTTCCCATCCTTTGTGGCACCCCAAATTTACGCATAGGGATTGTTTTTCCCAAAGCTGACCGATTTCAGATCTGAAAAACCGTCCCAGAAAAGGAGCTGGAAATTCTAGAGACGAAAGCGTCTTCGTTCCTGATACTTGAGTCAGTAATGGCCTTAAAGATCTCCCAGTAATGGTCCCAGCAACTGTCACTTCCACAGCCTTCTGCCCTTAGCTAATAAATAACACAGGGAAGCTTCACCAGGGGTCTGTTTCTGGACAAATTATCTTTTCAACACTCGGATCAGCTTACTTCATGGCTTGGTTGTTTCCTGTTTCTCAGCATCCAATTCAGTTGGCCTGCCTCGTAGCTGGCCGTGAGTCCGGCTTTGTGTGCGAGCATATGCGTGGCATCTTCTGAGGTCCTGAGGTCATGGTTCCTGCTCTGGAGCCCGAGGGGCAGCCCCCTGAGGCTGGAGGGCCCTGACTCGCAGGCCAGGCACCCGGGCTCTGGTCTCGGCCGTGTGCTGGCGCCCTGCCCTCAGCCGGCCAGCCTCCTCATCGGCAACGCTCCACTTCAGTCCCAGCACTACCCACTATGAATGAGGGGCTTGGCCAACCCTGTTTCGTTGATGGCGTTGAGATTGGAGAAGAAATCACAAGTGGCAGCACAGGATCCGGGGACCAGTCTCCTTCCAGGGGAGCAGGTAGAGTGTCTGTCGGGGCCCTCACCTGCCGGCCTCTGCCCAGCCACACATCTCCATTACCGCTGTCCTCCCTCCACTGTCTCCTCCACTAGCCCTGGCTGACCCGACAGCTATTGTTCCTAGCTCCTCTGGCACCTGCTCCCTCTTCCTGAACTCAACCCTGCTTCCCCGACTTCCCTTTTCCTTCTGTCCTTCCTTGATACTTTCAGCAGGATGACTGCTCCTTGCCTGAGAGCTAGGCGCTGTACTAGGTTCTGGGAACACCTAGAGGGTGGGAGGAGCTGGTCCTCTGAAGCCCACCTTCTAAGGTGGAAGCTAGAGAAATAAATCACTCACACTAATGCCATAGGATAAGTGCTGTACCAGGAAGAAGAAAAACTGCAGTGAGAAGGCAGAGGAGGGAAGTGGTCAATTTTGATAGGTGAGCAGGAGCTAGAATGAGTTTGGGGGGAGGGCGGTGGGGAGAATTTTATAGAGTAGGTGACATTGGAGTTTTTTAAATACCTCCCTGCTTCCACAGAGGATTTTAGAAGGGTGAATAAAGGGCAGGGACCAGAGAGTGAGAACATTCTGATTTTATTATGTAGCCATCTACATATCAGGCATTTTTTTTTTTAACTTGCTACATGGCTCACAGAGCATTCAGAGGTATGTCCAGAGCCCAGAATCTTACTTAGCCTCATACAGACTCCTTCTAGCACAGTAGCTTCTAGGGAAAAAAAACCAAAAAAACAAAGTGCAGATATAAGCAAGAAGAGAAAACCCAGAGTACCCGGGATCAGCCTCAGGAGGAAAACATCTGTCCATCAGGCAAGGGTAGATCCTAAGTGTATATAAGCAAAGCGGAACGTGCCTGTAGAGCCTCGAAGACTGATTTGGAAAAGCACAGAAAGGTGGCCAGGCATCGACGACAGCCAATAAAAATGATGGCTACCCAACTCTCCTCTGAAATGCTAATGGACCTTGTGAGGAGGAAGGTGGGGCATGTTTTGGGAGAGAGGCTCTTGAAGAGAAACTCAGTACAACAGTCTACTTGTCCTTTGCTCTGTGACCCTGATACACTGGTTTTGATGAAGGCTTCTCAAGTGTGCCAGGCTGGCGAGTGGACTGAAAGCCACAAGCTGCTCTTCTGGAATGCAGGAGGAGCAGCGAGTGAACAGAAGAGGAAGCTCCCTGCAGGTGGATCTCCACCCACAGATCTCAGCCCAGGATCCAGGGTGGAAACACGTTCCCAGGGTCACTGAAGAATGCAAGTCCCTCCATGGCAGCAACACCAGGCAAGTAGAATTCTGCCTGCTGTGGTCAGAACCTTTTATTTCATCAAGAGCCCCCGCAAGCCAGGCACTGCAGCAATAGCACCATATAAGTAAGACTTGGCTTCAACCCACAAAGCTTTCGTGGTTGCATTTATACTTCCGGGGCCTGCTTGCATATTGCCACACCAAATGACCTTAACGGAAAATAGGGGAACTTACTAGTTGAATTTAAACGTTTAAATTCGTTGTGTTCTAAGAATGACCTGATATTTAAAAAATGATCCTTGGGGCACCTGGGTGGCTCAGTCGGTTAAGCGGCCGACTTCGGCTCAGGTCACGATCTCGCGGTCCGTGAGTTCGAGCCCCGCGTCGGGCTCTGTGCTGACAGAGCCTGTTTCAGATTCTGTGTCTCCCTCTCTCTGACCCTCCCCCGTTCATGCTCTGTCTCTCTCTATCTCAAAAAAATAAACGTTAAAAAAAAAAAATTAAAAAATGATCCTTGTGTTTGGCCACATGAAACTGTTTGAATAGATAAAATCAAGAGTGGTAGTAAGACTGGGTCTGGACTCAGACAGGCAGGCCTCAAATACTGGTGTTGCCATTTATGTGTGACTTGTGGCAAGATGCTTATCTTTTGCAGCTCATGTTGTTCTCTGAACCTGCGGGAGAGTAACAAATAATCTGCAGCATTACAAGGATTATGGTCAATGCACGTCAAAGCCTAGAACATGGTAAGCATTTGAATAGATGGAATTTAAAAAATATATTCATCCGGAAGACTAGGAGACAATATTTGCAATATATGTGACAAGGCATCAGCATCCAGAATATATAGAGAGCTCCTAGAACTCAGTAAGAAAAAAGCAAGCCAATAGAAAATTGGACAAATAATATGAATAGTAATTCGCAGAAGAATAAATACAAAAGGCCAGTTCAGTCTGTATACGAAAAGATCCCCATTCTCACTAGTAATCACGACAGTGCAGACTCACAATGACATGATGCCATCAATACTAGTTAAATATACATTTGTGTAGCTCTACGGAGAATAAACCACACCTACTGACTCCTTTCCATGTACCAGGAAGAGGGGAAACAATATGTTCTTAAACATAATGTTAAGTGAAGAAAGCTATTCAAAAACAATACATGAAGCACAATGCCATGTAGATTAAGGCACACGCACCAACATGCCATATATGTGCCTAGTGCACACGCATCATGTTAAACGTATAGAAAAAGACGTAGACTCACGCCAAATGTCTATCACTGGTTACCTATGGAGAAGAGGTTGGCATAGGTGTGGGTTGTCAAATGGTACTCAAGTTTTATCAGGAAAGTTTTCATTTCTTTTAAGAACGTGTCCATAGATTTGTTTAAATGGGTAAGTTAAATGAATACAAATTTAACATAGATAAAATTTATCTTGGCATAGAATGTGGTTGAGACTCCTGGTGAAAACGCACACAGCCTGGGTACATACCCCGGCTCCATGGCTTTCTCGGTGTGGATTGAGCCAAGTCATATAACCTGTCTTGCCTTAGTTTCCTTATCCTTGATACAAACGTAATAGTAGTTATTGTGAGGATGTTGTGCGGATAGATGAGCCGACAGAATGGCATGCGGAAAGGGTCAGTAACGTAGCTTTTACTGTTATTACTCTCCTTCCTATAACGGGTCAGCAAAAGTCAACCTATAGTGGAGTTGGGAAGGTCCACATTTAGCCCAAAGTCTTTCTACAGGTAAGGAAACTAAGACCAGAGAGATTCAATGGCTTGTCCAAGCAACACAGTTAGTGAGCTTTCCGTTGGTTCCCAAGACTTAGTGCTCTAAGAATACAAAATCAAATTCTCCAAGGCATAAAAACACTCAGACTCAGCCTCGTTTCTGTGCCTGTAAAATGTGAATGTCTCTTTCTTTACATACATATCACCAGACTTCCTTAGGAAAAGTACAACTCCAGTAAAAGCTTGACTCATGGCATGAATATTTTGCTTGTGGGCAGAGGCAAATGGTGATTATGGGGATCTTCTTGCTCCCAGTGAAAGGAAATAAATCACTCACAACCAACATTTGCATTTCAGAGCACTTTCACTTATTACCTTATTTAGTCCCCAAGACTCTGTGAAGCAGGTGTCATCATTATCCCCAAATTACAGAGGGAGAAGCTGAGACTCAGAGTTTAAGTAGTATGCCTGAGAGTTTTAGAGAGGACTTAACTTTCTACTAAATTAAATGGCAACTTTAAAATTAACTTCAAAAAAAAAAAGAAAAAATTTTTTTGAGTTTATTTATTTATTTTGAGAGAGACAGAGATAGGGTGAGCAGCAGAGGGGCAGAGAAAGAGGGAGACAGAGAATCCCAAGCAGGCTCTGTGGTATTAAAGCAGAGCCCAGTGTGGGGCTCAAACTCACAAAACCATGAGATCATGACCTGAGCCAAAACAAATAGCCAGACACTTTACCAAGTGGGCCATCCAGGCATCCCAAAAACAATGAAAAAGTTAGGAATGCTGTTTTTGTTTTTGTGGAGTTGGGACAGAGACAGGTTAAAATATCTGTTGTGAGAACATACATTTGTGTGGTAACTGCACACATCTCGGATATTCTCTGGCAGAACCATTTTCAAGTACCTTGACTAATTGACAGAGTATGCGTCCTGATGCTTTTCAAAAAATAGTTACCATTCCTTTTTTCTAATGGTTTTTTACTTTTGAGAGAGAGAGAATGAAGGAGAGACAGAGAGACAGAGCACAAGTGGGGGAGGGGCAGAGAGAGAGGGAGACACAGAATCAGAAGCAGGTTCTAGGCTCTGAGCTGTCGGCACAGAGCCCGATGCAGGGCTTGAACCCACGAACCATAAGATCATGACCTGAGACAAAGTTGGACGCTCAACTGATTGAACCACCCAGGCACCCCAGTTACCATTCCTATAAAAAAGTGTTTCCACTCGAGATATATTAAAGGTCCAAACTATCATTATGAAACAGTGATCATGGTTTCTAACTGTTACACCTTTATACTAGTTTGGGGTGGCAGATAGATATAACTTGATACAGACCACCAAGTAAACTTTTAAGAAACGTTTCAAAAGCTCATCCAGACACAGGGTGAACTATGTGAGGGGCTCCCCTTCACAGGGTGTCATCTGTAGATAGGTCCAGAAGCATCTGGAGAGGACACAGAAGAAAGTACTTCTCTCTATGGGAGTTAGTGTGCATTGCCTCCAGGTAGAAGTCTCCGGAAACAAAGATGCTCAGCTTTCAAATGTAGAGATGTGTTGGCTGTGCATCCAGTCAGACCCACTGTCCATCCAAGAGTTTATATGAATAGAGCCGAGAGCTTAACTCTAAGCCACAAAGTTTATCAAGGGAGGCTTCTCAGAGTGGGGATAGGCATGTCCAGGGAGACATAAACTACAGATATAAATGAGAAGAAGGAGAAGGGGCTCAGAAAACAAAGGAGAAGCTTCTGAGTGGAAAGTTCTGTTTTCTGGAAGAAAAAGAGCTGCCTGGGCTTCCCTGAAGTAAGGACTGAGCCCGGGGGGAGATTCCTGTGGGAAAAGGGAAACCCTATCTCCTGGGAAGGAGGACTGCGCAGGCTGGAGAACATTTTAATGAACTTCTACCTTTAGGTAGACAGGTGGTAAAGTGCAAAATGCAAACAGCGCAACAAAGAAATGCAAATGGGATGCCTGTTTGCCCAGCAGAGCCCACCCCCCACCCGGGAAGCACCCCAGCTCAGGATGCGGCCGTGAAGGTGATAGATGGAGCCCTGACCTCTCCACGCAGCCAGCTCTCAGAAGCCCACTGCCTCCTGGAGGACTCTGGGTGACCAGATTCTCACAATAGCATCTGAGCATTTTTGTGTTTCTGGGTCAGATCTACCATATTTCAAACGCGGATGAGAGAGTGTGTTTGGACATATATTCCTCTTGCAGCATCTGAGCGCCTCCAGCAGTGGTTGAGCACACGCATCGCATCGGTACACAGGATTTACTTTCAGCATCTCTCCCCTAACTCGGGGCTTGTTGGTGAGGCCAGTGGATGTCAGGGAATAGCTCTTTGTATGCAAAAAGGTTTTTGAAATTCTCCACCCTAAAAAAGAACTCAGACACATTTGTAACAATAACCAGTGAGTGCCACCGACAAGAACTCCTGTTTCGAAAGCTTGTTCGTGAAGTGAACTCCCTTTGGGGATGGGGTGGTTGTCTCGGCTTGGACCCCAGGGCATCGGCCCATCAGAGCAACCGTCACAGAAAAACTGCTAAGGAGGAAAGGGAAAGAAGATAGTATCCCAGCCTTGAGGAAAATTGTACTAATGCAGCCACCGAAAGAGACTAAGTTCTTTAAAAAACAGGAGATGCGCTGTTAGCAGAATGCATACCAAATCAGCAGCGAAAGGAAACTCAGATGGCAAGAGCTACCCGTTGGTGGCAGGCTGTACTGCAAATGTCCCCAATATGAGGTGAAGTGGGGAGAAGTGTGAGGGGAGCCTCCGCCGCCCACACACGGTGTGGGATTCACTCAATACACCTTAGGCTGCAGATATCTGGCCCAGGGGGTGGGGGTGGGGCAAACTCTCAGAAAGAAAGAGGGAAAGAGTAGGAAGGAAGGGAGAGGGAAACAAGAAAGACAGTGACTGCCTACACTCCATGACAGCTGCTCGGGGCGGGAGCCCATGGGGTCTCCTCAGAGTGAAAAGATAGTACTCTGAGCTGTTCTCCGATCTGAAGGACAAGCAGAGAACAAGGTGGTGACCAGATAAAGGGGGTGAACCCTCGCAGGCACTGTTCTTGACATCTACCAAACAGAAACATGGAGCATGTGCTGGCCGTTCAGATACTTCCTTTGCCTTAAACATGGTACAGGAAAAGGGCTTCTTTTATTTATTTATTTATTTATTTATTTTAACGTTTTCTTATTTTTGAGACAGAGAGAGACAGAGCATGAACGGGGAGGGGCAGAGAGAGAGGGAGACACAGAATCGGAAGCAGGCTCCAGGCTCTGAGCCATCAGCCCAGAGCCCGACGCGGGGCTCAAACTCACGACCGCGAGATGGTGACCTGAGCTGAAGTCGGACGCTTAACCGACTGCGCCACCCAGGCGCCCCAAAGGGCTTCTTTTAAAAATTGCCGATTTCTCGAGATTGGGCAGAAACAGGAGATCCTGAAACTAGACTATACAACGACAGAGTTAATTGTCAGCATTAAGGAAACGCATGTAAGCAGCACAATTGTTTCCTTTGGTAGAAGGGTCTTAAGCTGTCACTGCAGGGTTAACTGTTCACGGTTGAAAAGGAAGGGCCATGCAATGAGCGCATTATCCTGATCCCAGACTTCAGAGCCAGACGGCCACCAGCACCCCTGTGGCGTGAGATGGGACACAGCCACTCGGGGCTCTGGTACCTCATCTGAGGTTCAGACTGGATAAGGGCCTTGCTGAGGTTCATTTCACCTTGAAGACCAATGCTTCTCAGAATTGTCTCTAAACAACTCTAGATATAATAAATACCTGGGTCAAGGGTGAAGCTTGTAAAATTTGTTGAGGTTTTGAAATGGTCTCTGCTACTAGAGTAAGTCTGCTGAAAACTTGGATTCGTGCTACTTCAAGTTCTATAATTGTCTTTCCTCCGGAGAAATGCATTTCATAATAAGAAATCAAGGGGCTATTAAAAAGTAGTAATAGGGGCCCCTGGGGGGCTCAGTCACTCAAGCCTCTGACTTCAGCTCAGGTCATGATCTCCAAATATGTGAGTTCGAGTCCCGCATCGGGCTCTGCGCTGGAAACTTGGAGCCTGGAGCCTGCTTCGGATTCTGTGTCTCCCACCCTCTCTGCCCCTCCCCCACTCATGCTCCTTTCTCTCTCAAATAGAAAGAAACATTTAAAAAAATTTCAAAGCAAAAATACAAATCTCTGTCTACTCATTCCAACTTATCTCTAAAAGAAAGATGAAGATAAAGATTAAGCTATCTTTTTCCAAAATTAGATTACTTTCTCTGCCTAGATGGGAATAGTACATTCAGTCAAAATGATTTTTTTAAAACCATTTTTTTCTCCATTTTTTTTGTGTGGATAATTTAAATATTTAAAGTATTCTTTAAAATCTGTTATGCATATCTGATGACAAAGAAGGACTTCTAAAATGCTCCATGATTCATAGTGAAGGACATGATTTGATGTCCAGTGGTCACCTGCTGCCCTGGACTTGAGCCATCCTCCAGTAACTTGCTATGTTTCTGCTTCATCCAGCTTTCAGTATAAAAGGGTCCAGCCCTTACTGGGTGTTCTACAGTAACTGTACCCCCATTCACCCCTGAGGAGCTTCCCAAGTGAGTTTATCCATCAGGCAGGCTCTGTCCTGCAGCATGGAGAATGGGCTGAGGTCTCTGGTTTCTGCTGGCCTTGTAGAATAGGCCCTTGCATTTAGATGCGTGGGCCAGATCTGTACCAGATGAAGAGAAGAGTCTAGCTTGAAAACCTTGATCCTTCCCACTCTGATCTGAGAAAAACTTCAGGATCCGTGAGAGCAGAGGCTGCTGAGGAGTGGTTTTACTTTGGCCATTCCAGTTCTCTTGCACAACAGAATAACTCCAGAGTAATCTGTGACAAATCACTTACATATGAAGAGGCTGTTGACTGAACCATGAACACAAAACTCCAGCTCTCTGAATGACAAACACATTTTCATTGAGTCTGTGGCTCTCGCTATGGAACCCCAACAGGCAGGGTATTGCCACACACATTCTGGGTCGATGACACAGCTGCCACTTAAAGATTTATGAAAGTGCGACCTTAAGTTATATCTGTGCAAGGTAAGGGGGGGTGAGGGTGGACCCCAGACCCAGCTTTGCGTCAAAATCAGTTGGGGCTTTGCAAAATACAGCTTTCCAGACTCTCCCCAGACACATCAAATCAGTATGGATCTGGGTGGGGTTTGGGAATTTGTGAAAATCTCCTTTTGAGATTCAAACGTCAACTACCCTGTGCTAATCCTGGATTTAGGGTTTGGGAATCACTGAACCAGATAACTATTCTTCGTATAATAACTTCCCAGAAAATAAATTGGTTTTACCTAGAATTCTGGATAAGCCCAAGAAATATTTCTAAGGAGAAGCTTTCTGTGGAAGTTATTCATTTTAACTTGGCTCAAGTTGTCACTGTTGCTTTTAACCACACACGACTTAATTCTCATTTGTAGTCAGACTAGTAAAAATTAGAAGTTAAATCTATTTCTATTTTTAGATGATTATATATGCTGGTTGGTGGAGAAAATTCAGATACATATATACATATGTATATGTGTGTGTATATATCTGTATATATCTATATCTATATCTATATATCAATGAATATCAACTAGAACAATTAAAATATTAAAACGTCTATGACATTTTGGCTTTGGGGCTGTGCACTTAATGCAGCATATCTCCAAAATAGCTGTGGTTAACCCACTGAACTGGAATAGGTTTTCATGAAAAAATAACAGAAATATGCCTCAGCTTGCAGAGTTTATATTGTTTCTTTTTGATGGAAAGAATAGCTCTGAATCTCGCTCCTTGGGATAACACAGTGTTGTCAACGACATTCCATTCCTTTTTGTTAAACCAATGAGAAGAGCAGAATAAGGGAGGTGTGGGGGTTCATTTCCCTGGATTAATTTGCTGGCAGAGATTTTGTTCAAACCTTGCGCTGAACCAACTCTTTTCCAAGACTCTTCAGAGTTCAATAAAAGTGTTTGGGCATAAACATCACATTTTGAAAAAGCATTTTTTGCTTGCATGCTTTAAGATATTTTACATACCACCCACCTCCCCAACTCAGGAAGAATCAGAAATAGCCATACCACATCATGAGGCATGAATACATTCTCTACAGTCATTGGAAAAATCATAAAATTTGTAGAGAACACGGCCAGTGAACTGAGTAAAGTCAAGAGGAAGAACCAACCATCTTGCACAAACCCAACCCCAATATTAGAGGTGCGTTCATCTTTCAGACAGCTTCTACCAAGTACCTTCTATCTCTAAGACAGGGGGTTGATAGAGACTAATAAATAGCTCCCACAGCTAAGAAACCCTCAGGAAGAATGACAAGTGTTAAATAATTACGATACTATTGGATAATTCAAATACAGTACCATCAGAATACACAGAAGGACAATTCATGAGTTGGAATTTGCAAGATGCATAGGAGTTTGCTGGATAAGGAAGGGAAGGACATCCTTCCCACTTTCTGAATCTTAAAAGCATAGAGTAAATGTCATGCACGGGCAGTGGCCAGTGGTTCAGTGTGGCTGGAATACAGGACTAAGGTGTCATTTGCCTGAGTCTGCAGGTCCTAGCAGGGTCTGTCTCATAAGGGCATTAAGGGTAGGGACTCATGCTCAGAATTTAGATTTTATTTTTTAAGGAGATAGATGGTGTGGCCCTTGAAGGATAAGATTTCTGATGGCAGAATGGAGGAAGAAAATAAGATTGGATGCATGGAGAGCAGGTAAAAAGGTAAGAAAAGTCAAGGTGAGTAGTGATGGGCACCAGAACCAAAACAGTGACAAAAAGGAAGGAGAAAAATCAGATCTAAGAGCTCTTTGGAGAATGCACTTGACAGAATTTGATTGGATGTGGATGACCAAATGGACTTCAAGCTAGGAGGTGAGAGGGAAAATAACTGATCAAGGGTTGATTCTTAAACATCTTGTCTCCTCTCTCCTGGCCACCACGCGGCCCTTGTTTTCTTAGATCCCTTTTCTGTTTTCTTGTTCCTACTTTTTTACACTCATCCATTAAGAATTAAAATATCACCACCACCATCACATGGGCCCCCATCACCAAAAACTATCTTGCAAATTATAAAAGCTCAGACCACAAACAGAAGCTTGTGAGGCAGTGGGTCCCTGGTTCTCATCATTTCTCAGCCATAAAAATAAAAGCAAAAACATTTGCATGCTGCTTCGCAGTGCTGTTCTTTTCTCTGCTGTGCCTCACTCCAGTCTTATAAGCACCCTTGTAGGACAGACAAATGTTACTGTTCCCGTTTCAGGGAGAAAGAAACTGAGGCTCAGTGCACAGACCACTCTTGGGGAAGTTGTGTGGAGCAGCCTAGAAGCCTGTCCCGGCGATCCCAGACTGGTCTCCTACTGCCTCTGTGATGTTAGACCCATGACACAAGCTCTAAGTCTCAGTTTCCTTCTCTGAAGATGGGGACCACAAAAGGACCTGCCTCCTGGGATCACTGCACAGGCTGCAGGAAGCAGTGCACAGAAAGCACTTGGCCCAGACCTAGTGAAGTCCTAATAAGTGTTAGCTATTGCTTTTACAGTTCTTCTAGCACCAGAGACTCTCTGCCTCAGCTCTCCTCTACCACAGTGTCCCTACTCCTGGAAGAGAAGACACTTTTTCAGAAAGCTGAAGTCTGCCACTGGATGGATTTCTGCTTGCCAGCTAAAGAAAAATACCAAAAAGAAACAGGACTATTTCCCTGGGCCTGGCATAGCACTCAATAGCCACAACTCCTGCCGGGAAGTGTCTCCAAGCACAAAACAGATAGTGTCAATGGAGAGATGTTAATTTTTCAAGACCCACCCTCAGGCCCCAAGAGAGCTTCCTGTAACTGCAGGAAGAGTAAGTTTGATAGAATGAAAGTCAACATGTCTATATGTCTTACAAGAAGATCAACTACCAGGCTTGGGTGGGGTGTTTGACTTGCCCTGCGTGGCAGCTTCAGAAGGACCTACAATCAGAGTCATCAGGGTGTTTCTGAGATCCCGGCAAAACTGGGTGTCTGCACAAGTGATGAGGCCAAGGGGCAAGCAGGGGATCCTCCTCACATCCGCTTAATGGCTTGAAGGCTTTCTTAAGGAAAAGCTTATTTCCAGTTCTGACGTCAGGATCTGTTTCCACCTGGTCTGACTTTTCTAACACAGTTTACCCCAGTGCTAATGACCCATAATGCGCAACAAGAAGATGGTGGGGAAGGGGAGGGGCATGAGAATGTTGCCATATTACTTGGGGGCACTATGGGGGAAGGATATCTAAGGAAAACAATTCAGGGAGAAAGGAAGAGGACTTCCATTCTGCTGGGTGGAATAAATGTTTGACTGAGCAGCATTCTGTCCAGCTGGGGAAAGGCCAAGACTAATTTAACCTTTGGTCAAATGGTTGGGAGTTAGCTAGTTTCCTTTTTCCTCTTACATCACTCCTAGAGATTCAGACAAAAATAACATGGTCCCGATTACATGACATTATGGGCTCTGAAAATACACCAGGGAGGATAGTGTTGAAACCCCTCAGAGACAAATTAATCCTAGCAAAGCAACAGCTGTAAGATTGATACAAACAGAAGAAACAACAGCATATTGGTTCCAGGCTTGTTTAAGATTTGATCTTAATCCAAGCAATTTTAAAAAAAGGGTTAAAAGCACTAATTTGGGAGCGTTTCTGTTACTTTAAGATGGTGCTGTATGAAAAACTCATCAATCCTCTGCATGCTATAGTCTGCTGTTTGGCACACTTTTGAACTTAACTCCTGAATTTGCTCCTTTTTTATCCTTGTTTTTAAAAATTGAAATACATGCACTGAGAAAGAGGTGGCCTCAGCTGCAGCACACCTTCAGCATCAGGCCTTCTGTCAGAGAAGCCACGGTGTGGGAGCCACAGCTGCCCAGGCCCAAACCGGGCATTCGGGGGCTGGGCACCTGCCCCTCCTTCCTGGGCTGATTGCATCCAGAGCGGACACTTGAGCCTTTCCTGAAAGCACAGCCTGTCACCCCTGGAGGACAATCTGCAGAACTTGTATGCACCATTGACACTCAGAAATCAAAATATTTCCTCTCCCTGGGACACAGCAGCCCTCTCCACACCCGCTCACTGTGCAATCGGGCATTACTTAGAGACCCAATATGAACCCTAGAATAGAAATCTCACAGCTGGAGCCGAACTCAACTGAAAGGAACACACTTTTAGGACAAGAAGAAATCTATTTTAATGGGTAAGGGAGTGGTGTCTACACCGAGACTGCCTGGATCCAAATTTAGCTCAGCCCATTGCTCTCCGCATGACCCGAGCAAGTTCCCCTCAGTGCTCTCACATACGGGAAACGAAGGCAAGAATGGCATCTACATCACAGGGTGGCTTGGGAGAATGGATGGCAATGCTCAGCACGGGCCTGACACCTAAGGACGCAAATAATGGGCCCGCTGTCACTGTCAGAACCAAAGTCTCGGAGGTCTTGACAAACTTCTGGCGAACAAGAAATCGGGGGCCAGCCGGTCCCCCTGAAATAATCTTCAGGATTGGCCTAATTTCTAACCCTCTAATAATAAAAGCAAAGACTGTCAGGATGGCAGCCACATATTCAGTAAAAAGAGTCTGGTTGCCAAGTCTGGGAAGCCAGCTGAGGAGCTCTGAGTCTTTCTCCCTCAGGGAGGGAGAGCAGTTTTGGGGGAAGAGGGAGTCAACTCATCAAGAAGGAGAAGGCAGATGTCCCAGCACAATAGGGCATGAGGCTTGGGAACTGTTTCCATGCTCACTTATCCATCCATCCATCCATCCACCCACCCACCCACCCAACAGACCTCTACTTAATCCATGCCTGGCAGGCCCTGTGCTAAAGTCTGTTCATATAGAACAGGCATTTCATAAAACTTATACCCTGTTTAAAACATAAGAGACATGTTTAAAACATAATCAAACAAATAATACTTCATTTAAAATTGTGTAATTTTTATGGTTTATTCCTAAAGTAGGGCACTATGACAGGAAATAATGGGGGCCCTACTTTACACTGGTTCAGGGGGCATCTTCTTGATGAGCTAACAGGCAACTGGAAATTTGAACGGATGCCTCCTAATGTCTCAGGTCAACAGCCTCATCCCACCTTGACTTTGATCTTGTAAACTACCATCTCTTCTTGCTTCTGCGACAACGCCCTCAAATACAGCTTCACCCTGGGAATGAGCATTAAAGTACTGCAAATTCTTCATTCTCTATGTGCAGAAACTCAGGCCCTGCTGGGACAGGGGTTGCATGTCCTTAGTCATAGGGCAGGTCGGGTCTGCAGCCAGAACTCCTGAGGCTGGGTCAATGCTCCTCCCCTCCCCCCATGACTCAACGCTCACACCCTGAACCCTCTGACATCCGACTTCTTCCCAAAGAAAGAATGATGAGAGGTAAATGTCTCTTGGGGAAATGTCTCCTAGAGAAATTCCTTCTGGGGCAGCCCCACTACTGAGGGAAAACTTAGCCCCTTCTGGGAGATCCCTGATCCATTCCCAGCTTCCTCTAGGATCCCACAATTGAAAACTAATAAAGGATGAAATGAAATAAAATGAGCCCTTGAAGGACGTGTTAGAGCTAACACCTTCAGAACAATAATCTTTGCTTCTTGGTTCACCGTGTTTATACTCTGACTGGCCTGGCTTCCAGGTTCCTCTACCCCAGAGGAAACATATTTCTGAATATTTCTGAGTTGTCTATAGACCTTTTGCTAGCACAGCACATAACTAGTGGGACTCCAACCCAGATCTTTTGACTCTCAGCCCAGTGCTTTTCAACTCCAACATGTGAAGTTAGTAACAAACTCTGTTTGGGATGCATGGAGGCTACAGAAATGGTGAATGTTTCAAACGGTGATTTCCCATGGGCAGATAGATGAGGCAGATGGTCACTAATTTATTCAGCAAACATTTTCTTAATGCCAGCAAGTCAGGCCTTGTGGATTTCCTGGTGAATAAGACCAATTCAAGTCCCACCCTCATGGAGATAATAATTTCCAGAAAATTCATACAATGAACACATCACTACCCAGATAATGATTAATTCCAACAGTGCTAAGTGCCGGGTGGGTTTTACAGGAAGAACTTATGATCTGGCCTCCCACACCAGGTCCTGTTGGGGTCCTACCCATCTCAGAGAGCACCCCCACCCACAGTGTGGGAGCCAATAACCCAGGAGTCATCCTCAAATCCCACACTCCCCATGACCAATCCCTTGCCAGACCCTCTTGATTTTGTTCCCTATGTATCTCCACCTCCACTGCCCTGGTCTCCAGCAGAATCATCACCTTTTGCAGGCACCATTGTAGTCCCGCCCACCAGATCTACCTTCCCACCACGGGGCCCCTGCTATCTACTCTACACAGGGTAGATAGTCTGAAAGGAAAACCTAATTATGCCACCCCATCCCTTACCTCTCATCCTCTACCCTTCTAATCCCACCCACATCCCACAAGTACAACCCCAATGTGTCTTTGCTCTTAGAATCAAAACAAGCTCCAAAGCATATTCCACAAAGCCCTGCACCTTCTGCCCTGCCCTCCCTCCCCAGACTCATCGTGCACACAGTCGCACTCTCTGGCCCAGCCACCCCAGCCCTCGTTCAGGCTCTGGTATGTGCTGTGCCTCTTGACAAATGACCTTTCCATGGGTTGTTCCTCTGCCTGGAATGTCCATGTCTCTCCTGCTGTCTCATACAGCTTCCCCGACCTCCTTAACTAGGTCCAGTTCCCAAGTAACGCATTCCTGGAGCTCATCACAGCTGCACTCCTATGTCCACCAACTTGACTAGCTGCTCCTATAAGACAGTGAGCCCCACAAGGGACATGCTTGTCTTGGCTCATTATTATATTTCCAATATCTGGCCCAGGAAGTGGTATAGTGTAAGGAATGAATGAATGAATGAATGAACTCCCTGGGGGAACTTTGAGCTGAGATGTAGAAGACAAACAGAAACCAGCTGGAGAAAGGAACTGGGGAAGAAGGAATATTCTAGTCTGAGGGAAAACCATGCCCATAGAGAACTGAAATAGACCCTCCCTTACTTTCCAGAGAGAAACAGGGGGCATCACAGAGAAATGATAGGAAGATGGTGCCCACCACCCCGAATGGAGGCAGAGAAATACAATTTCGGCTAATGTGGGGGTGGGAGCTGAAGTGAGAACTGTTTGTAATGAACACAGTTCAGGAAGAAAACAAATGTGCATACAACATAAAAAGACCAGAGCTTTTTCACAAAATCAAATTCACGTAAATGGAAAAAAATAGGTTTTATCATAGACCACCTTGCAGCATCCTAGGAAAAAATACTCATTTGCACAGCGGCACAGACCCAGGTGATTCCAGGAGAAGGCAGTGATGAACGTCCCCCACGGATAAAGACCAAACTGCAAATGAAGTGGTCACTGTCACTCTGTACCTCTGAGCAGGGAGAAGCCTGGGAAGAGGAATGGCCCATTAGCGTCTGCCAGCACTGAGCCAGGGACATGGTGGACAAGATGGGGCTCTGACTTCCTATGGGGAGTGTGAGAATCCTGAGGAATGCCGACTGGCTTTTTGTCTCAGCTTGGGCCACTGTGATAAAATGCCATAGACTGAGTGGCTTATATAGCAGACATTTATTGTTCACAGTTCTGGGAGCTAGAAGTCCAAAATCAAGGTGCTGGCAGATTCAGTGTCTGGTGAGGGCCCTCTTCCTGGGTTACAGACAGCCGCCTTCTCACATGGACTGTCCACAGTGCGTGAACATGGGGAGGGAGCTCCAGTGTCTCTTCCTCTTCCGATAAGGGCACTAATCTCCTTATGAGGACCCCACCCTCACGACTGCATCTAGATCTAATCACCCCCAAACCCCACCTCCTACTGCCATCACATTAGAGGTTAGGATTTCAACATAGGAATTTGGGGGGTGACAAATATTCATAACAGCTTTGGATATGGGACTTTCAAGGAGCCCCCAAACAGGAACAAAGGTGCTTTAGGAGATAGCAAGAATGGAGGAGTAGAGGCAGGATCTACCAATCAAAGATTGGTGTGAGGCCAGCCGAAAAGACAAGTTAGCCTAAATCAGAACTTCCTGACTCCCACTCAGTATGGTTTGAGGATGCTCTCTTAAACCTTCAGGAAAACAATGGCTTGTAACTAATCTGGAGTCAGCATGTGGTCTGTCAGTGGGAACAGATGTGGTGATGTTGGAGGTAAGGAGACATGGAAGCTACTGGAGGGTTTCCAAGAACACCCCATTGCCTGGTAGGACCTTGTGTCAGGATGTACCGCAAAGACTACAGACCAGCAGAGGACCCTGCAAACCATGGAGATCATATGGCCCCCCCTCCTTTGATGTTTCCCTTTGCTCAGTAGGTTCTGAGTGTGAATCTGGTGCCACAGAAAGGAGACACCCTGATATGCCAGTTTCAGATGCTAAAGCCACACGGCGGGAAGGAATTTGGGGTGTTGATAGGATAGGAAGCAGGCCTGGCATCCAGTAGCCCTGGGTAGGAGAGCTGCAAGTTGGGGCTGGAGCAGGGGCCGATCCCAGCAGCGTTGTGGGCCATGCTCACTCCGTTGGACTTGATTTGAGGACAATGAGAAGCCATGGGCAGGCTCTCACCATAGGACAAATGCCATAGGAGTTACATTTTTTTTTAAGTTCATTTATTTATTTTGAGAGAGAGAGAATGAGATTGGAGGAGAGGCAGAGTAAGAGGGAGAATCTCAAGCAGGCTCTACGCTGTGAGTGCAGAGCCCGACGCAGGGCTGGAACTCACAAAACTGAGAGATCGTGACCTGAGCCGAGATCAAGAGTTGGAAGCTTAACTGACTGAGCCACCCAGGCACCTGAGAGTTACATTTTTAGATCCTCTGGCTATGGAGTGGGCAATGGATTAGGGGGAACAGGAGTGGCTGCAGGGAGGCCATCGGGAAACTACTACCAGAACATACCCCAGGTGAGAGGGGGTGGTGGCCTGAGCCAGGCGATCACAGAGGACGCGGAGGGAGGAAGTGCTCCCAGAACATGCCGATGAACCTGGAGGAAGAGGCCAAGTAGACTGTTCCCGGGTTTCTGACAGGAACAACCTGGGTTGTGGGTGACACGGTGGCCTGGGCTGGGGGGCACTGGAGGAGGATCCCACACTCTTTGGAGGGAACCGTTTACGTGGCTATTTCCTCAAGACAGCTCCACAAGCAGCTTCCTGGTGGTGGCGGGTCCTGTTGTTCCAGGGACTTCCCTCCCCCGCACAGCTTTTCGTAGAAGTGGGTGCCTGTGGGGGTTTCCATTTGCTTTTTTGCCTTTGAAATGACTGGTTCTCATTTCCTCCTCCGCATGCTCTCTGAAGTGGTGTGTTTGGGAACGTTACATAACGGCCCTTCCCCGTCTCTCTCCTGTTTATCTTTGCCCGTGGACCTCCCTCCCTGATGGGATGGGTGACCGCATCGGTTCCAACAAAATGGATTTGCCAAGCACCTGCCTAGGAGGCCACGGCTGGGCTTCATTCTCTGTGATTTCTTGAAAGCCCACAAAGGCCTTTGGGATAAAAGTGTCCTCCTTTCCTACAAGGTTGAGATCTCTGTTACTCCCTTCCCTGTGGCTTCGGGTACATTTTGGGGATGGGCCCTCCAGTGACCAGAATGAAGACTGTGATAAAGAATAATGAAGGGAGAATGATTAAGGACAATACAGGAAAGCTGGCTAACGAATGCCAAGTAGGTGCCAGCTCACTTATGTTAACACTTTTTTGACTTCTAGCCAAAGCTCTCTATCTTTTGGCTGTTTCGATTTTTCCATGTGCGGGTTCTGCTCTCTCGGGCCTCCCAGTCTACTTCAGCAGCTTGATCTGCCCCCCTTCCTCCATCTTTCTTCTGGCAGCTTCTCTTTCTGGCCCTGCATTTCCTGGCTCCTGGTCTCCGGGGCTCTCCCTTGCGGATTCCTGGCCCCTCACATGGTCGTTCCCCTCCCCCACCCCATCCCCTTCTCTCCCTCTCTCTTTCTTTCTCTCCTTGTCACCATTTGTTCCCTATCACCCTCCTTGCTGGCTGGCTGATGTTGGAAACATTTCAGGAATTTTTAATTGAACAATGCCATGAGAACTGTTATCACCTCCGTTTCACCAGGGAGAGAACCCGCGGCTCGGGGGATGGCCATGGGTGCCTCCCGGGGTGGGTGGAGTTTAATATCTCACCTAGGTTAACCAGGGCAGCCGGGCTCTGCTAACCTAGGCCCCAGGGTGGAATGTGAGAAATGAAATATGGTCTGACAGGAAAGAGGGTGTGTTGAATAACCAAAAATTCCTATAAAGTCTGAGGAGGTGGGAGAGAAGCCCAGGATGAGGAATTAGTGAAAAGAAACAAAACAACCCAGGAATTCTATCAGCCCTCCCTCGCTCTCCGACTGTCTGCCACAAAAACGCCTGTGCTGCGGGAAAGCAGGTACCGCCTGGAAGTCTGAGGAGGAGCGGGAGCCTCCTTCCTCCCGCCTGGAGTGCTGGGTGCCCTCCCTCTGTTCTCACAGCTGTCCCCGGCCCTGTGTCTGTGGCCTGGGTCAGATGAGCTCAGCCTCCTTTGATCTCCTCCCCTGTGAGGTCACCAGCTCCCCCCCCCAGCACTCCCCCAGGACTTCTCCCAGGTCCCAGGTCAGCCTTCACATCTGCAGGGCCTCAGAAACTGGGAGGCTGAGGAAGACAGCGACAGCAGGCCATGATGGGGGGCCGGCTGGCCCTCTTACATAACGCCATACCGGAAACGGAGGGTCCTACTTTCCACCAGTTGCTTTGGAGTAAAGAAGGCAGGCAGGGATGCTGGGACCATAGGGCAAGAAGATGGTGCTCTGGTTCCCTCCTTTCCTGCATCCTCAATGTGGAGTCAGGGGCTATGGCTCCTGAATCATAGACTATGGGAGCTGGACGGGACCAGAGCAGGCATCCCCGCCGCCACCGTGCCCAGCCCGGGCCCTGGAGCCAGCGAGAAAGCCCTCCCACCCACCTTCAAGCAGGGTGGCTCCACCTTTATGTGTTTCCTGTCATGAGGTCCTGTGAAGGATTTTGAGAAAAGGATGCCACTGCTGAAAAAATTTAAGAAGTAAAATTTTGAAATCCACGGATTTAGTCCAAGCCTCTCTTCCTTATTTATGGATAAACTGGGGCCCAGAGGAGTTATGTGGTGAGCCAAGATAATATGGCTGTAACTGCGCAGCCGGTCCCACGTTGGGTCTCCCACCTTCAGCTAATTTCCCTCTTAAATGAACCTCCGAGGAGGAGGAGCAGGGCCACAGCAAGGGCGAGGCTGCTGGACACAGATTCGCCTATCTTCATCCTCCCAGAATCTTACAGCTGCAGGTACTTGACATGGGACCTGAGGCCCAGAAGGCCCCTCTGGTTTCCCAGAGGCATGAAAGTATGCCTTTCCAGGTCTAGAGCACAGCAGTTTCTATGACTTTGGGGATAAAGCATCATCAGTATTTCCCTCTGAGCTGCTGGGACTGCTTATGCCATCTCTGTAGCTACACGCTGAGCTCCCTTCTCCCCAGAGCTAGCAATCCTGGAAATCAGAGAGAGAGAGAGAGAGAGAGAGAGAGAGAGAGAGAGGAAAGGAAAGAAGGAAGGGAGGGAGGAAGGAAAGAAGGAAGGATGGAAGAAAGAAAGAAAGAAAGAAAGAAAGAAAGAAAGAAAGAAAGAAAGAAAGAAAAGCAAAAACATAAAAATATATTTATCAAATAGGACTTACGACCCTCTTATTCCTGATGAATAGTCTGGAAAATGGAGAGGTAAAGAAGATAAATGCTTTTGGCCAGCTCCCACCATATGTCAGAACTAAATATTGAACCGTAATGGGACATTTTCATTTGATAATATTGTACAAGAAGACAAAAGCAGAGAAAATGAAAACCCGGGAAGAAAACATGAAGCTGAAAGTGTGCCATGGTAGGGGTGTCAGGAGAAGCCAAACATCTGGGCAGGGAGGTGGCAGGACCCAGGGTGTTGATGGAGATGCTGCCAGCCTGTGACCGGAAAGGGTGAAGCCTTCTCCCAGGACTGGGGCCGAACCAGGGCAGCCCTCACCCCCCTCCTCCCAGATGTCCTTCCCTCGGCCCAAGCATGAGCAACTTCTGCTAGCACATGGTGTTTTCTTTTTCCTGAAATAAAATATCATCACCTGATCTTAGCTAAGTAACTGTGAACTTGTAAAAGTCTGTTTGTTGTTCCCCAGAGACCCATTCAAATCGTTTTTCAGATGAATTTGTTCATTCAAACACTTTGCCATGTTTCTCTAATTATTTCTCACAGCCCTACCATGAGAGATCATTATTCCCTCTCCCTCACTCAACCCTGCTGCAGGTGAGTAAACTGAGGCTCATGGGAGGGGTGACATGCGAGGTAGAAACCAACCACTGATCCATCCTCCTGACCCTCAGACGCTTGTGGGCATTTTCCAAACCCAGAACTCTCACAGAACTGACAGATTGCATGCTTCCAGCTCACCCTGGACCATCAGACCAGGCGGCTGTTTGCTTTGGCCAGAACACAGCGTCCTGTTGATAACCATTAAGTAATTTTACAGTGTGTCAGGAGCGTCAGTGAAGCTAGTACACTTCAATCTCAGAAAACTAGGAATTCAGGAGATGGAAACTAATGAGAACAGGGTTCTAAGGAGTCTTTAAAGATATTGGAAACGCCTAAGAAAAGCATTTGGGGCAATATATTTGGGATTTGGTTCTCCTCCTTATAACTCATGAACTACATGGCTCAGGATCCTTCTCTGTCTCCCTTGGGGTTTGGTCCTGCACAAGTATATGGGGATATAGTAATTATGAACTAATAAATTAATATTAATTATAATATTTTAAGTTACATATTATAATGTATTATATGTCATGTATCATCATGTATTATATGGAATAGATAATGATAGTATATATTATATATACATTATTTTATATAGTATATATAAGTATAATAATGTCATTAAATATATAGAGTATGTAAATAATCATATAAATAAATAGAACATAAATATTATAGTAAAAATAGTATGACAATATAATAGAATAACGTATAATAAATATTAAGCAAATATCTGGTGCTATGTGCAAAGCACCCGTTGCTGGTGATGTGTATATGTGTTGGGAACGCAAAGCTGAATGAGCCCCTCAGAAACAGGGTGGGTGGGGCTGGGAGTCATTCAAGTCTAAGGCGGGAGAAGAGCATGGACCCACCAAAACCCTCCCTTAACGGTTGAGCTGGAACTCCCCCATGGAGGCTGCTTCTCAGCCAGGTGTTGCAGTGTGGTGACATTAAGGACTCTCAAGGAAGAAGTCATGAAAAGTTTTCCAGGATCAGGGAACTGCACAGAAGGACATTTCGCCCCATCACCTCCAGCATTTCCACTCTGTACTAGATTGTAACCCTTTACCTCCTGGGCACAGGGAATCTTAACTGTGTTGCCTGGAACCCAGCGCTAGGGTGGGGCTAGAGGGGGAGAACCGCTATTGTAAGAGCTGGTCGAGGAAAGCGCGTGAGGCCTCGTTCTGAGGGGCGGGCTGTCTGAGGCCAAGGGAGGAGGCGATTGGCTGTCAGGGAGGCAAGAGTCGGGAATTTCCGGGGGTGGGTAGTCAGGGCGTAGGTTGGGGGAAGGCGACCTGGCCGGACAGTTCAAGGGGCAGGGGAAGGGGCAGGCTCCAGTGCGATGGAAGAGCCCTGCCCTGAAGACCTGGGGACGCCCAGGTTTATCCAGTTTCTGCCTCTAACTTACTGTGTGATATGGGAAAAGTCACTTCTTCCTGGCGTTGGTGCCCTCTTTGGTGAAGTGTAAAACCCTGTTCCTTGGACTAGGACTCAGTTTCCTTCCTGCCCTCAATTCTGAGATTCTGCCTGGACCCTGGCAAGAAAGAACAGCGATGCCCGGAGTTACCCGGGAGTAAAGACACTGCTCGGTTCTGGCCCAGGACCATATTTTGTGTAAAGAAGAAAACTGGCCTGGAAGCAGGAAAAAATGGGTCTGGCCCCACCTTGGATGCTTATTCAGCATGAATTTGGACGAATCATTTCATTTCTTTACTCAGCAGAAAAATGACAGTATTGATCTTCAGACATTTTGTGGCTATTTTAAACAATTTTATTTTTTAGCAGGAGAAATCTTTTATCAATGTTGGGACAAAAACAAAAAAAAACTTGCCCTGATTGAAGCAGCAGGAAAGGCTCTTGAGTCTATCCCTGTGACTTTGGGGAGTCATTTCATTTTGCTTGGGCCTCTATCTGTAACATGGGAATAAGAACTGCTCTTCTGATCTCATAGTTAATTGGGGAAAATGAGACAAGATATGTGGAAAGATTTTGCAAACTCTAAATTGAGGTACAAATGTACAAATTCATACTCAGGCCTGTTGTCAACCCCTTCATCACCTCTTCTGGTCCAGAAGTCAAGTCCTCCCAAAGGCATTCCCAAAGCTCATGGCCATGGAAGGAAAAGATGTCTGTTTCTCTCCAACCCAAAGCATGGTATGGGGCTGGTAGCCCCGGAAACCAGAGTCAGCATCTTCCAGGTATGTAGTTGGGGCCCAGGGCTGCTACAGTTAGGGATACATGGGGACAGAAGGTGGAGCCCCTGCTGCCCCCACACGTACCCATGCAAGGGTGAATGAACAGTGCAGAAAAGGAGACTGTCTGCAGGAGAAAGAGGGTTCTCTGGGCTGGGACCAAAAGAAGGTAGAGTAGCAATGTCTGGCTATAACATGTTTCTGTGTACGTTTCATGAACACATTTGTCTGGGATTTCTGTGTTCCTCAACTCCTACACCCCCAGCTGGTTATCCTGGTGATCACCAGCATCTCTGCCCTAGGAACTAGTTCCCCAAAGAAGAGCTGTGATTTCCCCCCAAGTCAGCCACCTTGCCTTCCTGCCCAGGCCCTGTCTGCTGCTCCCCTGGTGCCCTCAGTGCTCCCTGTGTTGTCCCTCATTCATCCTGTGCTTTGGTTTTGACTGGGCTCCAGCCTCTGGGACTCCCCAGGTTGGGCTCTAGCAAGAGGAGGTGGGTTTGGTTTAGCCTGCTCTTTGCTGCCCTCACTCTTTTGCTCCTCTTGCTTCAAACAGGCCCCTGCTGGCTTTAATTAAGCTTGTGGAGCCTCCCCGAGGGCTGGCCCTCACGAAATGAGGTGACCCAGCTCACCAGGGCTGCTCCCCAGAGGCCCCTCAGCTCCGGGCTTATCACAACAATTTCTGCTTCACATTTTCCATAGAACATTGTAACCTGCACAGGAAAACATAGCCTGAGACTGCAGGAGCCAGCCAGGGCACTAGATTCCAAATAGGAAGGCTTTGGATACTCTTGGTGCCCAAAGGGCCTGGCCTTTGGGGAGATTGCCAGTGAGAGACTTAGCTTCTCAAAACCAAGGAAAATGGCTCCTGGGTAGAGCCAGAGGGAGCCCAGTCACAGAGTGTAGAGATTTGCAACTGGGCCACTACCTCTCATAGTTCTTTCATAGACTGAATCCAGGATGTCCAGCTCTGTGGAAGTCCCAGTCACCTAGCCAGTGGTGTCTGTACTTCTAAGTCTGGGATTCAAGACCCTCAGCAGCTTTCTCTTCTTTGCTGTTCCAGGTTATAATCTGAAACTCTTACACAGATCCTCAGGTCTTGGAAAAGGAAGCTACTGGGGAGTGCAGCATAGTGGTTGCATCTATCAGTCAGAACAGGTTACATTACGCTATAGTAACAAACAGCCCCAAAACCTGTGGCTTAACATGCAGAAGTTTATATTTCACACAGTCATTCCCAGGCTGACAGAGTTTCCACTGTTTTGTGTTGGGATCTTGTGGCACCTCTGCCATAGTGGATAAGGACACAAGCTTTGGAGTCAGAGCTGAATTCACATCCCAATTTTACCACTCACTAATTCTGGATCTCAGTCATCTTAATCTCTGAATCTTATGTGTGTGTGTGTGTGTGTGTGTGTGTGTGTGTGTGTGTGTGTTTTCATTAAAAAAAGTAAATATAGTACATGTACACATACAGTCAATTAACCATCTTTAATGTATAGTTCTGTAAGTTCTGATAGATACAGCAGGATAACTACCACCACAATTTAGATCTAGAATAGTTCCATCGTCCCTCCCTCCAAAACTCCTGGCAACCACTAATCTGTTTCCTGTCCTTATAGTTAGCTTTTTTAAGAATGCCATTTAAGTGGATTCATACAAGGTAGCATTTGACTCTGGCTTAGTTTAATACACCCGAGATTCATTCATGTTGTTCTGTGCATTAGTAGCATATTCCTTTTTCAATGCTGCATAGTGTTCCTTTGTATAAATATACCACAGTTTGTTTACCCAAGTTTGGAAGACATTTGGTTCCAATTTTTGCCAGTTATGTGTAAGGCTACTGTAAACATTCATGTACAAGTACTGTGTGAATATTAGCTCTTATTTCACTTGGGTAGATATCTAGGTATATGTCTAGGAGAAGGATTGCTATGTAGCATAAGTATATGTTTAACATTAAGAAATTGTCCAACGGTTTTCAAAGTGGCTGTACCATTTTGCATTCCTACAAGAAATGTATAAGAATTTCATTCTTAATACTTAGGGGGTTCTGTTGGTGCAATTGTTTTATTATCCTCTTTAAAAGGTGGCTAATGTTAACACATTGTGGTTTTAATTAACATTTCCCTAATGATTTACAATGTTGAGCATCTTTTCATGTTTTTTGTCACTTATATTTCTTTGTTGGTGAAACATCTGTTTAAATATTTCCCCCAACTTTAAAATTTTGTTTCTTACTAACTTTTTAGGGTTTTTTATACATGTGGATTCAAGTCCTTTATCAAATATGTGATTTACAAATATTTTCTCCCAATTTTGACTTGTATTTTCATTTTCCTGACTGTCAAAAGCAAAGGTTCTTGATTTCAATGAAGTCCAGTTTACCAATATTTTCTTAGGCAAATCATGCTTTTTAGTGGTGTTTTAAGGAAATGAAAGTTAGCAAAGATTTTCTTCTAAGTTTTCTTCTGAAAGTTTTATAGTTTTAGGTGTTGTATTTATATCTCACCAATTTTGAATTAAGTTTTGTATATGTTACAGGTATGTATTTAACTTTATTTTTTTCCATATGGTCATCTGTTTGGTCCAATACCATTTATTGAAAACATTGAATTGGCTCTGCACCTTTGACAAAAATCAATTGAGGTAAATGTATGGGTCTATATATGGTTTCTCTATTCCATTACATTGGTTTATTACATGTCTATTCTTCCATCAATACCATACTGTACTGATTACTGAAGCTCATGGAAAGTCTTGAAATTGGGTGGTGTGAGTATCCAATTTTATTCTTTTTTTTTTGATTTTTATTTATTTTTGAGGGGAGAGAAAGGGTCAGATAGAGAGGGAAACAAGGAATCCCAAGCACAGATAGCACAAAGCCTGGCACAGGGCTTGAATTCATGAACTGTGAGATAATGACCTGAGCTAAAACCAAGAGTTGGATGTTTAACTGACTGAGCCACCAATCCAGGGAAAAGTTGAGTTCCCCGTCCAACTTTTTTTTTAATTGCTTTGACTATTCTAGTTCCTTCAGCTTTCCATTAAAAAATTTTAATGAACTTGTAGATTTCCACAAGAAGATTTCGCTGAGATAGCTTTTGATTGGAATTGCAATGAACCTATAGATCTATTTGTAGTGAATTAACATCTTAATGATATTGAATTTTCTAAACCATGAACATGGTATTACCATTTCATCACTTATTTAGATTTTCCCATCAGTGTTTTGTAGTTTTTTGTATGTTTGTAGTGCAGATATTACACATATTTTGTAAGATTTATACATAAATATTTCATGTATTTCAGGGATATTGTAAACTCATTTATTAGTTCTCGTGACTTAAAAAAATTTTCCTTAGCATCTTGTAAACAAATGATCATGTCTTCTTAAAATAAAGATAGTTTCCTATCTGGATGCCTTTTATTTATTTTTTTTGCTTTATTGTACCTCCAGTACAATTTGAATAGGAGTGCTAAAAGCAGACGTACACACCTTGTTCCTAATCGTAGGGGAAAGCATTCTGTCATTCACCATTAAGATGTCAGCTGTTAGTTTTGCCATAAATGGCCTTTATCAAGTGGAGGAAGTTACTTTCTATTCCTACTGTCCTGGGAGTTGTTGTTGTTGTTGTTAATCAGAAATGGAATAGCATCTTCTTTTCTTTTCTTTTGTGCATTGAGGTGATTATATAGTTTTTCTTTTTTACTCTGTTAATATGGTTAATTGCATTGATTTTTGAATTTTAGACCAAGTTGCATTTCTGGAATAAGCCCCATTTTTAATGATATATTATCTTTTTTTATGTATTCTTGGATTTGATCTGTTAGAATTTTATTATGGGTGTTACATCCATGTTCATGAGATTGGTTTATAATTTTGTAATGTTTCTTTCTAGTTTTCATATTAGAATAATGCTGGCCTCATAGACTGAATGGGAAAATGTTCCCTTTCCCTTCTCTTCAATTGTCTTGAAAAATTTATATAGAATTTATATTATTTCTGCCTTAAATGTTTCATAGAATCAGCAGTAAATCCATCTGGGCCTTGAGGTCTTTGTTTCTGCGATGGGAAGGTTCATAACTCTAGACTTTGTCTCTTTAGCATATATATAAGGATTTTCAGGTTCTCTATTTCTTCTTGAGTGAGTTTTGGTTGTTGGTGTTCTTCAAGGAATTTGTCCATTTCATCCAAGTTGTCAAATATATTGGCATAAATGTGTTCAGATCATCTTCCTTTTGTTCATTTCAATGCCTTTAAGACCTGCAGCAATGACACCTCCTTCATTCCTGATATTCTTAATTTTTGTGATAATTTTTTTAATCAATCAAGGCAGATATTTATTAACTTTATTGATTTTATTAAAGAATCAAGTTCTGTCTTTATTGATTTTCTGTATGGTTTTTCTCTTTTTTTGTTTCACTTATTTCTGCTCTTATCTTTATTATCATTGCTCCCTTTCTCCTAGTTTCTTCATATGGAAGTTTAGGTCATTTGTTCAAGATCTTCCTTCTGATACAGCATATTTATTAGCTTATAATATTACCATATATATTTCCTTCTAAATATTGAGTTAGCAATATTTATATTGCTAAGTTTTATATGCTGTGCTTTCATTTTAATTTAGCTCAAAACACTTTCTAATTTCTGATTTCCCCCTTATTTCTTCTTTGATCTGTGGACCCCATGGCTTATTCAGAAATGTGTTAGTTTCCAAATATGGGGTTTTCCAGATATATGTTATTTCTCATTAATTTCACTGTGGTCAGGCAGAGCACAAGCTTTGTAGGATGCTAATCATTTTAAATTTAGTGAAATTTGATTAATGACTTAGAATACAGTCTATCTTGGTAAATGTTCTATGTGTACTTAAAAATAACGTGTATTCACCAGGCGCCTGGGTGGCTCAGTCGGTTAAGCGGCCGACTTCGGCTCAGGTCATGATCTCGCGGTCCGTGAGTTCGAGCCCCGCGTCGGGCTCTGTGCTGACAGCTCAGAGCCTGGAGCCTGTTTCAGATTCTGTGTCTCCCTTTCTCTCTGACCCTCCCCTGTTCATGCTCTGTCTCTCCCTGTCTCAAAAATAAATAAAATGTTAAAAAAAAATTAAAAAAAAAATAACGTGTATCTGTTGTTGTTGGGCTGTTTCAATGACATGTGAGCAGACAGAAAACATACAAATGAAATTAAGCCTGGCAAACTATTAAGTAGCGCAATCATGGAAGAATTTTCCAAACTATATTTGTAAGTTATGAACATCAAGGTCTCTTATAATTCAGCAAAAGGGCAAGGAATTTTGTTCTAAGCACTCATAGATATAATCTCATTCAATTCACATAACAGACTTTCAGGATAAAAACATCCATTCTGGTTTTATTGATTAAGTTACTTGGACTTGTAGCAACTGAATAAATTGTCTAAGTTCATAGAAAGGGACAGGGTGGAGCTTTGAGCTAGAACCTGAAAAGTCACTCTCCTAACTGTAGTGCTGTTGTGCTTGAGGTATGGAGAAAGCCTAGAATTTGGAATCAAAAGTCAAGTGTGTCCTTGGGCAAGTCAACCTCTTTTTGATCTATGCAATGAGTAGAAGTTTCTTCCTAACTCTTAGGATTTCAGTGGGGGCTCAAATAAGATGAGTTATGAGTGCTTTGAAAGCTCTGAGGTAAATCAAGAGGCATCACTATCTGATTAACAGCACTGTCAGGAGGGCCATGTGAAGATAGTGGGACTGGATGTGAACAGACAAAATGACTAAAGCTCAACTCTACAGAGGTGAAGGCTGGGGAAAACCGTCTCTAAAATTATAAAGTGTGTAAATCCAAAATTTTAAATTACACAGCATCTTTGAAAGATTGAAAGGGTCAAGTTCAGGACAAGTAAAAGAAAAAATTACCTTATAGAGAAAGTGATAAATTTATGTAACACATTACCCCTGGGGTGTTGTACATGCTGAAAACACAAATGGATTAAAGAGAGTTTTGATAAACTTGCAGATAATAGTTAAGGAATTATTAGGAGGTGCTAGGATTCTTCAATACATGCCCCTAAGCTCTCAAGATTGAAATCAAGAAGATTCCTTAAAGTCTCTCAGTGCTATCAAGTTAAAAACAGAGCTGGTCAGTAAGTAGTTATAAAATGAATATATATATTCAGGACTATCACAGTGGTTGATAAGAGACCCTGGAACAGAACTGGGCTTAATTCTGAATTTGACATGGGCGAGTGGGAATTTATAGCCAAGGAGTGGGGTGGAAGTCAGTGGATAGAAAATTGCTGAGAAGAAACATCAGGGATAGAGAGATTCTGACTCAACTGACCTAACAGGATTCTTGCTGAAGACAGGCCAGGGTGAGCAGACCCCCTGGGGGGAGGGGGAGGATGTGGAACCCCATCAGATATCCAGGGCAGGGGGTCCTGGTTAACTGACTTTAGCAGTTCTTGCTAAAACTGGATTTTACAAGAAAGTGCACAGATAGGCCTAGGAGAAGGTTCAGGAGACTGACTAAAGTTTGGACAAGCATAGAATCTTTGTCAGTGCCTCTGTCAGAAAAGAGGGCTGGATGAGGCCTGGGTCAACCTCCCTGGACAGAGCTGATCTGAGAACACAGCACCTGTGGCAGCTGTATCAACTGTCAGCTTCTTTCACAGGACCTTTGGGATAGCTTTAATGATAGAAATGTTGAGTTTGAATTATGGTCAGAAAAGAAGAATAAGGGGTAGGCCACTGTGCACCCCTCCATCACCAAGTGGGATCCTGGCAAGGGCCCCGGTTTCCCTACCCAAAGAGCAAGCTGTGGATATATTGTTAGTCTCATATTACACTCTTCTTTAGCTACCCACTTTTGAGGCCACCGTGGAGACTGTGTTATCTCCCAGAACTGCTCCACTTCTAAGGTTTCAAATCCCAAGTGTCTCAGCGTCTGACCCCAGCATCCTCCCTTCCAGGCCTTTGACTCTTCAACTCCTTCATGGCATCTGGTTTTCTGCCTCCTGCTTTTTTTTGCTGTCACCCAGCCTTCTCTGACTCTGTTTCTACCTCCTCCAGTCCAGATCCTTCTAAGCAGCATCTTCAACTTCTGTACCTCATTCCTCTGCCCACCTTCTTGAGAACCTCCAACTCTGAGTTATCTCAACCAGCCCAGATCGCCATCCCCAAACCTAGGCTGCCGAGTGACGTTAGCAAAAGTCCCACACAACCTTGGGTGGAAATCAGCACTCCTTCACTGGCTTCCGTGCTGCTCTGCAAAGCTTCTCATCCCCTAGGTAATGCTCCCACTTCCTATAGGTCCACCAAGAATCCCCACTGCTTCTCAGCCCCCCAGTAACATCCTCTGCTCTAGCTCAGCAGATGACTTTGACCCCTGCTGTCAGGTAGCCCCCTCCACTTCTACCTACACTCTGTCTTCGTGCACCTGCACCTTCATCCCTTTCCCATCCATCTCAGAAGAGGTGATGTCCTTCTGATGTCCACGGTTAATTGCTCCAACCGAGTTGGGTACCACAAACTATCCTATTCCCATCAGGCTTTTGCTCTATTATTCCTTCTTGTAAACATTTCCCCCTTATTTATTCAACCTCACTTTCTTCACTGTCTCCATCCTCTTACCCCATGAACACAGTCAGGTGTCCTCTATCTTAAAATTAAATAAACAAAGAGCCTGTCTTGGTTCTTGGACATTGTTAACTACTGTGAGGATCTGCATTCCTTCACAGCTGCTATTCTGGAACTTGTTGCCTACACTCACTGTTTCTGCATTTCAACCTTCCATGTTTTTCTCAATACTTTCATGATGCTGAGAGTTTATCTTTCTGAGAGCCACAGACCTGGTTGTAAGTGGGTATAAGGGAATGAGGCCCACTAAGTCATCAGTGATCTGTGACACCGAAGCAAAGAGATTTGGTGCTTTAGACAAACTGTTTTGTCCCCCAATCTCAGTATAATGAAGATAACTTACTTGCCATGCCTGTCACCTAGGACAGAAGGTAATAAACAGGAAAGCATGTAGAAGGAATATAAGCCACAGTTTTTTTTATAAAGTTCTCCTTTCTCTCTTGCTTCTAACTAGCAAACACTTTGAAAATGGGATGGTTCATGGGGTGCCTGGGTGGCTCAGTCAGTTAAGCATCCAACTTTGGCTCAGGTCATGATCTCATGGTCCATGAGTTTGAGCCCCGTGTCGGGCTCTGTGTTGATAGCACGGGAGCCTGGAGCCTGCTTCAGATTCTGTGTCTCCCTTTCTTTCTGCCTCTCTCTCTCTCTGTCTCTGTCTCTCTCTCTCTCTCTCTCGAAAAATAAACATTAAAAAAAAAGAAAAGAAAAGAAAATGGGATGGTTCAATCTTGAAACAGACAACCAACGGGGGTTGTGGAATATTCCAAAACAAAGTATGGAATCTTCAACTGCGGTGAGGCATTGTTGCCTGGAGGCAGCAGAATCAGCTGGATGACCTTTTGAGGTCCCTTCTAGCATGCAGCCCCTCTGAACCCCAAGGAACAAGGACTGGGGAACAGTGTGAAGGAAATGTTGTTCGCACCTGTCCAGTCTGGGGCCCAACTGGTAAAAGGTGAGAACACACTGGAGAAGTCAGGAAATGGCTTGAAGTTTTCTCATTTTCCATCCGTTTTGGATCCTGACTCCATGTGTCGGGGGTGCAGGAGCTCAGATTTCATAAACAGGGTCTGTGGAGGCAGGAAGCTCACGCCGTGTGAGCTGTTTGCTTCCATCGCTTGCCCACGTCTTACAATTCTCTTTCCTCCTTTCCCTTTCTGGTTTCTCACCCCCTTGCCTCTGGCACTGTAAAATCTTGGCAGGCCCTGGAGCCAGATTTATTTGGGTTGAATAAACAGTTAAATGAGGTTTTATTTTCTTGTTTCTGCCCTGAATTGGAGGAAGGGGAGTTACAATGCTAAGCTAGCCTCTTGGGAAGCCATTACATAATTCTGCTATTCCTCCAGGAAGATCTCTTATAAATAACCCTTATTTACAATAAATCATCAAGATGTTGAGGAAAATCAGGTCATTTCATACAAGAAAGGTGAGCAAATTGAAGGAAATGAGCCAGAGGCCCACATTTGGAAAAGGACACCTCTCTGCATTTGTCCAGCCAGTTCTTTTGAGCAGCCGCCCTGGACTACTCCTTTGTCCTTTTCCTAAACAGAAAAGCTGCCCTTGAAAAGGGTCACTTTGACATGATTGATCATGGAAGCTAAGAGGTGTCTCATAATTTATTTCTTTTAAAAATGCTCATCAAAGAAGTGACTTAGTTGGTGGCTGTAAGTAAAAACTTGTTTATTAATCATATTTTGCTCTTTTTAATCACAATTAAAATAACTTTAGAATCAACAATATTTGTTTATTAATCAAAGACTCCAAGGGTTTGGATACATTCAGGGATGATTCCATCCAGTCATTACCACCCATTCACTAGGACACCAGAGACTCTTATGAGTATAAGGAGCGTGGGTGGTTTTGTTTCTCTTTGTACATTTCTGTACCAATGATATAGTGAAAGTGATGAAGATAAAAAAGGTGGTGCGTGTGTGTGTGTGTGTGTGTGCGCATGTGCTCATGCATGTTTATGAGTATGGATGTCCCAGGTAGTTTCATTAAAAAATTTTTATATTGAACTATGTAATTGACATACAGTATTCAATTAGTTTTACGTATACAACATAGTGACTCAACATTTGTGTACATTGCAAAGTCCCAGGTAGTTTCATTTAAAAATTTTCTTATTGGGGCACTTGGGTGGCTCAGTCGGTTAAGGGTCTGACTTCCGCTCAGGTCATGATCTCACAGTTCATGGGTTTGAGCTCCGCATCTGGCTTTGTGTTGACAACTCAGAGCCTGGAGCCTGCTTCGGATTCTGTGTGTGTGTCTCTCTCTGCCCCTTCCCTGCTCACGCTGTCTTTCTCTTTCTCAAAAATAAATAAACATTTAAAAAAATTTAATAAAAAATTTCTTATTGAACTATATAGTTGACATACATTATTTAATTAGTTTTATGTATTCAACATAGTGACTTGACATTTGTGTACATTGCAAAGTGATCACCACAGTTGTCTAGTTATCATCTGTCACCACCAGATAGTTTCATTGACAAGGTGACTTACCCACTGTCCAAAAGAACAATTCTAAAAACACAGCAGGATCATAGATGTGATATCATACAAAATAATGGATAACACAAAATAATCCATTTCTCTTTCCACCACCACCCATACTCCTTCAGGCTTCATCTGATGATAGGATACCATCCAACAAAGAGTATATCCAAGTAAGATACACACACACACACCTCCTACATAGACATTTTTCAAAAGGAAAAATCTCTCCACAATTCTTGCCAGCATCTAACAACCCACACTGCCCTGAGGGTTTTCAGCAGAGATAGTCTGATGTAAATTTCACTTGTAGCAGTTCTCTTTTCAGGGGAGAAGCCAAGTGGCTGTTTGCCAAATATTTATATTGCATTAGATAATGGACAAGAGAATGCCTAAGGGCCACGGTGAAGAATCTTAAGCCATTAGAAAGTCTAATTTCTGGTGAAGAAGCCGACGTATAAGAATGAAGGTAGCTCGGTTAAGCTCTTCCCAACCAGTGGAGGAAGTGGACAGGCCAAAGCTGAAGTTCTAGTTTGAGTTCTACAGACTAATGTGCTATCAAGTCCCTTGGTCTACATTTCCTCAACAGCAAAAATAAAACAATAAAAGAAAAAAGAAAGAGAGAAGAAGAGGCTAGACTTGACTATCTTTAAAAATCCCTCCTCTTCCAATGTTCTGGGGTTCCAGAAAATATTCAAGGCCTGGAGACCTTGTGATTTTGTGTGGAAGAAACAATGGAGGCAATCAACTGCTGGTCTGTGAGATCAAATCTTTATGTCTTTTGAGAGCATTTTAAGAGTTGCCTCATCTGCTTGGCTAAGGAAAGCGACAAATGGCATCCTCCTCCACCCTCCTACTCCAGTGTTAGTCCCATCCGTCCCAAGAGGATGCTGCAGAAACCCCTATTAATGTCTCCTCGATTGTGGCCAATAATAATGATGGTAATGATAATGATAATGTAATTATCCTGGTTTATTGATGTCAAGTGCATGTTGATTACAAATGGAACAGGAAGTATTTACTTGCCTCCTGCTTCTCCAGGCTGGTTGTGAAATCAGAGCTGGGCTTTGGAGCAAGCATGAAGCCTGCACCTTTCATAATTGTAATGGGATCCAGATGTGGCTCAGTCCCACGAAGGCAAGTGATGAAAGCAGTAAATGGGTCCCATGCACATATGCTCTGCCCAGGTGGGGTCCACTTCCAGCTCCCTCTCTGTGAGCCAATATTGTTCTGCCTTTCCTCCAATTAACTCTGATGATGGAAAAAAGATTAAAATGCATCCCCTGCGGTGGCTTGCACATAGTAGGTGCTTGATCACATTTATTCATTTATGTTCCAGTGATGGCAGGGCATCTCAAGGAAAGTGGTCTGAAAGCCTGTGTACATGTGCTGTTCTTAGGGTGATTTGGGGTGAGATGGACATTTCTGGATATCAGAATGGATTAGTGGGAGACCAGCACCACAGTGAAGGAAGAGCCTTGCAAAGGAACCACAGCCGAATGCTAAGAACTGAGCCCCAGGGATGGTGAAAAGGGCAGAAGCCAAGTGTGAAGAGCTGGGAAGTCAAAGGGCACAGCATCTTGGAAGCTGGGAGGTGGGAGTGTCAGGGAGGGAAGGGTGTCTCTCTTGCTATTGGAAGCCCTGAAGCTCTCACTGTCCCATTACATTCATTTCCCTGTTGGAAGGCAGTGGGCAAGGCTTTCCTTCTTTCCCTCTTTTATTTTCCCGGGTATTCACCATCCTGTCTCTCTACGTACCTCCACCCAAATTTTAAAGCGTATTTCTGTGATATCAAGTTCATTGTTTAAAAACATTTCTGTTTCCTCAGCTGAATATAATAAGAAAAAGTTGTGATTTGACATGGTTTATGGACAGGCAGGTCTTCATTAAATTTTTAGGAATATCCACTTTTCACAAAAATGGGGACGAGTAGGAATTCTTTTTTTTTTTAAAGTTTATTTATTTTTGACAGAGAGAGAGAGAGAGAGAGAGAGAGAGAGACAGAGCATGAGTGGGGGAGGGGCAGAGAGAGGGAGACACAGTATCCGAAGCAGGCTCCAGGCTCTGAGCCGTCAGCACAGAGCGACACAGGGCTCGAACTCACAGACTGTGAGATAACGACCTGAGCTGAAGTTGGACACTCAACTGACTAAGCCACCCAGGCGCCCCACGAGTAGGAATTCTTAACACAAAACACTCCTAGAGAGAAATTAACAAAAAATTAATTATTTTTTTAAACCAAAAAGAAATAACACATTCAAAGAGTCTCTTTACTTATCATAGAGATCCAATTGCCAAATAGTTTAACATAGAAGTGGCTTAATTTGAAAACCACACTATGTTGTAATCTGAGTTAAAAAAAAATATTTGTGATTTTCAGTTTTGCTCTAGTGTTCTAGAGCAATTTAACATTCTATTTGTAAATTGTAGGTTTAAGAAAGAAATTTCATGTTGGGAGTACCTGTCTGGCTCATTTGGTTAAATGTCTGACTCTTGGTCTCTGCTCAGGTCATGATCTCATGGTTCATGAGTTCAAGTCTCACATCAAGCTCCATGCTGACAGTGTGGAGCCTGCTTGGGATCCTCTCTCTCCCTCTCTCTCTGCCCCTCCCCTGCTTGTGCTCTCTCTCTTTCTGAAAATAATAATTAAAACTTAAAAAAAATTCAACTCTGGAGGTTTATTGCAATATTTAGATTATCATCAGGAAATTCCATGATTCATAGGATTGACTATTTGAACTGAAGCTGATTTGATCAAGAGGCAAATTTTTTATTTTATTTTATTTTTTTAATGTTTATTCATTTTTGAGAGACAGAGAGAGACAGAGTGCAAGTGGGGGAGGAGCAGAGAGAGAGGAAGACACAGAATCTGAAACAAGCTCCAGGCTCCCAGCTGTCAGCACAGAGCCCGACACGGGGCTTGAACCCATAGATTGCGAGATCATGACCTGAGCTGAAGTTGGCCACTTAACCAACTGAGCCACCCAGACGCCCCAAATTTTTTATTTTTAATTAAAAAATGTTTTTTCCTAATATGCAAATACACATGTTTATTAATACAGAATTTAGAAAATGCAGATAAATCAAAACAGAAAAATAAAAATGAATCCCATCCTTCATAAATTATTCATTCAAGTGCATTTATTAATATTTAGTTAATATTGGAGATATTGGAGAATGGAAAGGAGCACTAAGGGGCCCACCCTCAGGACGAGAGGCATAAATGGGGATGTCCTAGGCAAACCAGCACATATGGTCACCCTATTTATCAAACACCTGCTGTGCCCCAAAATTGTCAGTGCCGTGAAGACAGCAGTAATCAGAGCCTATATTCTAGTGTTAGCATTGGGTATATATTCTTCTAGTTACATATATGGACATCTTTTTGTCCCTTTATGTAAAAACATTGTGTATTTCACCATTTTAATGAAAATCTTTTAAAGGGTACAGTGCATGCTCCTGACTTCTTCCACAGAGGATCCTCAACATCGTTTTGCATTTTCTAAGGAGGCAATGCTAGAAAGAGTAGCACACCAACCCAGACTCCTGTGTCTTGTACCAACCATGAGGCTTTGTCCTGCTAATTCCTCTTCTTTAGTCTCAGCTTCTTCATTTGCAAAATTTGAGCAGAATTTGGACATATACTCTGCTCAGGTGCGGTCGTCTTTTGGCTCTCTCTCTGTGAGCCAAACCTGTCCTGCATTCTTCCAGTTAACTCTGATGATGGAAAAGGGATAAAATGCGTCACCCAACACCAAGACATCTTTAAAATCTGTGACTCTATAGTTTTGTGATCTCTTCTAACAATATGGGCCAGATTTGGATAAGCGGGGATAAATTCTGACTTTTCCAACAAAAATAAGAAAGAAAACATTTCTCCATTAAGATGTACTTTATAATGTGATGAATATAATGATTGTATGATGGACATGTTAATTAGCATCTATGTATGTTATTGATCCATCAAGATGCTTTATTTTGCAAAATGGCTCTCAAATACTTGCCAGGAAGTATTTCTTACATTATTCAGGAGGATAACTTTGTAGGTAAGATGATCAAGTGTAGCAGATGATGCCAGCGCCTGAGCTCTGAGGACAGACAACACTGTTGTCAACAGTAAACACGAGATGTTTCTCTGCTTTGGGGAGTATTGAAGAAACTCAGTATTGTCTTTGCTTGTGGTGTTGTCATAAAGATGCTGACAAACATATTCTTTTCTTCTGAGTCTTTGCAGAGGGAGAGTGAAATTCCATGTTCCGTCCGCTTGTCTTTGGCTTTCGCCTATTACTCCCATGTTGGCAAAAATGAAGAGACTCCTATTCCCTATGATTTGGCAGATTGTAACATTAAATGTGTTTTGAAATACATTCAATGAGCAAATCTACAATTATTTACCAGCAAACTTTTCCTTTAAATTTAATGAGATGTAATTTTATAATGTCTATATATTTTGTAGCACTAGATTCAGTTAATTCTAAACCTGTAAAGGACAACCAGAATAACTATATGCATGCTTTTCAGTAATCCTCAAATTAGCATATCCAGTCATAAGAGAAAATAAATGATTTCTTTTTTTTCTTAATTTTTTTAATGTTTATTTTTGAGAGAGAGAGAGAGAGAGAGAGAGATACAGAATGCAAGCCAAGGAGGGGCAGGGAGACAGGGAGAAAGAATCTGAAGCAGGCTCCAGGCTCTGAGCCATCAGCACAGAGCCCGACATGGGGCTTGAACCCACGAACCATGAGATCATGACCTGGGCCGAAGTCGGACACTCAAACAACTGAGCCACCCAGGCGCCCCTAATGATTTCTTTTAGAACTGTTTTAACTACCCATTAAAAAAAAATTACTATAATTTAACCTGGTTCTCAGCCTGTTATGTAATGTGTTAATCAGGAGTCTATGTCTAGTCTGCCATTCGTGTGTGAAAGTCCTGTAATTCTCCGGTGAATGGCTGAGTGTCAGTCCTGACGGGACTGGCAGGAAACTGGAGGAAGGAAATGGGGAAGCAGGGTGTGCAGGCACCCCGGAATGTGCAGAAATGTGGGCCTGGTGGCCTGAGATCTTCTGATTTATAAAGATAAGCCAGAAGCAGAAGTTATAATGAAAACTTTTTGATGTTAGCTAATTTTTAACGCATTGTACAATTTCTCCGCCCAAAATCTGTGGGCCAGAATCAGCCAGTGGGCTGCTAGGTGATGACAGCTCTTCCTTAGATGCCCAGCAATGTGAGGAGCCAGACTGGTGGAGATCAAGAGAAATGAAACAGTTGTAGTACTGGCTGTGTAGGAAGGACCAGGCTTACTTGAGGGTGCCAAAAGAATGGGGGTTTAAAGGCAGGAGCATAGTTGCAGTTGCCCTGGACTTAGGATTTAAAGACAAGGACTGAACATGGTAAAGGAAGAAGGGAGTCTGTTTCCTGAGATAGTTTATACACGGGCATGAAGGTCTGCCAGTGCAGGAGGGAGCACCCCTCCTCTGGCTATAGCTTCGTTCAACGCAGCAGTGTGTAACAAAGGCAGCATTTGGCCTTGCTTGGGTCAAGGGTCAGTGGAGAGAGATGACTGATGAATGAGAAGCCTGTGGGGCTGATGAACTCTGGCACCAGTCTGAGGAGAAGTCTAGAACCAGCTCAGAAAGAGAGACCTGGGGGTGGAGCGGTAGGAGGTGGGAGTGTGGGTGTTGCTGAGAAAGTGGGAAATAATTACCAAGAGACCATTATAGTCATTTTGGAAGCTTCTGGGTTTCTTCATGCTTATTATTCCTTTTACTACCCCTGTTGGTGTTCTTGTGATGGTTAGTGGGAAAACCCTGAAAAGGAAGCAAGAGAGCGTGTGTGCTTATTTGGAGGGCCAGAGAAAAGAAGATGGGAAGTATGAGGACTCTAGGAAAATTTCCCATTGGGATTAGGAAGTGGCTCCATGAAAGGAGAGGAAAGCAGGCCGAGTCTCTGGAGATTTGAGAAATTTGGGAGAGGGAAGGGTTGCCTGAAATACCAAGCCAGGAAGAAGAGCTGAGCCCAGCGCTGTGCTGGTTGGAGCCTGGGACTGTGCTTCCCTCCCATCTCATGCTGCCAGGCTCCATATGGGATGCCTAGTTTTGACTGAATTTCAGACAGACCCCCAAAATCTTAGTATAAGTATGTTCCATGCGATATCTGGCATGTACTAAGAAATTATTTGCTATTGGGGCGCCTGGCTGGCTTGGTCAGTAGAGCATGTGACTCTTGATCTCAGGGTCATGTATTCAAGCCCCATGGTGGGCATGGACCCTGCTTTAAAAACATTTTTTAAAAGAAACTACTCATTTTTTATTAAACTTAAAGCTAAGTGAGTGTCTTATATTTTCATTTGCTACATGTGGCAACTTGCTTCTGTTTTTTTTTAATTAAAAAAAAATTTTTTTTTACATTTATTTATTTTTGAGAGACAGAGAGAGAGCACAAGCAGGGGAGGGGCAGAGAGAGAAGGAGACACAGAATCCGAAGCAAGCTCCAGCCTCTGAGCTGTCAGCACAGAGCCTGACGCGGGGCTCAAATTCAGGAACTGTGAGATCATGACCTGAGCCAAAGTCAGACACTCAATTGACTGAGCCACCCAGGCGCCCCACTTCTGTTTTTTAACTAGCCCTCCAACTCCACTGCACTGCAGTGTGATCAGAGGCTATGGGAACCCACCATCCAGGACAGAAGGCTGACTTGGAAAGCAGCCTGCTGAATTTGAAATGAACTCCCTAACAAAGGGCTACAGACCCAGGGACAGAATCCCCACCTGGGCAAAATGGACACTGAAGTCAGACACTCATTGCTCCGCTTCCTACCAGCTTTGTGAATCTCGGCCAGTTATGTGATACCTCTGACTCTTGGTTTTTTCATTTGTAAAATGGAGAAAATTATGCTTCTCACTGGTGTTTTGCAACTATTAAGTGAGATGAGGAAGTAACATTCCTAAAGTGTCCAGATAAAATGCATGATAATATGGTAGGGGTAGTTCTTATTAGTCTGTTCATGGGGTGTACTTTTTTGTAAATCACATTCCCGTTAGTAAGGCCTTGTCAAGGAAAAACCAGTGCCAGTGCCCTCCACCAGACTTTCCCAAAGGGTGCTGTAGGCTAATTTTGTTCCCTTGGAAGTTTCTGGAAACTTGGCAGTTGTAGAGAGGATGGGATAAGCTCATACTCCTCTTCTCAAAAAGTACTGTAATTCAGCGTCTCCTTGTCCATCCCCTGGTTATTGGTCTGGAACAGAGCCAGCAAATACCCTATCTTCATTCCAGGTAGTGAGGGAGAGACTCAGACCATCACTGTGTCTTATAGTTATAATAAACCAAAGCAGACACACTCACAGTTAAATCTAACACTGAGCATGGAGGGCAGGTAGCCTTCTTCCTCCCAACATTCCTCTAATAAACTCAGATTCCCCAAAATTAAGTGCATTGCCAAGGAATTTCAAGGCACACAAAGGTGAAGCTCGGTATTTGCAAAGAAGAAATTACTTTTAGCTTGTTTTCCTAAAAAAAAAAAAAAAAAAAAAAAAAAGGTTTTTGCTTGAATCTTTTCATCTCTGTCTGGACCACTGTGTTACAAAAATACAAAATTGTCAGAGTTTCAACTGTATTTCTTTGGGTCAGATTTTAGTAGGAAAAAAGAGGTATGTTTGGAGCCAGAGGGCAGTCAGCTACAGGCAGGGTGACAGGAGCTTAGATCTTAGATGCTAAGACTCTAGTTTTATGTTCCATCCACAGCACATAAAGGAAATCCAGCTGATACAGCCTTTTCTCCCTTTCCCATGTATAAGGAAAGAGTTTCCAGAGTGATTATCAAAAACGCAGAAGCAACAGAATTTGGATAATACTGATACAGTCTTTCTCTCTAGAAGGCCATGTTGCAGGATAGTAAATGTTGCAGAAGGGGGTCATACCAGGCCTATTCTTGACTTTGCTCCATGAGACCTTGAGCAAACTGATTTCTCAGAATTTCCCATCTCTCGTCTATAAAACAAAGACTAAAATAATCTCCATTCAACCTGCCATAGTGATTATGGTGAGGGTCAAATGAGTTAATGTATGTGAAATGTTGATGTGCCCTAGAAATATACCCTCAACCCTCTCTTCCTTGATCTGTAGTTCCTGCATGTCAGCTGTCACCAATACAGTGATGGAATGCTGAATGGATCATTGATTGTATTTCCCACTAATAGGACTGTCTTCTTGGGTTTTCCAAAGTTCTCTTATGGCCAACAAATTGAAAACTGAACCCATTACATCATCACCCACACACCTACCCAAACCTGCTTCACATGCCTGTGATGGATCCAGGTTTCAGTTTGACGGATGGGTCTTGAATAGACCTGGTGCCCACTCAGCTGCTGGAAGCCTTTCTCACAACAGACTTCTCCAGTCTCCCCAGAAGGAACCTGGGCAGTCATTACCTTGAAGATACCCAGATTCTCTAAAAGTAATGCTTGGACTTGGAAGGTGGAATTAAATTTTTTGCCTCTTGTTTCATAAAAGATAAGGGTTCTGGATTTGAGGAAAACCAATTAAAAACTGACAGGCCGATCAAAACTATGTGGGTTGTCCTACTCTACTATCTTACAATTCCATGTGATAAGGGACAAAGAACAGTGCTGAACATAGAAATCTCTTGGACATTTGAGTTTGACTGTCTAACTGGGGTGAGCAGAGCCAGATAGAAAATCATGCCATTTCAGGAAAATAATGTAAGATGTTTGAGGCAGGAACTTTGCTTACTCCCCTACTGAATTTCCTGTACTTAAAGCCATGTCAAGAACACAGTAGGCAATCAGAAAATGTTTTTTGAATGAACAGAGAAGAGTAATGTGTTCAAAGAGGATCTCTAGGCCCATGAGCAATGGTGCAGCCCTGATTTTCATGCATGCTGCACTCCATCCTGTGATCAGGGCTGGTGATATTCTCATGGGCTGCATAAATGTTGAATCCATTTTGAAAATTACTTTCAAACTCCTACATAAACTCTGATTTCTATGGTTGGACAGTATTCAAGTTTCAAATTCCCCCCCCCCGTAAGCCATATAATTTTCATTTCTTAATGTTTATTTTCTGTTTTAAGTAGTTAGTTCAAAAATAATGGTGACCAGTTATTCTTTGCCTCTCCAGAAGATAATCAAGAGCCAACAGACAAGCTGAATGTTGACATTTATATTGAGAATTAGGAGAGAAATATTTTTACTAATGTTATGAATGGTGAACTGTGGAATGAGTTGCTTAATCTGGTGGCCTCGACAAAACATAAACTCTGTAATCATTGGTATAGGCTAACTTGGGTAGGAATTGTGCCTGATGAAAAGATGCAGGGGTGGAGTGGGGAGGGCATTTGCATGGCAAGTGTGATGGCACTGCAGCTCTTATAGCCATAGCAGTCATCACTAATAGACAGCAGCACTCTTCCTGCTAACCTCAGGCGATCCTTGCTATTAACGCGGGGTTTCAGGTAGCCATAACCAATTGATCACAGAGTGGCATGGGAGATTTATCCTTTTAACACATATTTACTGAATGCTGGCCATATGCCTGGACTGCAGATTTGCAGAGACTAAAACAGGCAAAAATGTCTATCCTTCTAGAGATTACATTACAGTGGGGAGCAGGAGAGGAGTCAGTAATTAAGATAAGTAAGTAAAATATGTAGTATATTAGGTGGTAATAAGGGCAGTGGAGAAAAATACCAAGAAAGAGGGACAGAATGTTGAGAAGAGAGGGGTTACATTGTTAAATAGGGTAGCCAGGTGTTTCAGTTATCTTTTTCTGAGGAGCAAATTATCCCAAAATTGAGTGGCTTAAAACAACATCTGTTATTTCACAACTTTTGTGGGTCATAAAATCACGTGCAGCTTAGCTGGGTGGTTCTGGGTTGGAGTCTATAACAAGGCTGCGATTAAGATGTCAGCTGGCCTGCAGTCATCTGAAGGCTTGAATGGAACTGGAAAATCCCCTTGCAATATACCTTACTCTCATGGGTTTGGCAGGAGGCCTCAGACACTTGCTGGCTCTGGAAGAAACAGACCTTAGCTCCTCACCTTATAGGCCTCCACCTTGCTGCTTGTGTCTCCTCTCAACATGGTAACTGGCTTCCCCCAGAATGAATGACCCAAGAGGGCAACATGGAAGCCAATGTGTCTTTTGCAACCTAGCCTGGTCATATTCTTTCATTTCTACTACATTCTATTGGTAGATGATCCGTGTGGGAGGAGACCATGCCATAGCATGATGCCAGGAGGCAGCTATCATTGGCACCATCTTGGAGCCTGGATATCCTAGCAAGGAAGATGGAAAAGAGAAATTTGAAGGAGGTGAGAGATTGAGTATGAAAATAACTGGGAGGCAGAACCTCCAGGCAGTGAGAATAACAAATGTAGAGACTCTGTTGCAGGGACTGGCTTGCTACAGTCAAAGAATAGCAAGTAAGCCAGGATGCCTAGAGTGGAAGGGGGGGGTGGTGGTAGGAGGTGAGGTCAGTCAGGGCCATAACAAAGAGCCAGATTATGGGAGACCTTGTAGCTACCGTAAGGACTTTGGTTTTTATCCGATGCTCCAGTTACCTTTGTTGTGTAACAAACCACCTCAAAATGTAGTTTCATAAAATAATCATTTTATGATGCATGTGTGGGTTAGGAATTCAGACAGGGCATTATAAGGATGGATTGTTTGTGTTCCATGATTTCCCACAGTGTTTGGGGCACTTAGAATCTAGAAAGATTCAAAGGCTGGTCTAGCCTTGAAAGTTACTTTTATGACTTTTGCCATAGTCATAAGCCTGTCCAGATTCAAGAGAGATAATACAAATCCCATTTCTCTAAAGTCATGTTATAAGAAGAGCCTGTGGGATAGAAAATACTGGTATAGCCATCTTTGAAAAATATAATCTGCCACACTCTGTACAATGAAAAACCATTGTATTATTTTGAGCAGAGTAACATGATATGAATCACATTTAAACAGGATCTTTCTGGAGGCACCTGAGTGGCTCAGTCAAACATTCGACTTCGGCTCAGGTCATGGTCTTGCAGTTTGTGGGTTCAAGCCCCGTATCAGGCTCTGTGCTGACAGCTCAGAGCCTGGAGCCTGCTTCTGATTCTGTGTCTCCCTCTCTCTGCCCCTCCCCCACTCATGCTCTTTCTCTCTCTCTCAAAAATGCATAAATGTTAAAAAATTTAAAAAAAAACACAGTATCTTTCTGGTTGCTATATTGAGAAAAGACTGAAAAGGGGATGAGAGTAGAAGCAGGAAGACAAATGAAGAAGCTATTACAACGGTCCTGGCAAGAGATGATGAAGGCTTGGATGAGGGGTACGGTGGATGTGTTTCAAAAGAGAGAAATAGGTTGGACATAAAATGTTATAATACAGATATTGAAAATTATGAAGTAGAGTGAGATCATCAAGAGTATAGACAGACAAAAGAGGAATTCTAGGAACTGAGCCCAGAGACACACCAATATTGTGGTGTTGGAGGAGATCAAGAGGTGGTAACTCTAGAGACTGAAGAAGAATGGCCAGTGAGGTAAGGAAATGTGTTGCCCTGGTAGCCGATAAAGAGATTTTTTTTCAAGGAGTTATGAGTGAGCAACTTGTTAACTATTGACTCATCAAGGAAGATGGAACTGAGAATTTCCATCGGATCTATCAACATGGAGGCCATTGGTTATTCTGATGGAACAATTTTAGTGGAGTGGTGGGGTGAAGGCCTGATTGGAAGGGAGGCAAGATTGGAAGGGATGGAAGTATAGTTGTGCTATTTGAGGAATTTGAGGAATTTTGCTGTAAAGGGAAGGAGGGAAGTAGCTCGAGAGGGAAATGATGTCAGGAGAAATAGAGTTTCCATACATATTGTCATTTGTATTAGAGTGGAGATGAAGAAAGAGGTTGGGAGCAAAGGCTCAGGAATCACATTTCCTCATTTTGAATCTTGACTCCACATCTTACTATTTGTGGGAACTTAGGCAAGTCACCTCACTTATCTGTGCCTCAGTTTCATCTGCCACAGGCAGATTACAATAGTACCTCCTTATAAGGTTGTTAAGAATGAGTGAGTTGCTTCATGTAGAGCATTTGAAACAGTTCTTCTTATGTGATGTGCACTCATATAAGTGGTAGCCATGTTGATAATGATGATGTGATGGACTAGCCACATTTCCACACCTCTCAGGAACACCTGGAACACCAGAGGAGAGAAGTTTAAGGCTCTACTGATGTAAAAGCTGCTGGCATAGTCTTTATTCCCTACATTGAATGTGGTTGACCTAGAAATGAGCTTGAAACTGAGCCTAGGGTTGACCCAGAAAGAGACATGAGGCTGGGTGGCAGGTACTGGCAATTCTGTTGGTCTATCCACTCAGTGCTAAAGACATACACATTTTCTTTCTTTCTTTCTTTCTTTCTTTCTTTCTTTCTTTCTTTCTTTCTTCTTCTTCTTTTTCTTTTTCTTCTTCTTCTTCTTCTTATTCTTCTTTTTTTTTTTTTTTGGATTAAGTACTGCTCAAGGGACAATAGTTTCATGGCAGAACATTTTGTTTATATCTCATTTCCTGAGGATCCTCCTTGGAAGAAGGGATTTGATTCTCTGCTATTTTGTCTTAGGTAGTGGGGTAGATGCTCATGGTAAGACTCAAAAAATAATTGTTTTTTTCCTTTTTAAATCCAGCTACAATTTTATCTGATGGCCTTTAACAAGTGTGGATTCCTCAAGTGAAAGGGCATTGAGGCAGAGAAGAGTCAACAATTTCCATCAAAAAGTCTTAACTGCCTGAGAGATTTTTCAAAAATTATTGTTGGATTCCTACTGAATCCATCTTAGATCACTTTGCAAATGTTGCAATAGTTGTTTTTAAACAAATATCTTTCCCACTTCAATTTCCTAACCTGACTTCTCACTTCAAAAAATACAAACTTAAAAAAAAAAAGACAAAACTTATATTCATTGACCTACAAGTTAAAACAAAAAATCTCTATACAATTTGTCACCCAAACTGGGACTCTTGTGATTGAAAGGAAACAATCTTAATTATTATACAAGGACAATAGATGTAAAATGAGTTTGTCCTGGGTAATCAGAATATATGCAAGGGAAATCAGAATAATTAGATCTTCCAAATTATACATATCCAGCTTTCAGGAGGAAGAAGTCTCCCCACAGAGGAAAATTGTACATTTAATTTAACTCCACTAAAGTAAGTTTTAGTTGATTTAGGATCTCCAGATCATTAAAAACTCACTTCAGAAATCACTGAAAAGATCTTTTGTTGATACCTTCCATTTTTTCCTGCTCAGAGAATCCTGAACAAGTATTCAGACTTTAGATGTTTTAGACCAGGAGGAGTGGTTCACTGTTCATTAATAGGACCTCCTCCATAGAACTGGTCCTCAGAGCTTATGTCCTTCTAAACATTAACAATATCTTCATTCTAGGCCTGAATTTGGAGGTGCATTATCTGGACCTAGGGGCTGTCCATCAATAAGAAGGAGGTGGGGGGGATGTGGGTGCTTCCTGTTTGAAGATCGCCTTGACTTCAGTGTGTTTTACCATTGAGATTGAGTGCTCTTTCCTTCTGATTTTTAACCTCTTGAACCAACTGAGCAAAACCTGGCTCATGATGTGAACTTTTGAATGGATGTATAACCTCATCCTGATAAAAGATCTCTTTCCCCTTGTTGCCATTATAAAGGCTTTCAACAGGTAAAATACTTCCACCAAGTACAAAAGCTGACAGAAGAAGCCTGCACTATCACAGTGCCCATTGTGATTTACTCATTGGACCTGGCCACTCCTAAGCCTGGCCTAGGCTGTCTTGGACGTCTTGTTATAGCATTTCCTGTTAGGCTACAGCAGAGAAAGGTGGTTTGCGAGCTTCAAGGCAGGGACATTCACGTGAAATAAGACAGTATATTAATGACATTAATAATATAGTGATTGATAAGCTCCAAGACAATTAAGGTTGCCCACTGATTCCTGGATTTCATTAGACACTATTAATAGCTCTCCATTCCTCTGCTATGACAGTCCCACATAGCTGAGATCCTCAGAAAAGTAAAGGAAACAAATTCACCTGGGAAGTCTTCAACATTTCAACAATTGAAAACTCATTTCGAATCTTTGCTTATTCCAGCCTACCTTGATCTTACCTATCCAGACAATAATCTAAAATAGTGCTATTCAAGGTGTCATGGTCCATGGACCACCTACATCAAATTTCCTGGGCTACTAAGGAATTGTTAAAAAAGAACAATTCCCAGGATCCTACTGTATCAGTCTTTGGCATTGGTGTTCAGGATTATATTTCACAGAAGCTCTCCAAATGACTTTTATACACATTTAACATTGAACAACCATTAACCTAGAACTGTAGCAGTGGTTCTCAACCTTGGTTGCACATGAGAGTTACCTGAAGAAGTTCTAAAAATCCCAAATGCTCAGACCACTCCCTGGCCCAATCAAATCAAAATGTCTGGGACATGGAATCCATCTTTTGAGCTTCCCAGATGATACCAGTGTGCAACCAAGGTTGAGAATCATAGCAGATCCATCATTCTCAGAAGATGGCAAGGCTTCCCTCTCATGGGGATCACATCTATGAAAGTGACTGTGGTCAAGACCAATTCTCCTGTGTGAATGCGGGAACTGAGGGCTATCTAGGCAGGTGATACTCAAAGCATGGTCTGCAGACCACTGTCGATTCACTAATTCTTTTATTACTGGTCCTCAAGAAAGTTGTACAATCATGTGAAACAATCATATTTTTAAGGGTTTTTTTTTTTGGTTTTTAGCTTTTGGGTTTTTTTTGGTTTTGGGGTTTTTTTGTAGTAAGACTTTCCTTATGAAGTAAGCAATACATTTATATACATTCTGATACAAGTGACTTATCTCATCATAGACCAGTAACAACTAGTCTGTGGATGGGCGCTTTAAGCAGCCCTGGTCTAAGCCAGCTGTCCAGGCATGAAGATAGAACCTCAAGGGTCCTCATGGCAATACAGCCCAGCCATTGACGCTTGGAATAGCTGAGACCAAGCTGGAAATTCAGCCCCACCATGGAAAGTGTGCTGCATTCTCAGAATGCTGATGCATTGTCCACAGGGATAATCTTCTAGTCCAAAAGAGGCTCAGCTGGAATCTTTCAGGAAGCCTAAACACAAGGGGACAGGCTTGATCAAAATGCTGTGGTCCCAAACTCACAAACTAGGTGCCTCATAGCTCATCACCCAGCATGGACAACAGAAAGTTGGCAAAAATGCTTGACCAAGGGCCAGAGGACCCCACAGGTGGTTTTAGGGCCTCAGAGCACAGAAACAAAGCACTGTCTCAGCTACAAGAGACAGAAAAATCAACCTAAACTTAACACAGAAAAATAATTTTTTAGCTTATGTCAGGCTATTCCCACTTAGTGGCTAATATGGCGGCCAGCATATTTACCATCTGACATCTCCCAGATTAGCAACCATAGCAGAATAGCCATACCTGTTTCCCAATGGTTCCAGCAAAAGTACTGGGACTGACCCTTATTGAGCCAGACTGTGTCATGGCCCTATCTCTAAATCATTCATAACTTTAGACATATTAAAGTCATGTGGTCATCACTGGATCTGGGAAGTGTGGTAAATCCCACCTGAACCACATGGATTGAGATTAAATAAGAGGTGGATCCACCAAAGGACAATTGATAATCTAGCAATAGAAAGGGGAGTGGATGATGGGCAGGCAAAGAAAATAGCTGCCTCAATGAAAGCTTCTCAGAATCTCTGGCTTATATGCTACAAAGAGTCCTGAACCCACATTCCAGCACCAACATGCCTCCCTGACCAGCCCCACTAGTTTGTAGAGACATGTGGAGGCCCCCAAGCCAATGACCAGCCTCAGGAACCATGGCACTCACTTTTGTCCCCCATTTGCTTTAGTGATGTCATTCATAATAGACTTTTTAGGGATTTGTTCTTGTTACTTCTCCAATTCCAAGCACAATTGTCTAATTTTTTCATTCATTCACTCATCCATTCATGAATTCATTAGACAAATATTTATACTGAGTGCTCATGATGTTGTCAGTTAGAGATACCCAAATAGATAAGGCATATTGCCTTCTTTCAATACTTGCTGCCTTAGTAATTCCCCTTGGATTCAACTTCCTTTTATTTCTGAGTTTCTCTCTCCTCTCAGTCCTGGAGCAGAAACCTAGGGGGGAAAACTGAAAGCTTCATAGGGGGTCTCTCTGGTAAGAATGTGAAAAATCCTGTCCCCTAGATTCTCTTCAGCCAAAAATGAGATTGTCTGTGCTGTTAAATAAAATCCCTTCCCATAAGTTTTCTAAGGAAATGTAACCTGGATCTGGAAACAGTGACTCCTTCTCAAGACTGGTTAGCCACGCATGACTTACAACTCCCTGTTAAATGAAATTTCAGAAATTATATTGGAAAAAGGTCCACATACTCAGACAAAATACGGCATTTAAAAAATGTTTATTTATTTATTTTGAGAGAGAGAGAGAGAAAGAGATACCAAGCATGAGTGAGCGGGGGAAGGGCAGAGAGAGAGGGAGAGAGAAAATTCCAGACAGGCTCCGTGCTGAGACCTCAGATCCTGACACGGGCTCGATCTCATGATCTGTGTGTGAGATCATGACCTGAGCCAAGATTTGGACCCTTAACTGACTGAACCACCCAAGCATCCTAATATGATATCTTAAAATTTTAGACCCATGCAGGATCTGGGGACAAGGATTATATCTACGACCTTCTCCAAATTTCTGTATTTGACTTGAGATGGCACAGTAGATGGCAATGAAATCACTTAGCAAGCAGGCAGTGGAGACTGCAACCTGAGGGGTGGCCCCACATCTACAGATCAGCAGTGGAGGGAAGCCTGAGGAGGGGACAGAAGGTAAGACTGTGCTGGCTGCTAAAGGAACTGGGATGGGACATTGTTAGGACCAGAAATCCACTCCATTCTGCTTATCAATTTGGCTGCAAGTTGGCAACTGCACTGGAAAAGGGGTCCCTGGGAACCCTAGGGGAGTTAGTGCCCCCATTTCCACTGTGACCTAGTTGGAAACCACCTTGGTTAAAGCCAGTGCCCTAAGCTATGGGCAAAATGCTTACCCTGTTAATAGGGTGTCATTTGTCTGAATTTGTCCAGGATAGTTCCAGTTTGAGCCTGCTATACTGCAATAGCTGTCAGTGGTGTCTTTTGCTATTAGAAGAGTCCTACAGCCCCCTTACTACCAGTCTTCAGCATGAATTTCCTCAGCGTGAGCAATGTGGCAAGTACATGTCTGCACCCACCCCAGCATCTGGCACCAAGCCTGCCATAAGTTAGGCGCCCAGGAAATGCAGGTTGGGTAAATGAATGAATGCATGAATTTGGTTTAGCACATGGTAATTCACAAAGCAATGCAATTCACTTTACATCTGGTCTGCCTACTGAGGCTGCCTATTTGGAGGTTCTTCTTATTACCTCTGCCTACCCTTCAAACTTGTCAAGAAGTGAGATTGTGATACCAGAAGGCCAGGACTTGGGGTGAGATGTGCTGAAACTCACTGAAACCAGCCAATGATCCACCCAGAGTGTGTACATGGCAAGAGGTAAAAATCCCAGCGTGGGGGGCTCGGCACTACTGAGGAGGACCCCCTTTGGTTGTGTGGATACATTATGGGAAGCTAAGGAAGAAACATTTTCTGGACTCTAGAGAGAGCAGTTTTGTAAAAAGGGGTGTCAGGGGAGAAGGGGAAGCAGGAGGTTGTGCAGATGTGAGGGAAAACCAGAGAGAGAATTACTGTAAAAAAAAAAAAATCTTTGTTAAGTAGCAAAACCAGCAGCTGGACCAGATTAGCTGTTCCCTTCTCTTTCCTATTTTTGGACTTGGAAAGAAAATGTGCAAAATAATTCCTGTTTTGGAGAAAAGTAGAAAAGGAGGCTGGGGGTGATGGGGATGGGCACGGATGATGAGTCTGTGGACCAAGCCAGAGAAGCAGAAAGAACCGAGGGGCTGCACAGCTAGGGGGCTCCACTCTTCCCTGGGGGACACGGGGGCACCAGCACTGCTTTCTCTTCCTCCCTGGGGAATGTGAGGGACCAGGTCTCTGCCAGACAAGTGCCAAACCTGTTGTTCTCATGGGGCGCAGCTGAGGCCAGGCACACACCCGACAGCCAGGGACACAACCTTAGGATCACAGCATTTCTACTGTCCCCAAATCTACTTTCCCAGCCACAAAGTGCACAAGGTTCTCCTGCCCTGATCTTGACTCTTGTCAAAGTCTCTCAGCTTCCTGAATGAGTACTAACTCCCACACAGTGTAGATAACCAGTAAGGGCATGGGCTCTCCCTGCAGGAAGTCACCTCCAATGGCGACACCTCAGATCTCTCTGAGGGGACCAACAGGGAACACATTTCAGGGGTGACAAAGCCTTGCTACTCTCTTGCACTATTGAAGGGAATGTGAATTGATACAAATATTTTGGAAGCTGGTGGCAGTATTTACTACAATCTATGCTCTCTGGGCCAGTAATTCCATTCCTGCTGAAGAGGAGTAAGTATGTACATGCTCAGCAAAATGCATGTACCAGAATGTTCAGCATTCTTTATAATAGTCCCAAATCGGAAACTACCCAAATGCCCATCAAACAAGTAGACTTGTTATATAAATAATACTTTATTCACATATGAGAATGAATCATTCATAACCATGGCTGGATCGCACAAATGCAATGATGAGCCAAAGAAGCTGGGCCCAAAAAAGGACCCAGATTTCTGATTCCATTTACATAAAGTACAAAACAGGTGAAACAGTGGATGCCCTTAGAAGTTGGCATAATAGTCACCCTTGGAAAGGGGGTATTGACTGGAAGAGCTCTCTGGGGAGCTGGTAGCAATCTCTGTGGTCACTACATAGGTGTGGGGAGTGTGTAAAATTTCATAGAGCTGTTCAATTATGGGAATATTTTTCTGAATATTTGTTGTGTTTCAATATAAAAGGTTTAAAGGCCTCCCAAGGCCCTCTGGAGTTGTACCATGTGAAATGGCCGGACTTAAGGTGGGTTCCAGATAGACAGTTTTCCCTATAATCAACAGAAGCTGATTTGTTGCCACGGCAACCCCTTGCCCTGGTCCTGCCCTTGGCAAGCCACAGACATGTGTGATCTCCTGATACCTTCATGTCCCCCTGAGTATTTGTTTCTGGGCTAAGCATGTGCCCTTTCTCAAGCCCACTCAATGGGATAAGGTTTTTATTCTAGAAATGCCAGGTGTAAAGACCACTCTCCTCTTTGGGAGAGACCTTAAATTGGTCTTGTCAGCTGGTCAGAGTTTTTGTTTGTTTTCCGTTTTCCCTCAGCACTCACTGGAGACAATGCTCCAGCTTCTAGCCATCCACCAGAAACTGGAGGGGTCAACTTCTTGATCAAGCAGCAAGTTGTGGACCCCCCAGCTGTCTCAGTTCCTTAGAACAAGGTGGGGGCCAAGAGGGACTGGCCCATCACCACAGCCAAGCCTCAAGGCTGGGCCTGGAAATCAGTTCACCATGGGTGGTGGTGGTGGTGGTGGTGGGTGTTCTGACACTTTCAGTCCTTCCCCTGGGTTTCATACTGTATTACCTCATTGAATTAAGGGGTCGGTGCCTCTCCAGGCAGGAAGCAAGCATAATTCTTGCGCTGAAAGTGACTTTTCATTGAATCTTATAAGCTTGGTCAGGGAAAAAGCACTCAGACCTTAGTGTGGTGGCTCTGAGGACTGAGACAGCAGCCATACTTGGTTGAGCCCATTTGCTTCCCAGAAAAAGGAAAAATAATGAATTTCTTGGCGAATGTTAGCAAGGTCTTCAGGTTCGAGAAGGGAATCTGGCCAATAGTTTCCTAAAATGATTTTTATATTCACTATTTTATTTGGTTGTTTTCTTCGAATAATCCAAATTGGAATGACTTGATCGCTGACCTATTAGGACAACCGATTTCTCATGGCTCCACTCTGCATTAGGCTGAGTCACAAGTCACTTAAAACATGCTTAAGTTGATTACTTTTTTTTAACAGATAAAACAGCTTCTTTATACAGAACTTTTAATAGAAAGAAGAGTGACAACACAGCGCTGGCATGTCAACAAAAGAACACTTTGATAGGTAAGACAAGGCCATTGAGTAGAAATTATACTTTGCCAACTCTTGACTGTTGTAGATTTTGTTATATAACCATCACTCACTGTCCTCTAGACAGGGGACCCCCTTGTTCCAAAATTATTTTGATTTCAAGATGGCGATGACAAACCATTAAACCAAGTCTGGAGCCCTATGTGACTGTGGAGGTTATGTACAGCCTGTGAGGCGGGTCCTGGGTACAGAAAGACTGCCTGGATGTTCCTTTAAGGTTGAGAACCAGTCAAAATTATTGGTAGCTTACACAACCATAGAAATTCCTGGAAAACTGAGGTGCCTGGGTGGCTCAGTCGGTTAAGCTGCCGACTCTTGATTTTGGCTCAGGCCATGATCTCACAGTTTGTGAGATCGAGTCCCCATGTCAGGCTTTGTGCTGACAGCGTGAAGCCTGCTTGGGCTTCCCTCTTACCCTCTCTCTCTCTGCCCCTCCCCCATTTGCTCATGTGCACTGTGAGAGCATCTGCGTGCTCTCTCTCTCTCTCCCAAAAATAAATGAATAAACATTTTTTTAAAAAAATTTCTGGAAAAATCAATATAATCAACCGGAGAATAAAACTATTAGAACCAATAAGATAGTTCAGCAAGTTGACTGGATACAAGATTGAAACAAGAGTATAAACAAGTGGAGAGAGCAGAGATGGAGCATGGACTTATAAAAGGGAGGTCTCTTAGAGCTGCTCCTATCTTGCTACAGGCACTTGGAGGGGTGGGAGGGCTCTAGCTCCTTTGTATCCCTTGCCCAGAGAGGACCTCAATGTGGTTCTTGGAAATTATACTTTGTACCTTCTGGAGTTTGGGGCATCTTTACACTGGGTCTGCACAGGGCTGATGGATCTCCAGACAAGAGGCTTAGTGTCTGTGGCTACAGGGTGAAGTGGGATCAGAAGGCTGACGGGGAGAGACCTGTCTTCCTGCTGGTGGCAGGTCTTGTGCCATCATCATAAGGCACAGAATGATGGGGGAAAGAGGTGCAAACTGGGATGGGAATGTTTTGTTTAGGGTCATTTAAAAAGAGATCCAACCCAGGAGGATCACCAGGAAACAGGTATTTCACGTAGAAACTTCTGTGTGGAGAAGATCCTGATGTAGGTCAGGAGATCTTACACTATCTCAAGTCTATACTTCAAATGCTGTGTTCACAAATGCTGTGTAGAGTCAGAAATGCAGGACATAATCCAGGCTCTGCCACATTGCAGCTCTGTGAATCTGTTCAAATCCCTTGACCTCTACAAGCAAGAGTTTTCCGCTCTGTGGGTTTGATGTTATTCTCATAACAATATCAACTCCCCAGGACTGGTGACAAATAATGTAATGATTATCTCTGATAGTCACTGCACATGGATTGTAATGACAAAGCCTTTCTATTTGTGCCCTTTAATTTCTTTAAGTTTATTGTGTGGGACTAGTTCTTCTCTGCTCCTGGATGAAATGTAGGACAAGTCTCCGGAGTTTTTGTGGTCTCTTTCAGGTAATAAAAGTAGTCTCAGCTCAATAATTCATATTTTCCGTCCAGTGAAAAATTAGACTTTACACATCATCCACAGTTTGGGATTCTGCATGTTCACAGCCTGGGCTTGGAACAAGGTGGAGGCCAAGATTAGGAGTTTGAGTTCCTGAGCTCTGATCCCGGTCTTGGCCCTCCCGATCTTGGGAATTCATGGTTTTTCGCCCCTGTAAGATCAAAGCATGAGAGTGGGGAAAGGCGGCAGGAAAAATGTGACTTGTTTGACACAGGGATCTCTGGTCTCCGTGGTTCTCAGGGGGACAGTGAGTTTCTTCAGGAATAGCCCCCCTCTCTGCCTCCAAACTGAGAAAAGCATCTGAAGTTTCTCCATTCAGTGTAACACATGCTGTATGTTTGCATAGATAACCTTTATTAAATCAAGAAGGCTCTTTTTCTACTCTAGGGTCTAAGCAATTGTTTTAAAAGTAACACTTGAATCACTGCTTTTTCTGGTAGCTTAAGATATCATGTGTTTTCTGTTGTTCAGTCTATTAACAGGGAAAATTACATTGATAAAATTTTTGGTGTCAAACCATTTTCATAAACTACTTAATCATGATGCATTTAAAAAAATAATTCAGTATCTGATTTGGTAAGCTAAAACTTTTATTTTGATTTTCACATTTATGTTCATAAGTGAAATGGGCCTATAATTTCCTGCTCATATTGTTTTTATCTGAGTTTTAATTAAAATACACTGATCTCATAGAAAAAACAGGACAAATTTTTTGTTGTTTCTGTTTTCTGATACAGTCTATTTAAGATTAAAATTAACTATTTCTTGAGAGTTTGGTAGAACTTACCTGTAAAACCATCTGGGCCTGGATTTCTGGGGTAGAAGGGAGATTTAACTCTTATTTTAATCTCTTAATACTTACTAGTCAAGTCCAATTCTTTATTTTTTTTCTGGTGCTGATTTTGCCATTTTGTGTTATCTTGGGTACTTGTGTGTGTCACTAAAGTTTAAAATATATGCATGCATAGCATCTCATAATACCTTTTTAAAGAACAGTTTTATTGAGATGTAATTCACATAACATGATATGGACCCTTTGTTATGTGTATGATTCAGTGATCATTCACAGACTGGTGCTACCACTGCCACTGGCTAATTCAAAACATTTTTGTCATCCCAGAAAGAAATCTCATGCTCATTAGCAGTTCTTCACCACTGTCTCCCACCCACCCTGCCCCCTCCCCAGCCCCTGGTAATGGTGAATGTACTAGAAAGTACATTCTACGTATTATGTAATCCAAATCTCTATGGATTTTCCTGTTCTAGATGTTTCATATAAACAAAGTCATACAGTATGTGCCTTTTTTGTGTCTAGCTTTTTAAACTTACCATAAAGTTTTAAGGCTCTTCCATATTATAGAATTTATCACAATGTCATTCCCTTATATGGTTGCATAATGTCCCCTCATATGGATATGCCACGTTTTCGTTCGCCATTCTTCATTTGATGGACACTTGGTTTGTTTCCATTTTTGGCTGTTGTGACTCATACTACTGTGGACATAATTATTAGTAAACAGTTGCTGTCTTGAGCTCTCAGCAGGATGTCTGAGCCATGGGGCCTATTCCCTAAGATCCAACCCCCAGCTCCCTCTGAGCACAGAACGAAAGGGTTCATGTCAGGCAGGGCAGGGAGCTCCCAGATCTCTACCACAGGACTGTGGTCAACGTATGTACTGACTGGAGGGACCCAAGCACTTCTGGCTGGTAAGTATTTTAAATATCAGCCTTGGGTTTCTCAGTTGGATCATTCAACTGCTTCATGTTACATTTGAGGAAACTGAGATCCAGAAGAATTAAACCATTTATTCATAATCGCACACATAATTCATTCAGAATCACACGTCAAATAAGTGACAAATTCAAGATTAGAAATGATGACTCCGTCTAACGTTCCGCCCACCCCAATCAGAGATAAATCAAATCAAGATGAAGACCTGTCAGCAAAACCCAACAGTTGCTGCTTTCTGATTTATGTCAAAATGTGGGCACGTTAGATTCTAAAAAGATTTCTTTTCCAGAAAGATAAAACATTTAAAAAAAAAAAAAAAGGACCAAAAAATGTGAGTACACTCACAGGTCTATCAGTGCCAGAAGTAGGTAAACAAAATTTTTGTAAATAAACATTCCAGTCCCTCTATCACATAGCGTTGGTCATCTTTATCCTGAAGAGAGCCAGACAGCTGCATTCTGTGCTGGCCTGCCACATCCTATGAGAGCCCAGAAAGTCCATCTGAAGCAAATGCTTTCTGGAGCATTTTGTTTGCATCGGGCTCTGGTCCTCCCGCACGTCTGTACACAGGCTCCCGCATTTGCTGAGTTGAGGCCAAGGTCTGGGGTCTTGAATATAAGAGCTTCTTAAGGCTGCAGCATCTGCTGAAGAGTTTGTTTTTGTTGTGCTGTTTCATGTGGATGGCTCTGTGCCAGCCCTGCCCAAGGAAATGTATAGGAGCAGAAAGTAGGCAGGGATGTGCTGGGAGCACTGGGGGCAAAAGCCAAGAAGTCCTGCTGGGACGCTGCCCTGGCACAGCGTTTCCCCATCTCCCTCTGCCATTTGCCTTCCTCACCTTTGCTGCACCCTCTCTTTCCCGGGGTCTCTACCTTCTCCCGGCAGCTGTGTTGCCCTGAGAAAGGTGCATTCATTCAACTCAAGTGCCAGACTCCCCCCTTCCCCTGGCAGGTGAGGTTGCGGGGTTCCAGCAGGCAGTCCACACGCATGCAGGGCAGGCAGTCTTGCTGTCTTTAGTCACACAGCAGTTCTGTCTTTCTGAGAACGGAGGCCCCCAGGGCAGGCATGTGTAAAAGCCTGACATCGTGTTTGGGGCAGCTGGCATAAATCTGCAACAATTTCTTTCTGGACACAGAGAAGCAGGCTTGAAAGATCAAAGAGTCTGGTTAAATAAAATAGAGGTCTTCCATTCAATGGAATATTATATGACCAACAAGGAATGCTCACTTGAAGAATTTTAATGATGTAGGAAAATGCTTATAATGTAACGTCCTTGACATGAGTAAGCTCATTTCTCTCTCTGCAAGGCTGTGAACTGATACTCTGTGCTCCCCATTTTACATAAGAGCTTACCGAGGCTCCAAAAGGAGAAATGATTTGCCCAGCATCACACGGCTAGTAAACAGTGGCACCCACACACAGATGGAGGCAGTTTGGCTCCACAATCCCTGCTCTGTAAATGTGATGGTACACTGGAAGTCACTAGAAATCTGGAAGGTGTCATTTTGAGCACCTTTTTTTAATACATGACTGCCCAGGCCTCATAGCAAGATGTGGAAAATGACAGGAAAGGTCTACATTTTTACTGCCAGTTCTGAGAAGACTTTGGCATGTTCTGACCTTTTTCTAAAAGCTTTGTCAATGTCACAAGAGTTTTGCTCATTTCGTCCTAAGCATTTACTCTTCTAGGCAGGAATAGTCTCTTGATTAACTCTGGCTGCAGGGATATGTAGGAGATTAGATGTGAAAACTTTGACAGTGCTCATGCCTCTCAATTTTCTTCTCCCTTAACTAGTTGGGGTTGTTGTTCAAAATTAATTCAATAAAGCCTGCTTTTCAGAATTGGCAGCTCTTAAGTAATTTTAGAAAAGTAGTTTCACAAAAAAAAAAAAAAGCTTTTTGTGTGGGCTTCACATTACAAAACTACATGCAAGGGCTTCCTTGGTCATAGAAATAGAAACTGAGAGAGGAAGCAGGCATCAAAGCAAGGTAAACACATTAAATCTCTTTTTCAAAGACACACAAAACAAATTTTTTTCAAATGCCAAGAGGAGTAACGTAATGATCTAGATAATACGGGTACCAAATTCCTGCTCTTGAGAAAAGGGATAGATGGAACATTTTAATCTGTGAAGTGACCACAAGGATCAAATTCCTAGATAATTCCACCTTTGCCCAAATACTTTGCCTTTTGAGATGGAAGGTGTGAATTGAGAAAAGGTCCATCCTGCCCAGTCACCCGTTGTGATGAAAGACACCCAAGCAAGGTTCAGTGGCCAGAGCCCAGTTCAGCTTGCCAGCACCTGGAGTCTCAGCTGGCGGTGCTTGGGCTCTGGTTGGACCCATCACTAAACACACAAGAGACTTAGAAATAAAGCCAAAAGCCAATGTATTGCTTTTCTATGGGAGAACCATCTAGGGAGTTACCTGTAACTGGCTCTTGGCTCAGGGCACTCCTTCCTGATAGGCTAGTCCACTTTGAAGAACAAGTTCTGTGTTAGAAGGTTGCTTGGTGAAGAGGGGAAAGAGTGCCCAGGCACAGTGTTCCCAATTCATTAATGTTCTAATGAATGTGGACTTCATTAACTAACCTTAGCACTCCTCCCACTGAGTCCAGTCCTGGTCACAGAATCCTTCTCAACATAGCACTCTACACAGCCAACAAAATTGGGGTGTTATGGGACTAAAGAATAACCGGGACTGTTACCCTAGGAGCACGATCCACACTGACTTCTGGACTGTGCTACATGGTAGGCCTGCAAAATCTTCCCTTCTTCCCCACCCAAGCTCAGAGCCAATTAAGACATAAAAGACAGGCAAACAATGATCAAAATGCTATCTTCTGTTAAGAGTTACCTTTTTTTGGAAGGTGAGGCTTTTGATTTGCGGGCAAAAGCCCTGCTCAAACTCCATCTCTGGATCATTTACCCACCTAGTCACCAGCAGCATTGAAAAACCACAGGCCTTCCCCACGGGAGATTCTGGCCCACTGAGCTTACAGCCTACCAGGGAAGAAGACCGTAATGCACCCATGTTGCAAATAGCAGATCTGACGCCAGAATCAGAGAAGGCTGAGCCATTCCTTCCCCTGACTCACCCCTCGGACAAGCCCCTCCTTTCTGAATGAATGAGGGGGACCCCCAAGAACCACCTGGAGGGTTTGTTACAACACAATTTGCTACACCCTTGCCCCCAGTCTCTGAATCAGTAGGTCTAGGGTGAGGCCTGAACTTTGCATTCCTGGCACGTTCCCAGCTGCTGCTGCTGTGGGTCTGGGGACCACACTTTGAGAGGCACTGCTGTAATGGAAGTTCCTCTCTTTGAAATTTTCATCGGCGCATCAGGGTTGGCTCATAAAACAGTGCATAATTGCCAGACCTGGCATCTAAAAGAATTAGTTTGCTCAACACCAGATGAAAGCAACTTTTGAAAAGATTCTTAACCATAGGTCTTCCTAGGGCCTTTGTAACATGTGACACTCCTGTACATATATTTCTTTAGGAAGGACATGCAGTGTGCGCGTTTCCCGAGCTTATTTGGATTTAGTCAGAGAATGCCCCTTTAAATATCTACTCTTGCCAGGGGAAGGGGAGCAGCACGCACCAAAGGGGCTCATGTTCCGCTGGCTGCGCTTGAGGGGCCATGGAGCTGGACTCGAAATTCCTTCAGTTGCACTTCAGCCCCAGGTGTGTCCTGATAAACATGACGATTCTCTTGCTTCCTCATTAATCCTTTCATGCAATCAGCACAGATTTTGTTCTTACCAAGTCCCTGTTTGGGGTTTGGTAAGCCCCTTGGGGGGTGGTGCTGCAAGGATGAATGACCTGGACTTCAGGGGTTTGGCCCATGAGGGGGATGCAGTTACTATGATGAGCTTGCTATGCCGCCACAGCTCAGCAGTTGCCTGAGTTCTGGGAACAGAAAAGAAGGAGGACGCCCTCCCGATAATGGGGGAATTCAGACCCTTCCTGGAGGGAAACACCTGAGCAGAGTCTCAGCACAGTAATAACTGCATATGCCGGCAAGAAGGCTGCAGGAGTGAGCACGGTCCGCACAGTAAAGGTCTGAACTGCCGTGTGGCACTTCAACATGTTTACACCCCTGTAGGGGGCTTGCCTTATCCCATTTATGTTGGATTTTAGATGGTCTGGTCCCAGAAGACAACTTCTCCGTGACCGGTCGGCAAGCTCCAGATGACCATGTACTGAAGACACCCTCCTTGGGACAGGCAGGCAGGGATGACCGTCATGGTCTCTGTGTTTTTTGTTCCCTGCTCCGTAGAACTAGCTGGAGATGAGGATTCCTCCATTTCATGTGTTACTCCGGGGGTGGTGCCCATGGGTGTGATGGACCAGAAAACAGGGCATACCCACTTTCTTCCCAGCATGCCCTTCCTCAGGCTGTGCCATGTGGCGGCCAGACATCATATGGCAGCACCTGTGTGTGGGAGGAGAGCGTTGTGGCTCACGCCTAGACACTAGCCAGATGTTGACATGAGCCTGCTCTTTGTCTCTTCACTGGCTAGCTAAGGACAAGGGGAAAAAGACAGTGAGAATTCTATAGAACCTGTGAGTTCCCTTTATAGGCTTGACCTCAAAGAGTATCTGATGCCTATGTTTTCACAGGTTTTTTTTTTTTCTTGTTTATTTTCCCAACTAGACTTGGAAATTCTATTTCACGGCACATTTTGCCCATTTTGATTTTCCAAACCAGATTTAGCAATTACATTTCACAGTACATCAGTGATATAAACAGTTGTATTGAACTTCATGCAAACAGCCAGCTCTCTTAGGTCCAATAATAATGCAGCTTTGCTTGGAATTCTGTTAGTCCCGGTGGACAGGGAGGGGAGTGTTTTTGTGTCATTCCTGCATTTTTACTTGGATAAAAACGACACATCCCAAGTCTTGAGTCTGGCATCATTTTGGAAGCTAACCTAACACCAACTTTTATTTGTGGATTATTTGGTAGATTTTACCTTTCTAGAATCAGCTGTCCAAATGGACTTCCTGAAGGTTTGAAATCGGTACCTTTCCCTTCCTTTCATATTGTCCAGTCAGCATTTTAGGAATAGAGAAGGGAGAGGAAGTACCAGGAGAGACAAGATGAAGTCCCTCACTTTAAATAGATGACATGGCTTTATTACTTCTCATCTTTGTTTCCATAATAACCTTCAGAGACCAGAAGCTTTTAGGGATTCACCTTGTGTGTGCAATATATCATCCTCAAGGCCATTTTGGCCTCTCAGATGATTACAGAAAGATGAGTGTATTGATCAATCTCTTCCCTATTTTCAAATCTGTATAGATGAAAACGAGGAAAGGCATCCTTTTAGTTAGGGGTGGATTTATGATGATATCTCTCTTCAGCCAAAGCAAGGGTAACACTACAAAGACCAGTGATCACGTGGAGTGAGATGGTTATATGACTCCTCAATGGCTCTCAGAGGGTTTATGGTGGCCAGCTTCCCAGACTGGTGTGTATCTCAGTCCACATCTGGTGGTAGGAAGTTTATTGAGAGTCTGGATTTTGTATTTATAAAGCTTCCATTACCTGTTTTAACTAGGTGTTAACTTGATAAAGAACTTCACTGATAGTCAGGATTGTCTTTTTCTCACTTTTACGAACTGCTAAAAATGTTTGCAAGAGTCGAAATGTGGAAGATGTTTTTTCTTTCCTTCCTTCCTACCTTCCTTCCTTCCTTTCTTCCCTTTCTAAATTATGGGGCTGGATTTTTGGGTTCATGTTTTGTATTTTTTTTCACTTGCAGCAAAGTGTTTAACATATTTTACAATCCTTAGCAGAAATAGAAGAGGGCTAGCAATGAAAAAAACAGACCAACTCTTCCTTACTATGCAAGTTTAAACCAAGTTCCAGCTCTGTTCCAAACAGAGTTATATCATTTTAAGCATGCCATTTAACCTCTTTGACACTGGTTCCTTATTTGAAAAGTGAGGGTAATGAAAATCTGCTTTACCTGCCTCACATAATTGTTGTGAGGATCCAGTGAGATGATCTACGGTGAATGGCTTTTGTGAAATGTTGGTTATGTTATGATTTCAAACAACCCAGCCAACCATTAGCTGTAAATTATTCCCTTTATGTTCATTCATGCCACAGGAGAGTCACATACTAACTCTATCTGACCACATGTGTTCCCCTTTTGGTCAATATCTTTAACAAATTGCTCATCCCTCCATTATCTCATTTATATATTGAACTCTTGTCTCTTTATGTCCCAAGGCCATAAAAACCAGTTACTCAGTTTGACCACTAGAGGGAGCAAAGCCTTTTCATTTTCTTTTTCTCAAGTCAAGAGCATTCATTCTGTTGAGTCATTAGACAGCACTCTCATATTATGGTACCTACTGAAGCAGTAAATAAATATGGAGAATTACAAGATCATGGTCTGTGTCTCTTTGGAAAATATCTCAGAAGAGAACAAAATGTATGTTTTTCTTAACTAATTAAAACTAAATTGAAAGAAATTTGTATATCTTTATGTGACTATATATGTGTATATTTCCTAATTCTGTCCACTGAGAAGATCTAGAAGCAATGACACCCCAATAACAACAAGCACACCTAGCATCCAGATCTTGGTTTCTAAATACCATTCTCCAATAAGAAAAAGGCAAGACTCCTTGGAGAAATGATTGATTCCAAGGCTAGGACAGGAAAAATGCAAGATGAGCTTAGAACATCTTATGGTACCATAAAGGATGGAAGCACTTCAAAAAACTGTGACTGCATGTCTAAAGAACACAGAGTCAACTTGAAAGAACTCCTAATGGCCAAAACTAGGACCAAATCAAATATCAAATAATATCAATCAAATATAATAATGTAATATAATAATATCAAACAATAATGATAATAAAATAAAATAACCATGAATACAACTGATATAAATAAGTAATTGAATAAAATTTTAAAAATTACCATTAGGCAAACACCACAGTAACAGTTATTACTGTCAAGAATCATCTGTGATTGCTAAAATCAGCGGGTAAAAGTTTATGAGAAACAGGATATCTGCACAATCGCCAAGTATCGCCCCATAAGACACTAACTAATTATGAACGGTAAAGTATAGCTTTATAGTGGATAAATCTGGATACCACCTTTTCCTAGTGATCAAAAATAAAATCACCAGTCGTGAGACATATCAACATTGGGTACCTCCTGATACGATGCGCTGAGAAAGACCCAACATTACTTCTGTGGTATTTTTGCCAAGTATACACAACCTCAGCCTAAATCTTGAGGAGTCGTCAGACTAATCCAAATTGAAGGACACTGTGAAAAACAATTGGCCAATATTCGTCAGGGTGACGTGAAGCCTGAGGAACTATACATTGGAGGAGATTGAGAGGATGTGTCAACTAACTGCAATGCCAGATCCTGGATTTGCCCAGAAAATAGGAGGTGAGTGGGAAAACTGGTGAAATTCAAATAAGATCTGTAAATTATCTAATAATTTTGTATTAAACATTAACTGGTATTTAACTAGAAACTAGTCATAATGTCCTTGTTTTGATCATTGTATTGTCAATACTAGTGGAAACAGAGCAAAGGGTATCAGTGAACTCTTATTTCAAAATAAAAAGTTTCAAAACTGGATTAAAATTAAGCATTAGGAAATATTTAAATAGTAGTACTTACCATATGCCTGGCACTGTTTTAGGTGCTTTACATATATTATCTCATTTAACCCTGGCTATAACTATGTGAGAAAGGTGTTCTATTACCTCTGTTTTTCAGATGAGGAAATTAAAGCAAAAAGGTTAAGTCAGTTGCCCAAGGTCACATACCTCACAAGTGGTGGAGCCTGGATTGAGCCATAAGCATCTGGCTCTGGAGTCCCTGCTGTTAATACAACATTGGGCTGCCCTTTGTGTAAGCACTATATACTTAGCTATTCAGCAAAAAATATTTGCCGAGCATTTATGAAGTAAAAACTGGTGTGCTGAATCCATAGTCTGCAAAGACACATAGAGTAAGTCCCTCTCAAGAAGCTTCTAGTTGGAAAGCAGTCAGGGCGTGATCATCAACCATCGCAACAACCACTTACTAAGCACCTGTTATGCACGTTGTGTATGTAATATTCCAGCTTTAATGGTAATCTCGTAAGTGGCAGAGCCAAGACTAAATGCAGATCTGTATTCGTGTATTTATATTGATTGAGCACCGCTATGTGACGGAACGCTATTTGTGTTCCGTGGTGGGAATGCAGCAGAGACGGAGGCATGCCAAAGGACCTGCCCTCAGGGAACCCCAAATCCTGTGTCCTTTCCGCCACTTTTATTAAAGCAGCTAGCATATTGCAGTTTAAGTCTGGTCCTTAACTTCTTAGTACTTAGCCCCCAGCCATCCACACACCCTTTCTCACTGACTTGGCTTTCTGATATTGGGGCTTCTAAGGAATGAGCAGACACACAGTTTATTCCTTATGATACAGCTTGATGGCAGCCACGCAGCACTTCACAGCAAGGACTCCTGCTTGCCAGAGCCACAGACTGGAGCCTATACTGAACAAAGTCTAACTCCCTTACTCCTGTTTCCAACGACCGGCTTTCTCACCAAGTGCCTGGATCACCCTCCAACCCACCGCCTCCCATGGATGATGTATATGCAAAGATTCAAGATGGCTTCCCTGAGCCTTGGGGCTTGGTCTTAACCAATCAGAAAATAAGAGGAATAAAATCTAGCCATCTGGTGCCTTGTATAAAGACCCACTCTTTGGTCTAGGCTCCACAGGTACACTAGACCATAACATTGATGTTTCTCCTTGAGAGTAATTTTTTTTTTCCAAATGCAAATAGACAAGCTGTTCCCTTGGACCTCTGCACCTGAGCTCTACATTGCCCTCAGGGGCCTGATTCCCTGCCTTGAGACCCTACCCAGCACTTCTGGGACCAGATGTTCTGTCGCTTCTTCCTCCCTGGGTCTTCCTCCTTGACCCTTGGTTCCTTGCTGCTTGACACCATGTTCTGCCTGTCCCTGCTGCCCATTGTTAGACTGACTTGCTACAGATCGTCCATCTATCTGGCTCTCCAGATACAGTGGTCCCGGGACCACTCAAGTCAGTTGCCCTGATATTGGCCATCTCCAATCTGTCACCAATAGATTTACTCATAAATTTCAAGCTCAAATGACTAAGAACAACGATTCTCCACGTTGATATGAACAGTGAAGTCAGAGGAAAAAGTGAGGATATGTGTTAAATACGATGGAAACAGCACAACTGCTAAATACAGTAAACCAGAGAGGGCAATTAACAATGGAGTTTTAAGTATAAAGTTTTTTACGGAAGTTGTGAGAACAAATAAATCCTCTAAGAGACTGTAGCTCAAACCGAGTGTTAACTGCTCCACAGACAACACGGAACCATGGCTCATGGGGACCAATCTAGGCTTTATGTTCAGCAGGTTTGCCCTTTAGCTCATTTGCAGTGATACAGATTACTGGGTACCCATTCTGATGGGGCAGGCATCTGTTCTGGCTGGTCTCTGCCTTTGCCACAATGATTGTTAAGCGGTTGAGATATCATCCCTGGGTGTATCAAATAGAATACAGTGATTGTCTTACACCAAAGAGATGTTGCATCAGTGTTAAGCTGTCTCTCCAAATCTTGTCATATTCATTGAGGGATGTCATGTGGCCCCTAAGTACCCCCAGAAGTAAAAAGCAGAAGCAGAATTACCAATTACACAGAAACACCTATCTCTAAATTAAAAATGAAATGACTGGCTGGGCTCTGAAATAATTCTTATAAGTGAGATGGCCTTGAAATGTACTCTTAAATCATTTGCAAATCTTGAACCACTGAATGCTTCATCTAATATTATTTTGACTGGGGCACCAGAAATGAGTACTTTTGAAGTATAACTAGAAATTCCCATTTGATGAAAACCTTTAAAAATCTATGACTTTTCGGGGTACGGAGGTGGCTCAGTCAGTTTAGCGTCTGACTCTTGATTTCAGCTCGGGTTGTGGTCTCAGTTCGTGAGATCAAGCCCTGCCTCATTCTCTGCATTGACAGCACAGAGCATGCATAGGATTCTCTCTCCCCCCTCCCCTCTCTCTCTCTCTCTCTCTCTGTCTCTCTCTCTCTGTCTCTCTCTCTCTGTCTCTCTCTCTCTCTGTCTCTCTCTCTCTGCCCCTTCCCCACTCATGCTCTCTCTCTTTCAAAATAAATAAATATTTTTTAAAAAATTGATGACCTAACACTTTTGAAGCCAAGATGGCTGTGAACATCTTCTTAACTGGGCCGGAATATTACATGAGATCGGTCTCTTGAAAACTTGTGTTTATTTTTTCCTTAGAAATCACATTTCAGAAGCAATTACTTCTTACAAACTCTAAAATAGGGGGGAAATCTAACCTTTTTATGATTTCCAAATAGCTAGTTATAGGAAAGATTATAGCTCTTTCCTCTTATGCAACAAAAATGTTGGACTATGTCCAAGTTTCCTTGCCTGACTTCTTTTTTTTTTAAATTTTTTAATGTTAATTTATTTTTGAGAGAGAGGGAGACAGAGTGCAAGTGGGGGAGGGGCAGAGAGAGAGGAAGACACAGAATCGGAAGCAGGCTCCAGGCTCTGAGCTGTCAGCACAGAGCCCCACGCTGGGCTCGAGCTCACAAACCGTGAGATCATGACCTGAGCTGAAGTCAGATGCCCAACCCACTGAGCCACCCAGGTGCCCCGCCTAATTTCTTTTTCTAATTGGCAATGATTGTTGAATTTTACCAAATGCCTTGTCAGCACCTACTGAAAGCATCAGTTGTTGCTACTTTAAACTATTAATGTAATACTTTAAACTATTAATGTAATAGTTTAAACAGTGTTGGATCATTGTTACATTTCTGCAGTAAAACCTTCTTGGTTAATATGTATTATTCTCCTAATACTTTATTTGGTTGAATTTGTGAAAAATTCACTTAGAATTTTTTAGAACGGTTCATATGTGATTTGGTTTATATAATCTATTTTGTTTGGTATTTATTTTGATTTTATGATGGTGGTACAACATGAGTTGCAAGCAGTGTATGTGTGTTTGTTTCTGATGCCATGGAATAGGTACATGACCTGGCAATGAAATATTCTTTAAAGGCTTTGCAGAAATTGTTTTTAAGGATAAGCCTGTGAACACTGGGTAGAATGGATTTAACTCTGTTTCAGTGTCTTATCAAACTAGTTTTGGTAATTTTTTTCTCATAGAAAATCATTTATTTTATCCAGGCTTCAAATATTTGAATAAAAATTATATGCAATTATCACATCTTTTAAAACAACCCTTCAGATCCACACTAAATGCATGATAAAGACATGCTTTATCAGCGTGTCTTTGTTGCCCTTGCTGCTTTTGAACACTTTCCAGAGCACGTGTTTTCTGGTGTATTCAAACACCCAGCTTTCATATCCATTTCATATCTTATTGAACCTAATAGTTATCTATAGTTTTAGCATTCAAATAAATTTCTTTTTTTCCCTTTATTCTTTTATTAATTTCTAGTTTTACTGTATTGTAGTCAATATGGCCACATATTGTGTGTCGTTTGCACTCCTGATTTTGAGCCGTTACAATTTTTTTTCTTAGTTTTGCTTTTTTTCTTTCTCTCTTTCTTTCCTTCCTTTTTTTTTCTTTTTTCTTTTCCTTTTTTTTTCCCTTTATTCCTTTCTTCTGTATTTTTCTGTAAATATTTTATATTCTTGGGGCACCTGGGTGGCTCAGTTGGTTAAGCGTCCGACTTCGGCACAGGTCATGATCTCACAGTTCACTAGTTCAAGCCCCGCATTGGGCTCTGTGCTGACTGCTCAGAGCCTGCAGCCTGCTTCAGATTCTGTGTCTCCCTCTCTCTCTCTTCCCCTCCCTCACTCACTCTCTCTCTCCCTGTGTCTCAAAATTAAATAAAACATTACAAAAATTTTTAAATATTTTATATTCTCTCTGAAGTGTTCAGGGTTTTCTCTCTAATACTTGGGGTTCTGATGTCATGTCGTCATTGGGATTCTTGTTCTCTGTTCCAGAAGACATTCTTGACTTTATCTTTTAAAGTATTAATTTTTGTTCAACTATGTCCACGTTAGGCTTTTTACTTAATTTATTTTAGGTAACGTTTTTGAATTTCTGAGTAATTTTATGGTTCCTCTCTGTTTTCTGGCTACCATACATTCTCATATATCCTGAAGACGATTGTCACAATTCTCTTCTTTTTAAGTTCTGTTCTCCTTGATCTGTCCTGCTCTTGTCTTATTGCTACTTGACGCTAATATCATCACCCTCCTCCTCTGAAAACACCTAAATACCAGTTCAAAAACATGGAGTGTTTCCTGAAGTTTTGTGGGGAAACAGAGAGGGGAGTTACATTTCAGATTGAACAACAGCATTTTCCAAAAATCCCTTACAAACATCCCCCAAGTTTCTTTTCCTCTAGTGGATGCCCATTCTGTGCACCCCATACACACACACACACACACACACACACACACACACTCTCTCTCTCTCTCTTTCTCTCTCTCTCTCTCTCTCTCTACACAGATACACACTTCTTGAGGCACTCTGGGCTCAGCTTTTCTGTTCAGCTTTATTCTTGGCTTCCGTGTCCACACCAGGAATGACAGCTTTCTCCACACTGAGCACACACACACAAATGTTCTTGTTTAGAGAAACTGTTTTCTCCAGTTAGCCCAGCCTAGCGCCATGTACAGAGGGGTGTGGGGGGGAATCAGAGTGAAGGCACAGCATGAAGAGCTTGTCGCCAGCAGCCCCCTCTGTCCCTGATCATACCAGCTCTGTGATGGTCTGGGTAACTGTTCACTCTGTGTTCAGTGTTCTGCCAGGCTTGAGAAATTCTTACCTCTATAGGACATTCTCCTAGAACTATTTTGGGACCCTGGGGCTTCCCCCTGCTGCCATTGGCATTATTCCATCTTCACTATTGCATAGAAATTCAGTTTCTGGTAGCACTCATTTCTGTCTTCCAGCACTATTTATACTCTACTTTTTTCCTGTGACTTCCAAAGGATTTTGGAAGAGAAGGGGCTTTGAAGTCAGCCTATCACCTTGAATTTGAAGTCTGAGTCCAGTGTCTATATAAGTTCACCTCAACTACTTGTACCTCTGTTTTTTTCTCTTTTCTTTCTATCCCATTCAAAGCACCTATGCCATTCAAAGAATTTTGCCTTTACATCTCCTTGCTTATTACGATTCCAGAGCTTAGTGAGAAAATAGATTCTCACCTCTGCCAGCTATTCTCTTGACATGTTGAACTTCATAGTTGACTCCTTCTGCAAACACTTACTGAAGACCTGTGTGACAGGCACCTCGCTGAGCTCTCAGAGTCAGCTATAACCAAGCATTCAGTTCCTCTGTTAATAAATCACAAGAAAGCTTGCATAACAGACAATATTTGTTCCTTGAAGAATATTATGGACATCTAGAGCATGTTTCAAGGTAAAATCCTCCAAATGCCTACATAGTATTTGAATGCCATGCCTGCAGCAAAGTGAGAAGCTATAGCAGATGTCTAGGTCAAAATGATTATGATGTTTTGAAAAAAAAAAAACCCAAAAACCTGGGATTGATTGATATATATCAATAAAATATCTCTGTCTAGACAAAGAAGAAATACTATGGCTACGTCAGCCTTGGAGGGTAGCACTGAAGGCAAGAACTTGAGCTCAGCCAGGTAGGAGAAACATGAAGAATGTTCCTTATCTTGGTTCTTAATTAATTACCTCAGAACAAAGAGTTAATAATTGCCACTGACATCAACAATTGTCTGACCTGTGGAAGTTGTTCTGAGGTTCTTGGACAGAGGACTGTAAAAACCTGGGGACCCACTGGGGGTTAGGAGATCCATAATCTCTTGGTGGCATTGCCACTTCTGTTTGGTCAGAGAGCAGCAGTCAATTGGGGGACACAGGTTTGGCAGAACCTGTTAGGTAGGAGGAAGGAGGGGGCAGTGAAGACGCTATGGAAAGACCAAGGAGCAAAGGAGAAAAACCTGTTAAAACCACAAATATCTTATTTAACATTTCAAAGTCTTCCTCCCTGACAGCAATATCCTTCAGAGAAGGAGTGGTAAAAGAATTGAGTGCTCCAAGGCTCAAGTTTCTTGAACATATTGGACTGATATCAAGATAAGGGATTCCCTGGGCGCCTGGGCGGCTCAGTCATTAAGCATCTGACTTGGGCTCAGATCATGATCTCATGGTTGGTGAGTTCGAGACCCACATCAGATGAACTTGAGTCCTACTTCAGGTGAGCCCCGCTTCTCTCTGTCTTTCTCTCTCTCTGCCCCTCGCTCACTTGTGCCCTCTCTCTCTCTCTCTCAAAAGAAAAGAAAAGAAAAGAAAAAAAAAGAAGATAAGGGATTCCCTGGTGTCCGTCACTTAACACTTAACCAATATTTGACCCATCCTTCCCTATCTCTCAAAGTTTGTGGATGACATTACCATGCTGTCATTCACCAAAACTTCAATTTCTTTACATGAGCCTTGGCAAAGAAAGGCCAGGAAATGGAAGAGACCAAGATGTTTCACCTGAAAACAGAATAGAAAATGTGGACAACTAAATTCATTGGTATGGCATCCCCCCAAATGAAGCTGATGCGTAGTTTCAGCCATGTACCTTTTTGAAACCCAGTTGAACTTGTAATTAATGATTTAAGGGAATGCAATTGTAGGCATGAAGGATGGGTCATGGGACTTCAGTAAAACCAGCTTAGCCTCCATGCATGCCTTGAGGAAGGATGCTGTCGTAACTGGAGTAGAACCAGCGTGGGCTCCACTTGGCTTGTGCCCTTGCACAACCGGGCAGTTACAGTCCCAGAAATTAGGGCACAGGATAACCACCCCAAGTGACATGGAGGACCTGGCATTAAAAGGAAACAAGGAAGTGATGAGAGCCATGTAGGCCTGGTGAAGTCAAGGTATGACTCTTTACCTCCCTTCCAGCTGGGGAGGATTAAACAGAGGAAACTTTAGTGTTTGAATCTAAAGTTTTCTGCTTAAAGGTGATCTAAAACTAACTTTCCTAAAGAAGGCTACTTGTTTTCAATGTTTCCAACACAGGTTTTAGATAAAATGCAGACATTTTAATATAAAATTACTTATCTTTGGTATTTTGAGTTGCCCAAGGGTGGAGAGAAAGGATTGACCCCCTGACCCAGGAAGTGAGCATCAGCAGCTACTCAAATCCCACTTTACTCCAGAAGTGTTCAAAGGGTATAGTGACTTTGGGATCCTAACAACAAGTGGCTTAAAATAAATCTGAGCTTCTATGTTTGCAGTTCGATCACCTTTACGGAGCACCTACTCTCTGCTAGGTGCTGTGCTGGGTGCAAGGGCTACAGTCATAATCAAGGTGGGCCAGGTCTCTGCCCTCAGCTTTTATTCACAAATGCAACTTCTTTGTCTCAGTATTCATTGCTTTAGAGTAGACACTGGTAAGAGAGACCCTGCCTGGGCCCGTTACTTTAGGTGGGCTGGCTCTGGCTCCCCTCCAGCCTCACCCCTGCACATAGGGTGAGGAGCCCATAACTCCCACCTAGGCCTCATTCCAGGTACCTGACATCCCAGAATTCCCTGCTCAGATGATGAAATCCTAGGCTCCGAATGGCCACAGGGCAGATCTATCCTCATGGTATGGACAGAATTAGAATGTGTGGGCTGGAATATGCCCACATGTACATTTGAGGCCTTCTGTGGTGCAGGGTAGAAAGTGAAAGTGAATGGGCCTTTGTCCAGGGGCCACGTGCCCTGGTACTACCTTGTTCCAGCCGAAAGCTCCAAGAGCCTGGGAACTGTAAATTTCAGCCTGGACCTTCCCTATCATTACATTTGTCGAAGTAGAAGGATAGAACACATTTTATTTAACAGGTTGTTGGTTTGATTTATAACTTTTAAATGTTTAGACACACGGTATGTGAGCCCTGCAGAGGTGAAGCGTGGGTGAGACCTTCAGAGCAGGGGGGATGAGGCTGAGGAGTGACATCACCTTTCTTCTGGCCCCCAGGCTTTTCCCCATGCCCCGTCAAAGGGCCTCTGTGGATTGGATGTACCTCAAAGGATGCTGGTTCTCCTTTACTCCCCACTCTGGTCACCATTTGCAAGGATTGCTGCAGCATCCCACCAGACTCCCAGGGTCTGGGAGAGGCAGCTGGCTACACTTTGTAGTCCATTTTGCTCACATGCTGACTAAGCGTGCCAGGTCAAAATTCAGCGGCGTCTCCCCATGCCACAGAAATGCATTCCCTCCTTGCCCATTACTGATCAGTGCAGTAAATGTTTCTGTACAAAGCTGATATGTTCCTTTTCCGCAAGGCACATTACACCTAGAACCATGGTCCCGGGAAGTGACAGCACAGTGGTGTGAGACCTGAGATGAAAATAGGCATACTTTCTCCCAGTGACCTTTTGGCTCATGCCTGGATAGGAATCTTGGGTATTTACTGGCCATGTGACTTGGGACAAGTTTCTTAGCCGCCCCCACCCCCCCCACTCTGAAAATGGGAACAGGAGATTGAATGGGAAAGGCTATAAAGCAAAACTCAAGAACCTGGTTCATGGTAGATGTTCAAAGGTTGGAGTGGCCTTTACACACCTCACACTCCCCACTGTTGTGTGTCCTCAGACTCAGTCTCTCTCCCTCCCTGGCCTCTACCGAATGCACTGGGCCCTCCTTCACTCTGCTGCATGCCCCCACACATCTCTGCAGGACTGGCAGTATTCTGTCCCAGGACTGCAGCTACCATCAGGAGGCTCAGCCTGCCCCATCAGCAAGCATCCTGGCCCTGTCTGCTCATCAGCCTCCAACATCTGGATGAAACCCCACTTGAAAGAAAGTGTTGCAGTGTTGAGAGCTTGCTCTACCTGGAACAATGAAGGCAGACGCAGGTGACACAGAGTGCTTTCCCTGGAAATTCGCACCTCAACAAAGAGAAGGGGACAGATGTCAAAGTGCTACACAGCCCAGGGGCTGCAGACCATAGGCTTTGGAATCAGACTGGCTGGGGCTTGGCTCTGTAACTTAGTGGGTGCATCTGGACAACTTAATGCCTCAGAACCTTAACTTCCTCCTCTGTAAAATGGAGCAAAATCAAAGGAGGTTTGAAAGACCTCATATGAGCCCTCTGCTCAGTTTCTGACAGCTAGTGAATACTTGAAAGTGGCTGTTTTTATTATAATGATGGTAGGATTATTGAAAACTAAGATGACACAACATGTAAGAGCATAAACAAAATGCCACCTAATGCAGAGGCTTAATTCTGCCTACAGAGGGCAAGAGGGAGATGTGGGTAAGAATAATGTCAGAAAGAAGGTGGCCCTTGATCTGGGCCTGGGAGGATGGGGAGAACTTTGGCAAGTGGCAGGGGAGAAGGTCAGGGCATTGTAGACTGAGGAGGCCCAATGCTGTGACAATGGAAGGGATTTCGTGTGGGTCTGGTGTTCTCCCAGTGAGGTAGATGAGGCAGGAGGGCAGATTTGGAAAGACCCAAGGGTTTTCCTGTGCCATGCTAAGATACCAGAATCAATTACTCTGTAATATGATGCTTGCTACTCTTTGTTAGAACACAGGCCAGCAATGATACAGACAATGAAGGGAAGGCCAAGGTTTCATATGCTAAACACAAACACTGAGGCAGACTGTGGAAAGAACTTAGTCATAATCAATATTAATGTTGCCTGTTAGCCCACGTGGGAATAACCCCTAAGAAAACAAGCTGTCTTTAGAGCTCATTTAAAACTACATAGGAGCCAAGGAATTCAACGGTTAATCCTGACTCAGAGGATTTGTGAGAAAATACATCTCTAAATCCTTAACCTAAAAAAAAAAAAAAAAAAAATTAAAAGGTCTCAGCAGATTATCAAGATTCAGCCTGTGTGAGCACAAATGTATACTATGCAAGTGTTTAAAAAAAAAAAATGGAGTTGGAAGAATTTTCCCAGAAAGCTCTTTGGTTGAGGAAGGTTGGATTTTTCTTCTTCTCTTCTTCTTTTTCTATTTTGCAGCTGCAGCAGAATAAGTTAAAAGGGGGGGAAAAAAGGAAAAAAAAAAAAAGACACTGTGGCCGGCCAACTTCCTTTCCAAACATTTGTTCCTGAGTAGCTCTTGCAAAGAATAGTCAAGTGCAATAGACGTGTAGGAATGCAGCGATCCATTTGCTTTATTTCTCCAAAATTATTGCTGATTGCAGGTTGGGGGAGGGGATGTGTGGGAGAAATTGGCTGCTCTATTTCGTTGGGTCTCATTTGGTAGAGGAATGTGCTTCCAGGACCTTCTACCTTTCTCTGCTGAGCAGTTCTTTCAGGTCCTTCCCCTGGCCCTGAAGGCTTGATGGTTGGAGGAAATAACTCGAGGCACATTTCTGCTCTTTGTAACAAGGACAATAATACATCATGGGCAGCAGGCCAGGAGATCCTCACTTAGCAGAGAAACCCAGATTAGCCAGAGGTGGTCCTAGAATCACCATTATTGTTTAATCAGCTTGTATGAGTGATTCAGAAATTAACCAGTAATGTGCTGATGTAGTGTATAAAATACAAATTTTAAAAGTAATGAAATAAGATGTCTATGTATTGACACAGAAGGAGGTATGTTGTGGGGAAAAAAAAGAAAGTGCTGAAGAATATGGAGAGTGTGATCCTGATTTTATGATTTCCAAGGGAAACAACAAACTATGTGTGCTCAGGTAGGCAGGAAAAGAATCTGGAATGACCTACAGATCATCCACGAACCTCTTCACTGTGGTTATTCTTTTAGGGAATGAATAAGACAGGAGAGGAAGGAGTGAGGGGGTCTACGTCTGCACTTTGTACACTAAGAAGTATTCTTTTTGTAGTTAAAATTTAAAAAAATAGATGGAGTACAAAATTATTAAAAAATATCTTATGATATTTTCATTACGTTTTGAGGGACTCTTTATGAATTATCCCTAAGTATCAAACACACAACTTATGGCAGTGTCCCCACCATCGGTGGTGTCACCATGTGTTCAGTTTAAAGAGTTGCCCAGCAAACAAGTAGAAGGAAATCAGAGGTATTTCGGACTGTATTTCCCGGTTCCTTTCACACTTTTCCGGCTTTTTTTTTTCTGAGCTGGGGATATCCGTGCTCGCGGGGCTGGGGCTCCAGGACCAGCTGAAGCTTGCATGGAGTGCTGACCACTCTTCCCAGTGTACGAAAGTGCTCAGCAGCAGGGGTGGACCCCCGGGCTGGAGCTGTGCAGTTGGTCTGTATAAATCTCCAGAACCCAGGCACCTGAAATGGAGCAGCTTGCAGATCTGGTATCATCTAAATCCGTGACACCACCCAGTCTCTCAGAACAATGGCCTGGAGGCATTTCGGTTCTTTGTTTACAGCCTGTTCTTGCGGGCTGAAACACACACACACAGGCATCATCAAAAGAGTGTAGTGGAAAGAGAGGAAAAAATAAGATTGAGCTACCAGACTTTGGAAAGGAAAAAAAAAAAAAAAAAAAAAAAGATGCTCTGGGAATCTAGGTACTGCTTCATACAAACAGTTTCTTCGGGAATGAATTGGCTCAGTGTTTGCCATCCTAGCCTCTGCTCCATGGTCAGTCACCCTGTGGCTCCGGGAAGGGTAGTTCCTCAGAGGAAAACATGGTGCTCTCCCCAGGTGGAGAAGGGAATGGGCATTGGACAGTGAGAATAACGATGTCTGCTATAGAGATGGATGTTGCCAGTTAAAGATGCATTCCCCTGCGAGGGAAGGGGAATTCCTGGAAGACTCATCACTCCTCTGGATGCCAGCTTCCACCTTACCAGCTGGACCATCACTTCAGACAGGGAATCCTTCAGGTTTTGATGCAGGGGTCAGGGTATCCCCAGGAATAACGGCACCCTTCCTTTAATCAGTAGTTAATTTATACCAGGGTTTCTCAACAAGGGTGCACTATTAACATTTTGAACTAGATACCTGGCTGTCTTATGTCATGTGGAATGGTTAGTAGAATTCCCAGCTTCTACCCACAAGAAGCCAGTAACACCCCCTCTCCAATCCAGGATACCTCTAGGCGTTGTCAAATGTCCCCTGGAGACACAATTGGCTCTCGTTGAGAATTACTGTTTCACCAAGATGAATGTACTGTCACACATTGCCAGCCCTGAGGACTGCCAGATGACTGCTTAAGGTGCCACATAATTTCCCTCTAGATCGTCCTCATTCCTAGGCATCAACATGCCTTATCTAAGCTTCAGATGGTTCAGAACCACTTGGATCATCCTTGAACACAAAAGAAAAGAAATGACACGATATAACCAAGGACCGCAGAACACCAAAGGTGACTGAGACATTTATGGTATCTTTAAAGTAAGGATTTGCTGTGAGAAGTGTTTTAGAGCCCTGCAAGGCCTGTTGCCCTTGTTTGAAGTTGTGGATGGAGTATTTAGAAACATCTTCTCAGAGCCACGGCAAAATTGTGCTTCTGCGAAAACAACAAATCCTTTTCATTTTGAAAAGTATCTGGCACATGGACCTGAGCAAACATTTTGAATCTACAGGACAAAAGCGAACAAAGCATTTGATGACTGCGCACAACCTGTGTTTATACCCATTCATTGTCAAGGAATATTCCTAACAAGGTGTGAACTAGAAAACCCTGCCTACCTCCTCCTTTGTAAAATGTGCCTTTTGACACATTAAACAAACACAGATGTGGCCTGACCCAATCTAGAACTGGGAGTTCGATCAGAGCCAGGCTAAATTTCATCTAACTACACACAGCTCGCCAGGACATAACTTTGCCCCTGTGGACTTCCAGGAATCCCTTTTCACAGGCTTACCTCCAAAGGTTTGATAAGACTAGTTGAAGGTAGAGCTTAATCCTCTAATTCCCAAAAAGGATGTTTTCACTTAGATATTTCTGTTACTCTTAGTACATCATTTTCGTATGGTCCAAAATAGACAAGAGAAATTTATTTAGGATGGGAAACATTTAAACCTTACTTGCATGGGGAATGGTTTTCTAACATATCCCCCGACATTGAGACACTGGGACATTGCTAGCACTGCTCTATGGGGGCGAAGTGGAGGTGGGGGGGTGGGGAGCGGCATTGAGGGTTGCAAGTACTCAGGGCATAGCTTATAAGTTGATTGACAGCCTTAAGCTTCCAAAGTAAATTTCTAAAACCCAAGTAATTTTTTCATAGACATGTGAAACTTCAGAATTCCAAAGGGAAAAGAAAGTTTTATTTTTAAAATAAACTTTTAAGTTTGAAAACAAAACCAGACAAGCAGTGCAGAAAGGACTGTTCTAAATTGAATTTCAAAGTGTGACTCTTTGTGTCTGGAACCCCTCTCCTTACTCCTGACCACGACCCTAATTCTGGACCTCGTTTACACTGCTGTAATGACTTCACAGCCGGTTCCTTCCCACTTAGCTATGTTACCCTCTCTGATGTACTTTATCAACTGGTGCTGTCCTCCTCCTAAAGCCCTCTTCAGATAATGCCAGTCTTTTATTCAAAACCTCCAGCCCCACCACTGCATTTAAATGAAGCCCAGACTTGGGGCTATGGCATTCAAGGCTCTCTTGGATCTGGTCCAAATTATTTTTCTAAGTTTTTGTGTCTTATGCTTTACATTCAAGATAAACATCCTTCATCAACTTTCCCTAAGCCAGAAACCTTTCTATTTCTATGCCTTTTCCAGGGCCAGCTTCCTGGGTGTGTGACCTATGCAATCACACAGGACCCCATGCTCAGAAGGAACTTCAACTTGCTTTAATGCCCCTACTGTTGCCATGTTTAAATTCTTAAATATTTTACCTCTGAGTTGTGTTTATTAAGTGAAATCCAGTGGGTCAATGGAACATGCACAGGAGCCGAGGAGATATATCAAACGTGGGTGTCTCCGCTGTTGATTTCCTACCCATCTGCACGGAGTCGTTGTGATGCACCCTTGAGCACAAAATTCTGATGGCCTCTCAACGAGTGGGGAGTGGAACCTCACAGAGACCCAAAGCCAGTGTAGAAGAAGCGTGTTACCTTTATGACTGAGAAAGAGGGTGTGCTGGCAGCCCCGATGGCCATGCCTTTTGTTTGAATGAGAAGTTGGCTTTCAACATGGAAAGAAGACAATAGTGTTCTAAGGAGCACAGACGATTGAGGAAGCCTCTCATATCTTCTCTTGTCCCTGTTGCTTCCATGTACTAGCATGTGGAGAAGGAGGACATGGACGGAAAAGGAGCCCACAATTTCTGGTCCTTCCAGTCTCTCCTTACTCATCGGAGAGCTGAATGCAGACTGTTGTCTGTAGAATATGTGCTTGCCAAGGAGTGAAATCAAAGCAGCTGAGTCAGTTTTGTGCCTTGTTTCCATTGTTTCGGGGAAGAAATGCACATGCATGTGCAGACCGTGAAATAAAAATTCCAAAATTGTGATACTTCTGGCAGAGGATTAAAATACTCTTACATTGGCATTTTAAATTGGCACTGCACAATATAAAAAGGAACCATAAAATCCATGCTAATAAATTAAAACTGTAATTTCTTTTTTTTTTTTTTTTTTACTTAAAACAACACTAAATAGCAAACAAAAAAAAACCCACCATGACAAGTTGGGAAACTGGAAGAAAGGAAGAAGTTTTGTATTTTGGTATCTTCAGTGGCTCTTTTTTCCCTGTTTTTTTTTTCAATAAGAGGTCCCGCGTTTTCATTTTGCACTGGACCCCACAAATTTAATAGCCAGCCTCGGCCTCTGCTCTCATACTTACCTCTTCTTTAGAAACCACCCTCCTTTTTCCTTTCCTCTATGCCACTCCTCAATCTCTGCCTGTCAAAACCCAAACCTTATTCTTCAAAACTATTCAAATGTGTCATTTTCTAGGGCACCTGGCTGGCTCAGTCCATTAAGCATGCGACTTCGGCTCAAGCCATGATCTCATGTTTGTGGGTTGGAGCCACGCGTGGGGCTCTGTGCTGTCAGCTTGGAGCCTGGAGCCTGCTTTGGATTCTGTGTCTCCCTCTCTCTATGTCCCTCCCCGACTCTTGCTCTGTCTCCCTCTCAAAAATAAACATTAGAAAAATTTAAAAAAAAACTACTCAAATGCCTCATCTTCTAAAGCTGTCCCTGATCCCTCCAGAAAGTATTGCTTCATAGCATTGAGAAACCATGAAGTTACATAGCAGAGCAACTTGGTATATATCCCCTTACCCCTAATAGGTGCCAGTTGAGCTTTCTTGGGGGCAGTGATGGTCAGATTCCTCTTTGCTTCTCTACAGCTCTTTGCACTGCTTGTCCTTAATGGCCCTCACTAAGTGTCTGAGCTGAGAGTGCAGTCACATGGTCCAGGCTGCTTTTGCTGCCCACAACTCATGTGCATAGAAACAAGGTGGGACCAGAGGGTTATCTCAATTTACTGCCCCCCCACCCCCGCCACAACTGGTGGCTATCCTTCAACTCTCAGGTTCCTTCAACAATATCTGTTTTTAGGAGAAACCTTTCTCAGGTAACTCCAAGACATGAAAGTTCTACTTCCACCCAGATTCAAAGTGGTCTACTGTTTGTTACAAACTGAATTGCCCACCTCCTCCCCATTCATACGTTGAAGCTCTAACTCTCCATGTGCTTAAGGGATGTAGTTAAGTTAAATGGGGTCATAAGGGTGGAGACCTGACCCAAAAGGATTAGTGTCCTTATAAGAGACACCAGAGAAAACATACCAAGAAAGCAGATGTCTGCAAGCTGCCAATAGAATTCTTCCCAGGAACCAAATCAGCTGGCACCTTCATCTTGGACTTTCTAGCCTCCAGAATGGTGTGAAATAAGTTTCTTATGCTGAAGCCCTGTGGAATTTTGTCTGGCTGCCATGCAGACCCATACCCTCTACCACTCTTCCCACTGATTATAATAGAAGCTGATTGACATGGAAAAGCATTTTCCAGGTGAAAGCAGCTACAGCAAGAACTTTTCTCAGGAGACATGTGGGAGGAGAGGAGACTTTACATTTTGTCATTGTAGAGAAAACTGAAAGTTGTCAATTAGAAATAGCCGTAGCTAAAGCAGTATTTCCCAAAGTGTAATTCATTGGTTGCCTATACAAACATTAAATCTAAACTACATACTAGATTTCGGGAAGTTGGGCTCCTGAACCTGCACTTTGAACACACATACCTCTGAGTCAGAGCCATGGAAGGAAATCCAGGTGAGGAGGACCCTGGGTGTGAAGGCCGAGGTCATAACTTCTCTATAATTAAGTAACTCTGATACTAGGGGCAAGTGACATGCAACCCAAGGCTGGGTACAGATCAGCAACCAAGAAAGAAGTTGGAGACAGAATGAGGAAAAACATCCTCCCCGTTGCTCCTTGATACATTTCCAGCAATACCCCAACAGGAGTAGGCCAAAGAAACACCAGAATCACGCTGTAATCAGGCCTGTATTCACTGCTCTACCTGATGCTTAAGTGACTAATGAGTAAATTGTACACTTTGAGTCACATGACTTTATACATTCTCATTTCATCTTTCATTTTTAACTTATTAAGTCCAAACATAAAAGACCCACTGGGGTATTTTTTTTAAAACGTGTCATGCTCTAGGCAGCCCTAGCTTCTCACTATAATCTTGACTCTGGACCCTGGATGAAGGCCAAATGCAAATTGTTTCACGGGCTTATTCCTTCCAGTGTGCACCGCAGGGAGCTCCAGAATGCACTTGCCCTGAAGCAAAGGGAGGGGAAACAGAATGGAAAGAGGGGGTATTGGCACACTCAGTGAGGTTATTTCTATTTGATGCCCAATGTGGGGTATACTGCTACAGGGACCTTCACGCATGGACTGTTCATATCCACCTGTCACAGTTCAATTAAGACATACACATGCTGAGAATCAACCAAATGCAAGTCAAGGTCTTGGGGAAAGAGATGCAGATGGGCACCGGGCCTCATCTCTGTAGCATAGTCCAGGCCCAGAGAAAAACAACCCAACCAATTTTAAAAACCTCTGGAAAAGTTAATTCCAAACCACATGTGACAGCTGACCCACCATACACATTTTCTCAAATTTTAATATCACCATAGATTTGGGAAGAAACAACAAAGATTCCGCTCTTTGAAACGACAAAATCTTCATCTATTTTAAATTGAATCATGTTTATATGCCCTGCAATTGGATTAAATTTGTTTGGTAAGTGTGATCTTTAATGGAACAGGAATGTTCTAAACTACTGTTTTATTCAGCAGATGTTTGCCTGAAGGTGGAGTGGGAAGGAGGTAAATGTAATCGTTACTTTTTGTTGAACTGGTGAGACCTGCATTATGTTAAGAGATCTATCTATTTTTTTGGAAGCTCCTTAAGATAAAAGATACTTCTAACTTTGATCTTAATCTAATTTCTATCCCTAAGACTCTCCTTTCCTTTGCCAAGTTTATTTGAGCGGAGGGTTCAGCATTTAAGGTCCACCTGTAGGGAAGTCTTTTGAGTTGGATAATAATCACATTATAATTCTATTAAGTTTGGGTTTTCAGCTCTTACTTTTAGTAATCTTTTTAACCTTAATATCACATAGACAATATCTTTCATTTCTACATTGCTTTATGCATTTTAGAGATTTGGAAGGAGTCCAAAATTTAACCCTTTATCAGATATGTCTCTTGCAAATATCTTCTACCATTCTGTAGGTAGCCTGTTAGTTTTTTTGATTGTTTCCTTCACTGTGCAGAAGCTTTTTACTTTGATGCAGTCCCAATAGTTTATTTTTGCTTTTATTTCCCTTGCCTCAGGACACTTATCTAGAAAAATGTTGCTACAGTTGATGTCAGAGACATTACTGCCTGTGCTCTCTTCTAGGATTTTTATGGTTTCAGGTCTCACACTTAGGTCTTTCACCCATTTTGAGTTTATTTTTGTGTATGGTGTAAGAAAGTGGTCCAGGATCATTCTTCTGCATGTGGCTGTCCAGTTTTCCCACCACCGTTTGTTGAAGAGATTCTTTTTCCCACTAGATATTCTTTCCTGCTTTGTTGAAGATTAATTGACCATATAATTGTGGGTTTATTTCTGGGTTTTCTATTCTGTTCCATTGATCTATGTGTCTGTTTTTGTGCCAGTACCATAGTGTTTTGATTACTATGACTTTGTTATATAACTTGAAGTCCAGAATGGTGATGCCTCCAGTTTTGTTTTTCTTTTTCAGGATTGCTTTGGCTCTTCGGAGTCTTTTGTGGTTTCATACACATTTTAGGTGCTTGTTCTAGCTCTGTAAAAAATGCTGTTAGTATCTTGATAGGGATTGAATTAAATGTGTAGATTGCTTTGGTTGAGTATAGACATTTTTAAAAATTATTTGAGACAGAGAGTGAACAAGTGAGGGAGAGGGACAGAGAGGGAGAGAGAGAGAGAGAGAGAGAGAGAGAGAGAGAGAGAGAGAGAGAATCTTAAGCAGGCTCCACACTCAGGACAAAGCCTGATGCAAGGGCTTGATCCTATGACTCTGGGATCACAGCCTGAGCAGAAATCAAGAGTTGGATGCTCAACCAACTGAGCCACCCGGACGCCCCTGGTTAGTATAGATATTTTAACGATATTTGTTCTCCTAATCCATGAGCATGGAATGTCTTTCCATTTCTTTGAATCATCTTCAATTTCTTTCATCAAAGTTTTATAGGTTTCTGGCTACAGATCCTTTACCTCTTTGGTTAAGTTTATTCCTAGATATTTTATTCTTTTTGGTGCGATTGTAAATGGGATTGTTTTCTTAATTTCTCTTTCTGCTGCTTCATTATTAGTGTATAGACATGTAACAGATTTCTGTACATTGATTTTATATCCTGCATCTTTATTGATTTTATCAATTCTAGTAGTTTTTTGGTGGTCTTTAGGGTTTTCTATATATAGAAAGAATTTGCCTTTCTATATATAGAAAGAATTTGCCTCCTACAAAGGCAAATTAGCATAATGGTTAAGGGCATGAGGTGTGAAAATGGCATGGATTCAGACTTTGGCTTTGCCATTTAGCTGAATGTCCTTACTTAACTTCTTTGTGCCTCAGTTTCCTTACTAGAAACAATGTGTACATTAATATCTGCCTTAAATGCTACCAACAATAGCCAAATTATGGAAAGAGCCCAATTGTCCATTGACTGATGAATGGATAAAGAAGATGTGGTATGGTACACACACACACACACACACACACACACACACACACACACACACACACTGGAATACTACTCAGTGATGAAAAAGAATGAAATTTTGCCATTTGCAACAACGTGGATGGAACTAGAGGGTATTATGCTAAGTGAAATAACTCAGAGAAAACAGATATCTTATGATTTCACTCATATGTGGAATTTGAGAAACTCAACAGATGAAAATAGGGGAAGGGAAGGAAAAATAAGATAAAGAAAGAGAGGGAGGCAAACCATAAGAGACTCAAATACAGAGAACAAACTGAGGGTTGATGGAGGGGAGGTGGGTAGGAGGATGGGCTAGATGGGTGATGGGCATTAAGGAGGGCACTTTTTGGGTGAGCACTGGGCGTCATTTGTAAAAGATGAATCATTGGGTTCTATTCCTGAAGCCAAGACTATACTGTATGTTAACTAACTTGAATTTAAATAAATTAAAAAAGAACAAGATACAAAAGAAAACACTATAAAGTCAAAGGCTAATAAATGTGACTACATTAAAAAAATATCTGCCATAGAGGATTGTTCTATAAATTAAATCAGAAGATAATATGTCAGCCACTCTATATAGAGAGTTAAATAAGAATTTCTATACAATAGCCTTCAACATGCCATCCATTATTATTTCCATTGATGGTACCATCTATGTCTCCTTATTCCCTCCATATTCTTTATAACTCTGAAAGTCTGATTCTAGTGTATTTGCTTATAATCTTGAGCAACCATTTCCAAAATATAAGCAGTGCTCATGCAGTATCCATTTCCTCTGGAGAGGTGGTGTAGAGGGAGCAGACTGGGGAAAAATCACCCCAAAATCTAAGGTGTTGATCAAGCCCATGGTGGAAGTGGGAGGGTCATATTTCTTGGGCCTACAAGACCTACAGCCATTGCCCAGATATGAAACATGAGCCATATGTTGAAAAGTAGAAGAATTCACATTGCAGCAAGGAAAGGAGTTCCCAAAACAAGAATAACTAAATGAAGATAGAATATTGCCAAGTGGGTTCTCTGGAGGCATCTATTGAAAACTGCCTAACAGGAAACGGCTCAGTTATATTTTCCACAATTATTTACCAATTCACAACAGAAATAGGTTGCTACAAGAGCAACCTATAATGAAAACTAAGTAGCTGATTTTGCTTTCCAGGGGTTTCTATTGTTTTATGCCATGAACCTCTTTGGCAGCATGGTGAAGCCCGTAGACTCCATCTCAGAATAACATTCTTAAATACATAAAATACATAGCATGACAAAGGAAATCCATTATATTGAAATACAACTATTAAAATAATACAAAAAACCATATTTGTGATATAGTATTATATAGAGATACATATCGTGTGTCATATATCTATATCTATATCTCTGTATGTATGTGCTTTCCTAATGCACAAATAAGCAAGACCTAGTGGCAGACCTAATAACTACTGTAATCTTCAAAAATTAATGAACATAAATGATATTAAGAAATATTTACAACTGGAATGTGGTATGAGAATATGTATGATGTCAATTGGTGTCACAGGTACTGCTCCCACCTCTGTGGCTGGTTGTTCATATTCATAATGAAAGAAAAGGATAACATTTTTTTTTCTCTGAGAAAGTCCTTACTGTCAACTTCTCAATAAAAAGATAACTTTTAAGAGAAGTTAAGGAAAATAAGAATTTTTTTTTCTTCTGAGTCCAAGGTCCCCAGGTTAAGAACCCTTGCTTTGGACAAATTGAGTCAGAGAGAAGTAGGAGCCTTTCCTCGCCACATTCTTGTCCATTACGATCTCCTCCACCCTCACTGTGGACAATGCTTCTCAGTAATAGCCTTCATGATTTCCACCAATTTCCTTTGGGCTCTGAGGACTAGGCCTTCTCAGCAGCATCTTTCTGAGGCCAGCTTCCCCGCAACCAGCGCAATTCCTCCGGAGCCAGTATCTAATCTGTTTCTCCAGCTTTGTCTGATGTGGACAAATGGTATTGGTCTGGTCCAACAGGTCTCCTGAAGCCCTTTTTCTCTGCCGCTGATGCTGGTATTTAGCATATCCCTGCATCTGAGAAGAGAGTTGTGGGGAACATGATGCTTATCTGCCTTATTTCTTTGTGGGAATCTCAGCGGCCACACGTCCTGAGGGACTCCTTGCTGAGGGGACGTGTTGGGCCTGTCTGCCTCCCACCCAGCAAGCCTGAGCATGCTCGGTGCTGGCTCTCTGGGAACCAGCTCTCTCTGTGTGATGCTACAGACCCCTTCCCACTTCAGTGGACTGTGGCCCCAGCTTCAGTGTTTGTGTAAATATCTTTATCTTAAAGAGGCCACTTTAAAGGCAGACCAAGTGTGGCCATGGAGCATGACTGGAATATCTGCAAAAATGTTATCTTCTGGCGGCTGACCTTGTCCCAGCACCATATTGCTCACCCTGAACTATCTAGAACTCATCATCTCCTAACCCCCTCCCAGGTATTCAGGGTGTCAACTGTGGGCAGCTGGTGAGTCCTGATCAGAGGCTGTGTATATGCCCGGTTCTTCCTCTTACCCAGTCAAAACCTACTCAATGCCTACTGTCCAATTTTTTTCAGACCTCTACTTTCAACTTCCCCAGGCAAAGGCTACTTACATGGTACAAAATGAAATGTGACTTAATGGTAGATGGTTAGTCACAGAGGTCCCAATTCCCTGCCCACACGGTGTAGGTGGAGAAAACTCCCTATTTTGGTTGGTTTACTTGAAGAGGTTACACCAGTGGTGACATTAAGGACAAACCAGTGAGATTGGGGAAAGGAAAAAAAAAAGGAAGGAATATAATTATGGCCTATAATTAAAAATAACTATATATAATTTGTAACCCAAACCAGAACAATTTTGAGAATAAAAGGTGATATTCTTAACAATTTTGCCAGAATAACCATAAGCCATGGTGTTTGATGACCCTATCCTTAGAAGGTGTTGAATATGCAAATTCGTGTGTGTGCATGTGAGTTTTTCTGAGGAAGATGGTCCATAATTTTCACCATACCCAAAGAGGTCTGAACAAATAGAAGTTAATTGTCAGTAGAGTCTACACATTAAAAGTCAGGTGGCACAGTAGAGTCAGAAGGGCGATTAAATCTTCATTCCAGAGTTTGTAATTTCAAACAAGTTATTTGCCTCTTAAGGCTGCTGTGTTACTCATTTAAGGAAATGAGGGTAATGCCTACTTTATAAGTGTATATTCAAGTAGGTCCCTGTCACCATTGATGTTTAAATGTACAGGTAATTAGTGTACAAATATTGTTTGTCCCTTCATCCACCCCCTAATACTTTTCCCCTCTGATTTTTGTGCATTGTCAAAAAACAAGGTCATGTTGAGATTCAATTAAATTATAAAAAACGTTTACTTATGATTTTACCACCTTAAGACACTCTTGTTGTCCTTCCTAGTTTCTGACTATTTTTTCCTGCCTATTTTTAAATGTCACAGTCAGTCTGCATACAGGTTTTCCTTGTGCATTATTCTCCACTAAAGGATAGTAAAAATACATTTTTCTTTATTTTCATAGCATTTCAACAGTCTGTTGGGTTGATATGCCATGATGTATCTTGTTCTTTATATTCTACCTTAATAGTTTAAGTAAGATGGATGTGGATAGCTTTATCTTTGTTTTTCATTTCGAATAATTTCCTTAGTAGTATATCCCAATAAGGAAGTTGAGTTTTCAAAAGATATGAACATTACTGCTGTTCTTGATGCGTGGAACCAAATTGCTTTTACAGACCCATTGAGTTAATTGACACTGCCCCATGCTTTTAAGGGTGGAATTAATTTCACTCAAACCTGTTCATCATTGGAAATTATTTTATGCTTTTAATTTAACCTCACTCATGAACTCATGCCTTAACTTGGCTTAATTTGCATTTATTACCAGAGAAGTAAAAAATGAACAATATTGTATATGTACAGGGCTAACTTCCTTTTATGTAAATTATTTTGTCCTTTTCCTATTTATCTATTGATTCTGATGCTTTGATAAATATGAGTTTTCTACAATAGTCGTCACTGGTCCTTTTTATTTTTGTCCTTTTCTTCTTATTTCTGATTATAAAACAAACACTTGTAAAAAAAAGTATTTGTATTGAAGATAATGCAAAAGTAAGAGTGAAATCCACTAACTGTAAAACTTAAGTTTGATATATGTGTTGATATATGTGTTAGAAAGCATTTTTCTCTGATTGCGAAAATAATGTATATGTTGGGTGCTATTACACTATAGGGATGTATCATGGTTGTTTCTCTGGTGCAGGAAATTTAGGCTGATCACAGTTTTTTACTGTTACTAATAATGCCTTGCAGACTATTCCTCTGAAGAAAATCCTTTCCTATTTGCAAAAGATAGAGTCTTACAAGTAGAATTATGTGTCAGAGGGAAAAAAAAACATTTTAAGATTCTGGGTATATATTGCCAATTTGCTTTCCAGAAAGATAAGAATCAATCTACAGTCTCTTTAGGGTTTGTCTGGCTGTCCCACAAAACCTGTGGTGAGTACATTTTTTTTCCTGGTGTTGCCAGTTTAATAAATTAAAAATGGTGTCTTATTGTTTAAATTGATATTTCTTGGTTGTTAGTGAGGCTGAAAATATCTTCATGATTTGTATATTTTTTAAGAGTGTTGTTTGTTTATGTCTTTTGATCATTTTCATTTTGCGACTTCAATTTTTTCTTTTGAGAACACTTTACGAATTAAGGATATTAATCCCTTATCATTTGTTGCAACAGTTTTCTTCCAGTTTGTTTGCCTTTTAGTTTTATTTCTTTCTACATATTGATTTTTGAAGTTTTATGTAATAAATTATTTCTGATTTTTTGGATGAGTTTTTTTTCCCTATTACCTTTTGGCTTAACTTTTTTCTCCCACCATATTTCAAAAGTTACCTATATTTTCTTCTGTTCTTTTTTACTTTATTTTTTATTCAACTCTTTAGTTTATTAAGCATTTGAGTTAGAGTGAAAATTCAACATTTAACAAATTTTTCAAATAGTTCATCAATTTTTAAGGTACCACTCTTGAATTGTACTTCCTTTCTCCACTGTTGTCTTTAGCATATATAAACTCCCAAATATTCCAGGGTCTTTTTCTGAACTATTTATTCTGTTCTATGAATCTTCTTATTCTTAGACCAGAATTGCACCATATATAGACGCACTTCAACACCTAGGAAGGCAAATTTTGTCCATTGTTATTTTTAAATTTTTTAAAAACTTTTAAAAAGTTGGTTTATCCAAATTTAAACTCTCTTAGGATTGTATGTATTAACCCCTCTCCCCTTAATAATCCTAGAAACTTCGTTCTATCTATAATCTGAGAGCACACTACGTCTCTCCATTCATTCAAGACTGCTTTTATGTCTCCCAATAAAATGCTATAATTTACTTTGCAGAAATAGCATACTTTTCTTGCTAAAACGATTATCAGGCATCCTACATGTTTGTTGCTATTATAAATGGGATCCCTTTTTCTGTGCTATTGTCTGATTATTTCTAGGATCAGAAAGCTACTAGTTTTTTGTATACTTCTCTTCATTGCAACCAATTTACTGGATGCGCTTATTAATTATAAAGCAGCCATTACCAAACTTGTTTGCACATTAGGGGGGAAAAAAAAGAATCACCTGCTGATCTTTAAATTTCCAAAGCCTAAGCCCATCCCCAACCAGTTAAATCCCAGACTCTGTGGTGAGGCTTGAACACCAGGAGTTTTTGGCATTTGCCAGTGTGATTCCAATTTGCAGATAAATCTGAGAGCCATCACTCTAAAGGATTTTCAACTGATTCTCTTGGGTTTTTGAGGAGTATCATACCATTTGCAAATAACAATGGTTTTATCTTTTCATTTCTAATCATTACATCTTTTAATTTCACGTTTTATTGTGTTACCCACAATTTAAAAGCAATGTCAAATAATAATAAAAGCAAGCAGACACAAGCATCTTTTATTTTAATGGGAATAAATAATATCTTACCGCTAGTCACAATGTTATGAACGTTGCAAATGTTAAAGACAAACTTTATTTTGTCAAGGAAGGATCATGTATGTATTACACGCTTAAGACTACTTTTTAAAGTTCCACTTTTTTTTTTATTATTTATTTTTGAGAGAGAGAGAGAGAGAGAGAGAGAGAACAAGCTGGGGAGGGACAGAGAGAGGGAGACACAGAATCGGAAGCAGGCTCCAGGGACTCGAACTCACCAATTGTGAGATCATGACCTGAGCCAAAGTTGGATGCTTAACTGACTGGACCACTCAGGGGCCCCTAAAGCTCCACTTTCACTTTTATGTTATTAGGCAGAAGCTCTTAGACTGCCTGTGGGGGTTTTCAATTGTTTCCTCTCCAATTTATTTCATGTTTCCAAAACTTAAAGTTGGTGTCCTTCCAGTGATCAAATATTCTATCTTCAGCCTTTTATTTTGAAGTTTAGCTCTCTAACCAATCAATGATAGCAAGATAAATATTCAGATCATAAACCTGAGGACATGCTTCCACCTATGCTATGATTTGCATCACTGCACTAATGAGATACACTGTTAACCCACCGGACCATACCATCACCGATCTTGTAGGCAGCTGCCTATGTCTCATGCCAGTGAAAGAGAAGTCCTCCGATGTGTGTGGTATCTTCAGATCCTCACTAATCTCTCCCGAGGTGCCCCTCGTCTGCCTGGTGACTGCCAACCTTTGCAGGCATTGGCAGGTGAGGGCTGTGGCTGATCTCTTTGGTGGCTCGGTCAGAGCCTGGTGACCCAACAGCCCTCAGTCTCTGAACTTACAGACCCTCTGAATTCCACCATGTGCCTCTTTCAGCTGGGCTTTCAGCTCAGCTGCAGTCACCAGGCTCCTCCCCACAAGGAGTCCCTAGCAGGATTCCTGGCTTTCCAATTCCACTCCCTTCCTTTCAGATCCTTCCCTAAGGAAGGAGCCTGGAAGAGAGACCCTCCCTGCTCTGGAATGATGCTAGGCCAGGGTACCCTCCTTTATGTTGATGAAGGCACCACCGGCCTTGTGTAGCTGCCCCCAGAGGTCTACACAAGAGTCCTTGATGTTCACTCATGTTAACAGATCCTGCTTACTTATCCCAGTCATCAAAGGCTCCCAAGGAGGAGAGGTTGGAGCAGGTATCTCTTACCTTGCACTCTTTCAAACTGTCTCCCCTCTTCCCACTTCCCTCTTCCTTCCACACTCTTGAGTTGGGAATGGTAGGCTTTTACTTCCTCTCTGTCAGATCTTTGCCCCAAAACCGACCCCCCCCTCCACCACCAAAGCCTCCTGCTAAAGAGCATCAGCTTCAAGGCCCAGTTGTTCTGTGGGAAAGCTTGGGGAACATTCATCCAGGCTAGTTTCCAAAAGGAAAGGGAAAAAAAGACTTCAAAACATTTCTGCACCCAGCCATAGAAATCAAATATCTGCCTGCTGGTTTGAGAGATGGAAGCCTGTCGGGACTGCGATTCAAAAGGGAAGTAAAATTTATTTAATATTTTTCAAAGACATTTTCCATATATCTAATATAATATTGATTAGGTCTTTGGAATAGATACCCTTCACCATTTTAGGGAAATAGATTTCTAGCCCTATTTAAACTTCTGATTTTAATCAGTTGAGAGGTATGTTTAAAAATTAACCTGCTCTAGGCGCATCTGGGTAGCTCAGTCAGTTGAGCATCTGACTCTTGATTTCAGCTCAGGTCATGATCCTGCGGTCGTGGGATCCAGCCCCGCATTGGGCTCCGTGCTTAGCATCCCTCTCTTGTCTCTCTCTGCCCCTCCCCTGCTCATGCTCTCTCTCTCCCTCAAAATAAATAAATAAACTGTCAAAACATTAAATTAACCTGCTATATTAATACATTTTCTTATGTGGAACCTTCTTATATTTGGGGGATAATTCAACTAGATTGTGGTATATTCATATTTTAACGTGTTAGTAAATTCCATATGCTATTATGTTAATTCAAAAGAGGTTAGTCTTTTTCTTTGTCCTCACTGGTCTCCAATTTTTAATTCTTTTCACTATCTTTATCAGGTTTGGAATGAAGGCCTAGAAATCAGGCAGTTCCTCATATTTCTATACTCTGGAAGGTTTTACACAACACAGGAACTATCAATTGTATAATGTCTGGAGGAGCAGTCTGGAAGTATTCAACAGTGAACTCCTTGTATGGGTCTTTAACATCCTCAGTTACTTCCACAATTGTTAGTTTTTTCAGGATTTCTACTTTAAGTTAATGCTATTTTTTTTTGAAAAATAATTTCATGGAGATATTTATACTTATTAATATATCATTTAAGAAATTAGTTTATATTGCTCAGGTTGGTTGTTCCCTTTCTAATATTGTATTGTGTGCGTGTGTTTCTTAGATTTCCTAAAGGAGTTCATTTTGCTAGAGTTTGCCAAAAAGCAAATCTAATATTTAGCTCTTAATTATGTTGTTTTTCTGTGTGTCTAGTTTATTTTTACATTTAACATCACACCAGGGCCTCCTCTTTTTTTTCCTTCAGAATGTTTATTTTTTCCCGAAGTTGAATGCATTTTCTTAATGTCTTAAATATCAACTTCATTCCTATATTTCTCCAAAAGGAATAGAATGAAATAGTACAGTTTTATCTATTGTTAACCAGAGTAAAGTCCAAAGCTAAAATTGAGAAGTGGTGCACAAAAAAAAAAAAAAAAAAAAAAAAAAGAAAACAAAAAGGAAAAGAAAAGAGAGAGAGAAAGAAAAGTAGTGGACAGGGGACAGCTGGCTGGCTCACTTGGTAGAGCATATGACTCTTGATCTTGGAGTTGTGAGTTCGAGCCCCGCATTAGATGTAGAGATTACTTAAAAATAAAATCTTAAAAAAAAAAATGGAAAAAAGCAGCAGAAAATTTGGGAGAGCATCCCCGGAGAATGGGGAGGAGTGGAGAGGGGATTGATGCGTGTTCAGAACTTCCCTTCAAACAGTCCCAAGATAAGCAGATAGCATGATGGGAAGCATGTACAGTACTATTTACTGTTAACTGCTTAGCTTCCTCAGGTGGCATATCTTTTCCCTAGTAACATATGATGTGAAGCATCTTTTCATATGCTTATATGCCATCTGTCTATCCCCTTTAATGAGGTGTCTGTTACTATCTTTGGCCCACCTTTTTTTTTTTTTTTTTTTTATGTAGGCTTCATGTCCATTGTGGAGTCCAGCTCTGGGCTTGAGCTCATGACCATGAGCTCAAGACCTGAACTGAGATCAAGACAAAGACAAAGAGATCTTGACAGGCCACAAGGAGGGGCAAATTTAAAATGAACTTTTCCAGGACATCTGTGTGGCTCAGTCAGTTAAGTGTCTGACTTCAATTCAGGTCATGATCTCATGGCTCGTGAGTTCAAGCCCGGCCTTCGGCTCTGTGCTGACAGCTCAGAGCCTGGAGCCTGCTCCGGATTCTCTGTCTCCCTCTCTCTCTCTGCCCCTCCCCTGCTTGTGCTCTCTCTCTCTCTCTCTCTCAAAAATGAATAAATAAACTTAAAAAGTTGAAGAGAAAACATAGTTCAAATGCATTTTGTAAACTCTCATCCCTACGTAAGTATAGAGAATTATAATATCTATTCTGTCAACACTAAATTTACTTCTTCTATCTTTCCCATCAGGAAGTTATATTGTAAGCCGATCCCAGACTTAAGCAAGAAATCAAACTTAGATCATCACTGTATTTTCCCAAAGACATTCTGAGCTTTTTCAAATGTTCACATTTTCCTTTTTGCTCTAGGTATGAGTGACTTCTAGCAACTGCTCAGAACTGTGAGTATGTTGACTATGGGGCACCTGCCAGGAATGAGGTTGGGCTCAGAATAGGTGCCATATAGGAGATAATACTTTGGTGTTAGCCAGGGAGACTAAGGACCCAAGCAGGTTTCCATGCAGAACCACACGGGTAGGGGGACAAAGCAGAGGGTGGTTGGGGAGAGCAAGATGGGGAGCGATTCCTCAGGGAGGGGTGGGGTGCATATATGGCTCCATGGTGGACACACAGGGGGACAGCAGGAGACTGAGATGGAAGGTCTTGTCATCAGGGACAAATATATGGTTTATCCTAAGGGCAAAAGAACATATGTAAGGATTTTTAAAAACACATTTAAAGTGTTCTAAAGGAATACTTGGGATTTTTTTTTTTTGTAGACAATATGAAAAAAAAATAGAGAGGTAAAAAAGGAGGGGGAAATCATTTAGTGTTCTACTACATAAAGAAAAATCCTGTTAAGGTTCTACACTGTTGAAAGAGTCAGTGTCTGGTTTTCTTCTGGTGGCAATGTAGATAAGAGACCAAAGGGGAATTGAACATAAAGCAGTTGTTGCTAACACTTCTTTTTTTGTGTGCTGGAAGTTTGAGCAACTGCATATTATCTACAGAGCTCACAAGTAGGACTTCCAAGGTATCTAAGAGATCAGCCCCTTTAACTCCTATGGACCGTTCCGCCTCAATCTCCCCAATTAATCACAACCATCAAGCCATGCCTCAGAAACAATGTGGGCCTCTGGCCCTGCATCTCCAGATATCATTCCCATCCCTCCCAAAGCAGCTGAACCAACATCTTTTGAGGCGACCAAATGGTGGAGACATCACCGGCACATCCAGTGTCCACATTTGGATTTCAGCAACCTTCTCCTGACAGATTTCTTCAGAATATCCACATAGGGGCCTTCATTCACATGACGGGCTGAAGGGCTGCAGGGTGACATTCCCACCACCCACTTAGGAGAACATCTGGAGGAATGGGATAAATGGCATTCTTGACACTTCTCGACGATAAAGACCACCAAGGGGCTAGGGAGTGTCCAGTGTGGCTTGAGGCCAGTCCAGTTCCTGGGTAAGGAGAGACTCAGTCTTCCACAGTGATGTGGGCATACATCTTACCTTCACATGGGGAAAATGATTTTCACTCTCCCTACCTTGCAGAGTTGTAGTGAAGATTGAGTGAACCTAGTGTTTTGGAACAATACAAAATGCTGTGAATATGGAGAAAACTGGCTCCTTTTTGCCCCACTGCTGATGTAGGTGTTGAAATGTCATTTATACCCTGTACAAGTAGCTCCAGATATAGAGGCACCTGCATGGATACATGATAAGATAGATAGATAGATGGATAGATAGATAGATAGATTGAAAGGTAGGTTTATATATGGCTTTATGTATATATTTTTTATATTCATATTTATATGTAAAATTCTAACTTAGGGTAGGCAAAATCACTCTTTTAAACCCCAAGCATGCCTGTTCTTTTACCTAAACTAATAGGCTCCATCCCCACCTACCTTACACACTCTGTTGTTGATCTCCTAGCTCTCTGGGTGGCATTTCCATTGGGGAAAAAAAAGTGATGGAAGAATCCCCTTGAATTAGGACTCGAGATAAACAACAACAAAGAGGCTGGAGGGACTTTATCCAAACATATGACCCTTTGGGGCTCTGAAGCAGGCCATTTGGTGACTGGCATATGCAACATCCATTCCAAATCCCATGGGTGACCTTATTAGTAAGGGGGTGGGGTTGGGGGAGGTATGTAACCAGTATCAACCTCAAAACAAAATATTTGATCAAAGTCTTTTGTAATGATCTGTTATTTCCAGTCTTTTGACTCTGCCAGATAACCTACTCTCTCCAGATGGAGAAACACTTTTAGATTGTGACACATATCATTTTTAGTATGCCCACAATTGAGACCAAATATTTGTGTGAATGAGGGTAGGGATGAGTGTGGAGAGAATGTGCTGCATCTCCTAATGAATTGAATTCGACTAATGTATGCCAGCGCTTGTGCTGGGTACTGGAGATACCAAGATAAATGATATATCTGCTGCAAACATTCTAGTGATGCTTCTTGTATTGTTGGGAGGGTTTGGTTTTTGTTTTTGTTTTTGTTTTTTAGTATAACTGGGCCTGCTAAACACTCTACAAATTGCTACCCTGCCAAAATTGTGCCTGGGCTCAGACTATCTCGGTGATGGTGTTTCTCTTGTATGCCAAGGTATCTACTTCTTAGAAACCATCTTATTAAGTCCTACGTAACTTCTGGCTTCTATGCTGAAAAAGTCTTATTTGGGTTTGTTTGTTTTTTAACATTTTCAGCTTGTTTTAAGAAATGCTTCAACAGGAATTAGGCAGGTCAAGAACTGTGAAGAAACCCATCAGGAATGGCAGTGTGTAATAAGCGACAAAGGAGTTGGGATTTGATCCAGATCTTCTGTCTCCAAGCACAGTCTTCATTCTGTGGCACACAGTAGCCAACTTCAGGAGACCGGTTCTGATAGCATGACTACAGAGATTCAAGAGGCTCAAAATGAACCCTGCAACCGGTTTCGAACCCTGTGAGTTCTTTCTTAGCCTGGGTCTCACCTTATCCCAAAGGAATGTTCTTGTGATGAAGACAAGTTGAGAAGAAAGGCTGGCCCCAGCTCACGCATTACAGTCAAAACCATTTGTTTTGTTAACCTCATGTGAACATTACAAATGTGTGATGGAGCAGAGGCCACATCCTTCTATAGATTAGCAATTTCTTGAGTCAACATGGCCCCTTTACCTTGACCTTCAAAGGAAACACTTCAAAGGAAAAAGCCAAGGTCCTCTTCAGATGGTGGGAACTCTGAGGTGGCTCTTGCCTTTGAACTCAGAGGGCTTGGGTGTCAATGCCAACTGGTTTGATTTTGCTGTATGTGAGCATCTGTGTGGGTGGGTGAGTGGGTGCCTCTCTCTCTCAAATTCCTTATGTGTTGATGGTGTCCTTCTTTCAAATAATTTAAATGGGAAGTCCTGGGGAACAACATTCTATGGGAAAGTTTCCCACAGATGGGTTTCAGCAAATGAACTTGTGCTTTTATAGAGAGGGACCTCGTGTTTTCTGAGGACCATGTTTTAAACTACAGCAGTCAGGGAAGGAGTCTAATCCCTGGTATTAAAAAAATGTTGAGTCTGGGGGCACAAACAGCTCCATTTTCCTGTCTTTACGTCAGGGGCTCTAACACAGCCGACAACCAGCCAAAGTGCCAGCACGTCCCCCACTCCTGTATAATCACGGGAATTCTGAATTTCATCTGGAGCTATAGTTGTGCCTCCTCGTCCTGCCTGTGCACTCAACTGGGGCCCTAGAAAGTTCTTGAAAAAGTTAATAGCATGGTGTAAATATAGCTGTTTTTATCATATTCAACAAGCAGTAAGATAGAAGAGAGGCAGTTAGGCCCACTGATAGTGTATCTAGTTTCTGTTGGGAGCCCCTCCCCATGGAAAGCAAGGCCTTGTGAAAAATAACAAACTTGCATTTGGATTTCTCTCTGCTCTTAATTAATTAAAACGTGGGATTGAAGTGGCAGCTACGACCTTGAGTTCCACAAGGCTTTATCAGCTGGTGAGAAGACCTCTTTTGCCAACAGCTAATCTGTGTGGAAGAATAGCTTGGCACAAAGGACAAGGAAATGGGCTTGGATTCACATAGCTAGTGCTTTAACTACTACTGCTTTTCAGAAGTTTGATGAGAAGGGGCGCCTGGATGGCTTAGTTGGTTGAGCATCTGACTTCAGCTCAGGTCATGATCTCATGGTTCGTGACTTTGAGCCCCATGTTGGGGTTGCTGCTGTAAGTGCAGAACCTGCTTCGGGTCCTCTCTCTGCCCATCCCCTGGTCATGCTCTCTCTCTCAAAAATAAACATAAAAAAAATAATTTAAAACATTTTTTTTCAATGAGAATTGGCCCCTGTCCTCACTCTTCTCTTTTACAACAGTTGCTGATACTCTCCCTTGTTCCTTCTTCCAGATAACTTTTAGAATCCTTGAGGCAAATTCTAAGAAAATTCCTATTGGCATTGGATTAAATTTGTAAATTATTTTGGGAGGCATAAACAGCTTTGTGGCGTATGTTCCCTCTTATTGAGAAGGTTGATGCATCTCAACGATCAGTTTTTGCAACATCTTCTGTATGTAATCACATACAGGTCTCACTTGAATTATTGGAAGATGTGAGTGTGGCAGAAATGGCACTCTCCTATATTATTGGAAGAAGCATAAATTAGTGCAAATATTCCAGGAAGGTAATTTGGCAGGAAACATAAAAGATGTGGAGCTCTTTTCTAGGAATTTGACCTAAATTAACCATCAGGGCTGTGAAAGAGGGTTTAGGGGCAAGGATATGAATTGTGTTACTACTTATAATAGCCAGGAAAAAAAGAAAGAAAGAAAGAAAGAAAGAAAGAAAGAAAGAAAGAAAGAGAAGGAAAGAGAGAGAAAAGAAGGAACGAGGGAGGGAGGCAAGGAAGGAAGGAAAGAAGGAAGGAAGGAGGCAAGGAAGGAAGGAAGGAAGGAAGGAAGGAAGGAGGCTTGGAAGGAAGGAAGAAAAAGGGAAAAGGGAAACCTCTTAAGTGTCCAACATAGAGGTTAAATGGTTAAATTATGGTACATCCTTTTAATGGAATATTATGCAGCCATTAAAGTTCATATATGAGAGAACTTCATGACAAAGGAGATTATTCACAGTAAATAGTGAAAGAAAGAAAACGAGTTTCAAAATGGTATAACTGTGATCCTAATTCAGGAAGGAAAAAGCATATATGGATAAAAATGTTGAGGCATTCTCTCAGAACAGAAGTTTATGGATTTTTTTCTCAACATTTTCAAACACAGACAAATACTCTGTAGAAAAGAGAAAGCTTTCCTATGGCCTATAAAGTATTCCCAGGTGATTTATATTTCAATTGCTAATAGGTAGAATTGAGGGATCTGAACTTTGAACCTAAATTTTAATAAATGCATTGTTTGAAATATATACTTTTTAGTATAAACAAACACCCTTCTGCTTCTATTTTTTGTAATACTTTCATTAAAAGAGATATCACTGTTTCTCAAATGCCTTTTTTAGTATCAAGATGACCTTGTTTTCCTTGTTAAACCTACTGTTGTACTCCATTGTATCAGGACATGCCCTTGTAATGACCCATCCATGCATTGCTGGAATAAAAGACCGACGTAGTCCTAGAGGGTGGTCACCGTGGACCGTGGACAAGTTACTCACACTCTGGACCTATTTCTTCACCCATAAAAGGTTTCCTCACAGGATGTCATGAGGATTAACTAGTTAGCATATGTAAAGCACTCAGACTACTGGCTGACGTATTGGAAGGTCTGTATGAGGATTGGGTTATTGTCTTATTAAACGTTATTATTAGTTTATTTGGTATCTTCTTACAGTATATTTCCTTGTTTTTCATTTAAGATCTGTATTCCTAAGAGAGCTTGGCCTATAGGTTTTCTGTCTTTTTTTTTTTTTTTTAATGATCTCTTGATCAGTTTGAAGTATCAAGGTTATGTAAGCTTTATGAAATGAACTGGGTAGCTGCCCATCTTTTGCAATGTTCTGGAACAATTTCTATCACTTACATTTACTTCAAAAAAGGAAATACCACCAGTCAATTATACCAAATGGTTAGCATGCCAAGTTATAGAACATGATCCAGCTGCTAATCATACCAGTATTCCCAGCTATGTTACAATTTGGGCCTAATAAATGCAAGTCATTTAATTATATCATTTTCAATTTAATGCCATAGACATTTATGAGATATATTGTTCAATGAGAAAAAGAACTTAGAGAACAGCCTGTGAAATATGACCCGGTTTTTCTTTACAATTCACTTACAGACTCGAATGTGTGGGTGTGAGCCTGAACCTGAAAGCTGAGTGGTCATTTCTAAGAAGGGCTAGTAATTAAGGTAATTTTAAAAATTGTTTTCTCCCTTTTTGTTCACCTGGGGTGGTTCTGTGTGTGTGTGTGTGTGTGTGTGTGTGTGTGTGTGTTTACATTGAATATGTATTATTCACGTAATCAAAAGCCAAAAAGACATTTTAAATCTCTATGCAAATTTATGGTTATCTACTCACTAGACAATGTTCTTGACCCTGCGGGGATGAAAAAGATCCGCGCAATCCAGTCCCTGCTCTCAGGAAGTCTGTAATCTACATCTGGATGAAGTGGAAACAGACGAGGATGACATAGTTGTACAGGAGTACAAGAGCCAAGAGCTGGAGGTGGGGTGACCGACCAGCCTTCTCAGTTTGCCTAGGATCCGGGGCTTTTCTGGGATACCGGGCTTCTCAGGGCTAGAACCCAGACAGTCCCAGGCAAACAGGGTGGTCACCCTGGCTGCAGGACCCTGTGGCCCAGCAATGCTGACCCAATGTCCATGTGCTTTCCTACCTTCTCCACCCTCCTGTGTAGGTCATTCCAGGCCCTGTGATTGAGCTCCCACCACTGGAAATGTGAGCGGAAGTGATGAGGCTGCTAAGAGTGGGCAAGCATTCTCCAGACCTCCCCTTTCACCTCCTCAACCCTGGAAGCAGACACTTCTGAGATGGCAGAGTAGACAAACAGAAGCAGCTGGGACCCCTGAGTCACTGTTGGGGAAGAGTTACCAAGGTGAGCTGCCTGACTCACGTGAGACTGTGTGGCATGAGAGGCAAATAAGTGGGTCAAGCACCTGAGATTTCAGGACTGATTTGCCAAGGAGAGCTTGATGACATCCTGACATAAAATAAAGAGCAAAGGCAAGATATTAGGGAAGACTTCATAGGAGAAGCGACGTTTATACAAAGCATGAAAACTGGGTAAGATTTCCACATGCATGGTGGGCAAGGACAGTTCAGGCAGAAGCCAGAGGAGGTAGACAGGGCAGGGCAGGAAGTAGTTCAAGTGCAAGAAGGAAGGGTTCCTGTGCTGGGAGATCAGGTTCGAAAGGTTGGTTGTGCTATTTGAGGAAGGCCTCGCATTCTTCCCAGAAGTGTGAGCTTTATTCCAGAGGGAACAGACAGCAACTGGACATTGCGAGCCATGATGCGTCACAACCGGAAGAGTGCAAAGGAAAGTTTGGGCAGGGGTGACACCGGAGTGGAGCCGGGGGTGAGACCAGTTTGGAGATGACGACAACTATCAATAGTCCAGCCTGGAAGGAATGAAGGCCTAACCTAGAGCAAGGGTTAGAGCAACATTTGGGAAACAGAAATTGATAGACTTGCTGGCTCCTAATTAGAAGGTCTCACAAAGGGAGAAAGAAGTTGAAAATGATGCTGAGTCTCCCTTCTGCTGATGCTGTTCCCAGAAATAGGGAAGCAAGGACAAGTAGCAAGCCTAGGAGGGAACATGACAAAAGTAGGTTGGGACATGTTAAAGCAGGAGAAGGGAGAGAAGAGGGTGATAGATGCTGAGAAAGAGGTCGCAGAAATGGGGAGAGAAGCAGGAGAGCACAACATTCAGAAATCCAAGGAGGAGAGAATTAAAAGGAAGGAAAAGCGGACAAGAGTGTCACAGCCAGTGGAGAGGTCTCAGCCAATGGACCAAGGACTGAGAAGGGACCGTTGACCGCTGCGTTGAGGAAGTTCTTCAGAAGGTCATTTCACAAGGTGGCTGATACAGAAGGCAAATAAAGATGATGATCGGTGATGAAAGTGTCATGAATGATAGGAACATGGGAATTCATGTTCAAGGCAGAAGCAGCTGGCTAGCCTGCTCCTTTAACTCAACAGGTAGTTTCGAGCTTCAACTATTTGTTAGGCCTGGTATCTGAAGAATGTAATGATAAGCAAGATGTGCTTGCTGCCTCAAGGAGCTTGTAATCCGTGGGGCAGAGAACAGACCAGGCAGTTTCAGTACCATCAGGTAAGTGCCAAGATGGGCTGTACAAGGTGCTCTGAGTGTACGTACAGGGGCCTGTTCTGGTTTCTGGGAGTGAGGGAAGGCTTCCTGGAGGAAGTGCTTTGAAAATCTGGTCTGTCAGGGTGTGAGCCAGGAAGTGTGGGGGTTGGTCAGCCAATGACACAGGCAGAGGGGAGCAGGCAGAGACAGCGTTTCAGGCCATGGACAACAGGCGCAGAGGCCGGAAAAAGAGCAGCTGACGCTTTCCGGGAACTACACATAGTCTGGTCCTGGCTGGAGCTCGGTGCTAGGAAATGCAGAGGTGAGGAGGGGTGAGTTGTAAGCGTAGGGTCAGGAAGGACCATTTAAAGAAAGGAGAGGAACAAGGGAATAGCTTGAAGGTAATGGAACTAGGCTGGAGTGTGGCTCACTGAACAAGAAGAGGCCAGGGGAATGGGCAGGTTAAAGGAGAGCACATCGTGGGGTTGTGGGGAGACGAAGGGCTGGGCAGGGGAGAGAGGCAGACATGGGTTGGGGTGGGGGGGGTCAAGGTGCAGTGTGGCAGCTGAGGACAGACTCTCGTCCTCCCTACAGGAGAGGAAATAAACAGTTCCCTGGGGTTAAGAGGATCCCTCCAGGGATGGTGGAGGGTGGATAAAAGGAGGAGTGTTGAAATAGCAGCTGCAGGGTCTGTGACAGGGCGCCAACTAGGACGCATTAAAGGCTTGCTGCAAAGTAGCAAGGCCCCAATATTTCCGAGGGCCTTTATCAGCTACAGGAAGTGAAGTTTGGTCTTTTCTCTAAATATTTATTAAATGTAAATGCTAGTACTCTTGAGATACCCCTCCCCACTGCCTGGGAAAGGAGAATCTGGTTTCCACTGGTGGTTTTCCTGTGTGCCCGGGAAGTTTCCCATTCCCTGCTCCGAGCCTCGGGGCCCTCCAGCTGGAGCTCAAGGCCTGCCCCGCCTACCTCCTGTCTGAGGGGACAGGCTGAGCCAGGCCTTCCCACAAGTGGGATCAAGGCGACCTTTTCCGGGGTGCTCTGTGAGGCTGAGCTGCCCCCACTGGAGATGACTGTTCTCTTCCATTACAGTCACTACTTGGGTCAACAGAGTGACTGGAAAAACAACTTTTAAAATGTAACCTTCCAGGAGATCAAGTCCCAGGTCAACAGTGACAGGCCACGTTGATAGGAGTTTCCCTGGATGTGATGAGATGAGAAGGCGCTTGCCCTCCGTGATCTTCCTCCCAAGAACATATAACCCTGCTGTAATCACAAGGAAAACATCAGACAAATCTCGGCAGAGGAGCATCCTGCAAAATACCTGATAGGTACTTCCCCCAAACTGACCTTGAGGTCAACAAAGACAAGGAAATTGAGAGACTGTCACAGCCAGAAGGAGCCTGAGGAGACATGAGAACTAAATGTGACATGGTGTTGGGTGGGATCCTGGGACAGGATCTTGGGTGCTGGCTTACTCTGCTGGTTCAGCCCTGGTCTCTCCAGTCCAATTTGAAGGTGTTCCCCACCTGCCTTGACCTCTCCTCCTCAGCCACAGCACAGTCTTCCACCTGCCACCCTGACACTAATTGTCCGGCCCCTGTGCTTCCTAGATCTGGAAGATTCCTTCTAGAGCAACCCCCATTTTATGTGATTTCCTTTTGTTTTAGAAAAGGTTTCTTTTCAGAAAAGTACAATGCATAATCTAGCACAACCACTTTTCCATGAAATGGGATGAGCAACTGTTGGTATTTTGTCATCTTTGCTTACTGAATTTTTCCTATGTGTACGCCTTTTAAAATTATACAATATGTGCTTAGATTCTTTCTTAAAAAGTAAAATATCGGGGTGCCTGGCAGGCTCAGTCAGTAGAGCATGTGACTCTTGGTTTCAGGCTCATGAGTTCGAACCCTGCATCAGGTATAGAGATTACTTACAAATAAAATCTTTTAAAAAGTGTAAAAACAGGAGCACTTGGGTGGCTCAGTCGGTACAGCTCTTGATTTCAGCTCAGGTCCTAATCTCACTGTTGGGGAGATCAAGTCCCACATCAGGCTCTTCAATAACATCAGGGAGCCTGCGTGGGATATTCTCTCTCTCTCTCTCTCTCTCTCTCTCTCTCTCTCTTTCCATCCCTACCCCTCTCACACATGTACGCACATGCACACTCTCTCTCAAAATAAATAAATTTTAAAAAATAATAAAAAGATAAAAATAAAAAGTAAAATATTGCTGATAGAATTCTCCTGAGCCAACCTAAGTCTACTTTCCTTTTCCCTCTTTCTCCTAAACCAATCACCATCACTCACTGTCACTGCTTTGATTTAGTCTTTTGGTTCTCTCTCATACACGCACATCCACAAACAATATAGGATTCTCTTTTGTGTGTGTGTTTTCATTTACATAAATGTTATCACATGCTGTGACTTTCCTTTTTCATTCAACATAATGATTTTGATCTACATCCATATTGAAACATATAAACCTAGCTTATCCCTTTTAAGCATGGTATATATTCCATCAAGTAAATAAAGTGAAAAAAGTAAAAGTAAATAAAAGCACATTTCACCTATCTATCCACTCTTGATTAAGATGTAGACAGGTTCCAGTTTTTCACCTCTGCCATGAATATGCTAACGCACGCCCCCTTCTGCACATTAGAAGAGTTTTCTGTTGGGTATTTAAAAGGACTGCCGAGTTCAATCTTTGTATGGCTGAGGGATGCTTTGATGAGCCCAGCTGCCTTTTCTTTTGGGATCATAGAGAAGGCCTCCAATAAAGAACACTCCTCTTCCCTACTCAAGTTTTGAATAAGCTGGAAATAAAGCACAGAGCCAATAAAGCCAATATGGCACTATTGTCGCTGATTGAGCCACAATGGAGGAGGGAATAGTGGAGAGCCACATGGGCCTGCTAAGGAAAGCCCATTCTCAAGCAGAGTACCACCCATCACAGACAGCTGGGACCAGGGCAGGATCCCCTCACACCTGTCTTCCCAGCCACCCAGGGGCCAACCCCAGAGGAGCACCAGAATGCATGACCCCTTAGAAGCAGCCTACCCTCAAGAGGATCAGAGCAGTCACTCCCCAGGCAGAGGAGAACCAAGAGGGTATTTCTAGAATAACAGGGGTGGAGTAAAAAAAGTTTCCCCTTAACATGGTCACAGGCCATTAGTCAGCCCTCATTCATTTGGTGGCCCTTGTGTCAGGAGCACATGCTGGTCTAATCAGGTGTGGCCAAGGAAGGAAGTGGCTCTCCAGAGATAATATATGACCACCCTGCCCATACTAGGGGCTTTGGGTGAGGCGCCTTCCCTTAGAAGAGCTGTGACTGAGAAGGTACTACATGTGGGAACTGTATCACAAGCAGACTTCTTCATGATACGCTCCTGATTTGTTCATTTCAGGGACAAGCTATAATGAATGTGTAATGAAACTTGTTTAGTTGAAGCTATTCAGAAACTACCTATCCAAGTACAGTATAGGCAAAGGTGAGCTTCACCCAAACCCCAGAGCCCTACTTCACTTCCCGCCCTAGAAACAAGACCAAAAAAAGTGAATATATAGTTCTATACGTTGACATTTGAAGAATAATAACAGCGTCCTTTTACTGTCCTTTTACCTACTGTGTGCCAGGCATTATCCTAAGTGCATTATATAAAACAATATGATCAGGAAGGTACTAATCACCCCATTTTGTAGATGAGGAAACTGAGACCCAGGTTAACTTTCCCAAGAAACAACCGCAGTGGGCAAGGGGAAGCCCAGAAAAGAAAGTGGGAGATAAGGAAGGAAGTCGCTGAAGGAACGGAACAACAGCAAAGGAGCACCAACCAGGGTTGAGAGGAGCCAGGCACCAAGTGCTGCCCTATCCCTATATGTATCATTTTGCCCTCCTTGGAATCCTATCTGTTACAATCTAGTTTTGTTCAGAGTGTTTCAGTTCACATTCTGAGTCCTTCAGGGGTAATGATCTCACACCTCATTTGGACAAGCAAAAAAGAGATTCTGTCACTGAGCTGAAACTGAGGCAAAGCCTATTTGTGATTTTCCCCTGCTCAGGCCTCTGGACAGCGGTTTTGAAGACAGAGTCTGGTTTCAGAAACTAATAAGTCCCAGATGAATTTAAGAAATAATTTCGGGTCACTCAACAATGATTCAAAGATGAGCACTTAAATTTTTTATAATTGTAAACATAACAATACATGTTTATTTTGAAAATTTTGGAAATCGCCAAAATGTATGAAGGAGAAAATTACAGTTGTTCCTATGGCCACAAGCAAGAAACAATCCTGCTAAAATCCTGCTGTGTTCCTTTCCTTGGTGGATGGGGGTATATGTGAATAATAAATGACATCAGACTGAGTGTACGTTTTAACTCTTTCTTTTTTCACCTAAAAATACACCATGAACACTTAGAATAAGAATGGCAATAACTCGTATTTGTTGTTTACTGCGTGCTGTACTTGGGTTATCTCATTTAATTAAACAGAGCCCCACGAACAGTTTCTGAGTTTATTCTAGTTTCATAGATGGAAAAGCTAGAGCTCAGAGAGGGCTGGTAAGGTCATAGTCTTTCTCAGGAATCCTTGTTGGTGCTGAGATTTATTTTTTTATATGTTTGTTAGCCACCTACATCTCATTTTATTTCCTATTTCTCAGCTGAGGAATTCATCTCTTTCTCATTGCTATTAGGAACTTTCTTGTATTTAGGATATTAATCTTTTTGCTCTCAAATAGTAGTTTTTCCTTTTGTCACTTGCCTTTTTAATTGTTTTTTTTTTAATTTCAGCATACAGAAGTTTTTCATTTTTAAATACTCAAACTATCAATTTTCCTTTATGATTTCTTCCCTTTCTCTGCTTACAAGGGCCTTTTCCACCAAAATATCAAACAGGCTATATTTACTCTAGTTTTTGAAAGGTTTCTTTTTTTATATATATACTTAAATGTAGTACATCTGGAATTTATTTTATTCTGTATGTGAGGGTAAAGATATAACCAATAATTGTCCAAGCCCTGTTAATTGACTGTAATTTCCTCACTGATTTGAAATGCCGTATTTATCACATTATAAATTCTGACATATGCTGTGGTCTGTTTCTGGACTTCCCCATCTGGTGCTATGGCAAACTGTGTAGACTCTTTGCCAACCATTTTTTTTTTTTTTCCTTCTAGGCATGCGACCAGACTGCATTTCCCAGGCTCCCTTGCAGTTAGTTATAGTCACATGATCAATGCCATCCAGACCTGGGAAAGGAATGTAAAGGGAAAGCAATGTGTGGCACCTCCAGAATTGCCAATAAAAATAAGACCTCACATAAGCAATTCTCTACCATCTTTCCCCTTCTCAGCTATCTCAGACTGAAAGGATCCCGAAGACAACTTTGGAAAGAAACCCTGTGTTGAGATGGGGGATCTATAAGGTGGAAGGAGCCTGGGCCCCTGAGTCTCTCTGAAAAAGAGCTGCTTGCCCATTTGAAATGCCCATTTTGGACTTCTGTGAATGAGAAATGAACTTCTATTTTGTCTAGCATTATATATTTGAGGGGCCATTTATTAGCCGTTACTTGTTCACGATTTTTGAACAATTTAAGAATCATTTTGGGGGCGCCTGGGTGGCTCAGTCGGTTAAGTGTCCGACTTCAGCTCAGGTCACGATCTCGCGGTCTGTGAGTTCGAGCCCCACATCGGGCTCTGGGCTGATGGCTTAGAGCCTGGAGCCTGCTTCCCATTCTGTGTCTCCCTCTCTCTCTGCCCCTCCCCCGTTCGTGCTCTGTGTCTCTCTGTCTCAAAAATAAATAAAACGTTATAAAAAAATATTTAAAAAAAAGAATCATTTTGGTTATTCCCTTTCTAAATTGTGATTTTTATTGAAATTACATTAAACTTATAAGATAATATGGGAAGAATTGTCATTTATAGGATATTGAGTCTTCCAGTTCACAAATATTCTATGTTCTACATTTACTTACATATTGTTTTATATCCTTTATTAAATAGGGTGATTTTCTTCATATAGAGCCTGCCTATTATATACGTTTAAATGTTATTTTTGTAGGATTTTTTCTTTTATATTATACAAATTATTATTATTGGTGTGTTATAGAACTCCCTCTGGTATATCTTATATCTGGCCACCTTAATGACTTCTTAATTGATTTTTTGGTAGAATCTTTTGATCTACTCTAGATCAAAGGCTGGCAATTTTTTTTTCAGTAAAGGGCAAATAGTAAATATTTTAGACTTTGTGAGAATACAACCTCTGTCAAAACTATGTTATTCCTCAGCCTTTTGGCTAAAATGAAGTGTAGCCTCTATCACAAATATTCAACTCTGCTGAATATCCAAAAATATTCAATAGCAGCCATTAGACAATATGGAAATGAAAGGGCATGGCTATGTTGCAATGAAACCTTATTTACAAAAGCAGTCCCCTGGATGGATTTGGTTTTTAGGCCATCTAAATAAATAATCATATTACTTGCAAATAACAATACACACTTTTTTCTGTTTTAAGATTTACAATATTATCTAGAACTTTTATACTATGTTATAAATATAAAAGCAGTGGTGATAGTATCCTATGTATTTCTTCCTTTAATGAGATTGCCTCCAGTGTCATGGTTAAGAATGGTGTTGCATGGCTATTGATTGGAAAAAGAGGTGTGTGTGTGTGTGTGTGTGTGTGTGTGTGTGTGTGTGTGTGATTTTATGGTTGTATTCTCTATCATTCTATACCAAGTTTATTGAAAGTTTAAAATAGGAAGGATATTGAGTCTTATGCCTTTTGATCATATGGTAAGATAATAATGTGACTTGTTTTTTGACCTATTCATGTATAATTTTCATTCCTGTATTTCCCTTTAGCAAACCATCCATGAATTCTTAGGTCCCATAATAAACATTCTGTATATTACTCTTTTAATACAGCTAGATAAAACTTTTGCATGTTTATTAACATGCAAAATTGGACTATAGATTTTTTAAAAATTATCTTTGTCAAATTTTTGTATTACAATCATGCTGATTTTTAAGTGAATTTTCAAATGTTTTCCTATTTCTTTTTCTCTGGAAAAATGTTATAACCTAGGGATTATTTTGATCCTTAAAAATTTGACAGATTGTCAATCTAGTATGCTTTGTTTGGGGTGGTAATCCTTTAGCAATATTTTTCCATTTCTTCCGTAGTTTTTGATGCATTTAGGTTTCCTACTCCTAGGCAGGGTGAATATTTTAGAAGAGAGTTATTAGCATGTAAATGTCAAGCTAAAAGGAAAAAGAGTAAAATAGCAAATATTTTAGAAGACACTTGAAATATGGGGAAATTTTTATGAATGCAAGATATAAGAGGCTAGTATCTTCTTGAAAATAATTCTGTTTCCTTAATTTTGTTTGTCTCACATCAGGGCTATTGTAGTCCCTTTTGTTTTAAATGGCCCTGAATAATTCCTATCCATCAATGGCCCGTTTCCGTAATTAAACCTCAATAGCCATAGTAGTTGAGATGAATTATTATGAAACTATACTGTTTGATGAGCAAAAGGATGAACCAAAGAAAGAAAAAGAAATCTTGAATGGAAATAGAAAAGAAAGAAAATTAATAAACTTACAGACAATAATAAAGTGTTTATGTCTCGAAGTCCTTTGACCCCTGTCATGTTCTGCGCTGAGCGTGGAGTCTGCTTACGATTCTTTCTCTCTCTCCCTCTGCCCCTTTCCCCCATTCGCTCTCTAAATAAATAAATAAATAAATAAATAAATATTAAAATGGCATCTGGATTTTTTTTCCCTACAAGTCTCTGTATTATACTGTTTGTTTCACTAAACTTTTCTTCATTGATAGCATAATGCTAGCCTGATTGAGCCCAACCTTTGACTAATTTATAAAAATTCCAAAATTACGTACTTCAAATTCTTAGGGTTGTCATCTGTTCTTGACTCTATTTGACAGAGAACTTGCAGAGAGAGACTGGGAATGAAAGCAAGGGAAAAATTAAAATAAAGTGACCATATATCCAGATTTAGTGGGGGTCCCTATTCATGTTGTTGGCTTGGCATGATTAATAGTCATACCTCCTTTTACTCTCCAAGTGTCTTTTTTTTTTTTTTTGGATTAATTATATGGTCAGATGTGGTATGGCAACGTGGTAAGACAACAGACCTTTTCTAAATTGGAGACTGAGACCAAGTTACCAGGTTAGGTGTGTAAACTGTAAGCTGAAGAGCAAAGAGCCCACAAGGACAGCAGGTTCTTTGACACCTGTGATTAATCAGGAACTAACGCTTCCGTTCACCACAGAGGTGCCGGAGGAAAAAGAAGCACTGTGGTAGAGAGAGCGAATGAGTCCACGGAGTCTGTGCTTCGAGATGTGTGAGGAATGGGAAATAGGTGTGAGGGGCTGGGAGTGTGGGTAAGGAGGGCACAGCACTAGGAGGTGGAAGGGTTGGGGCGGTAGCGAGTGAAAGAGCACAGTAGCAAACCAGAGAGAGAGAAACGTAAAGTGAAAGCACCAAATGGAAATCTCTCCCTAAGAGCTGGGTTCACATTTATTATTTCCCTGAGGGGAAAACTAACCTAAACTAAACCAAGAAACACCACAATGAGAGGCTAGACACTTTAGGAGACAGAGATACTGACAAAGAGTCTCTCTGTGTCCAAAATAGAGTCAGGCTCCTCCGTGTCCTCTTTCTCACTAGGCCCAACCTCACGCTCCATCCTCGGCCTGCTTCTTCCAGTGTCAGCAAGAATCTTGCTGGGTCTTGTTGTGGAAATCCCCTGCTCTTGGTCTGATCAAATGCCTTATTTCCCCACCCTCCATGTCTTCTCACCCTGGTTTGCCTTCAGCAAAAATCCGTTAGGTCAGTTTAGCGGAGTACCCTACGACTCAGTAATTTTCTACCCGCCGACCTCCCCCATCCTGATTCTTGGCTGTAAATCTCCTACTTCTCCTTACTGTGTTAGGAGTTGAGCCCCATCTCTCTCCAACTGCAAAACCCCATTGTAGTAGCCCGCTTGAATAACGTCCTTCCTGCTGTCTTTAACAAGTGTCCTGAATAATTTCTTCTTGAAAAACCCCATGCTAAAATGTCACTTCTGTAGTGTGCAAGGCTATAGAAGAAAGGAAGAAGTGAGAAAATCGCCATCATCATCCTCTGGCCCCAATCCTGCTACCACTGGCCAGCTTTAAGAAGGAGCCCAGCCTGACCATCCTTCTCCAAGCAAGTGTCTAAGCTGCCCTGAGCTTTCCTGGCTGTCCAGGCAGAGTTTCTACATCTAAATTCCTCTCTCATAAAATACTTAAGTATAAGTGCTTTATCTCTTCAACCTTCCAAGAGGAAGAGGAGAAGGTTTGTACTTCCCTGACTCTCCCAGCTCATCTGGGAAGAAGTCATCTCACTGCCTTGTATTCTGTGGATTTTGGCCGATGGCTAAATGCAGACTCCAAACATAATCAGAAACCATTACAAAGCCAAAATGGAATAGTAATATCTGGTACTAGACTATAAAATTCAAGACATTTGATCAAACTGAAATTGCATTTTCTTAGAGATGAGCATGAACATTTATATATCAAGATCACTACATTATTTATTAAGATTTTTAAAAGATTGAAACAACCTAAATGTGTAACAAAAAGAGGACTGGTTAAATAAATATATGGAAAAGCTGTATGATCAAATATTATGTAGTCACTAAAAAGCAAGATTTAGAAAAATGTGTATGGACAAAGGAACTAAGCCTGATATATTAAATGGAAAAAATCAGCTATCAAATGGTATACATAATAATTCTAGTTTTGTGAAAAATACTTATGTGTATGTATGTATGCATGCATACAAAAAATACTCTAAATATACATGCCAAAATGATCATGGCAAAATACCAGATGAGCTCTGTGTTTTCCTATATTTTTAATGTTTACATGTGTTTTACTTTAGCATGTGTTACTTTAGAAAGCAAGAGGGCTGCCTGGGTGGCTCAGTCGGCTAAGTGTCTGACTCTTGATTTCAGCTCAGATCATGATCTCACAGTCATGAGATGGAGCTCAGAGTCAGGCTCCTCCCTGAGTGTGAAGCCTGCTTGGGATTCTCTCTCCCTCTCTTCCTGCCCCTCCCCCCACTTGTGCACACGCTCTCTCTCTCTCTCTCTCTCTTTCTCTCAAAATAAATAAATAAATAAACTTAAAAAAAAAGCATTCAAGAAAAAAAATAGTGCCTCTTCTTTATTCATTTGGATAGGGAATTTCTGAGATAAATCATTAAATCTAGTTTTTCTGTTGGTCTTTAAAAGTCACATACATCCTTGACAGTCAAGGATTTCTGTGTGAACTGGTCCAGGTCCAATAGAAGGCAATAAATGACACGGTCCATCGTTCTTAGCCGTGACACTCAATTTCCTTAAACGTATACCACTCACCAACCTGGGCACGTTGAAACAGGTGGATGGGGAGAAATGAACCACTCAAGGTGCTGAATTGCTGGTAGAGATGTTGCTTGAAGGTTGCCACTAAAGCCACAACCAGGCTCCTGTCTCTTTGGCCACAGCTCTTTAAGTATATCTGAAGGCATCAACAGGACCATTTGCCCAATTTATTTGGTATTCTCCGTAATACCCATTAAGACAGTTTCATAAAGCACCCCAAGATATTATTCTAAGCCTGTGTTTACTTTCTGTGGATTTCAAACCCTGGAATTAAATAGCATAGCCATTACAAGGAAGAGATAGAAAGCCACATGGAAACGTTATCTTGTACACTGACTAATGAATACTATATCTTCCACCTATTTGTACTGTTTTCCAACTCATATAAATATTGTTATGGTGAAATATAAAACACATTTTTCGATGGTAATAAATTCGTGGCAGTTTTTTGTTAAGTATTTCTCAATTAATAGATTCTAACTGTAAATGTCCAGTGACTATCATTCGACACTCTTTGTGGTAAAATACGTTAAGAACCACTGCCTCAACCATTTGTGTTTCCAACTCAAGCTCCAAGTTCTTCAGAAAGTTTTGACTACTCCAGTTGACAGCGGCCATGCCTTCCCTGAAATTCCCTTTGTTGCACATGGTTCTATTCTGTTTTCTTTTTGTCTCAATGAAGGTCTTTTCTTCCCTTACATAGACTGGAGGCCCAATAAGGGCAGGGACCCTGTTTTCTGCGTCTTCATCTCTTCCGAAGCACATAGCCCAATGGGGACTCAATGAGTAGCGACTGACCGTCATTGCTCTAGGCTCCATTCAGTCACCTTATTACAGAATCTCCTCAACTTACAGAAAGTTTCCCTTCTAAAGGGCTATTTCTAAGGTGATTTTTGCAAGTCCAGAATTGGGGCATTTTCTTTATTCATTTGGGAAATTTGGACATTTCTAAGCAACATTAAATTCTACCTGTTGTGTTGGACAAAACGGTCATAACTTTCACTGTGGCTCAAGGCTCCACTCTTTTCCATGAAAGGCGACAGGTTTGTAAGTAGAGACCCTTCTGTGTAACGCAGGCCTCAGCCAGATTGCAGGCAAATGCTCTTATCTACATTTTGCTTCGTGTCTAAATCAAGATTGTACTCTTATTATTTCACTTAGAACTTTCTCTTACCATATGCTCTCTGGAAATTATTTTTCTCATTGTTCATAAATTCCAAGTTTGTTTACTCTAGAATACAGGAGAAGTAAAAATAGAATGTTAGGCTGTGAGGGGCAGCGTCTGCCTGAGCTGAGTTTTTTCTGGGGAGTGATAAATGATGCTCAGTTCCCTGTGGGTTAGAGGGCACCCAACTTCAAATAACTACAACATCCGATAACAAAGTTTTTCTCCATCATTTGCAATCCAAACACTAAGAACACAGCCCTGCGGACCCCTCATCCTTCATGTTCAATTGTAAATCCTGATTAAATAGCTTGCAGGTGTCAGGATTAAAGTATATGCAGTGGGAGCCTAAACAGAGGGCCAGCTGGGTTCCTCATTTGCCAGTTGCAGTTTCTTCTTTGTTTTGAAACTGTTGACAGTACAACTAAAAATGTTCCTTAGGGCCCAGGCTGAGTTAAATAACAAGCAGGATGAGTAAGAGAACAGCTGTAGATATTTTTCTGTGTTTAACATACCTGCCTTGTTGATTTATAGGAAGACCCCCATATAATGTACATTTTTGTAATCCAAAACATTTAACCTTTGGAGCCAAGTCTGTGATAGAGACATCAGAAACAGGAAAGGTCTTGATGGGCCCTGTGTTCCAAACATTCCCCCCGCCCCGAAGGAAAAGTGAAATGATGGAATAACTTGATTTTATTATTCAAATGACCGTGGTGATGTGGTCGTAGGCCTCATCTGAAACTCACAGCTAATCAGTGGGCAGGTGAAGCCACGGAAACCAGAAGGGCCTGCTTGTAGCAATGCATCTTGGGAATTCCCCTCCCTCTGCTGGAGCTGGATCGAGGAAGCCAGCTCCGCACTGATCACATGTCCTGCCTTCAGGGAGGGATGTGGACAAGAGCCTCAGTGGACCTGCCAAACCACAGAAGCAGGGCCTTCGGCCACTGGTGAGTTCCTGCCTGTGTGCTACAGCGCTGATAGGCATCATGAGTTTACAGACAGTGTGCAGTCCTTGAAATTTGTGCTCGTCCTTAGCTAGACTCCTATTAGGAACCTCAAAGCAGCAACTGTGTGCTAATAAGAGCCTATTGCATTTATGGCATTGGGGCGGGGGGCAAGCTGAAACTACAGGTTTAAGATAGAGCCTATGACTTCCTGCCCCAACACCCTTCCACCCCAAAGGACTCATTTGGGCCAGTGATGGCCATCCCACTGCCCTTGCTAGGGGTTTGTTTGGGAATGGGCTTAGGACCAAATCCTGGCCAATAAAATGTAAGGGGAAGCCTGCCAGCTGCTGAAGTCTCAAAATATAGACACAAGAGAGACATCATCTTTTTCTTCCTCTGACATTGCTGTTGTCTAGCTGAGGGAAGGCAGCCAGCGAGCAAAGCTGACATGGAGACGAGGGGGAGCTAAGATGCCTTAAACACTGGGCTCCATAGTGGCATCACCGGGCTGCTGGATCAACGCTGAGCCCAACCTCCTTTGAAACTTCTTGTTCTGTGAGACAGTAAATTTCCAAATTGTTTAAGCCAGTAGGACATCACAGCTCTCTATTTATCGAAAGCACTCTAAGATAATTTTCCTTTCAGCATGCTACCTTCTAAACACAACAAAGTATATGTATCAGTGGAGGAGGAACAAAAAGATTAGGGAAAGTAAGACAGAAAACCTGATTTTACCAAAAAACGGCAAAACCTACTTTGTTTACTTTTTCAAACGCAGAACAAGGGATTGGATGTATTTGTATGTGAGGCATGCTTTTAATTAATTGGCTGCCTAGAGGCACCCCAGATGTCTCCGAACTGATGAGGTGGATAGAGGTCCCTTCCCAGTTCATGCTCAGCTTGGATGGAAGAGACCAGAGCTGACTGGAGGAATTAGGCAAGTTAACATCTGCAGGCATCCTTTTGGAGTCAGGATGTTGGCTTCTGCCGGGTGAGAGTCTACTGCAAACAGAGAACTCAATTCATACGCAAGGGACAGCCACTCATACCTGGCCAGACCACCTTTTTGGCCGTGTCATAAAATGCTGACGAAACGGAACTGCTAATAAACTGTGCTATTGGAGGGGACGTGGCTTTCACTTCCAGTAAGGTGCTTTATTAATGCCACCGGCTCTTAACCATTCGGTTACTAGCAGTACCTTACTGTTCTGCTGGATGCGATGCAACACCAGTGAGGAAAACCTAGGGAGGGCCTGCAAGGGTCCTAGAACTTCCAAAAGATGCCTGCCTGGTTCCATTGATTTCCTTTTAATGATGATTGAAGAGCAATGAATTAAGTGAAAAAGCATTTCTTGAAAAGCAATGAAGCAATCAGTATGTGAGGCATTACTACTACTGTAAGCGCCTTTCTCTTTGCCTCCCTCACTAGGCTGTCAACTTCCTGAGGGCAGGCAAGGCCTGGGGCTTGTCCATGATGTTCTCTTGGCTCCTGACCAGTTACAACCGGCACACTGTAACTATGGTGTGAAGCAGGCCAGTGGGGCGACAAAAAGAAGGAGGGCAGAGTGCCGCGAGGGACAGAGATTTGCACACATCTCACTCTGTACAACAAACCACTCAGTATCTCGCCTCAGAACCTAAATTATGTGAACTAAGCTTGAATATATCCTTCGTGATTGAGGATGTTGCTAATGCGTGAGCATCTCGACATCTTTATTGTACAGAATGAGAATGAGAATCATTGTGTGGAGTTACTCTATTCTAGATAAAACCCAGATTGAGAGCAAGAAAATGACTGTTCCTCCCCCCCTCCCCCCCAAAAAAATAATGTTGATGTTATGGTGAAATACGGTTGGGAGCCCTTTTCCTGGCTGGTTACTCATCCTGAAAATGGCATTACTTCCAAGACAATGGTAGTCACATTCAGCCTGACCAATAGCCTTCTCCATGGCCATGTTCACTTTCTTTGATCATTTCCCACTAGTATTGGCTCTAGTTCTGTTGTTATTGCAATTATCATAGATAGATAGCTCTCTACAGATCAAAATGCATGTGTCATAGTGAATCCTCATAACAAACCCCCATGGTAGATATTATTATCCATATTTTGTGAATGATGAAAACAGTCTCCAGGTCTCATGTGACAGAAGGAAGAACCAAACCTAGCCCTTCCCTTTCCTCCTTTCGTTGCTTCCTTCCTTACTTCCTTCTGTCCTTCTTTCCCTCCCTCTTCCCCTTCTCTCCCTCCTTCCTTCCTCTATTCATTAAGCATGTACTTATTTAGCCTTAGTTAAATGACAGTTATGTTACTAAGTACTAGAAACATAGTCACATGAAACCGAATTCCAGCTCAATGAACTCCACCTCCAGCACATTTTCCACTGAGCCATTCTGGGTAAGCCTTTTAACTCCATTACTCTGCCTCAGACCACACCTCCTGGACCCAAGCCTGAACGTGGATCACAGGGGAGCCTGTGACAGGAAAACCTGCCTATAGACCATATGCCTTTACTTCATGCAGTGCTGCCCGCAGAGTCCCCGCCAGAAAAGTGTGACACTCTGAACAAAGCCTATGCCCACGTCAGCAGTGGCCCCCGTAAGGCCCAGTGAGAACTGAATAAACCCACTCTTACGGGCCCTTGGTGAGCCTGCCCAGATGTACCAACCCCAGGAGCTCTGCAGACGTGGAGAACATTATGCCCAAGCATGCAAGGCCATTATCTCATTTTGTTCTTTTGGCAACTGAGGAAGTAAGTGGTATCATCCCATTTTACAGACAAAGAAATTGAGGCTCCAAAGAGGTGACGAACACACACCCAAAGCTACACAGTTATCTATAGCTGACCTGGGACTGAATTTAGATCTGATCTGACTCTAAAGCTCAAATTTCTCTCCCGAATTAAATGACACTGTCATCTGAAGAAGGATGGAAAGCAGGAAAGCACCTAAACATAGGACATTCCCAAAGCTGCTGCTTGGACGTCACCACTCCTGAAAGGACACTTCAAAGCTTTGAGCTGGAGAGAATGCTAAAGCAGGAAGGGCACCTGATTTGGCCAGTCCCGCAGCCAGGTGGCGACGGATTCCAGGGCTAGCCCCCGGGCTCCAGACCCTCCGTGAAGTGCTCTGCTCAATAAACCACACAGTCATGATTCACCTGAACTTGAGTGAGTTACATCATCAACCAAACACATTCACAGGCAAAATTTCACTTTCTTGGTGGAGTATTTACTTCTTTGAATCAACTCCCTAGACCTGGATGCACCTATCACATAAGACCTCCCCAGTCTTCAATGTCATCTGGCCTGAGATTCTTCTGAGTTCCAACAGCCCCCTGGAGCCTCCAGGAGCCGTGAGAGTCCCCGTCTCTGTGCCCTCGGTAACAAGGACTGTGTCCCAGGTGCCCAGACGGAGGTCACAGGAAGCCCCAGGGCCACAGGGTTTGGCTCTCGTATCTGACCGGCATTCCCAGAATCACTTTACAGCAGGGGCCAAAGATCAAAAATTTTATGGGCGCTTGGGGAATTATTCCCCCCCAACCCATCGGCCCTTTCATCTGCACACCCACTGCCCCAGAATAGCAAACAGCTCATCGCTCCTAAGCTGTTTCTCGAAAGACTTCACAGCAGGAAAACAGAGGCTAGAAATATTTCAAAAGCTTGGCCACAGCTGTCCGCAGGAGCCCATTTGAGAGTCTTCATGCAGAAAATCTCCTTCCTTTAAAGCGCCAGCCCCTGGTTTTGTTCAGCTCAGAGAGCTATTGTGTTGCCATCACCCTTAGGGCTTCCTGCCTACCTGGATCTGTCCACGTGGCCCCGCTAAATGGCAGAAGTCACATTCAGGAACAGAAGCATCTAGACCTCCATGACATGGGATCTGAGAGGAGACTGCTGTGTGGAACACCAGGCTTCATTCTCATCCATGGGATGTCCAAGTGATCCATTGCTCTGGCTTTTTCTGGGCTAATGATGCATTTAAAAACCCCAAGGGTAAGCCAGTGTAGATACAGCCTCTATAAAGTAGACATCTTTCTTACTTGATTCCTGGATAGGTAAATCTCCTAAGAATAAAGTCACAGCAGTACTTTCCTTAGACCTACACAGGAGGGGTCCCTCCCCTGGGTCCTTCCCTGGCCATTCTTCTCCCCATAAAGTGAAGAGTCTGTATCCATCTGGAATCCACACCTGCCTGTCTAGACTATGCTCTGGCAACTGGGGCCTCAGAGTTCCCCACCTAAAAGTCCCTGAGCCAGCTTCCAGCCCTTTGCGGACCTCATCCCTGGGTCTATCCTCTGAGGCCAGGCAATGATCACAACATATACACCCCAAAGTCTAGGTGGGGTGGACAAGGGGTGGACAAGGACAGCAATTTGTGGGCTTTTTGGACACTGCTTGCCTGTGTGAAGCCTCTCAAGGTACGAGGCAGGGCCGGGAGTGGAGGGGAGAGCCAACCTTGCCTGCACCACCTCATCCTAGTGCAGACTGTGGAGAAGTCCAAGTTCCAGAGGCATATTTGTCAAGGTAGGAAGATAACAAATATTTTCCACAATAGTTTTTCAGCTTGCTTTGTAACCTTCAAATACTCAGACACGTGGTATGTGGGATTTCTTTCTGCTCTTGCACATGGCCTCACAAATGTTTGGATGGGTCTGAGGCAGAATTCATCTCAGAGTAGTCGAGATCAAGTATTTGCATTTACTCATTCATTCAGCCATAACCCACTTAACTGCTGGCATATGCTAAGCTTCGTGCCAGGGCCTGGGCATACCATGGTGAACAAGATGGCTATGGTCTGGCTAGCAAGGGGGGCGGCAGCCACTGTGAGGAAAGCAGCAGAACCAGGAAATGACAGCTGAGTCAGAGCTGTAAAGGAGATGGGAGTGGGGAGGACTGGTTTTTGAGTGAGTGGTCAGAACCTGACTCTTCATGTTCAGATCAATTTTACCTAATAAAGAACTTACAGGCCTATGGCCAGCAATTAAATTAAATTAATTCAACAAAGTTGTGTTGTCTGTTCATCCCAGCACTGTACTGAGCTTTGGGAGACCAGAGACACCCGCCCTTCTGGATGATGTCAAATCTCAAGAGGCACATGGATATATACAACTAACCTCAGGGTCAAGACAGGGAAATGGTAGCCGTGCAAGCTAGAGGTAATGGGAACACAGAGGGAGATGTGATTAATTCCTTTGTGATGTCACACCAGAAATAACATTTCAACAGTTTTTCAGGTTGAAGTAAAATTTACAAAGAGCACAGAAACATGGAGAGACATTCCTAGTTGAGGGAAGAGCATGGGCAAAGGCACTGAGGCAGGCCATTGCATTGAGCACTAGGGAATGAATAGTTATCCCACATAGCCTTAATGCTGGATATGTAAGAATGTTGGAAGCAGGCTACAAAGGCAGGTTGGGATCAGATTTGGGCAGGTCTTGCCTCTCAGGCTAAGGAGACTCATGGTTCTGAAGAAGTAGGAAAATATTTTAGAATAATCATTCTGGTGACAGTCATTGCAGGCACTGAAAGAAATTGAAGACAAGGAGACCAGAAGAGGTCTATTTCAATAATGTTGGAAAGAGGATTTAAGGTAGGAAAACAAGGTTTTGCTGGTGATACATAGAGATCAGAACTGGTAGTTCTGGGTTTTAATATAACTTGTAAGAGTAATCATCTGTTTGCAATTCTTCCTTCTCGGCCACATTCTAATAGGCCACCTTCTAATACTGGGTAACCTAAGCAGAACCAGCCCTTTCTCGATGGCCATGCAGCAGCTCACAGAACCTAGGGGAAGGCCACAGGGGCAGTTTTGGAAGGATGGGTGCCACAGTGGCTCTGAGGCTCCAGGCAGCAGTCCCTGCAGGAAAGGGGGAGAACATGGACCGATCTGCTCCAGCTGTTTCCCCCAGTATTTTCTTCACTCTTCACATGATGCAAATTTCACCCCAAGCTGTTGACCTCGCTTACATCATTTTCCAACTCCTCTGGTAGGGGAGGCAGGTTCTTCTTGGCAGCAATCTCATGAAACCCTCCATTTGGAAGACAGAATATCCCCAAAGCTGTGGGTGTGCCCTCCTTGGGAGCAGGCACTCATTCTGTCTTGCTCACGGTGTATCTGCAGTGCCTAGAAGGGTGCCTGGCACCCGCATATGCATGATTAATATCCACTGACTGCAGGAGGCCACATAGGAAGAGTGACACATGTCACAGCCCCTTACCAGGCTCCTCCTACCCACCCCTGACATCTCTGCCTTCCCAGGGTGTCGGGAGGGTGTCTGTGCACCAAGCACACCCTCAGGGGTCTGGGGAACTGGTCGATCTACCTTCAGTTCCTCCTCCACTCAACTGATGTCCTTGTGCCAGTTCTTCCACTGTCCCAGGGTGCTGTCACTGGAATTTCCTAACAAGGGTGATGATTTCCTGTTGGTGGGATGTTTGGGATTTGGGCTTTTTCTTTAAATGCCGTTTCTATTCAAGATGTGAGTTCATTTGCTCTGGAAGTTATTTTTCATCATCTTCTCTCTCCCCAAGTTCTTGCACCGTGGGCCTTCCTGCCTTCCTGCCTTCCTGTTTCTGGCCCTATAAATATTATGTTCCTGGAGAGCTGCTGGGGAGGTGGGGGAGGGGATTACTTAACTTGGGCAGGTTTTGCAATTTTTTTTCCTATCCAGGGCACTTTGCAAGGTATCTACAAGGGGCTGTGTCCCCTCCAACATGAGGTGCCTTTCTAGAGGTCAAGGCCACTGTCTCCGATTTCAGGACACAGACTCCAAAGGATATTTGGAAGCTGTTGTTATCCAAGGGAGAGCCAACTCCCTTGCTCCAGGCATTAGATTTAAGCATGCTTGGGGCGGGGGGGGGGGGGGGGGGGGGGGGGGGGGAGATAAAAGAAAAAATACTGCCTGTTTGGCACGAAGTTGCTACTTTTCTAATCAAACTGGCCCAGCTCTGTTTATGGCTCAGCATCAATATTAAGTCATCATAAAACTGAAGGTTTATGGTCCCTAAAAGAAACATTGAAAAATGTATGTATCCTATAACTCCTAAAATATGTTAACTAGATTTTTTCCATATGGACAGTAGGACTATTTGTGAAGGTGACAGGCTGGCTGCGACAGCATGCAGAGCAGCTATGGGAGAACTGTCCCTGGCTTCCTCTGTGAGATCCCCCACATGGTCTTAAAATTCTTTACAAATTCCCATTGTTCTCAGAGTGAAATCCAGACTCTGGACAATGGTCTTTGAGGCTCCCCTTGAACTGGCCACTGCCCCGCTCGCTTGTGCGCTGGGCCGTACTGGCCGCCTTCCCGTCTCCAAACTCTGTGCCGCAGGAAGCCACCTGCTGTCGCCGTCCCATGCCTGACCTCTTCGCTCTTTATCTGTCATCTCTTTCACTCCTTGTAGGTCACAGCTGAAACATCACCTCCTTAAAGACCTACTCCATTCCCTGTTAGTCTCTATGGACCATCACCCTGTTTGTTCCCCTCGACTTATCACAACATAAAAATAGCATGTCTGTGCGCTCAAGTTCATCCTGAGGTCCTAATTCCCAGGATAACTGGGAGCGCCAGGACCAGCCACCCACCCTGCCCGTTTCCTGCTGCAGCTCAGTGCTTTGCACCTCTCCTGGCATTTACCAGCAGCTCAGGGGACGTTTCCTGACCAGGAGAGCCTATGGAGGCAAGAGGGCCATCGTGTCCATCTAGGGAGAAATCCTGTTCATTTGGCTCTTCTGCTCAGCTTTTTAGCACCAGAGCATGGAGCGTTTTAACACCGGGCCACCCATGCCTGGAGAAAGTGACTGCGGGGACTAACTTCCGGTCCTCCACTCTGTCATGACCTCACTCCCTGGCTGTGTGATCTTGCGTCCCTAGAACCCACATTTTCTTCATCTCGCAAAAAGGAAATTTTACTGCTTCTCTAATAGAAAAGTGGCCTGTTGTGGGTGCTCAATAAATTTTCATTTCCCTCCTTTTCCTCAAATCACTTTGCAAGAAGGCCTGAAAACTTCAAGCTCTTTAGGGAGGGAGAGGAAGTCACTCTCTTGCTTAAGAGAGAGTCACGGTGCCTGTGGAGAAAAACCAAGAAAACCGTAGCTGTCAACAGGGGTGACCTCCTGGCATGCTGTGAGCACCATGTCAAGAGCGGCTTCGAGATCCGTCCCTTGAAGCTTCAAAGGGATGTAACAGGGACAGCTTAACTCAACCCTGCACATCCATGTAAGACCTCAATGTACTGGACCAGTCACTGAAACCCCGAGCCTCAGTTTCTTCCTCTGTAAGACAGCCTCAATAAAATAACCCTGTCGATTTTGTAGCATTGTTACATGGCTTAAATGACACCAAGCATCTGAAAATGACTTGTCCTGGGGCGCCTGGGTGGCTTAGTTCGTTAAACATTCGACCTAGGCTCGGGTCATGATCTCACAGTTCGTGAGTTTTGAGCCCCGCATAGGGCTTGCTGCTTTTGGCACATAGCCTGCTTCAGATCTTCTGTCCACCCCCCCCCCCCATCCCTTCTCTGCTCATGCTCTCTCTCTCTGAAAAAAATAAAAAAATAAAAATAAAACATTAATGAAAATGAGTTGTCCTTGTAAAGAGCTGTCAGATGTAAGGGGCTGTGGTCAGGAGGGAGGGGCCCACCCCTGCTTTATATGCCAGCACCTGTATCCTTGAAAATGCCTTCCCATGTGCACCATGAAATACAGAACTCTAGAGCAGAAGGGACTTTAACAGTCATGTAAAAGGTGACCTTTTATAGCTTTCTGGAAAAAAAATTTAATTGTGGTGAAATACACATGCTTAAAATTTGCTAGGTTAACCATTTTTAAGTGTTCAGTGGTATTGAGTACATTCACATGTCATGTGACCATCACTGCCACCCATCTCCAAAATTCTTTCCATCTTGCAAAACTCAAACTCTAGACCCAATAATAAGTCCCTGTTCCCTCCACCCCCCCAACCCCCGCCCCCCAGGCCCTGGCAACCACCATTCTACTTTTGGTCTCTATGAATTTCACCAGTCTTGGTACCTCATACAGTAGAATCATACAGTATTTGTCTTTTTGTGACTGGCTTATTTCAGTTAGCATAACATGCTCAAGATCCATCCATGTTGTAGCATGTGTCATAATTTCCTTTTTTAAAAATTTTTAATGTTTAGTTTTAAGACAGAGAGAAAGAACATGAATGGGGGAGGAGCAGAGAGAAAGGGAAACACAGAATCTGGAGCAGGCTCCGGGCTCTGAGCTGTCAGCACAGAGCCCGATGCGGGGCTTGAACCCACAAACCTCGAGATCATGACTGAGCTGAAGTCGGTATGACAACCAACTAGGCCACCCAGGCACCCCAGAATTTCCTTGTTTCTTAAGGTTGATCATATTGTCTTATATGTATGTACTACATTGTATTTATCTATTGATCTGTTGATAGCTACTTAGTTGCTTCCACTTTTTGGCTATTGTGAATAATGCTGTTATGAACATGGGTGTACAAATCTCTCTTCAAGACTCTGATATCAGTTCTTCTGTGTATATATCCAGGAGTTCAGTTGCTGGTTCGTATGGTAATTCTATGTTTAATTTTTTGAGGAACCACCATACTGTTTTCTAACACAGCTGTACCATCTTACATTCCCACCAACAGAGTGAAAGGGTGTGTGTGTGTGTGTGTGTGTGTGTGTGTGTGTGTGTGTGTTTTAATAGTAGCCATTCAAATGGGTGTGAGGTGGTATCTTACTGTGGTCTTGATTTGTACTTACCTGATGACTAGTGATGTTGAGCATCTTTTCATGTGTTTATTGGCCATTTGTTAATTGTCTTTGGAGAAATACCTATCCAAGTCTTTGCCCATTATTTATTTATTTATTTTTAATTTACATCCGAGTTAGTTAGCATATAGTGCAACAATGATTTCAGGAGTAGATTCCTTAATTCCCCTTACCCATTTAGCCCATCCCCCCTCCCACAACCCCACCAGTAACCCTCTGTTTGTTCTCCATATGTAAGAGTCTCTTATGTTTTGTCCTCCTCCTTTGTTTTTATATAATTTTTCTTCCCTTCCCTTATGTTCATCTGTTTTGTATCTTATTTTTTTTTAATTTTTTTAATGTTTATTTATTTTTGAGACAGAGACAGAGCATGAACAGGGGAGGGGCAGAGAGAGAGGGAGACACAGAACTGGAAGCTGGCTCCAGGCTCTGAGCCATCAGCCCAGAGCCTGACGCGGGTCTCGAACTCACGGTCCATGAGATCGTGACCTGAGCTGAAGTCGGACGCTTAACCAACTGAGCCACCCAGGCGCCCCTGTTTTGTATCTTAAAGCCCTCATGTGAGTGAAGACTTAGGATGTTTGTCTTTGTCTGACTGATTAATTTCGCTTAGCAAAATACCCACGAGTTCCATCCACATACTTGGAAATGGCAAGATTTCATTGTTTCTGGTTGCCGAGTAATACTCTATTGTATATATATACCACATCTTCTTTATCCATTCATCAATCGATGGACATTTGGGCTGTTTCCATACTTCGGCTATTGTTGATAGTGCTGCTGTAAACATTGGGGTGCATGTGCCCCTTCAAAACAGCACACCTGTATCCCTTGCCTAAATACCTACTAGTGCAATTACTGGGTCGTAGGGTAGTTCTATTTTTAATTTCTTGAAGAACCTTCATACTGTTTTCCAGAGTGGCTGCACCAGTTTGCATTCCCACCAGCAGTGCAAAAGAGCTCCTCTTGCTCCTCATCCTCACCAACATCTGCTGTTGCCTGAGTTGTTAATATTAGCCATTCTGACAGGTATGAGATGGTATCTGACTGTGATTTTCCCTGATGATGAGTGATGTTGAGCATTTTTTCATGTGTCGGTTGGCCATCCGGATGTCTTCTTTGGAGAAATGTCTATTCATGTCTTTTGCCCATTTCTTCACTGGATAATTGGTTTTGGGGTGTTGAGTTTGATAAGTTCTTTATAGATTTTGGATACTAACCCTTTACCTGATACGTCATTTGCAAATATCTTCTCCCATTCTGTCAGTTGCCTTTTAGTTTTGCTGATTGTTTCCTTCGCTATGCAGAAGCTTTTTATTTTGAAGAGGTCCCAGTAGTTCATATTTGCTTTTGTTTCCCTTGCCTCCAGAGACATGTTGAATAAGAAGTTGCTGTGGCCAAGTTCAAAGAGGTTTTTGCCTCTTTTCTCCTCGAAGATTTTGATGGTTTCCTGTCTTACATTTAGGTCTTTCATCCATTTTGAGTTTATTTTTGCGTATGGTGTAAGAAAGTGGTCCAGGTTCATTCTTCTGCATGTCGCAGTCCAGTTTTCCCAGCACCATTTGCTGAAGAGACTGTCTTTATTCCATTGGATATTCTTTCCTACTTTGTCAAAGATTCGTTGGCCATATGTTTGTGGGTCCATTTCTGGGTTCTCTATTCTGTTCCATTGATCTGAGTGTCTGTTTTTGTGCCAGTACCATAGTGTCTTCATGATTACAGCTTTGTAATACAGCTTGAAGTCTGGGATGGTGATGCCCCCTGCTTTTGTTTCCTTTTTCAAGATTGCTTTGGCTATTCAGGGTCTTTTCTGGTTCCATACAAATTTTAGGATTGTTTGTTCTAGCTGTGTAAAGAATGCTGCTGTTACTTTCATAGGGATTGCATTGACTATGTAGATTGCTTTGGGTAGTATCGACATTTTAACAACATTTGTTCTTACTATCCAGGAGCATGGACTCTTTTTCTCTTCTTCAATTTCTTTCATAAGCTTTCTATAGTTTTCAGTGTATAGATTTTTCACCGCTTTGGTTAGATTTATTCCTAAATATTTTATGGTTTTTGGTGCAATTGTTAATGGGATCGTTTCCTTGATTTCTTGTTCTGTTGCTTCATTGTTGGTAAATAGGAATGCAACTGATTTCTGTGCATTGATTTTATATCCTGCCACTGCTGAATTCATGAATTAGTTCTAGCAGTTTTTTCCTAGAATCTTTAGGGTTTTCATATTAAGTATCATGTCATCTGTGAAGAGTGAAAGTTTGACCTCCTCCTGGCTGATTTGGATGCCTTTTATTTCTTTGTGTTGTCTGACTGCAGAGGCTAAGACTTCCAATACTATGTTGAATAACAGTGGCGAGAATGGACATCCCTGTCTTGTTCCTGACCTTAGGGGAAAAGCTCCCAGTTTTTCCCCATTGAGGATGATATTAGCATTGGGTCATTCATATATAGCTTTTATGATCTCAAGGTATAATCTTTTATTTCTACTTTCTTGAGGGTTTTTCTCAAATGCTTTCTCTGCATCTGTTGAGAGGATTGTGTGGTTCTTGTCCTTTCTTTTATTCATGTGATGAATCACATTGACTATTTTGAGGATACTGAACCAGCCCTGCATCCCAGGTAAATCCCACTTTGTTGTGGTGAATAATTTTTTTTCAATGTTTTTTATTTATTTTTGGGACAGAGAGAGACAGAGCATGAACGGGGGAGGGTCAGAGAGAGAGGGAGACACAGAATCGGAAGCAGGCTCCAGGCTCCGAGCCATCAGCCCAGAGCCTGATGCGGGGCTCGAACTCACGGACCGCGAGATCGTGACCTGGCTGAAGTCGGACGCTTAACCGACTGCGCCACCCAGGCGCCCCGATTTTTTTAATGTATTGTTGGACCCGGTTGGCTAATATCTTGTTGAGGATTTTTGCATCCATGTTTATCAGGGAAATTGATCTGTAGTTCTCCTTTTTAGTGGGGTCTCTGTCTGGTTTTGGAATCAAGGTAATGCTGGCTTCATAGAAAGAGTTTGGAAGTTTTCCTTACATTTCTACTTTTTGGAACAGCTTCAAGAGAATAGGTGTTAACTCTTCCTTAAATGTTTGGTAGAATTCCCCTGGAAAGCCATCTGGCCCCGGACTCTTGTTTTTTGGCAGATTTTGATTACTAATTTGATTTCTTTACTGGTTATGGTCTGTTCAAATTTTCTATTTCTTCCTGTTTCAGTTTTGGTAGTGTATATGTTTCTAGGAATTTGTCCATTTCTTCCAGATTGCACGTATTAGTGGCATATAATTGCTCATAATATTCTCTTATTGTTGTTTTTATTTCTGCTGTGTTGGTTGTGATCTCTCCTCTTTCATTCTTGATTTTATTTATTTGGGTCCTTTCCTTTTTCTTTTTGATCAAACTGGCTAGTAGTTAATCAATTTTTTTAATTCTTCCAGTGAACCAGCTTCATTGATCTGTTCTCCTGTGGTTTTTTTTTTGGTTTCTATAGCATTGATTTTTGCTCTAATCTTTATTATTTCCTGTGTTCTGCTGGTTTGGGGTTTTATTTGCTGTTCTTTTTCCAGTTCTTTAAGGTGTAAGGTTAGGTTGTGTACCTGAGACCTTTCTTCCTTCTTTAGTAAGGCCTGTATTGCTATATACTTCCCTCTTATGACCACCTTTGCTGTGTCCCAGAGATTTTTGGCTGTGGTGTTATCATTTTCATTGGCATCCATGTACTTTTTAATTTCCTCTTTAACTTCTTGGTTAGCCCATTCATTCTTAAGTAGGATGTTCTTTAGTCTCCAGGTATTTGTTATCTTTTCAAATTTTTTCTTGTGGTTGATTTCGAATTTCACAGTGTTGTGGTCTGAAAATATGCACGGTATGATCTCAATCTTTTTGTACTTGTTGAGGGCTGATTTGTGTCCCAGTATGTGATCTATTCTGGAGAATGTCCCTTGTGCCCTGGAGAGGAATGTGTATTCTGCTGCTTTAGAAATGTTGTGAATATATCTGTTAAGTCCTTCTAGTACAGTGTGTCATTCAAATTCATTGTTTCCTTGTTGATTTTCTGATTAGATGATCTGTCCTTTGTTGTAAGTGGGGTGTTGAAGTCCCCTACTATGATGGTATTATTATCAATGAGTTACTTTATGTTTGTGATTAGTTTATATATTTGGGTGTCACACATTTGGAGCTTAAATGTTAACAATTGTTAGGTCTTCTTGGTGGATAGACCCCTTAATTATGATATAATGCCCTTCTTTACCTCTTGTTACAGTCTTTATTTTAATGTCTGGATTGTCTGATATAATTATGGCTACTCCAGCTTTCTTTTGTCGACCGTTTGATTGATGGTTCTCCATCCCCTTACATTCAATCTGAAGGTGTCTTTAGGTCTAAAGTGGGTCTCTTGCAAACATCACATAGATGGATCTTGTTTTCTTATCCATTCTGTTACCCTATGTCTTTTGATTGGAGCATTTAGTCCATTGACGTTTAGAGTGAGCACTGAAAGATATGAGTGTATTGCCATTATGTTTCTTGTAAAGTTGGAGTTTCTGGTGGTATTCTCTGGTCCTTTCTAGTCTTTGTTGCTTTTGGTCTCTTTTTTTCCATCTTTTCTCCCCTCAGAGAATCCCCTCAAAATTTATTGCAGGGCTGCTTTAGTGGTCACAAACTCCCTTAATTTTTGTTTGTCTGGGAAACTTTTTATCTCTTCTTCTATTTTGAATGACAGCCTTGCTGGATAAAGAATTCTTGGCTGCATATTTTTCTGATTCAGCACATTGAATATATCCTGCCACTCCTTTCTGGCCTGCCAAGTTTCTGTGGATAGGTCTGCTGCAAACCTGATCTGTCTTTCCTGGTAGGTTAAGGACTGTTTTTCCCTTGCTGCTTTCTTGATTGTTTCCTTGCCTGAGTGTTTTGTGAATTTGACTATGATATGCCTTGTCGATGGTCAGTTTTTGTTAAATCTATTGGGAGTCCTCTGTGCTTCCTGGATTTTGATGTCTGTGTCTTTCCCCAGGTTAGGAAAGTTTTCCACTATGATTTGCTCACATAACCCTTCTACTTCTTTTTCTCTCCCTTCCTCTTCTGGGATGCCTATGATTCTGATGTTGTTCTTTTTTTAATGAGTCACTGATTTCTCTCATTCTTCAGTCATGCTCTTTTGCCTTAGTCTCCCTCTTTTTTTCTGCTTCATTATTCTCCATAAGTTTGTCCTTTATATCACTGATTCTCTGCTCTGCCTCATCTATCGTTGCCTCCGTGGCATCCATTCAAGATTGCAGCTCAGTTACAACAGTTTTTATTTCACCCTGACTAGCTTTTACTTCCTTTATCTCCACGGAAAGGTATTCTAATATATTTTCTACCCCAGCTAGTATTCTTATTATGATTCTCAATTCTGGTTCAAACATCTTGCTTGTGTCTGTGTTGATTAAGTCCCTGGCTGTCATTTCTTCCTGCTCTATCTTTTGGGGTGAATTCCTTTGTTTCATCATTTTGAAGGAAGAAAGAAATTAATAAGGTGAAAAAATTAAAATTAAAAAATTAAAAGCCACACACATGCACACAAATCAAATAAATGATGCCAGATCCTTAGTGTGTTTTGGATTGGTTGTTGAAGGGTACTTGATAGATTAGAGAAAAAAAGGGGAAAAAGGGAGGGGAAAAGGGGGAAAAAGAAGAAAAAGAAAAAAAGGAAAACGTTTGAAAATTTAAAAAAATGAATACAATGAAATAGAATAAAATGAAATGATGGAAGTAAAATAGAATTTGAAAAAAATTACAAAAAAGTAAAAAATATAGTATAAGAAATAAAAATATTTTTTTTAATGTTTATTTATTTTTCAGACAGAGAGAGACACAGCATGAATGGGGGAGGAGCAGAGAGAGAGGGAAACACAGAGTCTGAAGCAGGCTCCAGGCTCTGAGCCATCAGCCCAGAGCCCGACACGGGGCTCGAACCCGCAGACCGCGAGATCGTGACCTGAGCCAAAGTCGGACGCTTAACCGACTGAGCCACCCAGGTGCCCCAAAAATATTTTTAATAAAAATTGAAAATAAAAATAGATTTTTTCTCTTTCTGTATTCAAGAAAAAGAAATGAAAAAGAGAAAAAAAAGAAAATCAAATAGATGGACTAGCAAATAGACTGAACTACGATTCAAATTACATCATTTTCCCCTAGAAGTCAAACTATGAATCAATTTATAGTCTGTAAACTAAGCAGGTGGAGAGACGTGTGGTGTTGCTGAAGAGCAAGCTTGGCTCAATTTGACGGGGCTTAGTGTAATGGCCCCATTCTCCACTAGATGGCACTGCTTAGCTTACTGGGGTGGATTGTTGTGGCACTTGCAGGTGTGTATGTGCATGCATGGGAGGGGTGAAAATGACATCACCCAGCTACCTAGCCTCTAGTATCGGAACTCTGTTCTCCTAGATCAGCAATCCTGCACCTGTCCTTTGTCTCCAGCTTCTGTCCACTCTCCACTTTTACACTGTCTGTGACCAAGCCATCAGGTTGCCATGCGGCATCTCCTTCCTGAGTTTTATCTCAGATATGGCTATTTTTCCCAACCCCTTACTTCTGAGGGACTGCAGCTTGACCCATTTTGCCCGTCTGCAGGAGGGTCTCACCGAGCAATGGCGGGGTGCTGGCTGCACCCAGGAACGTTCACAAGACTGTTCCGTTGCCGATGCCCAGAGACTGCAGCTGGGTGCCAGCCCGCCCCAGAAAAAGTTCACGTGATCGTGTAGCAGCAGCATTTCAGGGATTGTGGAAAATTACAACACACATTTGGCTCCAGACTTCACCCTCAATGTCCTTGTTCCAGTACCAGCAAACATGGTTGTTCTCCAGGGTCTGCTGGCACCTTTGCCTGTGGGGAGTCCTCCCAGCAGGGGAACTGCCTGTCTCTGTGTGGCCCTTGGACCTCACTCTCTGCTCCTGGGGATTCACCCTTCCCACCAGAGCACCACCAGGTATCAAGCTTTGGAGTTGCAGACTCTGTGCTCCCCCAGTTTATAGAATCTTAATGGAATTTAAACCCTCTTCTTCCTCCTTTCTCCCTTTTTTGTTCAGTCCCTGTGGCTATTTCCACTTTTCCACTTTATCTCCAGCTCCTTTTGGTGGGGGGGGGTGCTTTTCCTGTATTCTCCCTACCATCTCTGTCCTCTCTCTGTAAGCAAAAACAGGTCCCTGCCCTCCGCGGCTTCTCTCTCCCCCAGTTCAGCTCTCTGTGCTGCGTCCCCACTGAGTTCTGTGGTTCACGTTGGGCAGATTGTTGTGTTAATCCTCAAATCAGTTTTCTAGGTGTGCAGGATGGTTTAGTGTTGATCTGGCTGTATTTCATGGACGTGAGATGCAAAAAAAACTTCCATACTGTTCTGCCATCTTGGCTCCTCCCTGTGTGCCCATTTTTTTAATGGGAGTTTTTGGAGGTTTTTGGTGTTGAGTTATAGAAGTTCTTTATATATTCTAGGCCTTCTCCTCTTGTCAGATATATAATTTGCAAGTATTTCTCCCTTTCCATGGGTTGCTTTTCCTGCTCGAGTGTCTTTTGATGCACAGAAGTTTTTAATTTTGATAAAGTTCAATGTATCTGTTTCTCTTTTGTTGCTTGTGTTTTTTAGTGTCATATCCAAGAAATAATTGCCAAAACCAATGTTATGAAGTTTTCTCTTATGTTCTTTTCCAAAAGTTTTGTAGTTTCAGCTCTTACATTTAAGCCTTTTTCCACATCAAGTTAATTTTTGTACATGGTCTAAGGGTAGGGGTCCAACTTCATTCTTGTGGTAAAGATGATTTTTGACAGAATAGAAAACTGAGCACAGAACAGGAAAGTATTCTGCCCAAGGTAAGGTGGCTGGATAGAGACAGAGCCAAAGCTAAAGCCCAAGCCTCCTGTGTCTTAGCCCCAAATTTTCTCTACTCTTCTAGGACATAGACACACTGAGAGTAGGTGACCCAGGGCTTTACTGTGTGTCATGTCAGAAACAACTGGAGAAACAAAATGGGACATTGGGGCTGTTGGGTTTTGCTCTAGGTGGGGTTAGCCAGCCCCAAGTCCAGATCACTATGCCAAGAGCATGTGATGGGTTTGTTTTCCCTTAAGTAAGAGGGTCATTCTTCAAGACACCTGTGACCACCACACATGAACAGCAGCCAAAGAAAAGATATTGAAAAGAAACGGACTCTGTGTTTGGCCACATGGTGATTTGGTGGAATGTAGCCTTTAGTTACGGATATGAAGAGAAAAAAAAATGCCAATGGCCCTCCATGTATAAATCTTTGTGCCTAGTGGCCAGCAAACTGGAAAAAACCTGTGCTTTGAAACATTATCTTGAGGATGGAAAAGAAGATGTGGGGCTTTGATAAACCCTGGACTAAGGCAGGCGTTGGCAAACCACAGCCCCCAGGCTAAGTAAAGTTTTACTGGAACACAGCCATGTTCACTTGCTGATGTGTTGTCCTACGCCTGTTTTATTCTTCAGCAACAGAGCTGAGTAATTGTGATGGAGGCATATGACCCGTGAAACCTAAATTATTTACAGCCTGGGCCTCTACAAAGCAAAAGGTTTGCTGACCTCTGAACTATGCAATAAGGGACAGTTGAATGGCATGATGGCAGAAGCCCTATGCCTGCAGGGCAGCCCCACCCTCAGGGACCTTGCAGTGCTCATGGCTGGCTGTAGTGTGGCCATTAGCCACATCAGGAGGTGGACCCATGGTAACCCGAGGAATGTTCTAGCTGTTTTTTACTCTTACACTGCTTTCCTAGCCCTAGTCTAGAGCATATCTGATAGCTGTGACATCATTGAGCATAGAGAAGAGGGTAAGAGTTTTGTGGGAGCTGTATCTCAGCCCTGCTACATTCATTTGTCACACTCTGGAGACAACAGGTAAGTTTCTGATCTAAAGGCAGAGAGGCAGCTTGGAAGTCTTTACTTCTAGCTCCAAATACATGAGCTAGAGCTTGACACAGCACCTCACATTTTTGTCATTATTTTTACATTACTTTTGTAATTACTTTTTTAAACATGTCATTAATAACTTGTCACTCTCAAAATTAGTATTAATTAATCTTCATTTCAATGTGGTTATGAACAATTCTCAAACTTCTCAATCTCATCTGATAGAAAGTGCCAGAAAGACAAGAGTTTGAATAAATCTCAGCTCTGTCACCATGAGCCAACCTTGGGAAAATGACCTGATTTCTCTCATTTCTGTTTCCTCATCTATAAACAGGAGAATGATTCTAAGGGTTGAGGTGAGAATTCAATAAAAGGAGAGCATGAAACTGCTAGAACATTCCATGAACACCAGTTTTCATACCTTTGTCTGTTTGGCTAAACACCATCCACCAACAGCAGCTTCTCTTCTAGAGGCTGAGCCTCTGTAGCCTCTTGGTCTCTCCTCTCCTCCATACCCCTCATGCTCCCTGACTGCTCTGGACATTAACAAGCAATTGTGTTACAGTGCAAGGGATTCTCTAGGTACCACTACCATGATTTTGTTTCTTGGATGAAATGTCTGTTATTTTGAAGCTGCTGGGGGTTTAGCTCACTGGAGAGACACAGTTTAAGGAAGTAAGCCCTCATTTTATTTACTTATTTTTTTTAATGTTCATTCATTTTTGAGAGGGAGAGAAAGAGCGTGAGTGATGGAGGGGCAGAGAGAGAGGAAGACACAGAATCCAAAGCAGGATCCAGGCTCCAAGCTGTCAGCACAGAGCCCAACATGGGGCTCAAACTCAAGAGCCATGAGATCATGACCTGAGCCAAAGCTGGATGCTTAACCAGCTGAGCCACCCAGGCACCCCAGTATGCCCTCATTTTAAACCATCCCACTCCTCAGGGTCCCCAGAGATAAGAACAGTTTGAAAGTGAGTCAGGGCCTCTCCAGTGCTGGCTGAAAGTCATGGTTTCATCTCAGAACTAACTCTGTTTTCTCGAGGCCCCAAGATGGCATCTGAGATCACTGGGATGCCACAGCTCCTGGCTTCTGGTGCCTGCTCCTGCCTTCATCAGCCACAGCCATTTCTACAAACCCAGATGCTGATGCCTCTAGATGAGTAAGTGAGAATATTTATCACCTTGCTGTTTATTATAGCAAAATACTGTTGGACATTGAGACACAGGGGCTGGAGAAATCAATCATGCCACTATGCAGCCATTGGAATGTAGAATAGATCTACAATCATGGAAATGAAAACGCATTTGCCATACAATTAAGTGAAAATAGTAAATTGCAAGACTATACAAACAAAACAAGGAAGTTTATTTTTAGTTTTATATATTACAAATATTTACTAACATGTGTATTTGCATGGGGAAAGCATAAAAATTTAAGAAGTTAATAGTAGTTTCTTCTGGTTGTATTATAGATGGATTGAATTGTTCATTTTATGGCTTTGTGGATTTTAAGTACATATTATTTATATTTCAGAGTTTTCTTTGTAGTAGGAGAAAATATATAATTCTACCTATGAGGTAAAAATGCATCATATGAGGTTAAAAACAAAAATGGGGAGGCCCCCTCTCCAATGTAGACATATAAATAGATACAGAGGGAAAACAGACTCTGTCCTCCAGGGTTCTGCTGTGCTTGTCACACTAATAGCATAATAGCAAAAGAACCGGATGACAAAAACTCTAAGTCTTGGTCAATTATTTTCCTTATGTGTAAGGAATGTGAGTCTCTAGCCTCTTACAGTGTGGGATGTATCAGTGAGAAGGTCCTGCAGAGGCTGTGTAACATTTAGTTTTCTGAGGGCTGGAGGGGTGTGCTGAGTTCTCACACCAGCCTGTGACCCTTCTTCTCACTCTTAGCTATGTCCTCTGTCCTGGTCCTCCAACCTTTACTTCTAGAGGCTCTGACTTTGTCCCTGATCACCCTCAGCTCCTACTTTTCTATAACCACACAGCTTGGGGTGACAAATATGTGAGTGGATTCTGAACCAAAAGGAACATTTTGTTACCATTTGGAAAGGAGTCTTGACTGGAATTTAGGAGATGCATGTTGCTATCTGTGGTCTGTGTCCTCCGTGGTGACCTTCACCTCCGGGAACCCCGGTTGTTCATGACTAGCTAATAAAGTCCGTTCAACCAGCAAGATCATGATGAAGACCACACCAATTCTTATCACTGTGCTTCAAAAAATCACATTGTATGACTCTTAGGTATGTTGATTATGGTAATTTAATGGATCTTCTGCTCAAAAAGACCCAACATACTCATTTTTTTCACCAAAAGCAAGCCCCTCAAGCCAGATGCTAAAGACTGTAATGCTACAATAATATCAACTAGTGAGCTTTATGTATAGAAATTATAAGTGCTGTAAAGGAAGGGAATCATCAATATGAGTTTCATGATATTATGAATCTGTAATTATCCCAAGAGCAATCTATTCCTTACTGAAGGTCATATGAATTCTTTTTTGACAGGAACTAACCTCCTCAGGGCAACTTGCATGGTATTCTGGGTCTCTATTATGACCCTCATTATTTTCTATATTGCATTATAGTGATAGAGCACAAAAATGTGCATACAACTGGTGCCTCCCCTCAAGTGAGGAGGCAGAGATTAGCAGACAGTTTTGATACAGACATCAAATGATAAGAACAGATTGCTGTGGAAACTCATTGTGGGGGGATGAAACCAGAAGTGGGGGTCAAGGAAGGTTTCTTGGAGACAGTGGCATCTAAGCTAACTCCTTAATACAGGTTAGACTGAGCCATACAATGCAGAAAATTTAGAGGGTCCAGAAATCAGGTATTTCACTATCCAAATGGAAGCTTCCTAAAACCTAGAAGTTTCGGATAAATCCTAGAAGCAAAAACCTGCATAAATGATAGCCCACAGAGCCCAGCTACCCTATGGTGCTATATTTCATGGGTTTTTCACCACAACTGCTTTCATTTCAGATCCCTGTTGACTTAAGCCCAGGCTCACCTTTGAGATCAGTGTGGACTAGAATAATGTGGGAACATTTTCTCTTACATAAACAAGAAAATTTGCAGCTCAGGTGGTGGTACCCAAAATCAGTTCCTGTCACACCCCCCAGAATGAGCCGTCCTGCCTAGGTATGAGGAAAGTCTCCTGGGAGATCCCACATGCTCCTTGATGGATGGGTATGTCAGGGTGTGTGACAGAGGTGACCGCCCATGCAATGTGAAAGTGCTGGGCAGAAACTAACAGTACAGGTCTCCCACCTGGCTGCAGCTGGCACCTCTCACTTGCCTTTCCTTCTCACTTCTGAGCCCCATTAGGGAAAGTGTGTCAGCCTGAACCCATCCATCATGGGGCATTTGTCCAAAATCAAAGCCCCAACGTCCTTCTTTAACACTGCTTGGGCATTCCCAGATTATCACAGATTTGTTAATCAGTCAGACCAAGGCAGTGGGAAGACTCCTGGGGGAGGATGTGTCAACTGGGGACAGATGCCATTTTGATGAACCTCAGAAGTTGAGACACTACAGCCAGGTTTTGAGGAGAACATCTCCCCTCCCCCACCACCACATACAAGGACCCATTTCAAAAGAAAACAAAGGGGCAAAAGGAGCTGAGAAGTGGAATTCTTATTTACAACCCCAAATGCTCTTGACAGACCTGCAAGTCTCCTCACCAGTTCCTCCAATGGCCGAGAGGTGGAGATGGATTTCTGGGGTGGGCAAGAACAATATGTCCGGCAAGCCTGGGCTGGAGCCCAACATGCTGGCAACCAGTCTGAGCCTCAGTTTCCTCCCTTTCAAAATGGGAGAGATCATACCTACCTCTGAGTGTTGTCATGAAGACTAAGTCAGATAAGGTATTCAAGGCCACCTGGACCAGCCTCTGGCACATATCAAGCCTACCACATATGGTAATTATTATTACTCACATAAAATTATTAAGTTGCTGTGGAATTCTGCCAATAAATTATTGACTAGTAAGATTATAGATTTTTAAAGTTACAGTGTGACCTTCTGTTCTTTAAAACCACCTTTGATATAAACAGGAATTCTTGCTATTTAGAAGCTCAGGTACACAGTTAAATCAGGAACATATGCATTTGCCCAGATCCATGTTTTTGTTTTCTTGTTCTTAAAGCTCTCCCCAAACAAACAAAATAACAGCAATGATGACAACCAACCTCTCTTCCTGAGCTACTATTGAGTCCTACCTTAACAATAAAATATTAAAAATTGGAAAAAGAGAGTTTCATTTTCCTTGCAGGCCACAAAGCCCCATCACAAGAGATCACTTTTGCAGTAACTGAAATGACAGATGCTGTCAGTGAAACTGAAGAGGTCTCAGGAGTATTGTTGCGGTCTGGCTAAATGATGATCAGATGAAATATCGTTGGTTAAGTCTTACTGAGGATGTCTTCACATTAGAGCTATTTACAAAAAAAAAAAGCGATGTGAAGTCAGCATGGGCTTGCTGTTTTTCTCGTGCATGTTTTTCATTTTGATATTATATCATGAACAGCTGTAAGGATAATGTTAATCGTCCCTTCTGGAAACATTCATCACAAGGGTTTATTTATTATTTGGTTTAAGTATTTAAAAGTTAAAGCATTTCCAAGCTGTCACTATTGAAATATTTCTAATATTGCAAAAGAGCAGTTATTTTCAGAGAGGCTGCTCATAAGATTCCCACTTAGGAAGGAAAATAATAACCCATGTCCCATAGATTTGGTAAACAAGACTGAAAGGTGCACTGGGAATGATCCTTTTTTCGTTGAGAACCAGAAATTCTGCCAGATAAAAATGGTGCTGCAAATTTTGAGGATGTGTGGATGATTGACTTGGGGGACATTGATGTGACAAATGCCTGGCACGTCTGCATCACCAAAAGAAGAATATTCTACTGTCATATAGGACTTTGGAAAGTGTTCTCTGTTTTTATCCCAACCTCGTAAGTGTTCCATAAACTAAGCTTTTGGAGCACTACTTCACTGATGAAGAGACAGAGAGATTTTGTGGCTTACACAGGATCAGCCCATTGACTTTTCTTTTTAATAAGTGAAGTGCCAGACACTGTGCTGTGCTAGGCAGAGCTCCTACTGAGCCAGACTTTGTGGACTAGGTTAGAAAAGGAAGGCCCAATTCTCTTGGCTTGGCAAGCCAAGTGCAGGCTAACTTTCGACACGCTCGCACCCTTGGCCAGACAGCTTTGTGCACGGCATAGCTTGTACAGCTACACAGGAAGACCCTGGTGCTAGGCCTTAGGGACACATCAATGCACCAAAAAGGGTACAGTCTTGGCCTTTAGAAGTTTCTAGTCCCTCAGCTAAAAAAAGGTCATAAAGAACAGACCCACACATTTTTGGATACCATGGCCAGTGTACTCTCTTTCACTCTGTGCCTTTTTTCCTACTGGCTCATGATTTGAGTTTCTCATTGACAGTTCAATCAATGGAACCCAACTAGACTGTGAATAAACAGCAAAGCCTCATGACTACTGCCCAGCCTCCTCTTGGTATTCAGGGCCAAGAGTTGCCTTTGCTCATTGGAAATGCACCATAAAAATCCATTCCATATTTCTCAGATCCAAAGGAACATTCATCAAATTTATTTTCCACCAAGGTAAACTGTGACAGGTAGAAAGAGCGGGAAAAATTTGCCCATCCCATGTGAACTTGAAAAGAAATTAGTTAATGCAAATCTTAAGAAAGACCTATGATAAAACAGCTAATTTTGAAATTTGTCACCACAGTATAATAATTTTTAAAAATTATTAGTATTTTCTTAACCACTTGAATGGACTTTGCAGTTGTATCTTTAGAAATGAGATCCCTGGGTGTTGAGAGGTTGGAATTTTCCCTAGGGACACAATAATAAGGAAATGTAAGAATGCTGAAGGAATTTGAAGCATGACTTTGTGGAAACTGGGTTGGGACCATCTCAAAGGAACAACAAAGGATGTTTTGTTCCCCCAATGACTGTGCTTCTCCCAATTTGGATTCCTTTGAGGTTCAAACTGGGAAGTTGTCCTTGGCAGGGCTCCACTGCATGTGCCACTTTCCCCCCCTCCCTGAACACAATGATAGGGTTATTTGCCCTGCTCCAGCCTGGCAAGAAAGACATCCCTCCTCAAATGGTATCCTGTTTCTTTGACCTGGGGCAGGGTCAGAGGCATAGGGGTTGAGTTCTAAAGTGAAAGTTACATCTCTGTGAGACAAAGTGACCAGTTATGCTGGGTTTCCAAACTCCAGAGACCCCGTTTAGGTAGTTCTTTGTACCCAAAGCTCTTCTCACTAGTCTGCTCTGGGATCTGTTCTGTCTCTTGTGTGGCCATAGAGTGAACAGAAGTGATGGATATAAATGGCCTTTGGTGGCTATCAAGTCTGACACTAATAAAAGAAGCTGTGTTCACACATGCACCAACTTGGTTGGTCATTGTCTCCAATTGGCCCATGGACTGGCTGGAGGATGGACAGTTGTGAAGAAAGGAGCTGGGCCTTTAGAGCCAACCTGGCTCATCACCTCCCAGAGCGGAAGGCTTGGACAGGGAACCCAACTCCCTGGAGCATCAGTTTCCTTCTCTGCAGAAGAGAGATCTTAACATCTGCCTTTAAAACAGAGAGTGGCGGTAACAAAACCTGCCCTGAGGGGTCCTTACAAGGTTGGAAGGAGATTGTGACTGTCAAGTCTTGGCCACATCGGAGTCAAAAATGAGTAGTTTGGGTTGTCATCATCTTGGCTCTTGCTCTGGGATTTGTCTGGCAGTTTTTCTAGGATCTAGGGCTGGTTCCTATCGTGAAACAAAAAAATTTCTGTCTACCACTTCAGTCTCATCACTGTGGACTCCTTCCCAAGAGGAGGCTTGTAGAAAACAGGGGTCTGGAGTGTGAGAAACATACACAGGGCAAGAATTATGGGCACAGAAGAGTAGCTAGGGAACTCATTTGTCTACTCTTCCTTGTTTCCTTCCTTTCTCTGAGTCTCCTCCTTGATCTGAACCAGAGCCATCCTACCACACTATGCTTTTTTTTGATCCTCAAAACTGGGAACAGATTTGTTTTCCTGAAAAGAGAGTGTTGATGTTGCCATGGCTGGAAAGTTCTAAAGGAGTCAGGAAGCCCTGGGGAGCAGGCAGAGCTGAGCATAGACAGACAGGTGCTGAGGGCTACTACAGATGATAGACTCCGTTCTCTGTTACCTCTGCCTTTATCCCCAGGTCTGTAGTCATCCATCCGGGTCTGAATCTTCCACAGGATTCCCTGGCTCCCTCTTCCATCCTTCACACTCATTCACTCACACTTGACTGGCTTGGTTCTTGCCCCACTTTTCTTGCTCACAGCTCTTTCCCCTTTGACTTTCCCTTGGTCTTTCCTAGGCTTATGTCTCCTCTGAGCCTCAGTTTTGCTTCCATCCATGCCTTTGCCCTGCCCCCCATTCCCATATTGTAGGGCACAATGAAAATTCCAATCCCTGCAGCCTTAGGGAGGTGGGGACCATGCAGTCCTGAGATCCAGAGAAATTAGGAGGCCCTTTGAGGTCTAAAAAAGTACCAATGGCTGGGCTTAAAACAGCCTGTCTCCTTGGCTCCCCTTCCCCCGCCCCAGCCCTATCAATTAGAAGCAACACTAAGCCAAATACCACTGCTCACGGGGCAAACCTTCCTAACTGGAAATCATTAGCTTTTTAGTTGTTTTTTTTTTTTAATAAATCATGGTCTAAATAACCAAATAATGAATCTCTCACTAAGCAGCATAATCAATCTTCATAAACCACGGAAATACGCTCTGGAAAGATTGCATTTTACTGCTGTTGAAAACCTCGGTTTCATCAAATAAAGGAACAAATTGCCATTCAGGAAATTATTCTTGGGCTAAAATATGCAATCAACACTTAGCTTCCCACCTGCACAGTCTTAGAATGCACGTGGGGTAATGACATTTGACATGGGGCTTGTTATACTCCTGACCCAGGAGAAGGGTTTTCATATTTTCAATTTGTAATGTCTGGCAAGATTCCCAAAGTAATTTTCAATTAAAGTCCCTGGTACTTGTCAAACACGAAGACATTGCCCAAAAGATGGAATAACTTCATTAGGGGGAGACATATTCACTTCATCAAGTATTTCAGCTGAGTGTGCAAATCCTTAGCTCTTGTTCCAGTGCTACAATGGAACAAAACAAAGTCATTTTCTGTCTCTATCCACTAACTGGATGAAATTTAAGGGGAGGGGATTGGCCAGTCATAACCTGTCAGTGGTATTCCTTCAGTCTTCAGGAGGACCTGTTCCTTCTTCCTTAGCCATTTTATTCATTCCCTTAGCTGACTCTGCTTCCCCAGATGGCTGAGGGGCAGGTACTAGAAACAACTTGGCTGGTCAGAGTTCTCCAGAATGCTTCGTACCAGACTTAGGAGAGAAGCTATTTTCTCTCAGTTGTGTTGCTATTAATATGGGTCCTGAGACAAAGCTCATGGGAGATAATAAAGCCATTATGCAGAGAAACCCACAGGCCAGAATCCAGCATAGAGGGCTCTGAACACATTTGAATCCCTGGTTCCAGCTGCCCAGAAAGCCAGCTCTTACTTGCCCTTTCCATTATGTGACCCAACACTAGCTTCTTCTTTGACTTAGGTTTGTGAAAATAGAATTTCTGCACTTGCCACCCCAAGAGTCCTGAATAATACGTAAGTGATACAAATATAAGCATGTGTCAGTAGAATAAGAATCTAATAATGTTAAGGAACATTTCCTAAGTATTTTCCTTAAATATTTATTGATTCAATCACTAACGATATATTGTGTATCTACTGTGAGCCAGACACTTGAAGTACAAAGACGATTAAAATGTGGTTACAGCCTGAGTGGGATGGCTCACCCTGAGCCTGGGTGGCTCAGTCGGTTAAGCATCCCACTCTTGATTTCAGCTCAAGTCACAACCTCATGGTTTGTGAGATCAAGGCCTGTGTTGGGATAGTCTCTCTCCCTCTGTCTGCCCTTTCTTGGCTCATTCATTCTCAGTCTCTCTCTCTCTCTCTCTCTCACACACACAAAATAAATAAGTAAATTTTAATATACATATATAGATGGCTATAGATCTCAAGTGGCTCAAGGACTGGTAAGGAATATAGATATGTGAGCAAGCCCATTGTTATAAATAGGATCATACAAAATGCCATTAACATCTAAATACAGGGGAAAAAACGGGTGCTTACCAGAGAGCATAGGGGTAGAGTGGGCAAAATTGGTGAAGGGAATTAAGAGGTAAAAACTTCCAGGTCTAAAATAAATAAGTCACAGGGATGAAAATTACAGCATAGGGAATATAGTTAATATTGTAGTAACTTCGCATGGTGACAGACGATAACTACACTGACTGTGGTAAGCATTTCATAACATCTACAATTGTCAAATCACTATGTTGTACCTCTAAAACTAATATAATACTATATGTCAACTATACTTCCATGAAAAATAAATAAAAATGCTATAAGAGTTATGAGCTGCAGCTAGGGCATTCAGGACGGCTGTATGGAGGAAATAGCCCTTTTGTGAGTCTTGAAGGGTGAATTGCAATTGTAATAGGCAGAGAAAAGATGTAAAGGTACTGTGGGTGGAGAGAGCATGTGCTGAGTATCAGAGGCCCAGACATGTGTGGCATTTCTCAGGAGCATCCAATAGTTCATTGTGGATGTGGACCTTGGTACTTGAAGGGGAGAATATAGGGGATAAAAAATAACTTGAGAAGATAAATTGGGAGCAGATGATAAAAGTTATAATTTTATCCCTTTTCAAGGGACAAAGCAGCAGGACAGGTAAACAACCAGGTATGTGGGTTTTTTTGAATTTTAAGAGCTGTCTAGCAAGTGAGTGAAATGACAAGAAAAAGGCCAGGAAGGGGGCTCTTGTAATCCAATCAAGCCCTGAGAAAGGCATGAAGTAGGGCTATGGATGTGGAATGAGTGAGAGAGAACACATTTTAAAAAGATTTTAGAGGCAGAATTACCAGAATGTAGCCATGACAGAAAATGCAGAGAGGCAAGGAGGGACCAACCAAGAGCACTCCGGTGTCCTAGCTTGAAAGTCGAAGTAACCAGTCATGCTGTGAATTGAGATGAGAAACACAGGAGGGGAAAAAAAATCTGAATGAACACGAGGAGTTGTGAGATTGGGTTTAATCTCATCTCTTCCATTAACCCAGCAGCTGACCTTAGATACATAGCTTAATGCACTTAAATTTTCTTAACTATGAACTGAAAAGGCTAGAAAACTTCATCCCCACCTTCCTTCCTTGAACAGTGTGCAATTTAGAAGATAGAACATGAGCAAGTTTGGTCTGACAAAGTCTAAAAGTCAAAAGCATGAAGTTAATCAGGGCATGAGCTGCAAGCCAGGGGTGGATGTTCTCTTTGATCTTGCTGCACAGAGAGAAACCACCCTGGGGAGAAGGACGTGTGGGTTTGGGGAGAGTATGGTACAGTCTTCCCACGAGCACAGAAGTTGTTCTTTGCTTTCTATATAGCTCAAAGGTCTATAAACACCCACTCTCCAGTGCTCAGTTGGTATATGACCAAGATGGCGTTGCCGAGCACCGGGGAAAGAAGATGCTATTCAAAAATGATGGGGCACAATTGCCGATCCATGTGGTGAATCATGGAATTAAATCCATACCTCAACGCTAAACACAAAATCAATTCTAGATGGACAAAAGACCTAACTATAAAAGGTTAAACTTTTAGAATCAAATACGGGAGAATAGCTTGATAACCCTAGGACAGCAATGGACTTTGAAAAAACAATTTGATTTTGAAATAATTTTAGACTTACAGAGGAGTTTCAAAATGGTACAAAAAGTTCCATTATATTCTTCACTCAGGCTTCTTTATTTAAGTTAACATCTTATAGCATGCCTGGGTGGCTCAGTGGGTTAAGTGTCCAACTTCAGCTCAGGTCATAGTCTCCCGGTGTGTGAGTTCAAGCCCTGTGTCAGGCTTTGTGCTGACAGTTCAGAGCCTGGAGCCTGCTTTGGATCTGTGTCTCCCTCTCTCCCTCTACCCCGCCCCCCCACCCCGCTTGTGCTCTGTGTCTCTCTCTCTTTCTCAAAAAATAAACAAACATTAAACAAAATTAAAGTTACCATCTTATATAACCATGGTACAATTACCAAAACTAAGAAATGAACATTGGTACAATATGACTAACTAAACTATTTGAATTAAAGAAGGACTTTTTTAAAAAAGACATAAACACTCTAAATATAATAGATTGACAAATTCAACCATATTAAAATTAAGACTTTCCATTCAGCAAAAACACCACAAAGAAAGAAAGGTAAAAGAGAAGATACAAACAGGGTGTCAATATTCACAATACATCTAAGCAATGAAGGATTTGAATCCGAGCATAAGAAGGGTAAGAAGAGCAGCTACAAATCAATAAGAAGGCAAAAGATGGAAAAGATGAATGGGTGAAAGACGCAAGTAGGCATTTCACAGAAGAAGAGATATACATGAATGGCCAACAAACATATAAAAGATCACTCAATTTAATTAATAGTCAAGGAAATGCAAATTCAGACTTCAAGACCAACAATAGCAAATTCTGAAGAAGATCAGTGTCAAAATTCATTGCTTGTGGGGAGGTAAACAGACACCACCACTTTAGAAGGCTGGCATCCTTCGATAAAGTTAGCTAATCACATACCAGGGCTGTGTCACTAGAAGTGTAGTCCCTAGATTCACAGCACTGCTATTACTTTGAGACCTCCCCTCAGACTAAATGAACCAGAATCTGCATTTTGACAAGATTCTCAGATGACCCAGATGCCTTTTAAAGTTTGAGAAGCCCTGGTCTTTAGAATCTGTTGCTCCAGTGGGTACATAGCAGGAGACGTGCAAGACGACGTTTGCAGCATTGTTTATAGTAACAAAAAGTAGGAACACCACAAATGTCGCCTAAGTGTAATGTGGGTAAGTAAATGGTGTATCATTACACAATGGAATATTATCCAACACTGAAAATGAGTGAACTTCTCTTGGGTGACATAAAGATGAACCTTAGCTGGAAAAAAACTTAAAAAAAAAAGTCACAGAAGATTACATACAACATGCTACCACTCTAACACGGCTCAAACATAAGCAAACCCAAATAATGCATCATTTAGGAATCCATAAAGCCCTGAGCAAACCTTTTTTTCCCTTTGAAAAGGGAAGACAATTACAAACAATACTGAGGATATTGCTGACTCTGGCAGCAGAGCACAGAGATGATGAGGGATGGCAAGTGTGGGCCAGGTACTGGCGATAATCTAGTTCCCGGGTTGGGACTAAGCAAGCTCATAGGTGTTCCTTTGGTTATTGTGATTTTCTTTTTTTTTTTCTTTTTTTTTAAATTTTTTTTAACGTTTATTTATTTTTGAGACAGAGAGAGACAGAGCATGAACGGGGGAGGGGCAGAGAGAGAGGGAGACACAGAATCGGAAGCAGGCTACAGGCTCAGCCATCAGCCCAGAGCCCGCCGCGGGGCTCGAACTCACGGACCGCGAGATCGTGACCTGAGTCGAAGTCGGATGCTTAACCGACTGAGCCACCCAGGCGCCCTGGTTATTGTGCTTTTCAATATATACATTATTTATATTCTCTTTTTTATATAATATTCCTTAATTTAAAAATCACTTTTAAAAAAACCTCCCTGTGCTCCTGTAGGAGCCAGGGTTACTGATTTGCACATGAAAGAGTTTGAGTTCATTGCAACGTGAGATGCAGAGAAAGCAGCTGAGATGAGGGAGTACTCTAGTGGCAGTAACATCTAAGGCAGAGCCACACAAGGCCAGGGGAAGAGGGCGGCCAACACAGCCAAAACTAGTGCGATGTTCAAAATCATGACCCTCCATGGGATGGGTCAGGTGATACGGAAGCCTAGTGCCAACGGCATAGTGCTTGGCTTCTCAGGGCCAGGGACAGCTCCCTAATCACTAGCGGGAAGGGCTTGATGGTTACACAGGATTTGTAATACATACATAAATACTTATGTCATACATATGTATGTATATTCTGGAGCTAAGCAATAAAGCCCAGCTATTATTGAACACCTAGTACCTAAAATGAGGGATATAAAGCACCCCTCCCAATGTCAGCACTCTGGGTCTACCAGGCCCATCTCTACAATCGCAGCAAGATAAGGGCTCACCTGACCACATGTGCCAGGACAAGGCTTATGTTGAGCAGTGGTTCTCACACTTGGCTGCTCGTTGGAATCGCTCGGGCAGTTTTTAAAAATTCAACCCCCTGGGTTCTACCCCCAGAGATTCTGATTTAGTTGACATGGGATGCAGCTGTGATATTGGGAACTTTAAAAGCTCCCCAGATGATTCTAATGTGTAGCCTTTTAAAAAAAATTTTATTTTAATAGAGCAGCTTCCCTTTCAAAAGTGCCTGTGTGGGATCACACAGTTAATAAGCCATAACATCTGGGGCAAAAAATAAAAGCATGTGAGTCCCGAGGGATATGGGATACAGCCTGCACATTTGCATAAGAGTTCACAAATATATAGCGTGGAGTAGCAGTGGGTGTGCTGACCCACGATTGAGGACAGAAGGATGAGATGGAATTGTTAGAGTGTCCCAGGAATCATGACATCCCTTGCCTTTTGATCAAAAGCTATTTACACCAGAGTTTCTCAGCCTTGGTGCTATTGACACTTTGCATCAGATAAGTCTTCGTTGTGAGGAATGCCCTGTGCACTATGGGGTGTTTAGCAGCATCCTGGCCTGTACCCAGTAGATACCTGCAGCCCCTTCCTAAGTTGTGACAACCAAAAATGTCACTAGACATTACAAATGATCTCTAATGGATGAATCTGCTGCCCAAGCAGACATCCAACTGGACAACGGAATACCAGTTTCCTCTTGCAGGCAGAGCTAGTCTTTAGATGTGATTTTTGTAGCCCCTCACACTTTGTTTTGGGAGCCAATAGAGCAAAGGAAGGGGTACAAACCACAGCGTCCCGCTAAGATGGTGAGACATAATTCCAAAGAGCTCTCTCCTTTCTCCTCCAGTGTCAGGTTGGGGTGGACTGAGGAGGGGCTGGTTGGATGTGATAGGCTGACCCTGGAGCAAGGTTTGAGCCCGGTTCTTGGGGGCTTTCCTTAGAATGAGAGGCGGGCAAATCTCTTTGCCCTCAGTTTGGGGTCCTAGTGACCATTTTCTGAAGGAACAAGGAAAGTGCCTTTCAACATCCTGTTACCCAGGTAACTTTTAAGGCTGTGTTCCAGGTCCTTGCACCAGGCATGTTTGAGCAGGGGCTTTGCACAAGTTGGCTTGATATATTAACCTGTCTGGGAAGGAGCCTGTGTGCTTCCAGTTGTTGTAAAATAAACATGGGGCTCTGAGCTTGAGGGAGGCTGGCTTTTGTCAGGATCCGGGCTGATCCACGTTGTCCTCACCTCTGAATAATGAGCCAGAGGCCCAGAATAGGAAACTTTGCTTCAGCCACAATACCCGGTAAAATCTGAATTTGAATACCTTTTGCAAGTTCAACACAAAAACGATTCATCGAATGTGATGCCCGGGACTGGCACAGAAGTCAGGGCGCCCGGCTTCTCGCAGTTTCCACTTGCACACACACACGTGCACAGATATGCCAGTTCTGTTATCAGGTATGCCAGGTAAGGGCAAGTGTGGAAGGGATGGTTCAGGAGAAGCGGAGTGCAGCAGCAGAGGGGAAGGAGAGGTCAGCGGGCAGGCGCAGCTGGGAACGACCTGTGCAGTGAGGTTTGAGTTAGCCCTGCAGCAGCGGGGAGAGTGGGAAGGGGTGAGAAGAGCAAAGGAGATTGGTCTGGGCTGATCTGGAGAAGGCCAGAGTGCTCTGCCTCAGACCTCGGTGTTCCCCAAAATGTCCATTGTTGGTTGTTGGCCTGTTTTGTTTTTTTGACCCAAGATCTCATTAAGAAGCATGTGTCCTATATCTCATTCTCATGCCCTTTGATTTTCCTCTCGTCTAGAACGGCCTCCCCATCTGGCAGGCATTTTAAACAGGATTCGATTAATGAGTAGGAATCTGGCCCAACTGGGTAAATAGGGTTAAGAGATGACAAGTGACAAGGTGGCTCTTCAGATACCCCTGGGGAGACTGTTGGCATGTGTAAAGGACTCTGGGTTGCGAATTATCACCCACTTTACAGAATAGTCTTTAGAACCTATGGGAAAAAAGGAACTTAGAAACCATCTGGCCTAACTCCTTAATTTTACAGAAGGGTTGCCTTAAATGTTTTTGGGAACAAGACGGGAAGCCAGTGAACCAATCAATCATTTTACAGATGATTGCATGGAGGAAACATGACTTGCATATTATCGCTTGCTTTAAAAAAAGGAAGGCAGAGCCTATACCAAAATCTGTGTCTGCTTGCTCAGAGGTGGGACTCCCGATTCCTGCCTAGCTAGGCTCCTTTTGCCTTCTAGAGCCTGTGATGGACTCGGGCACCTTGCAGGGGATGAAGGAGGCAAGACGCTTGCTGGCTTCATTTACCCCATGATCGGATGGCTGACACTGACTCAACTCGCTCCCTTCAGGGCGAGCCCGGGGGTGGGTAACAGCTGGGGAGCCTGCTGCAGCTGGCTACAGTCTCCCGGGAGGACAGACGGAAGGGCCAGAAAAGCCGGCTAAGGCATCCCACATACCAGGCCGCGTACGAATGACCTGCAGTTTCCACAGGCAGACTAAACTCCAAATCTCAGATAATTGACTTTGGACAGAGATTTTCATGGATTTTTTTTCCTTACCCAGAAAGGCAGTCATGTCTGGGGAAAGAAAAGCCCCAGTCAGCTGCACCGTACAATCCCTTTCTGGCCTCAAAGGAAAGGACATTTCTCAGAAAAGTCCATCACTGGGGGCCAGGCGGCAGAAATATAATAAAGCAGCCTCCTGTGCTATCTCGAGTCCCTTCCTTTCTGTGGGGCTCCCCTCTTTTGAGGTGCCCACCCCAACCCTGGATCTCCAAGGCAGTGTCAAAGCTATGAAACCCTCTGTCATTTCTGCCATCAGGCTCCCACCTGCTCAATTTTCTGCTCTCTCTGAATTGTTTCAGAGAGGGGCGTTTTGAACTAATTCAGATGAAATGACCAGTAGGGTGATGTGCACTCTTGATGTACAACTGGCAAGAAGGAAATTTTCTTGAAAACCTTGAAAAGCCCTTGAGAGAGGATCTGGTTCATGGCCTTCCCAACTGTGTTCTGTGAAGCCCCAGGGCTCTGCAGAGGTGCTCTGGGGGCCCCCACTAGGCCGAGAGCACTCCCAGCAAGGCAGAAAGTTCTGCCCTGTGTCTGCTGGATGACCTCAGCTTCTATCTATGGTATACACCAAGGTTCTACTCATGGTTTCTCTTCAAAGCATTTTGCTTTTCCAAAGAAAGTTTAGAAACCAGTGATCGATGCTTGAAGGAACCTTGAAAACATTATGCTAGCTGAAAGAAGCCAGTTACAAGGAATCACATATCACACAATTCCACTTCAACGAAATATCTGGAATGGGAAACTCAAGAGACACAGGAAGTAGATCAGTAGGTGCAAGGGGCCAGAAGGAGTGGGGAATTGAGAAGGACTGCTAATGGCTACAGGTTTCTTAGGGGTGATTCTAGTAGGTTCTAGAATTGGATAGGTGGTGGTGATGGTTCCACAACCTTGTGAAGATACTAAAAAAAGCACTGCACTGTATACTTCACAAAGAGCGAATTTTATAGTATGTGAATTAAATATCAGTTAAAAAACATTTTTTTAACGTTTATTTTTGAGAGACAGAGACAGAGCACAAGCAGGGGAGGGACAGAGAGAGAAGGAGACACAGAATCCAAAGCAGGCTCCAGGCTCTGAGCTGTCAGTACAAAGCCCAACTCGGGGCTCGAACTCACGAACCGTAAGATCATGACCTGAGCCAAAGTCGGACGCTTAACCAACTGAGCTGTACAGGTGCCCTTTAAATCTCAGTTTTAAAAAGCCAGTGACATAATGCAATTCCTTCATTTTTCAGTTGAGAAAACTGAGGTCTAGAATGATGAAGAGACTTGCTGAAGACCTGCAGACGTGTAAGGAGCAAAGTCCAAAGTGGCTCCCTAATCAGATGCTAGACTTCATGGTGGAGTTGCACGCAGGTCCAGGTTTCCCGTGTCCCTCAAGCCACATGAAAGAACTGACAGCCTCTATTGCCTACACAGGAGCCTGGTCATAAACAGAAAGAATGGTGGCTCTCTCCCCATGTCTCTCTCTCCTATAACTTTACCAGAGTAGTAAAAAGACACTGCTGTGGTGAGCAGGAGTTAGACAGAAGGCCAGGATGAGAACACACTGGCCCCACGGGAGTGTGTAGGCTCGTGCCAGCTAGAGGAGCAAGTGGGGGCCTGTGTTCCACCGACAAGCCTCGGCCTGGATGCAAAATGGTGTCTACACTGACGCTCACCCTCCCTGGCCCCAGCGCCTGTGCACTGTGCAACCATGTGCAAACCACTTCCCCCCCAAACTACGCTCCTTCCCTACAAAATGTGCTTGATGATAATAATAATGTCTTCAGGTAACTAATAAGGTAACAGATGTAAAGTTCCAATACAGGCATTATTATTTTTATTACCATGTGAAGATGTCTTAAAGGGTCTCACTGCCCAAGGGCTGTGTTCTACCTATCAGGTAGAGAATTGCATGTTAGAAATGACCTGTGGCTCAGGTCATGATCTCATGGTTTGTGAGTTTGAGCCCCACATCGGGCTCTGTGCTGACACCCACCCCCTCTCGTGATCTGTCTCTCTCTCTTTGAAAAATAAATAAACATATAAAAAATAAATGACCTAGATCCAAGTCTAAAAGAGAGAGGATTGAGGCAGAGAGAGCTCTCCTAGAAGAGCATAGTTTGCTTTAGGATATAAAAGAGTTACATTTTCCAACACAGAATCTCTCTTTCTCATCTTTCTGCCTTCATTTTTTAGAGCTGTGGCCAAAGGAATGAGGAGAAGGAAAAAGTCTGACAGGCCAGATTCTATAAGTGAATCTGAGGGTCTGTGGATGATGTGGTGTTGGGGTCAGAGCAGAACCTTCAAGAAGGTGGTGACGCTTGATCTTGCTTTGGAAAGACACAAAGAAAATTGTAGAAGAAAAGCCCACAGGTGGCAAATTTGGTGGGTGGGCAACCAGGGGGTTCTGCCTGGTTGGGCAGGGAGAAAAGGGGCCGAGTTCTCGAGCTGGCTGATGATGATGGGAAGAACCAGCACAGAGACAAATTTTACATTCCTCAGGCCACCCCCAGGATCAGTGTTCCTAACTGTCTTCCCAGATATAACAGGGTCTGGACAGAAATGTCAGAGCCTCTACTACATTCTGACCTGCAATCCTCAGCAACTTGCCCTGAGAAGGACAATGACTTCCATCCAAATCCACATGGTGTTCACCCACAATTCTAGAAATCAGTTGAATGGAAGCATTTCTATTATAGTGAGGTATCCAGTAAGAACCCACTGATTTTAAGAAATTTTCCTTGGGGCGCCTGGGTGGCTCAGTCGGTTAAGTGTCCGACTTCGGCTTAGGTCATGATCTCGCGGTCCGTGAGTTCGAGCCCCACGTCGGGCTCTGTGCTGACAGCTCAGAGCCTGGAGCCTGTTTCAGATTCTGTGTCTCCCTCTCTCTGACTCTCCCCCTTTCATGCTCTGTCTCTCTCTGTCTCAAAAATAAATAAACATTAAAAAAAAAAAAGAAATTTTCCTTGAGGAAATGTGGGCTATAGCTTCGAACTTCACAACTTCAATCAAAGGAGGCACCAAGAAATCCATGCTCGGGAATGACCTCCTTGTTCAACCTCCCAACAATCTGGTGTTCTTGTGAATGTGAACAGTGGGATGAGGAGAGGTCTAGGGGCATTTCCAGGCATCATGTATATGTTTTTTGAATAAACAAAGGAACGAAATCAGGCTCAGACTCAACTGGCGCCTTAGTACCATAGATTATTAGACCTCTCGGTAGGAACCATACATATCATGACATAGAATATGCCACTTGGGCCCTCATTAGCAGCAGACAGAAGACTTTTGTGAAATAAAATCCAGACCTCCTATTTGGGGAGTTGGATAATGTGGAGAAAATCTGCCCCGGCCACCCTAGCTATCTTTTAGGGAGCTTCAGTTTTTAGTTTAGTTTTTATGGCAATTTACACTCATAATTATGAAAGCAAACCCCTAAGTTCCCACAGGGGTGGACAATCAAGAGAAAGGAATTACCCCGTAGCTTAGGAGAAAAGGGCTGCAGAGGGTTGCCCAGCCTGAAGAGGGTGAGTATCCTCTTTCCATGTCAGCCTGATGTCAAGTTCACTGACAGGGAGGGTGTACAAGCTGTAGTTCAAGGCCCCTAAGGATAGGAATTGTGTATGTCTCATTGTGGATGGACACCCAGTGCCTAGCGTGTGCTTGACCTATAAGAGGAGCTCAAAAAATCATATTTGGATTCATGAATAAACACATGGTTGTGGCTCAGTATTAATTTCAGGTGCGTACACACAACCATGTGAAACAGAATCACTATGCTGGATCATGTCTAGATAAATAAAATGTATTTGGTTCCTTGAAAGGGTTGAATACATAACTTACTTGGACATGTAAGTGATAGCTACACATATTCCTCTGCCTGGGGAGAATGTAAATCAATCTCCTTCATTTTCCAAATGTCAGTTCAACTGCTTGAACATAGAGCTAAAACATTTGGAGCCACAGAAATATGGGACTCCAGGCATTCGTCTGAGAAATTGGCTGAGAACTGACAGAAATCTGTAACTTGCCAAAGATGCATTTGAGACCCTGTCTCTCAGACTGAGACAACCCAAGGACATGGAAAGAGGGCTTTGTTGGGACCCTCTGTAATAAGTTAGATCTGGGTGCCTAATAGAGTATCCCATGGCCACACATGGCCACACATGGCCACTGAGCCCTTGAAATGTGGCTAGTCCAAATGGAGATACGCTATTAATGTAAAATGCACATCAGATATCAAAGATTTCATACTGATATTTACTGACATTTACTAACAAATGTTTTCAATTAATTATATGTTGAAATGATAAAATTTTGGAGATATATATATATATATAATGTTTTAAAAATTAATATTACCTATTTGTTTTTACTTTTTTTAATGTGGCTACCAGAAAATTTAAAATTTTAAATGTGATTGATAATAGCCAAAAGGTGGAAGCAATCCAAAAGTTCAATGATCAATGAATATATAAGCAAAATGTAGTGTGTGTGTGTGTGTGTGTGTGTGTGTGTGTGTGTGTATACACACTATTCTGCCTTCAAAAAGACAGAAATTCTGGGGCGCCTGGCTGGCTCAGTCGGTTAAGCGTCCAACTTCGGCTCGGGTCACGATCTCGCAGTCCGTGAGTTCGAGCCCCGCGTCGGGCTCTGGGCTGATGGCTCAGAGCCTGGAGCCTGCTTCCGATTCTGTGTCTCCCCCTCTCTCTCTGCCCCTCCCCCGTTCATGCTCTGTCTCTCTCTATCTCAAAAATAAATAAACGTTACAAAAAAAATTAAAAAAAAAAAGAAATTCTGACACATGATATAATATGGATGAATCTTGAAGACTTAGGAAACGTGACATAGGCCAGTCACATAAGGACTTGTATTGTATGATTTCGCTTATATAAAGTGCCCAGAGTGGTCAAGTTCACAGAGACAGAGCAGAATGGTGGTTCCCACTTCTGGGGGAAAGAGGGAAGTGGGGAGTATTGTTTAATGAGTACATTGTTTCCATTTGGGAAGAGGAAAAAGTTCTGTGAAAGTTTTGTGAATGTACTTAATGCCACAGAACTGTACACTTACAAAAGATTAACGTGGAAAAGTCAATGTTGTATATATTTAACCACAATTTTAAAGAAAGGAAAATAGGGGCAGCTGGATGGCTCAGTCAGTTAAGCGTCCGACCTCGGCTGAGGTCATGATCTTGTGGTTCCTGGGTTCAAGCTCCACATCAGGCTCTGTGCTGAGACAGCTCAGAGTCGGGAGCCTGCTTTGGAATTTGTATCTCTCTCTCTGATCCTCCCCTGCTCGCATTCTGTCTCTCTCTGTCTCAAAAAATAAATAAATGTTAAAATTTTTTTAAATTAAAAAGGAAAATAAAAAGAAAACAATTAACTGAAAGGACTTCTAGTGAGTTCCATAATTAAAGAAAAACTTCATTTTATTAGATCTTTGACCTCCAAGTCAATAAATATGTTACTTCACTACTTCACAAACGTCAGCCCAAGAATCTCTCCACAATTAAGGGAATCTGTCACTGATTATGCAGTAGAGTTTTCTAGGTCACTCAAAAGGCAATTCTCAGGTTTGCCCTTTGAGGATCTGAGGAGCCAGGCATCCCTGGATGTGAGTGGAGATGAGTCGATGTGAGGGGAGACTTCGGGTTTGTGGCTGGGAAAGAGGAGAATCTTGTTGACTGTGGGGTATGCTAAGAGAAAGGGGAAAGATGAGAATGAGGAAGGCTGTCATGTGGGGGCCCATTCTTTGCCAGGCCTTTTGGGACTCCAGGAAGTGAGAGAAGTTAGGGCAGAAGAAAAAAGCAGCTTTTGCCAAAAGGAACTGTGTGACAAAGGCAGGGCCACTTTGGGGCCCAGGTAACAAAGGTAGCACAGAGCAGAGGAACAGTGTCTTCTCCCATGGCTTGGGTATGCAAACCCCTCTGAGGTGGCTATGGGAGCAGAGTCTGCTCTGGGCAGAGGCTGGCGTTGCCACCCCATCAGAGACTGAGTAAAGAACAGCAGAGGGAGGACCAGGACAGGAGGAAGATGGTGACTACAGACAGGCAGCTAGTTTGTGGCCCCATGGGGGTGTTCTCTTTGTAAAGTCACAGAAATATTTGGAGAGGCTTTGCAGGATGCTGGAGGACTCTTGTGAGCCTGCGTGGGAGCAAGAACAGGAACTCGAGAGTTATTGACATTAGTGTGACTTAATTTGTACTCAGACTGGTAAAGCCTGGGAGAGGGATTATATTACAGGGGCATCCAAGGGTGCCCCAGTTTTGCTCTAGAGGGAAAAATACTCCATAAATGCCAGATAATGGTTTGGTAAAATAAATTTAAGTTCCTTAAACAAACACAAATCCAAAGACAGAATGATTTAATTCCGTTTGAAAGGACTATAAGGAGTAATAAGGAGGAAATTCATTATACAGAAGGGTTTCTCCTAAGAAAGAGCTCCAAAGCCAGAAGCTGGGAGCATTTTTCCCAGGAAGAGAGCCATTGAGAAAGAAGACAGTGAACTCAAACATTCTCTGATAGAGCTCACATGACCCTGTGCTCCTGGCCACAGCTAATAGAACCAAAGATATTCATCCCATCTAGCGCTCGGGCAGCTGAACCAGGGCCAAACAAACCCATGAGCTGTGGCCCACTTGAAAAATTACCAGAAGCAACCATATTGTAAATAATGCAAGTAAAGAGAAAGCCACGCAGCTGGGCCATTAAAGCAAAAGTATATATTGGGAGCTCCAAGATTGTAAAAGAAAGGGAACATCCTCTGTCCCTCTCCCCACATTCTCCTCTCTTGTCCAAGAGAAGGAGATACAAATCCAGACTCCTGGACACTGACTGGGCCACATTTCCCAGGGACCTCATCCCCATGTATCAGGCAGACATGTTCTTGACTCAGTCGTCCTTCTCTCACTCCCAGGTGATGGTAACCAGGGGCTTTTTCCAACATGGGGAGAGATCTCATGTTTAATATTTTTCCCATTCTCCTTGGAGCATTCCTACCCTTGTGATCTCCAATCTATACCTCTAATAATGCATAGAAACTAATATATGCAAATTCTTCTGAATTATAAAAAGCAGTAAGTAAATACAAGGTTTGATGGCTACTGCTGTTTTTAGTCATTATCATCCCATTTATGATTACCATTATGGTCCTTAACAGAAGTACCCTAAAAGTCCCCAAATGGAATGTGTGCTGGATGAGATATTTCCACATGAAAGAGAATAGCAAGATGATCAGAGGAAATTCTCTGTTCTTTCTAGAGAAGGATGAGAGCCAAGACTTCTGCATCTCATCAATGCCCACTGATGCTATTATGTTGATCCTGCAAAATCTTGAAGGTCTTCTGAATCATTAAAGAAAGCTTAGATTGTGTCTAGTTTATTTGTTTAGTGTTAAGTGTATTTCCTTGTATTTGAATTCTTTGTAAATTCATAATCTGCCTGTGGTGACTGAGTTATTTAATTATGGAATGTTCACTCCATTACCCAACCAAGCCAGATCCACTTTGGTTTTCACCCAGACCACCTGAGCTTTCATGTCTGGCTCTGAAATCCTTCCTGTGCCCGCACTCCCCCGCACCACGCGATCTAGGGGTGGGTCCTCCTGACAGTCTTCCTCAACGTGTAAATTAGAGCAAAACCAGTTCCACAAGTAATTTTGTTGTACATCGAAGTCCTTTGGGAAAATCAGGGCAAAAGCACAGCACATGGGGTCCTCCCAGCGGAGCTCACAGTCTGCCTATAGCAGAACCTCTCAGGGACCTACTACCTGTGCAGAGCTGGGACCCACCCTTTACTCAGGAGGAGTGCATGGGTCCAATCACCCCTCATAGCAGTCTATAAATTTACATTCTTTTTTTTTTCTTTCCTAGCTTCTCAATTTAAAATAATTTCAGACTTACAAAAAGATTGCAAAAATAGTACAAAGAATTCCCATATACCCCTCATCAGATTCCCCAAATGTTAACATCTTACATAACCATACTGCAGTGATCAAATCAGAATATGAACGTTGCTGCAATACTTCCTGTACACACTATGGACCCTATTCATAGCTCATCGATTGTTCCACTAATTGTCCTTTTCTGATCCAGGGTCTAATCCTGGGTCCCGTGTTGTTTTTAGTGGTCATGTTTCCTTAGTCTGGGGGAGTCCGTGCTCACCTCCCTAGTTTCTTGCTCTGTGGCTGCAAATAAAGTGGACATTCCACCTGCTTCAGGGCACGGGCAGTGGGAAGAGCCCAGGCAGGCCAAGTGCTGAAGGAAAGAGACCTCATAGCCAGTGGGTGTTCAGGATGCTCTCCCCCTAGGAACCAAAGAGAAGGTTGATTTCACCTTCCCACCACACCACGCAGCCATGAAGCAGCATCAGGGGCTTCCTAGAGTGTATCAGACGTGGAAAAAGTCTTCTGGGCTTTCATTCACCCTCATATCAGAGTCTTTGCAGACTACCTTATTACTTCTTCTTTTTTTTTTTTTTTTTGACCTATTAGTTGGATTTTCCACAGAGAAATTTCTCATCTTTTAGCAATGCTATTTAACCAATAAAGACACCTTTTCCTCCATGTTTTCCCCAACCAAAACCAGAATGTAATTATATGTCAAAAGCTATTCTCTTTCTCTCGCTCTCTCTCTGTCACACATACACATCTTCTGAATGCATATTATCTTTTAATTGTTGTTAAAAAGCAAGATGGCAGAGTGGTTAAATGCTACATTCTGGAACAAGACTGAGTTCAAAACCCAGCTCTGTCCCTTATTAGCTTTGTGACCTGTGCCTCAGGTCTCACCTATCAAATGGGAATAGTAATAGTATAGATCAGACATGCCCGTTAGAGTAAATATTTGTAAAGCATTTACAGTAGTTTCTGGGATGGTTATCACTATATGGGTATTTGCTAAATACACGTTTAAAAATAAAGAGGCCATGGGGCGCCTGAGTGGCTGTCGATTGAGCGTCCGACTTCGGCTCAGGTCATGATCTCACAGTTTGTGGGTTCGAGCCCCACATCAGGCTCTGTGCTGACCGCTTGCTCGGAGCCTGGAGCCTGCTTCAGATTCTGTGTCTCCTTCTGTCTCTGCCCCTCCCCCGCTCACACTTTGTCTCACTCTGTTTCTCAAAAATAAATAAATGTAAAATAACTAGATACATAAAGAGGCCACTGAGACTGCTGTAACCAATTAGCATCCTTTGTATTAACATGCTATTGGACACAAATCTTTCTAAAATGTAAATTAGTCACATCCCTGACACCGTTAAAACTCTTTGACTGCTGGCAGTTCCCAGATGGAATCTAGTCTACAAATGTGTGCTAAGTACATATGTCCATGTACATTTTTTTCATTTGTTATCAGGCAAACATTTAAAATGAGAGATTTCACAGGAAGCAAATTTTTCCAAAATTCTCCAAAATTCAGACTTCTCCACGTGGAGCTTATGTCCCCTCAGAACAACAACCTCGAATGGAGCTAAACAGAAGCAGATTCCCTTAGGCAGGGACTGGATGGTGTGGGTGAGCCATGGTTCCCACCCTTCCCTATAGTCTCCCTGACAATGAAAGGAAGGTGAACTGCCATATATGATCCCGTACATACTGTTGTTTTTCTTATAGTAGAGAAATAGTTCTCTTTACCTCTACCAGGAGTAGAACAGATAGAGAGTTTATGAGGGCCACATTTGAAGAAAAACATGAGAATGTGTAGTACTTTGTAGGCATGAAACTTTTTCCTACACATTTTATAAGCAAATTGTGTCAGATTTGAAAAAGCGTGATCAAAGATAGATGCCTTTTCTTTAAAAAAAATATTATTTTTGAGAGAAAGACTGGGGGAGACAGAGAGAGACAGAGAGAAAGGAAGAGAGAGAATCCCAAGCAGGTGTCTGCACTGTCTGTGCTGAGCCCTGTGCAGGGATTGAACCCATGAACTGTGAGATCGTGACCTGAGCCAAAATCAAGAGTCGGATGCAACACGCTGAGCCACCCAGGTGGCCCAAAGATGCTATTTCTTACATTGGACCTCATCATTCGCTGTTGCCTGGTCACTGTAGGTATTCCAAAGTGGAACCCCTGGCCCACAGAATAAAGCACCAATACTCAGACCCTTCATGACTTCATTCCCGTGGACCCCCTCATATTTACTTCCCAACACACACATATCCTATATTCAGCAATTTTGAACTGTTTTGGGTAATGTGGCTCCATGTCTTTTTCTTTGATGTCTTATGAATGGAACATCTAGCTACAAAATAGAAATTTTTGCCTGGTGTTCAATCTTAAACCACTGGTATTCATCAGCATTGTACATTCCAAAATACTCATTAAAATTAAAAAGAAGATAACATTTGGTATAATCATGTAACCAAAGTCACCCTGATGATAAATCAAAGCTAGACGATCAAGAACAAAAAGGACCTACAAATCTTCAAGCATAATTCATCTTGACTACAAAACAGTAAAAACATTCATAAGGAGTGCAAATACAATCCCATGTGCCACACAGTGATTTAATAAACCGACATACACTATGAACTGGAAAATACATGTGACAGTATATATTTTGAATAATATAAGTAACATGCTGACCTTTGTTCCTGGAGGATCAGACTATGTATATATTATCAGAATCATCTTAGTCCAAACAAAATTGATCCTGATTTAGGAAAGAACTTCACTTGGTTGAGAGTTTCAGAGAGAATGAAGACGGTGCTGAAAAGAATTTTGTATTTAATGGTTATCTGTGGGAACAAGATGGTTACTGATGGTGCTACCCCACATGTCAGGTCCTTCAGGCAGTGGAAGAGGCCCTGGGTCATGGAGCAGAGGGGAAGGAGGGACAGAGGAGAGGCTCTCATCCCAGCTCCTGGCAGCTTGGTGGCTTAGCAAGGTGACAGAGTATGAGATGAACGAAGCTTCAGTAGGTCTCTGAAAGACACGAGACCTGAAAAAAAGTTCTCTCTTCATATTCACATATCTCTTGACACACATATATAATTTTTAAGTTCTCTGGTTCCTCTGATGAGGAACCTGAGTCCCTGAGAATTTGACTTGGCTGAAGACAGCTGACAAGAGCTCACCTACTTGAGCTCCAGGGGTTCTGATAACCAAGCCACCACTACATTGCAGTAAAAGGGGGTATTTCAGAGTTTCAGTATTTTATTAACTTTTCCCTCTCATCTTAAAAACTACTTCAGTGCTGGGGCACCTGGGTGGCTCAGTTGGTTGAGAGTCCGACCTCAGCTCAGGTCATGATCTCACAGTCCGTGAGTTCGAGCCCCGTGTCAGGCTCTGTGCTGACAGCTCGGAGCCTGGAGCCTGCTTCGGATTCTGTGTCTCCCTCTCTCTCTGCCCCTAACCCACTCGCATTCTGTCTCTGTGTGTCTCAAAAAGTAAATAAACATTAAAAAAAAAAAAACTACTTCAGTGCTAGAAGTCTATGATCCTTTTGACCTTGGATGACAAATGATACAGAAGTAATGTATGCCTCACATTTGTAACTAATTACCACCATTTGTTGAGCACCTACTATGTACCAGTCACTGTACGTAGGTCATCTTGCTTAATTCTTACAATAATATTATGAGCTAAGTACTATCAGCCCCATTTTACAGATTAAAAAAAAACAACAACAACAACAGAGGTTCAGAATGGTAAAATAACCTGTCCATGTGACATAATTCCTAACTGGGAAAGCCCGGATTTTTCAGGTTTCTCTGACTCCCAAACCTGTGCTCTTGGTATTTCACTAAATTGCCTCTTCACATAACAGTGCAATAATCGTGATCTTTCATTGACTTTTACAGGTCAGGCCCCTGACCAGATACTTTACCCAGACAACCACAACACTGTCAGGTCCCTGTTACCGCCCATTCGTGTATGTGGAACAGACCTTCTGAGGGAAGCTGACTTGCCAGGGTCCCAGGAGTCTAAACCAGGCTTCACCCTAGAAGGGTTCAAGGCCTTTGATGGAAAATTCTAAATGTAGCCAGCAATAGTCAAAAGGAGTGGTTCTCAAACTCTACTGCATTTAGAATCAGCTGGTCGGCTTTTTAAAATTCCACGGCCCGTATTGTTTAGTGGGTACAGAGTTTTCTGTTTGCAGTGATAAAAAGAAATGCTGGAAGTTGATAACAATGATCGGTGCACAACACTGCAAATATACTTAGTGCACTGAAGAGTAAGTAGTATGCTTAAAAATGTCCAAAATGAGAAGTGCCTGGGTGGCTCAGTCGGCTGCGTGTCCAACTTTGGCTCAGGTCATGAGCTCACAAGTTCATGAGTTCGAGCCCCACATTGGGCTCTGTGCTGACAGCACAGAGCCTGCTTCAGACCCTCTGTCCCCCTCTCTCTGCCCCTCCCCTGCTGTGCGTTCTCTCTCAAAAAGAAATAAAACATTAAAAAATGTTTAAAATGATAAATTTTATGTATATTTTACCATAATAAAAAAAAATCCATCTCCCGGACCTTAACTGCTAGGATCACAGGGACTGGTACCCAGATATCACGATTTTTTTAAGCTCCCCAGTCACTTCCGGTGTCCAGCTAATGTCCAGCACTGTGACTTAGAACCGTGCTCCTCAAACTTAAACGTGCCAACGAATCACCCGGGGAATTTGTAAAATGCAGCCTTAGATTCAGTTGGTCTGAGGTGGGGCTTGTAATTCTGCATTTCTAATAAGATCCCAGGTGATGCTGCTGGGACCACACTTTGAGTAGCAAGATGTCAACCTGTCTGCACATTAGAACCACCACCTGGAGACCATTCATTTCTCCCAGGAGTTATGTGGAACTCCACTTCCCTGGGACGCTAATAGTTTCATGGATTAAAATAAAAAGATTCTATGGATAAATAAATTTGGTAGGGGCTGAGGCAGCAAAGTTAAGCTAGTGTCTTCTTGGATGCTTTAGTTTGCTCACGTGTGTTGACAATTTTCAAGAGGGAGATGGAAGTGCCCAGCATTTCCCAAACACATCTGACCCAGAGTGTTTATCAGAGCAGAACGGTGCCAAGGATGACAGTCACTCCTGTAGCATTGTGCACTGGGAGAGGCTGTCACCTCTGCTGAGAGTTACAGGGGATGCCCTGAAATCAGCTTCTGGTGCAGACAGATACACCTTGGGACAGGCACAGGGAGGCTAGGTCTTACATTGACAGCCCATGCGGGAGGCCAAGAAAGATGAGATGCCCCACATATTTTCACCTACCTTGAGGTCTGTGACTTCAAATGCACCTCTTCTGGGTGCCTGGGTGACTCAGTTGGTTAAGCATCCTACTCTTGGTCTTGGCTCAGGTCATGATCTCACAGTTAGTGAGTTCAAGCCCTGCACCGGGCTCTGTACTGACAGGGCAGAGCCTGCTTGGGATTCTTTCTCTTTCCCTCTCTCTCTCTGCCCCTCCCCTGCTTTTCCTCCACCCCCCTCTCAAAATAAATAAATAAACATTAAAAACAAATTTTTAAATGAAAAGATAAATGCACCCCTACTACTGGAAGGGCCTCAACTTCTTCACGTGTGCAAGAAGGAGGCTGGGTATCGCTGTCCAGCGTCCCTTGACAGTGTTAATACCGCGAGGTGTGGTGGTGTTCGGTGCTAGAATTCGGTGCTAGTAAGTTGCAAAACCACAATTTGGGGAGGGGGGGCGGGCAGATCATGTAAGTACCTTTTGAAGCCTCACTAGGTTTGGAACAAACAGAAAGATAATTTTAAATTGGCCTACAATCCTCAAAGAGGTCTAAGATTATATGTAGCAGGTGTCAATCTCGGGCTTTTCTCTCTGCCTCACCCCCAACCCCAAACCAAGTCCTGCTGGTCCTGTGGAGAATGCAGTTCCAGCATCTGGCCTCCCGGTTCTAACCACCATTGTCTCTGCCTGGAACAGCTTCTGGGTCTGGCCTTTTCCCAGCCCAAGCAATCCTCACCCTGCCTGAAGTCTCCTTTTCAAAAGGCAAGTCTCTCTCATGCTTAAACCCACAAGCAGGCCCCGTGTCCTCAGGGGAAAGTTGGGCTTGGCCTGAGCACCAGTGCCTGGATGCCAGGCCCTTATGCTTTCTTACCACCTGCATGACGCTGCTGGTCCTGCTCAGCCGGCCTCCTGCCTCCACGACCTCACCTGAGTATGAGTACCTCTACTCAGCCCCAAGGTCTCAGCTTATTATCTTCCTTCCTTCTAAATCCTTCCCAGCTCTTCCTCCTCCATCTGCATCCCTGAGCCCTAGGTAGGGACCACATTGTCCTGCAGCCCCCAACACCCCACGATCCCCTGAGCTTGGGGACAGGAACTAAACCTCATTCGCAATTGAATCCCAAGCCCTGGCCCCGTGCCTAGAACAGAAAGACTGCTCAACATAAACTTACCAAATTATCCAAAGTCTGAGTCCTCAAGGCCCTGAGAAGGCATGATAAAGGGCCTTTATCATGCCTTCTCAGGGCCTTCTTACCTAAGGCTTCTTGGCCTCAAAGGGAGTTCACCTGTCCCTCAGCATCACCAGGGAGCTCCATAAGGAAAAGGAAGAGAAACAATGGTACCCAGGGCCTGGGCAAGCCAGTAGTGTGTTCTACTCACGGTCAGTGTAATCAGTGTGGCTGTGCCACTCCCCTGCTCAAACACTATCAGGGACAAAGCTGCCCAAATGATAGAGGCCACACTCCCTCCCCTAGATGAGATTCCCACCCGCAAACAATCTGGCCCCTACATATCTTTCCAACCTTTGCCCACTGTTCTCTTCAAATGCCCAAAGGTCCGGTTAAGAAACACCTTCATTTCCCCATACACACCTCAACAAACCCCCCCCACCTCTGTGCCTCCCCCTGAGTGCCTTCCTTCCCCCAACTCACACTCCCAATATCCAACCTTTATAACCTCCACATCCCAATATTTACCTCCACGTGAGATCCTCTGGGATTCCTCCAGCCAGAAGGAACAACTCCTCCCCTGCTTGCCTCTTCTATATTAGTGTCCCTTTCTATCACATCTTACAGTTTTCTGTATATTTGTCCTGTCTCCTGCTAGACCCTTAGTGGGAAAATGCTTTCTCTGCTTCACAGCATGGAGACTCGCACGCAGCAGGCTCTAAAATATATACTGAATTAACTAATTGATTAGGTAAGCAAGCCTCTGTCTGTGGGGCATTTATACCTTACGTGGCACCATCACGAACATTAACCAGTCAAGTCTCATGGATGTCTTTAGGGGCTGGTGGGGTAAATCCCATTCTCCCTCATTTGCAGGCCGAAAGTGAGTCTCTAGGAGGCTCAGTGTCTCACCCAAAGCACCACAACAGGCCAGGAGTAGGGTTAGGATTGGAATCTGGTCTTCTAAACCCAAATCTGACCCTGTTCCATTGAACCGTGTTGCACAAATAATAACACTTTGGTCCATTCTGACCTTTTCACGAAAAAATATACAGCAAGTAGGTTTTCTGCAGCTCTGGATCCAAACTAGGAAGAGGGCAGGAGGGAATGGAGTGGCCCTCATCAGGGGATCTCTCGGCCCAAAGAGGCTCCCAGCATCATGAGCGGACTGAACCTTTCTTTCGTGCCATTGGCACTGCCAGTCCTGTCCCTGGCCCCAGGGGAGCCTGCCAGCTTAGTAACTGGCCAGCCCTGGACAGGATTAGCCTTCTGCCTCCCTCTTCCCCACAAAGCCTACCTAAGACAGGTTTTTGCACTGTCTATTCTCCATTCTACTTACAAAGAAACGAGGCGGGTTCTGGTTTTGCTTAATTTTAATCCTCAAAATGGAGAAACACAGTTTGCTTTCGGTTCCTAACCAAAAAGCTGTAGGAGTTTAAGTCAGCTGAAATCTACAAGTCACTTAGCATGGCCCCAGGTGCCTGCTCTGCCCTGGGTGGGGTGCTGGGGACCACAGGCTCTGGCTCCCCTTACAGGACCTTTATGAATTCCACTCACTCAGCCCTGCCCATCACCACTTCCTTTCTTCCAGGAGACCTACTTTCGTCTGAAGATGGTGGAGTGAGACAGCTGCTGATCTGCAAACCCACTGAGCCTCCAACAAGCCCAAGGGACTCCTCTCCGGTTTCGCAGAACTTGGAGGTACATTCTTCCCAGGGCCAGGACTAGGATCAGGTGAGTAAGGCATCCTCCTAGGTTGCAGCATTTAAGGGGGCACTGAAAACCCAGTCATCAAGATACATGATATTTAAATGCAACATCAAAAATCAAGATTAAGGCAAGAAAATCCACGATGAATAAAATATCAAACTTTTAAACAAAGACAGGATCATTCTTACCAATTTTCCTTGTGTCTCAGGCTCCAGGATGGCTCCACATGGCACTGCTACTGATTTGTCTTTATTTAAAAGTTTGATATTTTGTGGGGCACCTGGGTGGGGCTCAGCCAGTTAATAGTTTGACTCTTGATTTTGGTTCAGGTCATGATCTCACAGTTCATGAGATATTGAGCCCTGAGTCAGGCTCCACACTGACAGTGCAGAGCCTGCTTGGGATTCTCCCTCTCTCTCTCTACCCCTTCCCCACTCGTGTGTGTGCACACGCACCATACACACTCTCTCAAAAATAAATGAACTTTGAAAGTTTGATATCTTTTACAGCATTAATCTCTTACACTGATTTTGATTTTTAAAAATATGATCTATGTTGATTGCTTTGGCTTTGGTGCCACTTAAATTTTGTGCACAAGGCAAGTACAGCATTCGCCTCACCCGAATCCCAGCCCCAGTCTTCCTGTGCAAGCATAAAGCAGCTTGTTTTGTTAGAAACCATGCCACATCCCCGGGTCAAGGCTCTAATGGTTACAGCAAACCTGCGAAGCCACCTTTTCTTATAGTTTACCCAAGAATCCCTTCCAAAGCATTTATGATCATCGTCATTTGGCCTCAAGGTCAATGGTTTTAAATGTGAGCTACACGTTAGAATCACCTGGGAAGGTTGTTTTGTTTTGTTTTGTTTTGTTTTGTTAATTCCAGTGCTCACTGAAGCCAGAATCTCTGGGAATGGAAAGTATCGGGAAGGTAACCAAACATCTCCATTTGCCCAGAACAAAAGTGTTCCCTCAGTGCTGAAACTGAGACAGTCCCTGGCAACTGGGATGCTTGGTCACCCTAGCTGTTGTTTGCTTCTCAGACGATACCAATGTGCAGCCATAACTGAGAACCTCTGTTAAATAAATACTTCTGGTGACAGGGAGCTCACTACCTAAAGACAGCAACTTTAAGTTCTCAAACCTGGGGCACCATTTATTTCCCTCCCAGCAAAAGGTAGGCTGTGATAGAAATGGCAGGAAACCACAGATGGGAGCCTCAGAAAGCAATGAGGAGCAGAAGCAAACACAAAATCCAAGAGCCAACTAGCATGAGGTCAAGTTTTGCAGGGAAATTACGTATTACTAGGGACAATAACGCATGTAAGCGAGAGAACTAGGGACAATAACGCATGTAAGTGAGAGAAACATTCCCACATCTTAGCAGTTCTGGTCTAGCTCGTATCAAACCTGGGGTGGAGCAGGCAAGAATGTAGCAGAGTGGGAAGGAGAGTCAGCTGCTAGATTAAATGTCATAAGCAAAACCCTGGGTCGATATCCACATCCAAATATTACTTGGCCACAAACTCCAATCAGCCCTTTTTTCCTGACAAGAAAACTCCTATTCTTTGACCTCACTGCAGTTGTGGTCGCAATCAGAGGGTTAATTGAATACAATAAAAGATACATTCGAGGAGACAGCAGTAAATTAAATTAGGGGAAAACATTCCCACGGTTTTGATTTACTTCACAGGAAGAAACAAAATATTGGACATCTTCTATTATTTCACTTTTGCCTGGAGGGTAAAATGCTAGATAAACTTGCAGAAAATTCTGAAAAGGTTGCTATAATCCCTAACCATTTCTGGGATGATGTTCTCATCACTGAGAAATAAAAGGTTGTCTTTAAAATGCAAATGAACGTTTGGTAATCCTCTCAAGAACCTCACCATTTTGGTTCTGGGACTTCTGAAGAGAATTGCAAAGGGGAGCATTGATTTTTTTTTTTTTTCCTGATTTTTTAATTGGAAAACTTTTTAAGCCAACCTGCTTCTCCTGTGGCACAGAGATGTTTGCTGTGCTGCTGACATCTACCGAGAGACTGTGAAATAGCATTTCTCAAAGGAAATTCAGCTGCTCTTGAGCAAAGCCACCTCTCTAACGGATAATACCATCTGTGGCGCATCATGGACCTCTGAGCAAGCGCTCGTCGATTTCCACGGAAGGTCAGCATCCTGGAACACTTACTTGGACAGTCTGTAAAGAGGGAATGAGGCTGCAGCCGTCCTGGGGATGGCGGTTCCCATCTTGGGGCTCTCTGCAAAGGAAGAGGAGCCCACATTTCTAAGTGTGGAACGCGAGCAGGCTCTAGATAACCAATCTTCACACTTAGCCTTCGTAACAGTCCTTCCAAATTAGTGCTATTAGCCCCATGGTACGGACGTGAAAAGTAAAATTCAAAAACGTGTGTGGCTTGTCTCAAGCTACAAGGTCGGCGAGTGGCAGGACAGGAATGGACCGGGAGCAGCCTGACTCAGTCTGCGTGTCCCTGTCTGCACTTCCTGTCTCCAGAGACAGCAGCAGCATAGAGTCATACCAGAGCCCTAAAAACCCCAACACTAGGAAAGAACATTTGTTCCACTTCATTCCCAGAGAGCCCTATGGATTTTCTGTGCAGGAAAATGAGACGTTAACCGGGGAACTTAAACTCAGGTGAGGGGCATCTGGGTGGCTCCGTCATCGGTTAAGCATCCGATTCTTTTTTCAGTTTGGGGCATAATCTCTTGGTTTGTGAGTTTGAGCCCCACATCGGGCTCTATACTGACAGTGGGGAGCCTTCTTGGGATTCTCTCTCTCCCTCTCTCTCTCTCTCTCTGCCCCTCTTGCTCTCTCTCTCTCTCTCAAAATAAATAAACTTAAAAAAATTATAAACTTAGGTGAGATAATTACAGCCTTTTCCTCCCAATTATGATTTTGTTGAGGACAGAGATGTGCCACTAAAAAACTGACTTCTTCGCTAATAATTCTGAGAAGATCTGAGTCAGATGGCAGTCATATTTGGAATATTAAGGGGTTATAGAAGTCATGTTCCCCTTCACTCTCATTTCCTTCTCCCATGTGACATTTTTAGAAAGTTGCTTTTGAACATGTGCTGTATTCACAGCCTTCAATGCAGATCCTGCTTCTGGGTACACTCACCTGTAAATAAACTTATCCCCCTGCAGTTGGGTTCCAAATAATCAAGCACATGTTTTCCTGGGCTTAGAGGCACCTGTTTGTAAACATTCAGAGCCATCAGCCTAAATGCAAATCCCTTCTGATGTCTAGCATCCCGCTTACAGTTTTTCTGTGCCGTGACTGCTAACATATAAGGGGTGTGGGACAGTGGGGAAAGACTGAAATATTTTAATTCTTTATTAATTATCATGGCATTGTGAGGGGGAGGGCAGTCTTTTGGTTGGTATCCCCGTGGGAGAGACAGGAGGCAAGGTGAGAATATTTGTTTCTATAATTAGGTTGATAAGTTTTGGGTTTTTTTTTTAGAAAGTTGACTATACAGCTTAGAAAGAGGGCTCAGTAGTAGTTTTTCAGTTAGTGGGTCTAACTAATTATTTGGGGGGGTAGGTAATGCACATACATTGTCTATATTTCAAAAGATATCAAAAGACTCTACAGTGAAAAGCAAATCCCTCTCCTGCTTTGGTCCCTCATCCTCCAGCTTGTCTTCCCAGAGATGGAGATGTATAACCTTCCAGATACATTCTACACACACACACACACACACACACACACACACACTCACGCACACGCATGCGTGCAGATACAGGCATACTTTATAATTTTTTAACTCTGCACACTGTTCTCACCTTGCTCATTTCTCTTAACAATCCATCTTGGAGATCCTTCCCCCAATAAGCAGAACTGAAACAAGTTGAGCAGGCCACCCTGGTGCCGAGAGCACTCTGTAACTTTATAAGTCTCTATTGGCGGTTGCCAAAGTGAATGTTCATCCTGGGGATTAAAAGATCTTTTTCTCTTTTGAGGCACCACTAACCTTTGGCTGGGAAATCTCAGGGATTTTTCTCATTCAAGACTTCGAAGTATATCTTCATTTATTAGATTGGATGATACATTTCTATTGTATTGTGTGCATTTCTATTTAATTTTCTTCTTTAGTGAGCTTGAGAGCATCTGTGTATCAACAACTTAGTAATGAAGTTTAATACAAAGTAGAATGAATGGTATTGGAGTTTATTTATTTTTATTTATTTTTAATTTTTTTTAACGTTTATTTATTTTTGAGACAGAGAGAGACAGAGCATGAACGGGGGAGGGGCAGAGAGAGAGGGAGACACAGAATCGGAAGCAGGCTCCAGGCTCTGAGCCATCGGCCCAGAGCCCGACGCGGGGTTCGAACTCACGGACTGTGAGATCGTGACCTGAGCTGAAGTCGGACGCTTAACCGACTGAGCCACCCAGGCGCCCGGTATTGGAGTTTAAAAACAACAACAACCTGTGACATTTTTTGGGGGTGAGGCAGGCACTGTGGGAAGAGGCTTGAGAGGGGCAGCTCTGGGGGGCCATTCTGCAGAAGTCGACATATTGTCATACCCCTTAAGTTCTTGACATCTGGTTTTAGTGCCTCTCCACCTGTCTAGGGAATCTGCATTAGAAAGTTTTACTGACTTAATTAATTTAAAGGATAATATGTGAGATATGTGTAAAGGGAAATCAATATTCCCGATCAGGGAAGATGAGCCTCTCTTCCATCTCCAGGTGATTCATAACATGGAGACTGCTCTTAGCACTATTTGCTCTGTGACCTTGGCTGGGCTCCAGACAGTCCTGGGCTCCAGGTCTGCGATGCTGCTGGTTGCCAATCGACTGGCCTCAACTTGACCACGCTTCTTCATTCTAGCCCTTCCATGGAAATAGCACCATTCCACATTTTCATAAACCTTTTACGATTTACTTTCATCAACACGCTTTCATCCTGTAAGATGCTGATGGTGACAGTTGTTTTTGCCCATCTGCAAACAGGCCTGCCCTGTCTGGAGAGCCGCTTGTCCCCGATGGAGTTCTTACATCCATTCAGATCCAGAAAGTGTCAAAGGTTCCCTTCAAAATACGATTCACCCCTGTAATAACAGAGCCCTTCAATTCCTTTGGATCCATGAACACTGGGTGAAGGAGCTAAATTCTAACCTCTGACCTTTCAACCTGCAATGTCCCTAACATAACAGCACCTGATACACTGGTTGGGGAGATTTGAAGCAAGCAGCAACCCCTCCCAGGGATCCTCTGGGTTAAAAGCACACACAGTGTTTCCACAAAACAAAGTCAGGTGCCCTCAGGAGTATGTCAAAATATGCTGCGTGATCCCCAAAATACTCTTCCAAAGATGCACCCAAGTAGAGTTTGTAACTGGCCTTGTGTTCCGTGAAGACCAGGGCAACTCAGATTAATATCAACATTTCATAGAGTCTAATAACAAAATACTCCACACACAAAAAATGTTGTCTATCAAAAGTACATGAAACAAAGACTCCCAAATATTAAGACCAGATGTCGGAAATAACTAAGGAAAGCATTTACTTTTGGCGTGCCCAGTGAGATATAGAAAAATGTATGCGATATCAAATGGATATGGCTTTCGCTGGAATTTTTTTCTCAAATATCGACTAGTAACAAAGCAATTTGTGCTTAAAGATTTAATCCCAAAAAGGAGGTTTCTTTCACTTCTTGTCAGGAACCCCTTTTAGCATTAAGCCCTAATAGCTCAATAAATAAACAAAGTCACCTTTCATTGTCCAATGTTCAAAATGTCAAGTGCTAGGGGAGGGCAAATAGTTCACCTTCTCTCAAGTACCCATCGATTTAAGTTATAATTACTCCCCTGGTGACAACCAAAGGGGTTATGGAGAATGTAAGCAGAGCAGTCCCCAGAGAGATGTGTCTGTCTCCCTCAAAGGAAGATTCCATTAAGAGAGAGTAACCCAGGCTTTAACGGTTGGGATTTTCTTTGGACAGTCTAGCGACTTCCCCACAAAACCCCTAGGAAGACAAAGGGGAGAAGAGGGCGTGGGGTGGAGAGATCCTTACAAATGTGAAATCAATACTGGGCAAAGCAGCTTGGCCCACAGAGGAGCTCTGGGCCCACTGACAGCAAGGTCAAGGCCGTACCATGAAGCCAGCCCAGCCCAGAGAGATCGCAGGCCCAAGGCACTCCAGTGAAGAGGCTTGCAGCCCTGGGTTTCAAATTTCCTGGCCATTGTCAATGTGCCTAGTGAACTCCATATTATCTACACTTCAGAGACTTTCAATTTCCTTTCTTAATAATAAAAAATCTGTCTGAAGTGGTTATAAAATGTATATTTATTTACCGCTGGGACAAGGGCTGAGGGCAGCGTTAGCAGGCTGTGGGTTAGGGAGGAAAAGGAGGATGAGAAGAGCCTCTGGTTTCCTTTTGCTTAAACGTCGCCAAGCCCCCTGGGCCCGTCATCCCTCGCTCTGGCTGATCTCAAGAACCAAGCCGTCAAGCATGGAGTACTAGCTCACCTTAACGCCCCAGGCCAGTTAAACATTCGCTGAGCCTGACGGGCGTCCAAGCAACAGGAAACAATCTGTCCCTCGGAGGAAAACTCGGGGAGGCTCACTGAGCCGAGGGGTCTGTCCAGTCAACTGGCTCTCTGCTGGAGCAGGGGTCAGCAAAATACAGCCCAAGGGCCAAACTGGGCCCACCACCTGTTTTCATAAGCAAAACTCGTATTGGAACACGGCCACATATGGTTCTGGCTGCTTTCTCACGAAGACAGCAGAGTTAAATAGTTGAGAATTGAGTTGTATGCACATGGTCTGTGATGCTTAAACTATCTACTGTTCGAGCCTGAACAGAAAACTTTGCCAGCCCCTGGTCAGAAAGGGTGCAAATGGCAGGTAGGAGGTTGTTTCCATATTCTGGGAAGGAGATAATAGCATTTTCATGCTAAATGCTGCCATTTTAAACTTCCAGATAGTCTTTACTTGCTTGAAGAAAGAGCAGTCTATATATAGGAAGTCTACAAAGAAGTTTCTTTAAGGGGCTCTATTATATCTGTGATCCAAGCCCAGATGACAGAGCCCTGACTGAAATGGACACCTCGATGAGGCACCTGCACATCTTGAAGGGAGTGAGCAGATGGGCAAACTGAGGCTGAAGGGCTTCAGGATACGTGAGGAGAGATATCCTGTCAGCAGTTGGAAATGCATTCGGGGGCACAGGAAAGGGTCATGGCGGAAAAGGTCGACTCACAAGGCATCTGCAGAGCAGTGCTAATGAAACCATGAGAAGAGACAAATCCATAGTGAGGGGAATGGCAAAGGGAAGGGGCAGGGGCTGAAAGAAGTCCATTGTTGGTGACTGAGGGGAAGGAGAGGCATCCATGGAGGGGCAGCCCGAGAGGTAAGAGGAGAAGAGCCGGGTCAGGTTATGGGGCACCCCTTTCTTTTGGGAGCTGACAGACATACTTATCAGCTGGCACAGGAACTCCCTCAGCCAGCAGGGCCCCAGCCTCCCCACCCTGAGATCTTTCTGCAACAATGTATCCCTTAGAGAAGAGTGGAAATGTCCACACGAGGACCAACAAGTAGCCCACATGTTATTTCAGGGCACTAAGCTAGCTTTCCCTGAGGATGCCTGAAATCCTTCCATCGAAGCTTCTTTACCTTAAGGCTTGGGTTCCAGTTGAAACAGGCTGCACCTCTCAGGAAGAACACTCAGGAAGAATACTCCTGGGGGTGAATGAGGGCTCTGTAAGCAGGTTTGGGTACACTGTCCAAGGATAAGTGATAAATTACAGGGCTCATGAAAGCACAACTCAAAGAGACAGGACAAGCTACAAAGCAGACAAATGGTTCCCATTTCATCATTTTGCCAAAAGGGCATCATGCCACGGTTTTCCAGCATTTCTTATTTACTAATTAACTGGTCAACATGGCAACAAAAAACTCAAGCAAACTAGTCGTTATACTTCAAAGTGGCCAGATCAACAGCCTACATGGGGCAAAGCTTTTACCATGTCTACTCAATGGGGAATGGACTCTGGGCGGGAGGCAAGATGGTAGGCGCACACTGAATGCCTTCAACACACAATACTCAGTGCTAGGTGTCGTAGGTAGATAAAGAACTGGACAAGCACTTGCAGAGCTGCCCCTTCAGGTGGACAGGTGACACTTTTGACATCTTGCAGGAGAATTGGGGCGACAAAGTCCTATAGATCATGGTGGAGGCAGCGCCATGTAAGCCACATCTTGGAGGCTGCAACAGCTTTGGGAGAGGTTGGATGAAGGGCCTCCAGCTAGTACTGCAGAGGTGGGGATCGGCCTGGGAGGACTGAGGGGGAGAAGAAAGGTGACGGCAGGGAACTGGCTGGCTCTCAGCTGTGGAAGGCCCTGAATGTCTTTGGATGTTCTCTGGGTTTGGCCAAAATAGCTGGCTCTCAGCTGTGGAAGGCCCTGAATGTCTTTGGATGTTCTCTGGGTTTGGCCAAAATAGACGTTGGACCCCAGAAATGGCTAGAGGTGCCTGCACTCTTAGCAGGAGGTGCATGGAATAGGAAAGAGAGAACATGAAACAAAATTCAGACCCCAGAGCTGCAGCAGACAAACTCTGGGATGCTGCTTAGCCTGGGTAAGCCTCAATTTCCTCCTCTATAAAATCAGGATAATTACAGGACCAATTTCAAAGGTTGATAAAAGGACCAAGTGAGATAGTGCACACTCAGTGCTTAACACAGTACTTTTCACCTACTGAAAGTTGCATGAATGTTATTCAGGTTGCTGAAACTACTGCTTATCAGTAGGAATATTCAGGAGAGGGACCCTCCCTAGGAATTGACCCCAAGGGCCCCCTACCTAAAGACTCTAGACCAAAATACCAAATCTGCCTGATAAAACCTGTTCTCTGTCTGCTCTGCATGCCAGCGGCTGGGCTTATCTAGCCACAGGTAGAGGAACCAGACTGAGTTAGGTAGGTAGGTGAGCTCAAGGATCATATCCCGAGGGGAGTGTGGACCTACAATAGAGAGAGGTCTCAAAAGACCAGGGAGAAATGGCCCGGACTTTGGGCGGGTCATGGTAGGAGGGAAACAGGTGGGGAGTGAGCATCATGGGGAAAGGCAGTGCACGTAGACTGTAGAACAGAAAGAAAACTATGTTGGAGATTGCAGGGCAATGATTTGTTTGCTGCTCCCTCCCTTGCCCAACAGGAAGCTCCTTGAGGGCAGGAATCATCTCTGTCTTGCCCCTGCAGTCACCCCGGGAACTGGCGCCCAGCCACTGCTCCATGGTACTTCATGAGAGCACTTTGGTCAACCTCATCGCCACCTCATGCCCCTTCAAGTTCTGGCTGCTTAGGACAGCATGGCCTCCTTCACTTTCATACACGCTAGTCTCAAGCAGCTTCACCTGATGGCATGAAGTCACGTGCAAGGCATTTCAGACTCTGCCCCAAGGCATTTGGATGTGGAAATGCAGGGATCGGTGTTGAGACGTTGTCAGACACAGCCACATGTGCTCTATCATTGTTAATCGCACTAATGATGAGAACCAGTATTTACTGCACTCCGAATAGGGCCAGGCACTGTACTAAGTGCCTTGTATACATCATAATATTTGATCTTCACAAAACCCATTTTACAGATAAGGAGACTAAGATACAGAAAGACTGAGTAGTTGCCCCATGTCCCTCAGCCAGCCAATGTCAAATTGGGGCCCACTGATCTGGGAGCCTATGCTCTCTATGGGTGGGACTCTGGGCCCTCAGAGAGCAGGTCACTGAGGGGTCCCTGCGGGAACAGACAGGTAGGCCCTGGCTGGGTGGCCTTTGGTACAGCTGCGATTTACCCAGCAAGTAGCATCCCCAGAGCCCCCTGCATACACTGCTCTCTTACAGTCCTGCTCCAGGCCTGCTCTGGAGGTTGGCACCACTCAGACAGTTTGGGGGGCTGTTGGGGCTCAAATGGAGGATGTCTCCATTCCACCAGCTTTCACTGGAGCGGTTTCAGCATTGGAGAAACTCTGGGCTAACATTGAAATATTAAATGCCTGAGGACAATTTGCAACATTAAAAAAAAATTATTTTTGGCCTTCAGTGGCCAAGTTTAAAAGATGGAAGTTAAAATACACTCTGTCCACAGCGGAGCCGGGAGCACCCAGGCCAGAGATGACAAAAATCAGCATTGTGCAAAAATCCACTCCTGTAGTATTCTAACCTCCGTTTTCCCCTCTTTGGCTGTCAGCAACTTACATAAGAGGCCTGAGGAACAAATCTGAGATCTATTGACTGGTTATCTATTTTATCTCTACTCCCTGGGAATAGGGGAATGTCACAACTGAAAGGTTAAGCCCAGAGGAAAAACAGCCACCATCGTGACAATAATTAAGAAAGTCTGCAGTTAAGACTATCTCCAAAATGTCCTGATTTAGGTACTATTGATGTCCATCAACAGGATTTTTTTTCCCCCTTAAGCTGAGAATATATTTTAGGTTTCAACTTTAACATCAAACCTACTATGGGGTCCTCTGCTGGACTACATTTGGCCTTGGCTTCTGCTTGTCAGATCCTCCCACGTGCTCCCCACCTCCCTGTACTTCACATATAATTCCTGGTGTTATAGGAAATGACATCAATATGGAGGTAAACATACATATGCTTTCAATATGTCATCCACCCATGTTACATTTGGGGAGCATTTAGGAGCAACAATAACAAAATTGGAACCTTGAATTCTGGAGAAATGTAAGCTATGGAAATGGTGCAGTTCGGAGCTCGCTAAGCCACATACACAAACCATCCATAAAATGACCTTCAGAGTAGAGCTCGGGGGGTTGCAGGTCCAAGAAAGGGGGCCAAGGATACCGAATGGAGCACTTCTCACCCTTGCACAAAGTAAGCAATACGGGAAGTACAGACACGTGAATGTCTGCCGTAGAGAACCCAGGGTTCTCCCTCACTACTGGAATTCTTGGAGAATGAGAGACTTCCCCCCACCCCCAGTGGACTTAATAGGAGGAAGAAAAGGATCTAACTGAGTAAAAATGTCTCCGCTTATATTTACTTAGTGGTCCCTTCAAAGACAGTAGAAGGGAGAGAGCCTGATTTTATTTCAGTTTTTCAAAATGCCTGAAGAAATTGTACACATTCCTTTTCCTTTATTTTCGGCTGGAATTCTATCAATTCTGTGAATGAATGTGGACTACCACAAACTAATGTCTTTAATAACTAAGTTAGTTCATCCCAGGTAAATAAAGTTTGTTTCTGAAGAAAAACTTTGCAGCTGTGGGGTCTGTAAGAGGAAAATGAGTCACAAGGCCGTTACTGACCAAGATACCAGGAAGTCCTCAGTGAGCCAGCATCAGGATGGGCAGGGTCCGGCCTCTAATGTGGACCAAACAGGGACTTTTGATTCCTTTCACGTTAACTTTTGTTCTAATGATTTTTCAAATACATCTTACATTCCCGAAACCTCGCTCAAAAGTTGTACCTAGCATGACTTGTTGTTTTGCAATCTGGATGCTGGAGAGAACCAGAGAAGTAGATTTGAAAGTGGAGGATATTTAATTGAATTGCCTCTTGTTTTGACAGATGTTTTATACAGTACTTTGTCTGTTAAGAACAAGATGTTCCAATAAATACTGGATAAGTGGGAGAGAAAATTTACTACGAGGCCATAAATCAATTGGCAAGGGGTCATAAACCGCAAGATTGGTGCTCAAAGCATTTATTAGATTATCAGAATCTAAGATTGATCTGTAGCTTTATCTATCTTCCCCTATCCATCATTTTTATGGGACATGAAAAAGAGTTATAAAGGACAAATTGCATTTAAAAAATTAAAATACAGGTTTTAGACAAAGCAGTATGCCAGGATAGGGGACTAGATTAAAATAAGTGATAAATCAAGAAAGATATCCCAAATTGAAATATTTCTGTCATTCAGCAGGAGAGAAGTACCAGCCTAGTAGGAAATGAATACTCAGATAAGAGAAATCATAGAAGTTTTAAAATACAGAGGGGTCTAGAGATTGCCTCATCTGAGCCACCATCATCTTACAAACAAAGAAACCGAGGTCTGAGAGGTTAAGTGACTTCTACAATAACATGGCCAGTTAATGGCATCAAAGACCCTATTTCTGCTAAAGATAATACAGAAGGCTTTGTGATTTTGTTTTTGGAAGAATGTATTTTTATTAACAAAGAGCTATGTAATTTTAACTTGAGACACTTACACAGCATAAACTCCTTGAGGACAGGAACTGATTTTCCTTTTTACTACGTATTTCCTAAATATTTGTCTGCAGACCTCCAAAAGTTGTGGAGCCTCTTCTGTGTACCTACACTGTACGTTTCACACACTGGCTCTCACATGTTGGCAATGCATTGGTGGCCCCACGGAGGTAGGCACAGGCCTCAGCATCCACATGCTGTCGATGAGACATGAACCAAACATGTGAGGTCAGGAAACACAGTCTACTACTTGGGTTATCCAAGGCCTGTTTTCTTTGGGGCCATGCACTGAGTGCTCTTTCCCCAAGAGGCAGGTCCAGAGTAGGGTGAGGCCAGCAGGGCACCTTAAAACATAAGGAGCACTCACTCTCAGTGTCATTCAAGTTCAGACTTGTACTTGCAGGATGCTGAAAGTGTCTCCTTAAATCACATGCCCTGGTGCCTGGCAAGCCAGGAAGAGGAGATTTGCCAAAGAAAGGGACAATAGGGAAGCCTAAGGAACTGGTTCCTGAGCGCCTCCGTTCCCCATGACCACACCCAAAGTCACAAGTGCTGAGGAGAATAGACCATGAACAAGACAAGGTCCCAGTCCTGGAGCTGCTTGCATCACAGCAGAGCAACAGACAGGTGCCATCTCACAACATGCAAAACGAACTTAGTAACTTCCACTTGTTCGTTAGTCCCAAACCTGGATTGTACTACAGGGGGTGGCAATACCAAGGGGAGCCTGGGGGACACAGAGGAAAGGCAGGCTGCTTCCAGATGGAAGGTTCTACAAACTTCAAGTGTTCTGCAAAATGGTGCTCTGAATATAGAATTGCCAGATGAGAAGCAGGACATCATTAAATTTGAGTTTCACAGAATCAGCATAATTTTTTTAGTGTGTCACAAATACTACAGCAACATTAGGCTAAAAACAATATTTGTTGTTTATAAGAGATGTAAATTTAACTGGGAGTCCAGTATTTTTATTTGCTTAATCTGGCAGCCCTATCTGAATACAGCCGGCAAAAAAAAAAAGTGAACACAGTAGAAGGGATGGAGGGCAATTGAGGAAGGGGCCTGAGGGACTTTACAGAGAAATCCGGACTGTCACACTGCAGGGTAATCCTCTGTTCCAAAAGGAAAATTGTAGAAAGAATCCCAGAACTGAAGGAGAATTCAGAGCAGTGGTTCTCAATCCAGGAGGCACACTAGAATCTTCCCTGTGGAGGTGTTACAAACAATCAGTGCCTGAGTCCATCCTCAGAGACTCAGAGTTGATAGGTTTCAACCTGGCCCAAGAATTAACATTTGTTAAAGCTCCCTGGGAGGTTATCTTGCCGAACAAGGATGTGAACCACTGCTTTGGAAACCACTAGGGAGAGGGTCAGACAGAGCTCCTGGGTTTAAGATCCAACTCTATCACTTCCTGGCTGTATGACCTAAACTAGGCCTGTTTAACCACCTGTAAGACAAGGATAATAATTGTTCCTACACCAAAAAATTGTTAAACAGATTACAAAGACTTCTAGTTAAACCCTGCAGATTGAGTACATGCATTTAAATCCATTCTATACTGAAGCCCTACTGAAATGACAGGAGAATAAGTTATACTAACCCATGCACTCAGCCACCTAGAGTGTGTAGAGAAAGCTGATGTGTAACTATCTGCAAGCGAGGAGAAACGAATAGAAAGCAAGCTAATTTACACCAATGAAACCCAGAAATGTTCAGAAATGGAGGCAGCAGGGATTCTCTACAAGTCAGTCCGAGAGACAGGCTAAAAACCAAAGGATTCACTGATGGTGTGATAGGGAAACCCTCCTCCAACCCTTGCATCTGGTGGCAGCCCCTCTAGAGAGAGAGGGACCGCAGAAGGGTAGACTCAAGGGAATTCAAGGGTACAAGGGCCTGGGAGGCAATTAATTAAAGATAGGGGGGTGGAGTGAAGGATTGCAGGCTGAATGGTGAGTAACAGTACTCTTCCCCAAATGCCGGCAACAGGGCACACCCTGCTGGCACACCCTGAAGGCAGGAGACTTTCTGAAGAACCTGGCAAGTGTTTGAGGAAGAAGGAGGATGCTGACATTTGGAAATCTCCCAAAGAAAGGCTGGGCGCCCCCGTCACTCTAGGCCCATAAATAGACCCTCCCTCAACTTCTAATAACTCACTAGACAACAAGGATAGAAGAGATCAGAAGAAAGCCTCTAACATGAGAAACAGACCACCATCAAACAGGGGAAGAAAATGACACTTGAAAGAAACATAGACAGCTCAAGCAGTGGAATAAAACAAAAGAGAAAACTATAATAAATATGAATAAGAATATACAATAATCATCCTAGAGATCTAATATCTGACTAATAGAAGTTCCAGCATGAGAAGATATAAAGCAGAAGTGGGTAAATTGTCACATAACTGTAGGAAAATTTGCCAGAAATCAACAAACACTTTCCTAGATTGAACAAGTCCAGTCAGTAGCAACCCACCCTACATACAACTCCACAAGAAAGGGGGGTGGCTGACACCTAAGCACAGCATCATGGAACTTCATGATGGGGATGGGGGGAAAGACCCTAAATGTTGAGAGAAGAAGAGAGAGAAAGAGCAAGAATGGGAGAGAGAAGTCATGTACAAGGGACTTTGGATCAGAATGCCATCAAATTTCTCAACATCTAGAAACTAAAAAGAAGCTACCAATGCCTCCAAATCCTAGGAGAAAATTATTTCCTCCTTAAAATTCTATACCCAGCTGAACTATGAATCAAGAGTAAGGGTAGGATAAAACCATCAGACATGCAAGAAATCCAAAATGTATGTCCTGTGCTGACTTTGCTGCTTCCACATTTGATGGAAGATGTGTGCCGTCGAAGCTTGACAGAAAACCACCAAAGACAGGAGATCCAGAAAACAGATCATTTTCCAATAAGGAAGTAAAGGGAATTCCAGGATGAGAGTGAAGAGGAGACTCAGGGTCACAGCATGGGGCAGACCAAGAGACCAGGCAGTCCAGAGCTGAGCAGGACAGGGCCTCTAGCAGGGAAGTCTCCAAAGAAAAAAAGAACAGATGTTTATTTGATTTGACAATACAGAGAAGTGCTTTATGCTTCTGTTGGAGAATCTGAGACTTCCTCTTCTAGGCACACAGAAAGTCAGGCAAACAAATAAAGTGATTATGAATTTCAGAGCAAATTCAAGCCATATAAAAAAGAACATGTAATCTTGCAGTATAGTGAAAATATTGTTTAGAGTCATTATAAATGTAAACCCTGAATATTTAATGAAGAACTGGGAGGATGAGAGGAGCAGAAATGTGAGAGGGTCGGCAGGGGACAGGAGCTAAACCACACTTCACTCTTCAATCACTAGATAATGTTTATTTCAAAAATTAAACAATAACACCATAAGCATGTTATTTAGAAATCTGGAGATAAATAACTGAGAAACATCTAAAGTAATTGCTTTAGGGATAGGATGGGGTTGGGAAGGGGATTGCTATTTCTTATTATAAAGCTTCTAGTTCTATTTGACTTTTTTATATTATATACACATATTTCTTTAACGTGGCTCCTGATACAGAGCTTTGAATGGAATAAGAGCTTCATGAATGTGGGCTACTGTTATCACATCCTAGATTTAAAAGTGGACAGATGGAGACATTGTGGCCTGCCTAAAGCTTTTTCCTACCAAAATTACCAGAAGCAGAACTAGGACTTCTGTATTTAAAGCATTTTAAAAGGGCATCGTCTGTGCCAAACTCAACGATGAGCGAGTCCTCGTCCATGAGGATCAGTCTGGTCGGGATTGGGGGGAACGAGTGTGAACATAAATATCTCACCAAGTACACTCTGCTCAGCAGCACATAACAGTATTATTAAACTAGCCCCTAATCAAGATGGCCCTCTGCATGTCACACTCTTAATACCAGAGTGGGGCATTAAATAACAAGAGCTCTCCACTGCAGATACTAACTTTTAAGGCATGAGAGTTTAGGCTCCCTGGAGGTGATATATATGCAATTCATTACATTTCTCTTCTTTATTTTCAATTTTTAGGGGAAAGCCTGTATTCCTACTAGAAAATACGCCGCAGCAACCAACAGGACCATCCAGGTAACTTTGGTCACTGACGACATAGCTCTTTTCACTTCAGTCAAGTTTCTCGTAAAGTTCAACTCTCTTGAAGCTTTACCAGCATGCTGTCTTTCTGATGCCTTCCTGACTTACTGATGACCAAACAAGTCCAAACAATCCTAGAAGTTTGGTAAGAAGGGCTAGAATGTCCGTCTTCCCCTTTTACTACCACTGGTGTCCTTCCCTGGGGCCAGCCATGCTGAACAAGTTCATGCAACAGCAGGGCTGAGGGCTGTAAAAGAGTCTTTCCTGAAAATAAAATAATAAAAAAATCAAGTTCAGCTGGATTCTGATTTAATAGCATCTGGCAAGCTAACTATATTATTTTTGAACACACAGACATAAATTTGATATGAATAATAAAACTGAAGTATAACATGGACAAAGGAAATATAAAATTCACCTAATCTTCAAAAGAAATTCTATACTTGAATAATTAACTATGCTCTATTTATAAAACTAGAATAATTGAAAACAGAATTTTCAGTTGATTCATATAGCCTCTGAAATATTTATTATTGCAAGTCGAAAAGATCTGTCTGGGGTTTGTCACTGAAAATGTCTAAACTCAGTGTCCAGATGTTTATTTAAGTTGCTCCCACAGAGTTCTAATGTCAATAACAGGGGTTATCAGAGAGCATCGCTGTGTATCTTCCTTGACTAATATTCTCATTTCTTCTGCATCTTTGATGTTTTCTTTCATTAAAATTCCTGGCCCATATCCACAAAAATCTGCTGGGCTTGCATTAAAAATTAGTCTGCAGACTTGACATCTGATGATGCCCTACGTCTCGACAAAGATAATATTTATCAGCAGCTATCACTTAGGCATTACAATCAGCAGCTCAGAGTCCATTTCAGAGAATGAAAAAGAATACAGAATCCAGATTTTAGAATGCCTAACTTGCAGATCCTAACTTCCTGCCTGGTCTTTCTTCCCAGTGTTAGACAAGGCAAAGTTAGAACAAGCAATGGGATTTCTCACCATGAGCCCATGTGCATTCCCATCCCCTCCCTTCCTCCCTGTCACGTGCCATGTCTTCTTTTGAAAACCTAAAGTAAAATGACTTTAAAATAAAGGAAACCAGGCTCTCTGTCAAGACTCACTTCCTGAAGTTTCTGCAGAATAAGACACCTGGGAGAACATTTTAAAGACAGGCAATGTCCTTTCCCTTTGTGGGAAAGTGGCACAAGACAAAATGGGTCTATTTGGGGGCTGACCAGATGAGGACTTTGTTTTTAATCAGCTGTACAAAAGGAGCATGAGCTAAAAGTTCCCCCTTCCCCAGACTAAGTAAACTTTACAAAACCTGTTAAAGCACCTAGAACCCAAAGAAAAGAGGCATGAGTAAACGAAATTTGTGTGCACATTCCAAAAAAGTCTTGTGCATCTGAAGGCTGGTCCAGTCCTCTGGGCTAGAATCTGATGGCCAGTTCCAACCAGCACAAGGTAGCACTATTTACCCTCTTCCGTTTCCTGTATTAATTTAAAAGAGTTAAATCTGACTTGAACTCCAATACAGTTTGGAGAAAAAATTTGGCCCTAGTGTGGAAAACCACTAATGATATGAAACGGTGCCCTCTGGATGGAAGGAAGTTGCTCCTGGGAACCGCGGACAGATTAATTAGAAGGTATTGTCCGTGGAAAAATCTCCATCTACACTGTTTATTTGAGTAAATCATAATATTCATAAACTCATGTAATACAGCCCGAGAGGCAACTTCCTAGCACAAAGTAGGCGCTCAATAAATGTTTATTGGCTTTTCAGTGAACATCTAGTCTAATATTTCTATATTAATAGGTATTACATAAAATTGGATCTCCAGGCAAATACACTTGGGAAATGCTGAGTTAAACAAAGTTAAACAGGCTTTTTACTCTTGGATCTATCAAAACCTTTAATATGCTAAGGTGATTTTGAATTCCCACGGGACAGTGAGTGAAGGGGGTCAGAGATTACGGTGCATTTCCCAAACTCCATTGTTCTCAGGATTTCTGTTTTAAGAGACACATTATGGAAGATATTGACCAGGCTCAATGCCTTCATTTTAGAAACTGGATGATTTAAATCCCCAGAAGTTAAGTGACTTGGCCAAGCACTCAATCTGTTAATAGCAAAGCAGAACTCTCCACTCCCCCTCTCTCATCTCCCCACTGCCCTCATCCCTGCCACCCAATGTATCTTGATATAAGAGCCCAGGACTCGTCCTCAGAGCACTTTTATTGCTCTCTTGCTAATGCATTTATTTTTGCTTCAAGCAGAGCCCAAAGTGAATACTCTTTTAAGCCCAACAGTTGAGATAATGCAGCATTACCTGGTGAGGGCTATAATAGCGAGATGGGGTCTCTTTTGAGTGGAAGAGTAAAGGAGATAGTTAACACATTTTTAGGGGTGGGTGGAATTCATGCTTCCCAAGTTTGTAATTATCATTATTCCCCCACTAAACTGTTTTTTTTTTTTTAAGGGCACCTGGGTATTTCAGTTGGTTAAGTGCCCAACTCCTGATTTTGGCTCAGGTCATGGTCTCAGGGTCCATGGGATCAAGCCCCAAGTCTGGCTCTGCACTGACAGCATGGAGCCTGCTTGGGATTCTCTCTCTCTCTCTCTCTCTCTCTCTCTCTCTCTGCTCCTCCCCCACTCACACTCTCTCAAAAATAAATAACTAAACATTAAAAAAAATTTTTTTAATGTTTATTTAGAGAGAGTGTGCACATGTGCACACTCTCAAGTAGGGAGGGGCAGAGAGAGAGGGAGAGAGAAGGTGCCACATTCTCAGTGCAGACCCTTACGCAGGGCTGGGTCTCACAAATGGCTAGATCATGACCTGAGCCAAAGTCAGATGCTTAACCAACTGAACCACCCAGTCACCCCTCCCCCTCTAAGCCGTTAATTTCAAGAGGTCAAAGAATCTCAGTGCCTGGCATGTAATGGGTGTTAGAGAACGTCAGTTGAATAAACGAATGCATGCATAAATGGCCTATTGAACAAACCAACCAGCCATCTGTTGTCTTAAAGAACTTCTCAGCTCATTGAAGGAAAAAATGACTAGGCACGCCTCTGACCACCAGCATCAGAAGACATAAAAAGAAAACCGTGTCCATTTCCCAAGAAGATCCAGTCTGGGACAAAGGGGCCAACAGGAGGAGGCCAGCCGGGATGATCACCAAGCAGCCTTGAGGGAGGGCGTTTACTCTGGTGGTTTCACAAAAAACCACCAAAACTGTGTGGTCAGTAACCAGTTAGATCAAAGTTAGAAAACTGGTTTTGTTTCTTATCTTGTCTATACTTTTAATTTTTTTAATTAATTAATTTATTTTGAGAGAGCCAGAGTATGAACCAGGGAGGAGCAGAGAGAGAGTGGGAGAGAGAGAATCCCAAGCACGCTCCATGCTGTGAGCATACAGCCTGACATGGAGCTCGATCCCACGAATCTCAAGATCATGACCTGAGCCGAAATCAACAGTTGGACGCTTAACTGAGACATCCAGACACCCCTTATCTATGCTTTCAAACTACAGAATTTATTTGGGTGAGGGGGGCACAGAACAGGCATATGTACTAACGTATCTAAAGTTAACAGTAACAGTAATCTGTGGTGAGTTACCTTGTTGAAAACCTAACTTTGCCTGAAAATCTAGAAATGGGTGACAACTGTATCTGGAACATTTTTAAGTGTGTAATTCAGGTCAAGCCCTCTAGTGGTGAAAGCCCACAGTATTGTTTTTGTTTTTAAGTGTATTTATTTATTTTGAGAGACAGAGAGAGAGAGAGAGAGCAGGGGAGGGGCAGAGAGAGAATCTCGAGCAGGCAGTGCAGAGCACGATGCAGGGCTCGAACCACCAATGTTGAGATCATGACCTGAGACGAAATCAAGTCAGCCGCTTAACCCACTGAGCCACCCAGCTGCCCCTGCCCACAGTATTGTTCTTAAAGTCCCCTCTGGGTCGAGAGGGGTACATATGAACCTTTCTGGATGACCACTGTTCCTTCCCAGTCCCAGATAGTGTCAATGTGAATTTTATCTCAGAGTTTTGAATAGAGGGGAAAACTCGTTTAACATTAATAACTTGCACAATGCCCCCGAATGCAAATTCTTCTATACAGAAATGCACGGGTCAAACCTGAAGAGTCCTTCTGTTTGGGTGCCCGATGTGCCACGCCAAAGTTCTTCTAATGTGCTGAAAGCATCAAGCAAATTATGTATCACCTATGCTCTTCTCAATTAAGTGACCATTCTGAAGGGTAAGAATGTGTTCTTTCTTTCTTGTTGAGAATATGGAGGGAGACATAACGCACAGAGACACATGGCCCTGAACTCAGCTCAGGTATGCGTTCCTGGGCTCCAGAGAGGGGGCAGTTCCAAGGGAGGGAGTGTGGCAGGGCCTCCTGATGAAAAAACCCATCTGGGACTGGAGAAATCTGGACTCAATTCTTGCTTCCATCCCTAGCTCACCACGTAATTAAGAGGGCAGATCGGCTAATCTCTCTGTCCTTCACTTCGTCCTCTGTAAAGCGATAGTGTCTGGCCTCTCCCCGATCTCAGGAATGCCATGTCAGCAGATGCTGGGACGCGAGGCCTGCAGAACCAATTAACTGTAGGCAGCAGGGACCTGTGCCCAGCCCCAGCTGCCCCTCCCGCCCCAGCCTGTCTTACAAATTAATGTGTTTGGTCACACGAGTCTGCCTGAGAGAGTGTGAATGAATTTCAGACAACTCAAAGCTCTTCCTTTCAGATGATAAGGCAAGTCACATTTCCTTTGTGGAGCACAAGTTTGGTTTCACTGCATAAAAATACCATCAGTGTCGTGAAAAGAAGACCTGATTAGACACACGCAGAGAGGGGACCTATTACAGACACAGGGGTGTAAGCCTGAGAGTCAGGAAATCTGGGTTCTGATCCTGGCTCTGGCAGCTGTGTGACCTTGGATGCGCCCCCTATGTAAATAGCTACTGTTTACTGTGTTCTCACAAAATGCGGGGCAACATACAAGCATGAACCCAAGTACAGGCGTGCCTGCATGTATACAGTAAGTGCTCCATAAATGTTAGCTCCTGGAATTATCATCTAATTTTGTCTCCTAGGAACCTTGTAAGATAGGTCTCACTGTTATTCCCATTTTGTAGGTGGGAAAACTAGTGACGAGAAGGGGCTACTATAATGTGCTGTCCAGATACTCTTCAGGAACACAGAACATATTCCCCAGGCTGGTGGGAGTGCTGCCACACAAGGGCCCTCAGCTGTCAGCCCTCTCTGGGGACTATCTCCACCAAAGAAAAGTGGCTCACCCAAGATCATGCTTCCTTCCGGGGCAGTCCATATGCAAAGACTGATCATACAGGGTGAGAAGGCCTGTCCTCCTATGTTAGTTTCCTGTGGCTGCCATAACAAATTACCACAAACTGGGCGGCTTAACCCAACAGGAGTCTATTCTCTCTCATAGTTCTGGAGACTGGAAGCCGAATATCAAGGTGTCAGCAGGAAGGCCCCTTCTGGAGGCCTTGAGGGAGTCTGTTCCATGCCTCTTTCCGGGTGCTAGTGGCTGTGGGTGATGCCTGGCGTTCCTTGGCTTATGGATGCATCACTCCAGTCTGTGCCTCTGCCCTTACGTGGCCTTCTCCCTTTGAGTCTGGGTGTCGAATCTTCCCCTCCTTTCCCTGATGAGGGCCCTGGTCCCTGGTTGATGGATTCGGGGCTCACCCTAACTGCAGGATGATCTTATCTCAAGATCCTTAACGTTATTACATTTGCAAATAAGGTCACAGGTACCGAGGGGGAGGACTTGGACATTTTTTTGTGGTCACTATTCAGCCCCAGTACCTCCCATGTGGACACGGCTCTGCAGGGCCATCCAAACTCCCGAGCTCTCTGTGAGGTCACCTGAGGACTTTGTGAACCTCAGCGCCTCCCCACTTCTCCCCCAGTCCTGCTCCCTTCTCCTCTCTCCACAGGTGTTTCTCCCTGGGACTCTGCTAACAGATGTCCTGCACGCTAACCTCCATCTCAGTGTCCACGACATTCGTATACATTTTAAAGTCTTGTTAAGCTTCGATCTAGGACTCTTGTTTTAATGCTTTTGACCTTGAACTCAATTCTGCATTATACTGGTCATATATGAACAGACTTCTCAGTTTCCCAGACATTCTGAAATTCCCTGCTTCCTGGCTTTTGCAAATGCTGTGTCCAGCCATCTCCCCAGCCCACCGGTCTGCGCTGCCCCCATGGTTCATAGCCTGGTTCAAACGCCCTCTGTCGTGGAGTCTTCCTGGCCCCCCGGCTGGAAGAGTAATCTTTCATGTCTCTTACTCTGTATACTGTGGATGAGAATTATTTATGCAAAGTGGCAGCCCTATAAGGCCTGTGGGGGCAGGATTTTTGTCCACTTTTGAACCTGATACATGTCAGGCCAGCCCTGTGCAGCCTCTGTCATGCTTCCCAAGGTCGCTGGTCCTTTCTCTTCCTGCTCTGGGCTCTCTCTGAGCATCTGCTCTAAGGGCTTCAATCAGCTTCTCCATATGGAGGGGCCTCATCCTTGGTCTCCAGTCTTGACCTACTTCCCAAGGGGTAGGATTGCCTTTCCAACAGTCCCCTAGGCATCTGCGAGGACCGCCACAGATACGAGTCCAAAACCGACTGTGTGTTGTTGTCCCCTAAACCTGTTCTCTTCCTATAACCCGACTCCTCCCTAACCCATGGTTAGGAACCATGATGTGACAGAACAACCCGCCATTACTGAAGGAATGTCTCATTCCACTCTTTGAATGCTGCTGTCTCTGTGACCTATGACATTTGGATCACTCCTGAGGACCGAAGGGCAAAGCCGTGCCCCAAGGAAGGGCTCAAGATGGGCAACCTGACTCTTCTGTTCTCTTCTATGAAGCAGCGATGCAGGGGGAGCAGGGGTTGGGCAGGCATTGAATGGAAAACAGGCTGGAAGCAGAAAGGATAACAGCTAACAGTTGTTGTGGACGTAGAACTATCTCATCTTCACAACAAGCCTAGGACGTGATGCTGTTCTTATTATCCACACTTTTCAGGTAAGAAGGCGTAGAGCAGTTAAGTAACAGTCACATTATCCTGGGAACACGTGGCAGATCTGAGCTTCTGGCTTCGGCGGGTGCAGAGGTACTGGGTGTCTGGGGAGAGGCGGTGGCTGCAGAAGGCAGAACCAAAGAGCTGGGAGGGAAAGAGCTAGAGAAGGCCTAGTACCTGGGCTGTTTCCATGCTCTTTGCCCTCTGTTTCACCCCTGTTGCCTCTCATCACTAAGGAAAATATCTGTGAAAGACACAGCTCATCACAGCACTGCTGTCAGGACCAAAGGGATGGGTGCCCCCATGGGCCCAGCAGAAGGCCTCAGTGACACGATCCTTGCCAGCCCCGCAGGGAAGGCCAGGTACTTGCCGTCTGGAATGCAAGCAAAAGGAATGGGAAAGTCACCATGGGAGACTGAAAACGGCACTTGACTTGGATAAAGACAGATGCAGGTCTTAATAGTGTGTGACTTTGACAAAGCCACTACCCCATGGACCCTCAGTTTCCTTTTCTGGAAAACGATGGAATAATACCTACCTCACAGGGTATGTATGAGAAGGGAGACCACAGATGTGAGCTCATGTCCTCAATAAAACACATTGGTGTGTGTTGGGCATCGTGGTTTCCCAGGGAGGACAGTGGCTCTCAGGCAGGTGCAGAGCAGGGCTCAGGGAGCCATCTTCTCCATCTTCTCAGCTTCTCATGCACTTGTTTATTCTATTATTGATGGGGCACCTGGGTGGCTCAAGTGGATGAGCGTCCAACTTCAGCTCAGGTCATGATCTCGTGGGTTGTGAGTTCGAGCCCTGCATTGAGCTTGCTACTGTCAGTGCAGAGCCTGCTTTGGACCCCCTGTCCCTGTCTCTCTCGGCCCCTTCCCTGCATATGCATGCTCTCCCTCTCTCTCAAAAATAAACATTTAAAAAAAAAGTATTCTGTTATTGAGTGCCCATTATGTCTAGCATTGTTCTAAGCCACTGAGGATATAGCAATAAACAAAACAAATAAAAATCTTTGCCTTCATATTCTAGTGGGGCAAGTCAGATAATAAGCAAACAGGAAAATGTACAATTCTGTAGAGGAAAACAAAGCAGCTGAGAGGGATTATTTTATATTGATTGGCGTTCCTGACAAAGTGACATTTGGATAAACACTTATAGGAAATGAAGAAATGAGCCTTGCTCATGCATGGGGAAAAGAACATTCAGGCAGGGAGAATAGTCATGCACAGGCCCTTAGGTGGGTGCACTCTTGACCCATGACAGCAACAGCAAGGAGGCAGTCAGGTAACCTATAGTGGGATCAGGGGGGTTTCGTAGGCCAGCATAAAAATTTAGCTTATTTTGAGTTGGGAGCCCCTGAAGGGCTTGAGGCAGAAAAATGACCTGATCTGATGAGATCTTCACAAAGTCAGGATAGAGACTGACAGAGAGCTGGTTGCTCTATTGAGACACCACTGTGGATGTGGGCCAGGGCAGAAGCAGGGAGACCAGATAGGAGGCCCCCGCAACAATCCAGGTAATGGAGCATGACAGCTCATTTGACCCCCAAATCCCATTTTCCACAGGATTTCTGTTTTAAGATCCATGGTTTGGGAGATGCTAACCAAATCCAACTCCCTCCTTTTAGAAACCAGAAAACTCAAATCCCAAGAAGTTAAGTGACTTGGCCAAGAATTCAACTTGTGAATACCAGAGCAAGAACTCTGCCACCACCACCACTGCCAGTAGATCCTGATTCCTTGCCCAAGAGAGCAGGACTCTCCTCCAGGCACTTCTGTTGTGGCTGAATATGAATCTGGAGTTCGGAGCTGGAGATATCATTGGGGAGTCGCCATGTATCAACAGTATTTAAAACTGCAAGGCTGGATGAGGTCACCAAAGGAATGAGCATAGGTGGAGAAGAGGTTCAGGGAAAGAACTGTGGGCATTTCAGTGGTTGGTGATGGGAAGACAAGAAGGAACCTGCAAAGACTAACAGGAAGTGGTCTTCGAGTACCTCCAAGAGAGTGGTATTCCAGAAACCAAGAAAAAACGGGGTTTCAAGAAAGAGGGAGTGATCAACTATGCCAAATGCTCTGAGGGGTCAAGAAAAAGAAGGACTGAGAATTAACTACTAAATTCAGCAACATCGAGGCAATTGATGACTTGACCTTTTTGTTGGAAGCAAACATTTGAGACTGGAGTGGAATCAAGCAAGCAGGAGGACAGGAGTTGAGATAGATAGACAAGTCTCCCAAGTTATGTTTTCTTGCTGCCCGTTGGCTGTTCAAGGTCCATCAGGCTTTCTTCCTATCCTTGTCCTTCTCCTCCTCCATTTCCCATTCCCTGTCTTCCTTCTCCCACTCTCCCAAAATTTGCCCATTTCATCTCCCATTCCCTTAAGCCCTGCTTTCCTTGAGGAAAAAAATCATCTAATGAACTAATATGCCCTAAGAGATTAATTGATAAGAGTTCATTGATATTGTATTGCCTCCAGGATGTGTATTTTCATAAAGAACTCCAATAAATAAAAGGCTTTTTTCCCCCCAGAGGAAATCATATCAGCCACAGATTAGAGGAAGAAAAAGACACTGAATCAGGGACACCATATTGTCCCCCTATCCATCGTTATCCAATGCTTACTTTTGACCTCCATAATTTGCAAATATATAATTTTCTATTTTGAAATCAACTTTAATACTGTACAAACGATATAGAACATTGAGGTCATTGCCAAGAGCAGTGCTGCTCAAAATACGTATCAAGACCCACTGTGAGTCTTTGCCAGTTGTGAGACATGTTATGTAATGCAGTACTATAAATGAAGTTCCAAATTACAAACGGTATCCTTTTGTTTGTATTATCTGAGGGACCCCTGCACTAATAAGACTCAGTGTGTCCTCTCATAGAGGGCAAAGGCAAAGTGGAGTTACAGCTTGTGGGCTGAGAACTGCACATAACCCACAGCCCTCCAGACCCCATTCCTGGGTAAGACTGAGAGGTGGAAACTTTGAAGAGTGATGCTGGTCCCACCCTTGGACAGTAAATTAAACCATGATTAAAAAACCAACACAAGACTCACTCTCAGAAATGATCATTGGTTACAAGACTATTAAAACCAGAGACTTTATAGAGTAGGGCAAGAAAGACATACTCCTCCTTTCCATATTTGACCACTTCCTTAAAGGTACTGATGGTAGAGATCAGCCAGTAGCACATGAGGGAAGCAGACATGGCCTGCCAAAGGATGGCACAGGCAGGAGATCCAGGAAGCCCTGAGAAGGATGGAACGTTCATCCACGTCCTCCTTGTTCCCAGAGAGATTATGAACAAAACAGGGCAAAAGTTAACTTGCCCCTGACTGTAGTCACAGTCATTAACATCTTAATTCAAGCCCAATTTTAGGGGGTGGGGGAAAGGGGTGAAGGAATCACAAGGTACAAACTTCCAGTCATAAAATAAGTAATATACATCATGGTGACTATAGTTAAAATACTGTATTACATATTTGAATGCTGCTAAGAGAGCAGATCTTAAAAGTTCTCATCAAAAAAAAAAAATAATGTGTGGTGACAGATGTTAACTACAGACTTATTGTGGTGATCTTTCTCCAATGTATATAAAATATTGAATCATTATGTTACATACTTGAGACTAATGTCATGCTCTATGTCAATTACACCTCAACCAAAAAAAAAAAAAATTCTCAAAGAAGGTTTATTCCTCTCAAATCCATTTGCTTCACGGAAGCCATTAGGCTTCCTGGAATTTTTATTAATTATGCTAATTAGCCAGCAATAATACTAGAACCCTAAGACCCCTGTTAACTTCAGAGGGTGCTGAGAGGTTTTGGTAAGTGGGTGGAAGTCACACTGCTAAAGACTGAAGTAAGAGGTTGGGAAAGTGGGGACAATCAAAACAAAGCAAGTCAGGCAGCAAAGAGGAAAAAGGTTAAATTTATAACCAGCAGGGGTGTCTGAGTGCCTCAGGCAGTTAAGTGTCCCACTTTGACTCAGGTCATGATCTCATGGTTCCTGGGTTTGAGCCCCATGTAGGGCTCCGTGCTGACAGCTCAGAGCTTCGGATTCTCTCCCTCTCTCTCTCTCTCTCTCTCTGCCCCCTTGCCCCTCCCCCACTCATGCTGTGTCTGTCTCTCAAAAATAAATAAATGTTAAAAAAATTTAAATAAATAGGCATAACCAATAGTACATTATCCCTTTTATGTTACTTTTTAAAATATACATTATCTTTTTTTTAAGTAGGATCCACGCCCAGTGTGGAGTCCAACGAGGGGCTTGAACTCACGACCCTGAGATCGAGACCTGAGCTGAGATGGAGTCAGATGCTTAACGGACTGAACTACCCAGGTACCTCTACGTTATCCATTTTTATTTCAAGAAAACTGTAGTAATTGAACCCAGTTGCAATATATAAGGGTACCTAAGACTACCTGGCATTTCTATAGTTTCAAAATTAGAAAATAGATTTCTGGCACAATGCTTTTTCTGTCATTTTGCAAAAATGTGTTAAGGAATTAATTACAAGTAGACTCCACATGAAGCAAAGGGCACTGGGCTAGGGCAGAAAGAGTTGGCTCTGTTAGAACCAGCTGTACATCATAGCCAAAGTCTCTATGCTGCTCTGTGCCTTAGTTTCCCTAAATTGTGTTTAAGCTTTCTTCCTTCCCTAAGAACAAAAGATACTAATCTGAGATGAGATTTGTTTTCAAGTGCCAGTGACAGTTTCCTAATGTGCTTCATTTTGACCCTATAAAATGTAGCTGAAGGGGAAAAAATCCTTATTAAAAATCGAATCAATAGAAGATATTCTTTCATTTTTACAACATAATCACTAGAAGAGCTATTTAATTCAATACAAATATATGTGGGACTGGTTAAGAGAAGTGATGTATATACTAGCAATATTTTCAGACAGAATCTATAAGCGCCAATCTGGGTCTCCGTCTTGTAAGGAGCATTTCTGTGCGCCCCGAGTGAGGGCTTGATTTACAACCCTCATTCTTTTGCCTTAATAATGAGAAAATTTTCCATACGAAGCTGGGTCTTTCCTTAGCTCCATGTCCTAATTTCCCCTTGTCAAAATAGCTTTCTTGGGGAGTCTCTATTGTTCTCAGTTAATTTTAACACGAAATTAAAAGTTTCATATGGTGGTGATTTTAAAACATCTTACTTCGTATGCCAAAAGGTACCTCCCAAACTACTTCAACCATAATTGTTACCATCGTTACAATAAGGTTTTCATATAGAATCTCTTTTAGGCCCCAAAGTGTTCTATAAAGACCACACTTTGAAATTTTGTTCTCTCAAAACATACCCCATACATTAGATAAGGGGTCGCTGACCTCATCTTACAGACTTAATCGTCATGAGAGCACATAACTTCCCACTGGATTCAAAGGAAATAGTGGCATTTAAATCCTAAATCTAATAATCTAATGCTATTCCAGTGGCTTACCCTCTTTTTCGCCTTTTTTTTTATTCCAAGTTTTCTAAAATCATCTGGGAAGTAATAGATCATATTTAATTGTTCAGGCTTTTATGCTGCACTTTCAGAATCGCTTCTGATTTGTGGTCTGGCTCCAGTTCAGTTATTACCCAACACTAGGTTTGTTTCATCAGCCCAGTATCAAAGCTTCCTCACTTTAGCCAGAAATTAAAATAATAGCTTTCAGTTTCTCCTCCCTGTCAAGGAGCTAGTCAATAATGCAATTTGCCATATTTTGTAGATGACTCTATATGCTCCCCATTAAAGCTGGATATATAATCCTTTTATTTATTTAGCACAGCCACTCTCAACTTTTCCTGTACAAAGACAGAACCTTTTTTTCCTGACAACTTTACTTTGTTTTACCATTACAAACTGTCGTGAAGCCCGCAAAGGGTGAACTACCAGATTTTACCTGCTCGTCCGAATAAAGCCTGTGACACCTAAGGTCACATTGCCTTGCATCTTTTCTGGAAAGTTTTATGCAGCCAAATGTCGAGTGAGCGGGGGAAGAGTAAAGATCCCGGTGGTGGCCAAAATGGGGCAATATGGTTCTAAGATGAGTAAAAACAAAACATTCCAAATACAAAAATGATCAGAACAAAAGCTCTTTTGTGGCCTAAGTCACAGAACCCTGACAAACACCCGAGAGTAACCCGATCTCTTGCCCGGCATTAAAGCCCATGTGTAACTTCAGTTTGTGGCTTTGTGCGCAAGGCCACGCAGTCACGTGCCCGGAAGACTTGAGCGCGGGGTTCTTTTCTTGGCTGCCTGTGAGTGACCTTGAGCGAATCAACTCACCATCCCAGATACAGGAAATACAGATAAACCCACAGCTGCCAACGTCCACCTTGAAGGGTCCCCATAGAATGTGATGTGGATTAGACACAGGGCCTATGAAATTATTATCTTATAGGTGACTATTATATAATGAGATTATTCCTCAAACATCTTACGCCATTCGGGTTATCAGCACTCCCTTCTCTTAACGTAATCACCTGAAAATTGAAGATGAAGAGTTTAGACTGCAAATTCACTCTATTTTCCTATTTTGAACCTAATTTTAACATTTAAAAAGTCTTCCTTAAAACTTATTTTCAAAAATTAACTTCTGTCCACCTGCAATTCGGATGATAACATGGCCACTATGTCCATACCCTTTTGATTGGAGTTGGTGAGGCAACAGTGATTATGAGCTAAGAGCATATACAGCTTGGGTTCAAACCTTATCTCCAACTCGGTGACCTTGGACAAGTTATTTCAAGTCCTTGTGCCTCAGTTTCCTTTTCCGTAAATGGGAGAAATAGTAGTTTTGAAAAACAAAAATCGAATCATGTCACATTACGAAATAAAATCCCTCACTTGCTAACTCATCTCAACCAAACTACACAATGCTTTAGGGTTATTCACAGTAGAATGGTGTTCTCAATTTTCTCTTTAACTTGTGTAGCCCAAAACTAGTCATCCTCGTTGAAATAGTAATTATTACTTCATAAATGGCAAGGTTCCAGATCTCCTGTCTCCTAAGTTTGTTAGGAATAAAAAATTAATTAATGATGGAATATCAAACATTTTTTTCAACGAATGGAAATCTGCACTACCAAGGGTTTTGGTCTGTTTTGTTTCTTGCGGAACATAGTAAGCTGATTCTAAAATTTAATGTGAAAATGCAAAGCCAAAAATATCCAAACCACTCTTAAAGAATAGGATGGCATGGGATGCCTGGGTGGCTGTCAGTTAAGCGTCTAGCTCTTGATTTTGGCTCAGGTCACAATCTCACTATTTGTGAGATGGAGCCCTAGGTCAGGCTCCTCACTGAGCATGGAGCCTGCTTGGGATTCTCTCTCTCCCTGTCCACCTCTGCCCCTCCCCTGCTTGCCCTCTCCTTCTCTCAAAATAAATAAATATTAAAAAAAAAGAATAGGATGGCAAGCTTTACTCCAGCCTTACCATAAAGCTACCATAAATACCATGGAGTGATAAGATCACAAACAGATTAACAGAACCAGAGAGGGGAGTCAGTAACACGCACACGGGCAAGCCATATGCTGCACAGTGCCAGGACAAGAAGCTCCCCAGGATCCTCCCTCACACAGTCACAAATAATTTCTGGGTAGAGTCCATGACACAATGGAAAGGCAAAATTATAGGGCATTTTTTTAACTAAAACAATTTTAAAAGGATATGTTCATGACTTCAGGTTAGGAAAAGATTCCTCAGACACTAAACATAAAAGATTGAGAATTTTGCAATTAAAATGAAGACTTTCTGTTCATCACAGACACCATGAAGAGAATTGAAAAGTAATCCAGAGAAGGAGAGGACATTTACAACAAATGTAACTAAATAATGATTAGTATCAGGAATACATCCTCCAGATCAACGAGGAAGGAGATGAACAACAGTTTTGAATGACCACTTTTCCAAACGAAGAAATCCAATGACCAGGAAACATGAAGATGCTAGATGCCATCCCCGATTAGGGAAATGCAAAGTAAAACCAAAATGAAGGCCACCATAAAAACATCACGTTGACTAAAATGCCCGTCCGGCAGATCAAGTGTTAGTGAACTGGAGTTCTCACAGGCGCTGGACAGGGGATGGTGGGAATACTAAATGTGAAAGATAACACACGCCTTATATCCCAGCAAGTGAACTAGATAAATACCCAACAGAAACGTGTTTACGTGAACAAAGATACTCGTGGCAGCATCACCCATCCTCGCCCAAAACGGAAACTATCACAGAAGTGCCCGTCACACTCGATGGAAGTGGTGTTGATGAAATGGCACATCGCACAGCAGTGACATGGATAAACCACACCTATACACGGCATGAATTTTATAAACAATGTTGAGTCAAAAACACCAAACACACACACAGTAGGATTCCATCTGTATCAGGCCAGAGTAGGCAAAACAACATAACCATATTATTGCATACATCAATGGGTAAAAACCGTTTTTTAAAAGGGGGAAAGTATTACTATAAAGTCAGGATAGTAGTAACCTCTGGGGTATAAATAGGGTGTCAATAGGGGACACTTGGGGAGATTCCAGAGTCCTAGCAGTAGCATTCCTGCATCTGGTTTGTGATTACATAACTGTTTGCTTTACCCATTAAACTACACGCCTATTTTAAGTACTTTTCTGTAGGTTATAGTTTATAGAATTTAAAAGAATGAGGGAGAAATTGTATACCAAATATTAATGCTGATTAAATCCATAATTATTAAAATAGTGCAGGAAAAACTGGAAGGCCCATAAGCAGGCCCATAGCACAAAAGACACATGGGAATTTCATATTTTATGACAGCATTTCAAATCAATGGGGAAATGATGGTTTATGATGCTGAACCAACTGGTCAACTATTTGCAAAAATTAAAATTAAATCTTCATATATCCCCACATAAACTTCAGATGGATTAAAAATTTCCTTTTGAATTAATATAAATATAAAAGTGAAATTTTAAAAAAGTACTAGAAAATAAGGACAAATACATTCCATCCTTGGGGTAGGGAAGGCACTCCCAAGGGTAACGGCAAAGGTAGACTCCTAAAGAAAACTTCTACACTGAAACACCACAAACTGTATTAAAAAGAAAGTAACACCTAAAACAATAACATATGACAAAAGATGGACATCTTAATTCATCAAGAATTTATAAACCAATAAAAACAGCACTCTCTCAAAGGAATTACAGTTATGAATAAGCAATGCTGAAAACAATGAATATAAATGGTCAACAAACATGAAAAAAACACCCTTCATTAAGTAATCAAAGAAATACAAATTTTAAAAATAATCCTTTCCCGTAATTATTCAATTTGCAAACACTTGAAACAGCAATTTTCAGTTCTGGGAGTTTGATATTGCTAGCAGGTACATAAAGGGACACAATCTTTATGGTGAGTAATGTACATCAAGACTCTCACACGTACCTACACTTCCAGCTAACAATTTCACTTCTAGAAAGGTATCTTCCGGAAAGAAATCATTTTTGTACAAATGTGATTATCTTTTAAGACGCTGATCACATTGTTTACAGTTTACATTATAACTGACAATCAAGTTCTTAAACAATAAGTTGGTGTCGCAAGTTATGGTACACCCATAAAATTGAATTGTAGCTATCTAAAATGCAAAATATCTAATATGGAAAATGTTTACAATACATAGAGCAGACTATGAAACAACGTACAGTATGATTGCATTATTGAAAATATAAACATATAGCTATGCATTGCAAAGTATGTAAAAGCAAAATATACCCAAACCTTAACAGAGGCTCTCTCTAGGTGATACGAATACAGGGGACTGTGTGTACATGCACGTGAGCCCTTCCATATTACCTGGCTTTCCAGAAGTGTATTATTTTATTCTCTAAAGAATAATTTTATGTTGCAAAATCCATTTACTATTAGTTTTTGAAAGCAGAAATAATGAATTTGTTACCTCAGGGTATTTCTATATTTGCCGGGGGGGGGGGGGGGGGCGGAGGGGTGGAAGGGGACGGAAAGCAGTAGCGGTGCCCGTATGTCCGTGATAGAGAACTGAGCCCTTCCTATCACACACCTCAATGTGTCTTCATGAAAATTTCATATATGAAAGTCTCTTTTAAAGCAAGTTAAATTTACTTAAGCACCAGTAAAACATCACCATTAACATTATGAAGATGCTCTTATTTTATTCTTCCTTTCAACACTGTTTAAAGGCTCCAACAGAGTAAACAAAGAAATCTCCACATAATCCTTCAAAATTACATAAACATGTATACATATGGGATTGAGATTTCTGTAGTCTACATATGCTTCTTTGGGGCAGGGCTGGGGAGAGGGAAGCTATGTGTTGAAAATTCAATTGTCGCTTTAAAAAAAAAAAAAAATGGTGTTCTCACCAAACTGAACTGGTCACCTCTTAGGGCAAGCCTAAGAACAGCTATTCCCTTCCCCTACACAGTCACCCTAGACTTTTCCTGTATCTTGTGTTACTCCAGGCAAATCTGACCATCCAGAAAGATCCTCCACCCTCCAGCATCAACTAAAAGTACTCCTTATTCCTAATCAGAAGAAAGAGAACATTCTTCCTAAAGGGAAGACAAAAGAAGGAAACAAACATTTAAGAATTTTCTATGAGTGCCTTCCTAGGTATTTCACATCCAATACCTCAACCCCATGCAAACATGCATAAAATTCTCTAGACTGCTCCCTTCCTTACTCAAAAAAGGAGGGAACTTTATCTTCCTAATTAATTTTAGGTGATGCCTGGGGCAACCAAATATTTCACTGAAAGACATGTAATAAATGCTATTCCACAGAGGTAAGAATAAGGAAAAGAGCAGTTACCCGCTTTCATTTGGCTTAGAGGAAAATAAAACCGTGCTTACTATGTACTAAAATATCAGACCAACACACAGCATACTGCAGAACTTTAATACAATATGGTTAAACACAATATTCAAATATTAAACTTCTTAAGCACATCAAAGTCCTCTCCTGAAAGACAAACTGGGCTCTTTTAAGAGCTACCTTTGTGTAACTTTATAAAATTCCTTCCCTCAACAATGCCTGACACTGATCTTGATACTTGTTAGAAAGTCTGATGTGACCATGACATCTCAGCAGACAGAGATTCAGGCATTATCCCAATGCCCGTCTTCAGAACTCCTCACCAGAGGACTGATCATCATCTTCATCCCTTACTTCTCGGTACTTCCTCGAAGTCTCCCCTTCCGGATTATAGCTCTGCATCTTTATATTAAGCCTTTCAGCTAATTTCTGTGCCGCGAGCTTGGCTTGCATCTCCTTGAAAACAAAAATCGAAGCAAATAGTTACACATTCACATCTTCTTCCCTGCAATTTTTGCAATAGAAGTCCTCTAAAGAGAAAAGGAAATCAAGGGGCACACTGCCCCACTCAGTGCTCTCTGTAGCAATGTGACAAGTCTGAGGTTGTGCCCAGCACAGATACAAGCGGGTAATGCTGGGGAGAGCTACTAGCCTGCTACAGTTGCGGTCACATTTCCAATAATAGACAACAGTGGACGGAAATACTCCCCCTCTACTTGGGAAACTGAGTAACCTGCTTAGTGCTGCAAGAGTTACAAACATGGGGGTGCCTGGGTGGCTCAGTCGGTTAAGTGGCCAACTCTTGGATTTCAGCTCAGGTCATGATCTCACGGTTTGTGGGTTTGAGCCCTGCCTAAGGCTCTGCACTCACAGCACAGAGCCTGTTCTGATCCTCTGTCTCCCTCTTGCTGCCCCTCCCCCGCTCCCTTGTGTTCTCTCTCTCAAAAATAAATAACCATTAAAACAAATTTTTAAAAGACAAATATGGATAGATTTTTAAGTAATGTGGACACATGCACGTGTATACACAACCTCACAGAAGTCTGAACTATCAAATGTCAAAAAATCACTAACGCTGTTGTGCTGATCCTCCAAAAAAGAATCTTCTTTCCCAGATGAAGTCATGGCTTTTAGGCTTGAGAGTTAACATTCCAACGTCACAATGAAAATCAAGCAACCAATACTAAAAAGCTGACTATCCCTCTCCAAACATTCCCAAGAAAACAGCTAAGCAACTGTAAGTCCAAGTACGTTTTGGACACTGGCAGTGTGCTCAGGTACACCCATGGACATTACCGCTGACTGACTGATGGCAGGTGACAATGCCCATTTCTCATCTGGCTCTTCACTTTTCTCACACTTCTGACCCTATGCCTGGGAACTTCTTCAGGTCATTCCCTGAGGCCACGAAGATTCTGGGTGCGAGCTACTACTACTCTGCCGAGGAACCCAGTGTCAAACGGAGGAGTTGAATTCAATTTAAAAATATCTTAGGACAGGCACTGAACATCATATAAACAATTTAAAAAACAATTCCCCACTGCTGCAGTCATAGCTAGGCAATAATTCTTTAATACACGAGGAAGAAAAATGGCTTTTAAAATGGAGTGCCTTGAAAATGCCAACAACCCATGCCAATGGAACTTTTGTGAAAAGCCAAGACTGAATAACAGCCTAGTTTTGTATTAACTGGGGGTATGGCACCTGATTAGAATTTAGCTAACAATACTAGGAAGTTAAGCTGCTGTTTTCCTGGAGGTTCAAATTACTCCTATCTAAGTACATTGGACTCTTTCTTTTCTCCCTACTGCCCTCACACTTGTTTTCTCCCATCCCATCAGTCTGTACATAAACTGTTCATATATATGTTTAAAGTTCTCTGCAGAACTCCCAGATCTTTGAGGAAAGTGCTATACAAAATTAAGTCACTAAAGCAGGCGACTAAAGACTCTTCTGTCTTCACAAGGGCCTGCTGATTATGCTTTCTCTCTTTCAAATGTTTGAGAGAGGACAGAGTGTGTGTGAGTGGGGAAGGGGAAGAGAGGGAGACACAGAATCAGAAGCAGGCTCAAGGCTCTGAGTTGTCAGCACAGAGCCCCACAGGGGGCTCAAACCCACGAACGGTGAGATCATGACTTGACCCCAAGCTGGACGCTTAACTGACTGAGCCACCCAGGTGCCCCTGCAGATCATGCTTTTATGCTTAGTGTACAAACGTCTGTTGGTAACACCACAGTAGTCCCCCAGGGTTATGCTCTTCCCTGTTTGGCAGGAGATGGAAACCTGAAAACACTTCCCTGATTCTACCACTGAGGCTAGATTCTACACTGAGAATCTCTCACATGGGGTTTACGAGATACAAGACAGAGAAGTAAGACTTCTGCTAGCCTAACAGCATAGGCTTTAAGAGATGGGGAATTCTGCCTGAGTCTCCCACATTTCCTCCCCACTCTGCTGCTGCTGCAGGTACCTGGGATCATCTCCAGCTGGGCCCTGCAGACTTCCGAGACTCTGAAAATTGGAGGCATACACCTGAGAGCCAATGGCATTAGCCAGCCATTTCTCACGCACCTACTCCCTTCTATTAAGTTCTGTCCTCTCTGAACTTGCTGGAGTGAACTCTGATTAGCAGCATCCAACACACACTCAAGAAACACGTAAAACTCTTAATACCTCATAATTCTGTTTCTGCTGTTTTTGAAGTGCCACAGATTCTTCCAGGGAGAGCAGCTGTGCGGGCATATGGTGAAGTGGCAGGAGCCGAGCTGCTGTGATGTCATCAAGATGCTTCTTATCCCTGAGCCGCCTTTCTTCCAAGGAAATGGGAGACCCTGTTCTCTGCCAATGACTAGATGAATCATTTTGTTGTGAAGGTAATCTGAAGGAGGGAAAATTTATGTTCTGTCATCAGACTGTTTCCTTTTTATAGACACGTGTTTACAACATTAACACACTGAAGCGGCCTTTAACCTAGCAATTCATTCTTCTGCAAAGGTAATAGGAGTTTACCAATATTTCTATTTGTAGATACAAATCCTTCCCATTTTTAAACATATTTACTTCAAAAGCAGGAGTATTTAAATCGGCCCTTTGGAGAGTGATATATGACAACCCACTGTTTTTAACAGATAATAGGTAGACTGACAAACTCTTTGTATTTTCCTTCTCTCTTCAAACCTTACACTTGAGCTGAACCACCAGTTTTGTTTAAGTTTATTTATTTTGAGAGAGAGACGGCATCAGCAGGCGAGGGACAGAGAGGATCCCAAGCAGGTTCCACATTGTCAGCACAGAGACCAATGGCGGGGCTCATATTCACAAAGCCATGAGACCATGACCTGAGCCAAAACCAAGAGTCGGATGCTTAACCAACTGGGCCACCCAGGCACCACTGAACCACCAGTTCTAACGGGAGACAGGAAGGTTGTCAGAAAAGCTTTAAAACAGTGAATTCTGAGGAGTCATGGAATAATTAATGCTCACTGTGGGAATGAGGGGCAATATGGTGAGACATAAGGGAAGTTCAGGGGCTAGGGCATGCAGGAACAGCGATAAGATAAGGCTGGGGAGTTGGCTGGGCCCAGTCTTCAGCAAAGAGTTCTGTTCTATGTACCGGATTCAGATCTGCATTTTACTAACTTCATTTTGGCAGCAGTGGAGTGGATGGGCTGGAAGACATAAGACTAGAATCCAGAACAGGTCAGTTATAGCCCAAGAGAGGGATGAGAGCCTTCCCTTTTGATAGGAAAGGATGAAAATAAGAATGACTAGAGATGAAGGTCAACAAAATACATCAGGCAGGTCTTTCTGGCTAGCAAATATGAATAAAAAAGGTGTTCAAATATGAACACCTTGGGGAAAAAAAACCAAAGTGGTGGCACCATGAACTTAGGGAACATAGGAGAAAGTCAGTGCAGGAAGAAGTGTTCTATCCTGCACATGATAAAGCTGAGGTGCCACAGAACACCCACGTGGTTTCAAATATAATGGGCATGTGGATCTCAAGTTCCGGAAGACCTAAGGTAGAGGGATAGGAGGGGTAGCTGCCAGCATCCAGGTGGTATTCTGGAGCCAGAAGAGCCTGTAGCAGGCCAGAGGAAGAGCAGAAAAGGAGCCAAAAGCTGTTCATACATGGAATCCCTCAATCCACAGCTGACCAGGCCAGCCTTTCCTGATCTGCTTTAACCGTACAGGAAGCCCTCTGGCTCTCCCCACTCCCACCTACAGCTATATGACCATAACCCAGAACCAGGATCATGTATTCTCTGACCAACTAGATGATGCTTCTGGTTTTCTGTCTTCCCAGAAGTGAAGAAACCTACCTCACTGCACACAAGATGAAAGATTACCGACAAAGGGCACAAAGATTACTCTTTATTCTTAACTAAATTTTAATGTAATATTATCCTGGTTTTCTATATAGAAGAAGAAATGTTTTCATGTTAAAAAAATGGCAGGGTTAAACTTTAGTCTCTTATAGTAATTCTTTAATAAAAGTTTTAGGTACTTCTAACTAGAGGTTTTCAGTTTTTCCAAGAAAGACAGCAGTGATTCCATTTTGTATCTGATGTTACATCCTGGTAAATACAGGCAGGTACAGTACCAGTAACCATTCCCTGATTTGAATGTTACATCTGCATATGAGTGAATAACATTCTTTTCTCTTCAAAGAGCTTTTCTTTTTCTGGAGACTCAGACACAAAACTATGGCAAGGTTAGTTTGCCAGTCCTGCCTGAATCTGTTTTTCAGTTTCTTTAACCCTTCTCGGCTCCCTTCCCCTTGAAGTTATTATATAGTTCAATGTTCTTTGAAATGTGTAAGGCTTGGGTTTTCATCTAGGTCCTGAGCTCTTTGAGGAGCAGGAGCTTTACTTGTGTGTCACCCCAGCACCAGCTGCTTACATATCATGAGCACGCAGATATTTTTCACCGAGATGTCTGTAAGCTTCTCAAGCTGCTTTCCCCTTAACTTACCGTCTAATCTAAGGGGGGAGCTGCATACCAAAAAACTGTTGTGAAAAATAAAGTCATAATAAATTCTCTAACTCTGGGTTTAATATCAAATATTGGCTAAACACCCTGAAATTCAATACTCCACCTGCTATCTGAAACCTTTTCAATTCTGGCTAAAAACCTAAAGGATTTTCCAACATGAATCCTCCACCCCAGCCAGGCTGTTTCCACAATATGCTCTTACCTAACTATAAGCAGATCCCACACAAAGTCCAGCAAACTAAAAGCATTCTCCCAGTTTTTTGAGTTTAACAAAGAGTATGTTCCCGTGACAGGCCTGTTTCTGATGGTACTTACACATTAGTTTTAAATTTATGTGGTGGGGGCACTGGGTTCTTGGCTCGAATTTCTAGCACTTCCATGTAATGAGGCTTCTTCTGTGCCCCACGACAAAGCCCTGCCAAGGTCTCAGCACTCCTGTCCTGTTCTGAATGCTGTTCACCTGGGTCCGCAATTGTGATCCTTTGTAACCTATCAATAAACAGGTTGTCCGAGCTGCTAGAATGATCTTCTGCCTGACTTGAAACACGATGCTGAGGGAGACGCTCACCAGCTTCAGAAGAGGAAGGCACACTGGCTCTGCTACTGGGAACCGGGCACTTGCTCACTCTGTCCTCAACCTCTGGAGCCTCTTCATCGCCTTTGTGAGTAGGATGCTGATGTGAGGTTGTTTCAGACGACTTGAAGTTACTTACAGAGGAACAGCCACAAACTGGAGACGAAGTATCAAGTATCTGGTCAGAATCCTGGGCCTTATCTGTGTCCACATCAACAACTGCAATTGCTTTTTGCCTTAGCTTACAGTCTAAACTAACAGGATGAAACAGTTCAGTTTTTCCTCTAACTTCTTCACGTTCCGCAATGGCAGCTTTCAGTTTGGCAAAAGAGTCTAAGATCTTTTTACCTCTGTCGGGCAATTTGCAAATGAATTTTCTGTTAAATGGAAAAAAAAATGTGTATGTTACAGCCACGTTTTTAAACTTGAGATAGAAAGACAAAGCATTATCCTCAAAGGGAGAAAAATCTATCTTTAAGTAAAAAATCTGATTTCCAACGGTCTCAAAAGAGGAACGAAATAAGAGTCGTGATCTAAATACCCTAAAAAATAAGGGATGTAGGAAGAATAAGGAATATGCCTCATGTGTCTAAATTTCAGCCGAAGTATTTTAAGCATATGATAATACTCCATAAGACACTCCAAAAATCAGCAGTTTTTAAAGTGTGATCTCCAAGATCTTACTGGGGAGGGAAGGTGGATGGGTCTGCAAGGTCAAAATGATTTTCATAATTATACTAAACCATTATTTGCCATATCCATGCTCATTTTTTCATATGGGTACAGTGGAGTTTTCCAGAGGTCACATGATATGTGATGGTATCATTGCTCTGATGGCTAATCATTGTGTATTCTGGTGTTTTAAAGATCTCTCAACTGTAATTCCTAATACGCCAGTAAATATCAGTAGATACACATAAAACAAGAGCTCCTTGGGAGGCTCAGTGAGTCTTAACAGTCTAAAGGGGTCCCAGAGACCAAAAATGTTAATTATCTGCTCTAGATCAAAATCCCATTCTCAAAAAGTCCAAGTGTTTGTCTCTACTAGAAAGCTTCCAAATGGCCATTTGACCCTTTTGCTAAGTGACAGAAGTTCCTTTTCAGATTCTCTTTTCTTTATCCATATAATAGATGGAGGGAAGATTATACTTCGGGTTCCCTATTCTATGTCTCACACTACATTCCTTCCCACAATTTCAACATTAATATTCCTCTCCAGTTGCAATTCCTATGTATTCCCAGCCTTCTCGCTCCTGATCCTCATGGCTTCTCCAGCTTTTAAGTAGATAAAACTCTCCCCTCAACTCAGTACCCTCTAAAAATCAACCACAGAGCTATTCCCCTCCCCAGGTTTTCTGTTCTTATCAGTGGTTCTCTATACAGTCTGGAAACTTCAGCACTCTCTGTCACCTACATATTCAAATTATTCCATGCCTGATGTAGTTTTCCCAGTCCCATAACTACCTTTCAAATACAGCCCTCTTGCTGGGAACTTCGCTGGAAATAACCAACTATCTTCTCTTATTCCCTCAAAACCATCCTGCACCAAGCTGCTAAAATAAGCTTCCTAAAAAATCGCTTTCATTTTATCGTTCCCCTGCTACCGTCAAGTCGGCCAGCTGAATGAGACAAACTTTTTCTGCCTAATATATCTGCACTTTATATCCTATCACTCTTACCCTTTCCTACGGTTCCTGTAAAAATACGATCGAAAGATGAAATTGACAAGATGTGTCGGGCACGATACGGGCCGCAGGGGAGCGGGATTACCAAAGGATTTAGGACACAGACCCTCCCTTCAAGGAAGTAGTCAAACAATTAAAATCAACGCGAAGCTAAGGAACAGCTGAAACGGTAAGCAGCCTTTCAGCATACAAGCAATCTCCGCAGGCGTTACGTGCCAGACCAGGACGCAGCCGGCTTTGCGGCTGGAGGCCGTCCGCTCGCCAGCGGGACCGGAAAGGTCTGACTGAGGCAAGGTCACCTTCCAGGGTAGGGAACCCGATGTGGCGGAAGGCGAGGGAACGCGTCCCAAGAAGACCGAACCAAAGGAGGCTGGCAGTGACTCGGCGGGACCCAAGCTTACTCGTTGCGCAAAAGTCTCTCCTGGCGCTTCAACATCTCCTGCAGCTCCGCCAAACTCCGCCGCCCCAAGTCCTCGGGAGCTTGGGGCTCGAAGCCGCGGGCCAGCGAGGACATTCTGCGGGGGCTGAGGCTGGCGAGGCGGCGGGCACTCGGATTCCTCAGCAGCCCCCGCGGCTAGCGCCGGATCCGCGACCGGCGGGGACTCCGGGGCACGAGCGGGAGTCGCCATTTTCCCGGAAGAACAGGTCTTCTTCGAGCCGAATCGAGCTTTATTGAAACACCGGAAACAAACACAGGCAAGGAGAAGGGGGCGCTGGGAGGAGCGGGAAGGGGCGGAAGTTACGGGGGTGGGGGGGTGTCAACCCTCGTCTGGGCCCGCGTGTGCGACTTGTGTGTTTTCTCGGTTCATCAGCTCTTCGGGTTTATTCAGAAAGTGTTTGCTAGTGCAACTGTAATCCCGACAGGTATCCACGATCCCTGCCGTTATGGAGTCTACCGAGGGGTGGAGGGAGGCAGAGATTAATCCGGTAATAATAAAACAATATAATAGTAAGATCGCTATGGGCGCTAGGGCAGGTGTTTGGAAGAAGTGGAATGTACATAGAAAACTGAGTGATGAGTTGGTTAACCACTGATGAAGTTGGGGGAACGCGCCAGACAGGTTTTGGTCTATGGTGCTGCGTGCGTCCTAGCCCAAGGCTTAGTGAAGTCCTCAGATTAAAGTTGGAGGGTTTCTTGAGGACTCTCAGTGGTCCTATGGCATTTGGAGCAGGACTTTTCTTCATTTGCTGCATGCCTCAGGTATTGCAAGACATTTGGTTGAGCCCACTAGTTTTATGGCACTCTGAGAGAGACAATCCAAAACACCTTTACTTTCCCCTCTGCCCCCCGCCCTCGCTCTGCCAGTACAACACGTATTCCCAAAGGTCTGCAAGAGATGATGATGGGAGGTGCTGTACAAGCCAGCTGAAAACCTCTTTCACAATTCCCTATTGTACTTGTAGAAAAACAGGCACAAAAACAAGTATTCCCAGGGCACAAAACTAGTAAGTGACAGCATCAGGTTTCACTCAAATGCCCAGCTCCTCTTTCTACCACACCAATTTGAAAATCTCCTTCTTTCACTTTATGCCTTTTTCTAAATCTTTAAAACTGTTGAAAGGTTTTTTTTCAGGCTGTTAAGAGTACAGCAGTGTAATAAGCATCCCAAACAGGTCTTACCTTCTCTCTGGGGTTAAGCTATCAGAGCTGTGTCCCAAAGGAAAGACTAGGAAGCATACAAGAGTCACAACAGGTATCAGTTGGGAGGTTTGGACACCCCCATAACCTCCAACACCACCTCCCCATTCTTTGATGTGGAAAATTTAAATTTTCTCAAACCTATGTGAAGTGCTATAGTAAACAGAGCAATTCCCTCATCAGAAGATCTAGATAAAATCTGAAACTACTCCAGGGAGTACAGCTGAAGCTATTTCTGTATCCTCCCAATCTCATCCATTCCACTCAGATTAAAGTATCAAAATTCTCAGCATAAGCCCCGCTTTCAAGGACTTCAGCAACCTCCTCCAGCCCAGCTAAATAAGAAATACTTGAGTAAGGCCTTTGGGCCAGGTAGTTGTCCCCTGGTAAACTCCCCCAAAGACTCCCTCATACTGTCCCTAGGCCACAGCTGGAGGCCTTTATTCAACCCTCACTAGTGAACCCATTCTGGTCCTGGACAACAGGTGTCTGGAGGCCAGGGTGCCTTTCTGTCAGGACTCAGAATTTTGCCCCCTACTGTTTTCCTTTTGTGGAAAGCTGTCCCTCCTCCTTTAGCCCATTATAAATCTAAGTTCAAGCTTCTCCTCCTCAAGCCTTCCTAGATTATCCCAGCCCCAGTTGCTTTTTCTTTTGAGCATAACTATACCTCTTCGAGTGGAAACCTCAGTATAGGAAGCATATTGTTCCTCTCCAATTATGTTACCACAGTGATTTCTTTTTCCTTTCTAACAAAGTTGTAAGTCAGGGAGTTCTGTCAGTGAGTTGAGTTTGTACTTTTCTGTCTCTCCTAATGCATATGGCAGGTATTGATTGATGGAATCTTCCTCTCTCATTTTTTCTCACTGCCTTTCCCTCATGTTCCTCTTAATGAAATGTCCCTTTTATAGGTACAGAATCTTGAGCTTTTTATAGAAGTATCAGCCATAATAATCGTGAAGATATTTTCAGTAATACGGGATAGAATTTTTTTTTTTTTTTTTTTAAGAAATGAATTTTATGGGAACTTGGGTAGCTCAGTCAGTTAGGCATCCGACTGTAGCTCAGGTCATGATGTAATTAATGGTTGTGGGCTCCAGCCCTCTCTCAGGCTCTGTTGCTGACACCTCAGAGCCTGGAGCCTGCTTTGGAGTCTTTGTGCCTGTCTCTCTCTCTCTCTCTCTCCCTCTCCCCCTTTCCTACTCATGCTCTGTCTCTCTCTCTCAAAAATAAATATTAAAAATTTTTTTTAAAAAATGAATTTTATTAAAGGACACTAACATTGAAAATTAGTGCACAGACATCCTATTATTTACTTAGAGCTGTGATAGGCACGTTCTATTCTTGTCTGTAATTGTCTCACAGCTGCCAGGCGGTATCATTTGCCACAACTGCATTTAATGTAACCTAGCAGAAGTTAGATCCTCAGGGTTTTTTTTTTTGTTTGTTTTTTAGCTTTAAATAGCCCTGACATGATACCATTATCTTTTTTTTTTTTTTTTAAATCCAAGTTAGTCAACATATAGTGTAATACTGATTTCAGGAATAGAATTTAGTGACTGATCACTTAAATAAAACCCCCACTGCTTATCACAACAAGTGCCCTCCTTAATGCTCATCACCCATTTAACCCATCCCTATGCAACACTCCGCCAGCAACCCTCAGTTTGTTCTCTGTATTTAAGAGTCTTTTATGGTTTGTTTCCCTTTCTGTTTTTATATTATTTTTGATTCCCTTCGCCTATGTTCATCTGTTGTGTTTCTTAAATTCCACATGTGGGTATAATCATATGATACTTGTCTTTCACTGATTTGGCTTAGCATAATACACTCTAGTTCCATCCATGTTGTTGCAAATGGAAAGATTTCGTTCTTTTTGATTGCCAAGTAATACTCCATTGTATATGTACATACCGCATTTTCTTGATCCATTCATCAATTGATGGACATTTGGGCTCTTTCCATATGTTGGGTATTGTTGATAGTGCTGCTATAAATGTAGGGGTGCACATGCCCCTTCAAATCAGCATTTTTGTATCCTTTGGGTAAATACCTGGTAGTGCCATTGCTGGGTCATAGGGTAGTTCTACTTTTAATTTTTTGAGGAAACTCCATACTGTTTTCCAGAGTGGCTGCACCAGTTTGCATTCCCAACAGCAGTGCAGAAAGGGTTCCCCTTTCTCCACATCTGTTGTTTCCTCAGTTGTTAATTTTAGCCATTCTGACGAGTGTGAGGTGGTATCTCATTGTGCTTTTGATTTGTATTTCCTTGCTGAAGAGTGATGTTGAACATCTTTTCATATGTCTGTTAGCCATCTGGATGTCTTCTTTGGAAAAGTGTCTATTCATGTCTTCTGCCCATTTTGTCACTGGTTTATTTGTTTTTTGGTGTTGAGTTTGATAAGTACTCTATAGATTTTGGATTCTAACCCTTTATCTGATGTGTCAGTTGCAAATATCTTCTTTATACTTTTGCTGATTGTTTCCCTCACTGTGCAAAAGCTTTTTATCTTGATGAAGTCTCAATAGTTCATTTTTGCTTTTGTTTCCCTTGCCTCCAGAGACATGTCAAGTAAGAAGTTGCTGTGGCTGAGGTCAAAGAGGTTGTTGCCCGTTTTCTCCTCCAGGGTTTTGATGGCTTCCTGTCTTACATTTAGGTCTTTCCTCCATTTTGAGTTTATTTTTGTGTATGGTATAAGAAAGTGACCAGGTTCATTTTTCTGCATGTCACTGTCCAGTTTTCTCAGCACCATTTGCTGAAGAGACTGTCTTTATTCCATTGGATATTCTTTCCTGCTTAGTCAAAGACTAGTTGGCCATACGTTTGTGGGTCCATTTCTGGATTCTTATTCTGTTCCATCGATCTGTCTGTTTTTGTGCCACTACCATAGTGTGTTGATGATTACACCTTTGTAATACACCTTGAAGTCCGGAATTGTGATGCCTCTGGATTTGGTTTTCTTTTTCAGCATTACTTTGGCTATTCAGGGTCTTTTCTGATTCCAGATAAATTTTAGAACTCTTTGTTCTAGCTTTGTGAAGAATGCTAGTGCTATTTTGATAGGAATTGTATGGAATGTGTAGATTGCTTTGGGTACTATTGGCATTTTAACAACATTTGTTCTTTCAGTCCATGGAGTATGGAGTGTTTTTTCATTTTTTTATGTGTTTCTTCAATTTCTTTCATAAGCTTTCTATAGTTTTCAGCGAATAGATTTTTCACCTCCTTAGTTAGGTTTATTCCTCAGTATTTTATGGTTTTTGGTGCAATTGTAAATGGGATCAATTCCTTGACTTCTCTTTCTGCTGCTTCATTATTTGTGTATAGAATTGCAACCGATTTCTGTGCATTGATTTTATATCCTGCGACTTTGCTGAACTCATGGATTAGTTCTAGCAGTTTTTTGGTGGAGTCTTTTCGATTTTTCACATAGAGTATGATATCCGTGGAGAGTAAAAGTTTGACTTCCTCCTTGCCAATTTGGATCCTTGTTATTTCTTTGTATTGTCTGACTGCTGAGGCTATGACTTCCAACACTGTGTTGAATAACAGTGGACATCCCTGTCATGTTCCTGACCTTAGGGGGAAAGCTCTCAATTTTTCCCCATTGAGGATCATATTAGTGGTGGGTCTTTTGTATTTGTCCTTTATGATCTTGAGGTATGTTACTTCTATCCCTACTTTCTTGAGGATTTTTATGAATAAAGGATGCTGTATTTTGTCAAATGCATTTTCTGCATCTGATGAGAGGATTATGTGGTTCTTATCCTTTTATTAGTGTGATGTATCACATTGATTGATTTGCAGATATTAAAACAACCCTGCATCCTAGGAATAAATGCCACTTGATCATGGTGAATAACTCTTTTAATGTATTGTTGGATCCAGTTTGCTCATATCTTGAGAAATTTTGCATCCATGTTCATCAGGGAAATTGGTCTGTAGTTCTCCTTTTTAGTAGGTCTTTGTCTGGTTTTGGAATCACCAGATTCTGCTAGCCTTGTAGAATGAGTTTGTAAGTTTTCCTTCCATTTCTGTTTTTTTGGAACAGCTTCAAAAGAATAGTGTTAACCCTTCTTTAAATGTTTAGTAGAATTCCCCTGGAAAGCCATCTGGCCCTGGACTCTTGTTTGGTGGTAGATTTTTGATTACTGATTCAATTTCTTTACTGATTATGGGTCTGTTCAAATTTTCTGTTTCTTCCTGTTTCAATTTTGGTAGTTTATATGTTTCTAGGAATTTGTCTATTTCTTCCTGATTGCCAAATTTATTGTCATATAATTGCTCATAATATTCTTTTTTATTACTGTTTGTGTTTCTGCATTGTTGGTTGTGATCTCTACTTTTTCATTCATGATTTTATTTATTTGGCTCCTTTGCTTTTTCTTCCTGATCAATCTGGCTAGGGGTTTATCAATTTTGTTAATTCTTTCAAAGAACCAGCTTCTGGTTTCCTTGATCTGTTCTACTGTTTGTTTTGTTCTGTTTTGTTTTGATAGCATTAATTTCTGCTCTAATCTCCTGTCTTCTGCTGGTTTTGGGTTTTATTTGCTCTTTTTTCCCCACCTCTTTTAGATGTAAGGTTAGGTTGTGTATTTGATACTTCTTCCTTGTTTAGGAAGGCCTGGATTGCTATATACTTCCCTCTTATGACCACCTTTCCTGCATCCCAGAGGTTTGGGGCTGTGATGTTTCATTTTCATTGACTTCCATGTACTTTTTAATTTCCTCTTTAACTTCTGGTTAACCCGTTCATTCTTTAGTAGGATATTCTTTAATCTCCACGTATCCATGGTCTTTGCAAATTTTTTCTTGTGGTTGATTTCAAGTTTCATAGTGTTACAGTCTGAAAATATGCAAGGTATGATCTCGATCTTTTTGTACCTGTTGAGAGCTGATTTGTGACCAGTATGTGATCTGTTCTGGGGAATTTTCCATGTACACTGGAAAAGAAGTGTATTCTGCTTTAGGATGTAATGTTCTGAATATGTCTGTTAAGTCCATCTGGTGCAGTGTGTCATTCAAGCCATTGTTTCCTTGTTGATATTCTGCTTACATGATCTGTCCATTGTTGTAAGTGGGGTGTTGAAGTCCCCTACTATTATGGTATTATTTTCAATGGGTTTCTTTATGTTTGTGATTAATTGCTTTAAATATTTGGTCACTTCCAAGTTGAGGGCATAAATATTTACAATTGTTAGATCTTGTTGGTGGATAGACCCCTTAATTATTTAAAAAAAAATTTTTTTAACGTTTACTTATTTTTGAGACAGACAAAGACAGAGCATGGACGGGGGAGGGTCAGAGAGAGAGGGAGACACAGAATCTGAAACAGGCTCCAGGCTCTGAGCTGTCAGCACAGAGCCCGACGCAGGACTCGAACTCACGGGCTGCGAGATCATGACCTGAGCTGAAGTCGGACACTCAACTGACTGAGACACCCAGGCGCCCCTAGGCCCCTTAATTATTATAGAATGCCCTTCTTCATCTCTTGTTACAGTCTTTATTTTAAAGACTTTTATCTAGTTTGTCTGATATAAGTATTGCTACTCCACCTTTCTCTTGACAGCCATTAGCATGATAGATGGTTCTCCATCCCCTTACTTTCCATCTGTAGGTGTCTTTACTAAAATAAGTCTCTTGTAAGCAGCATATAGATGGACCTTGTTTTCTTATCCATTCTGTTACCCTATGACTTTTGATTGGAGCGTTTAGTCCATTGACATTTAGAGTGAGTACTGAAAGATAGGAATTTAATGCCATTGTGTTGCCTGTAGAGATGGTGTTTCTGGTGATGTTCTGTGGTCCTTTCTAGTCTTTGTTGCTTTTTTCTTTTTTGTTTTGTTTTGTCTTTTCTCCACTCAAAGAATCCCCCTTAAAATTTCTTGAGGGTCTGGTTTAGGGGTCACAAACTCCTTTAGTTTTTGTTTGGGGAACGCTTCATCTCTCCTATTGTGAATGACAATAGATAATGCTGGATAAAGAATTCTTGGCTGCATATTTTTCTGATTCAGCACGTTGAATATACCCTGCCCCTTCTTTCTGGTCTGCCAAGTTTCTGTGGATAGTCTACTGCGAACCTGATCTGTCTTCCCTTAAAGGTTAAGGACTTTTTTTTCCCCTTGCTGCTTTCATAACTCTTTCCTTGTCTGTGTATTTTGTGAATTTGACTATGATACACCTTGGCTATGGTCAGTTTTTTTGAATCTACTGGGAGTTCTCTGTGCTTCTTGGATTTTGCTGTCTGTGTCCTTCCCCAGATTAGGGAAGTTTTCTGGCATAATTTGCTCACATAAACCTTCTGCCCTTTTTTCTCTCTCTTTATCTTCCAGGACTCTGATGATTCAGATGTTATTCTTTTTTAATAAGTCACTGAGTTCTCTAAGTCTTGTATCATGATCTTTTGCCTTTGTTTCTTTTTTTCTGCTTCATTATTCACCATAATTTTATCTTCTGTATTGCTGATTTGCTGCTCTGCTTCATCCATCCTGCCATCATGGCAGCCATTCAAGATTGCATCTCAGTTATAGCATTTTTCATTTTGGCCTGCCTAAATTTTATTTCTTTTATCTCTGCTGAAAGGAATTCTCTGGCGTCTTCTCTGCTTTTTTCAACCCTGGATAGTATTCATATTATCATGATTCTAAATTCTAGTTCAGACATCTTATATCTGTGTTGATTAAGTCACTGGCTGTCATTTTTTTCTTGTTCTTTCTTTTGGGGTAAATTCCTTCATTTTGTCATTTTGGAGGAGGGAAAAAATTAATAAAAAATTAAAATTAAAAAATTACAAACAAACAAAAAAAAAACAAAGGAAGCTAGATCCTGGGTGTTTCAGTCTGCTTGTTGAAAGAGCTTGATAGAATAGAGAAAAAAGGGAAAGGAAAGAAAAAGCAAATGTAAGAAAAAAATTTAATTAAAAAATATTTATAGAATAAAATGAAATGAAATAGAATTTAAAAAATTAAATAATAAAAATGAAAAAAATGAAAAAATGTTCTCTTTTTGTGTCTAAGAAAGAGAAAGAAAAGAAAAAAAGAACACAATTTAAGTAAAAACAGAAACAAAGAAAACAAACAAATAAATGAACCAGCAAACAGAATGAAACCCAAATGAAGTTACATCTGCTTTCCCCTATAACCAAAACTATGTACCCCTCTATAGTACACTAAGCAGGTGAAGTGACTTGTGCTGGTTGTCTTGGGATGTGCTTGGAGGGCACAGTTGGGTGGGGCTTGGTGTAATGGCTCCATTCTCCACCAGGTGGCCCTGCTGGGCTTATTAGGGTGGATCAGTGTGAGTGGTTGTGTGCGTGGGAGAGATGGAAATGATTTCACCCAGCTCCTTAGTCTCTAACACAGGAACTTCACACTCTCACTGACCCATGATCAAGCACCCCTCCTTTGTCTCAGGCTTCTGTCCACTCCCCACCTCTACCCTGTTCAAGTCCAAGCTGTCCATCTGCCAGGTGGCACCTCTCTCCAGAGTTTTATCTCAGATAGGATTGTGTTTCAAAACCCCACACTCAGAGACCCCCACAGCTTGGACCCAACTCTCTAGGGGAGGGTCTCACTGACCAATGGTCAGGTGCCGGCTTGCCCCAGAAAACATTTGTGCAATCACACAGCAGCAGAGGTTCAAAGATTATGGCAAATCACAACACATAGCTGGTTCCAGGCTTCACCATACTCTGGCATCTTTGTCCCAATACCAGCAAATGTGGTTGCACTCAGGGGTCCACTGGGACCTTTGCCTGTGGGGAAGCAGTATGGCCTCCATCACATGCTCTCCATGCAGGGGAACTGCTTCTTCCCATGTGGCATATCCTGCTCCTGTGGATTCACCCTACTTCCTCACCCAAGCCCTGCCAGGCACTGAGCTCCTCCACTGTTTATAGCATCCTGGTAGTATTGAAACCCTCTACTTTCCCCCTGCCCGTGGTTTTGTGGAACAGATTTCTTGTTCGGTGTTTTTACTCTTTCTCTTTATCTGCTTTCTGGGGGAGTGCTTTTCTCACATGATCCCAATGCATAGCACTGTCCTCCTTTCTCTTTTTCTCTCTGTCATGTCTCTGCAAAAATGACTCCCTACCCTCTGTGGCTTTTCTCTACTGCATTTCAGCTCTCTGCATTGCGTACCTGCTTAGTTCTGTGGCTCAGTTTATGCAGATTGTTGCGTTAATCCTCAGATCAACTTTCTAGGTGTTGAAAAATGGTTTGGTCCTGATTTGTCTGTGTTTCAGGGACAAGACAAGCTCAGGGTCTGCATGGTGCTCCACCATCTTAACTGCTCTCCTGGGATAGAATCTTTTACACAACATAGCTTAGGACTCCAGGATGTCATAATACAAACCAGAATTCCTAACAACCAACCTCCCATACACAAACTGTCTAGTTCTCTTGTCAGTAACCAAGAGGTTTGGCAAGTGAGGAAACATTACCCTAAAACAAAAGCACTCGGTTTTCTCTTCAGAATGAAAATAGGCAAACTCTTATTTTATGATCCATCAAGCAAACAAACAAAAGATAAGTATTAGAACACAGATTTTGGATGCCTCAGTCGGTTAAACATCTGACTTTGGCTCTGGTCATGATCTCACCATTCATGAGTTGGAGCCCCATGTCAGGCTCTGTGCTGACAGCTCAGGGCCTAGAGCCTGCTTCAGATTCTGTCTCCCTCTCTCTGCCCCTCTCCCGCTCATGCTCTATCTCTGTCAAAACAAAAAAAAAAAAACATTTTTTAAAAATTAAAAAAAAACACAGATTCTAATAGCAGTGTCAGGGGAAATGATATAAAATGGAGAAATTTAACACAAAGAGAAACAATGAGTGCCATAGGTTTTAACGTCTCCATACTAACCAGGAAAACACTTTGAAAGAAACAGAGCCCACAAACCACAGGCAGCTAATCTCTGCTGAAGAATTTCAACTGCATATCAAGAGCCCACCTGTTATAAAATTGAATCTAGACAAGTGTTTTTAGTTTTTGTTTGTTTTTGGTTTTCACTGCCCTTTTTAAAAAAATCTAAATCACTTTTCTGGTGGTACTTGGACTAATCTCCAGAATAGTAATAGCCCACAGGGTAAACTAATGAATTTGGCTATTAGAAAGCAAGACAAATTCAAAATGAAGAATTAAAGGAAACGACAATTTCATCATTATGTGAAGTTCTGCCAGGATGATTTAGCTATTCCATTGCCACCAAGCTGCTTAGGGTGTTGTTTGAACGCAATTTAAAAAGATGAAAAACAAACCTGGGAAAGATTTTCATTTGTCCTTAAAGAGTTGAAGATAAAAATTACAAATCAATTATAAAATTGGTAGCAATGATCCTCAGAATCTCCAGGTTGCTCTTCTCTGTTTTCTCCCATTAGTTATCAGGCCACAAAACTGGCTGTGATATGCCTGGAGTCCATCAAAATGGCAGCGAAACTATTTCCCATCCCGTGTGTTCTTTTTACTACGTGAGTTTAACTCTCCTCCTCCCAAGAAATGAATCTATCCTTGAATCTGGGCATGCTTATGACTACAGCAAAAGTGATTTTTCAGTCTTCATAGTAAAAGGTGATGCAGCTTCCACCTAATTTTCTTGGGGTGTTTACTATTGGAACTCAGCCAGCAAGCCAGCCATGCAGAAACCTGAGTTTGTGTGGGTATTTGGTGTTTTGTCAGCCTAAACTGGGGTTTCAGCCAAAAGGAGCCATCAACCACCAGATACGAGTGAACAAACCTTTGAATGATTCCAGCCCCCAACTGGCACAGCCTTCCAGGCTTCCAAACTGAGGCCCCAGGCACTGTAGAGTAGAGACATCCCCACTAGGCTTTTTCTGTATTCCTGACTTAACAGTTCTGGGGCATAAGAAAATGGTTGTTGTTTTATATCTTTAAGTTCAGGGTGGTTTGTTAAACAGCAGTAATAACAGGAGCATTAATCATGGTTAACCCTCCAGCTGTCATTTGAATCCCATGTATTTTACCTCCTTGGAGACACCATTCATTGGTTCATTCAATAAATATTTATTTATCACACATGAGACACTGATCTAGGCTTTGGAAATACAGTGGTGAATGAGACAAGTTTCCTGCCACACTGAAACTTCCATTCTGTTAGATGGTACTAAGTGCCACAGAGAGAATTAATATGGGTGGATTGATAAGGAGTGATTGGGAGGCTACCTTGATTGAGGGTGATTGAGGTTGGTTTTTCAGTGAAGGTAATTTATAAGCTAAGACCTGAATGATGAGAATTAGCTGTGGGAAAGTCTGACAGGAAAGCATCCTAAGTAAAAGGTGGAAGAAATACTAAGGCTCTAAAAGGAGAGGGAGCTCAGCATGGCTAAACAACAAACAAAAGGCCAGGGCTAGATCTTGCAGGGCTTTGTAGACTAGGATATGAAGTTTAAATTTTACTCCAAGAGAAATGGGAAGCTATCCATTGTAGGCAGCCTCTAGGATGCCTCCCAATGGTCCTGTCCTATAGGAATCCCTTCCCTTTGAATGTGGAATGGATTTATGGACTTATTTCTTACAAATAGAATATGGTAAAAAGTAATACAAATGGTAAAAGTGACAGAGTGTCACTTCCAAAGTTAGGCTGTAAAAGAGTTGAACAGACATTTCATCAAAAGTGTACAAGTGAGGGACGCCTGGGTGGCTCAGTCGGTTAAGTGTCTGACTTCGGCTCAGGTCATGATCTCACAATCCGTGAGTTCAAGCCCCACATCGGGCTCTGTGCTGACAGCTCAGAGCCTGGAGCCCGTTTCAGATTCTGTGTCTCCCTCTCTCTCTGTCCCTCCCCTGTTCATGCTCTGTCTTTCTCTGTCTCAAAAATAAATAAACGTTAAAAAAATTAAAAAAAAAAAAAGTGTACAAATGAAAAAATAAGTACATGAAAGGTGAGCAGTGTTATTACTCATTAAGAAAATGCAAATTAAAAATACCATGGGGATACTATAACACAACTATCAGAATGTCTGAAATTAGAAAGACTGACCATACCAAGTGTTGGAAAGGATGTGAGACAACTGGAGCTCCCATACACTGCTAACAGGAATGTAAAATAATATAGCCACTTTGGAAAACAATTTGGCAGTTTCTAAAAACCTATCACATAACCCAGCCATTCCTCTGCTAGGTATTTGCCCAAGAGAAATGGAAGCATGTGTCTATCTGAAGACCTATACCTAGATGTTGATAGCAACTTTATTTGTAATGGCCAGAAAACTGGAAACAACCTAATGTCCACCGCTAGGTGAATGGATAAACAAATTGTGTATGTCCATAGGACCGAATACTGTCACACATGCAACAACGTCAGTGACTCTCAACTATCCTGAGGGAAGGAAGCCAAGAAAAAAGAAGTACATAGTGTACAATTACTTTTATATAAAATTCTAAAAGATGCACACTAAACTTTAGTGACTTGAAAGCAGATCAGTGATTGCCTAATGATGGTGGGGTGGCAGGGAAGGATTATGAAGGGGCGACGGAAAACGTTCGGGGGGTGATTATGTTCATTGTCTTGATTGTCATAATGGTTATGACAGTTATATTCATTTGAGAAGTCACAACTTATCCCACTGTGCACTTAAAATATGTCTGGTGCATTTCATGTTGGTTATACCCCCCAGTGAAGCTGTTAAATGTACCCCATCTAGCTTCCACCCTTTTCTGGGTCTTCAAGGATAAACTTCCTGAAAGACTTATCCACACCTTATTAATCCACATCTTCACTGCTCTCACCAGTGCCACAGACCCTCTTGTGTTTGTCACACCCAAGATGCAGGTTTTAGTCTCTCTCCTCCCTGCTGCCTCTGACCTTTTGACCACTTCCTCCTTCTTAAAACTCTCTGCTAATGTAAGTCCCATGCTACCAATCTCTTCAGGATTTTCATCTCTGGAGACTTTTGCTCTAAGGCTAGAATTAGAGCGAGGGTAAGGACCTTACCACCTGGATGTCCCAAAGGTTTCTCAGGTTCAATTTTTCCAAAGCTGAAGTTAATTTTCCTTCCCCCAACCCACTCTTCCTTTTTTAAAATTCCCACTGTTTAATGGCATCATCGTCCACCTAGTTGCCCAAGCCAAAAACTAAGTATTCATTCCCAGTGTTCTTTGTCCTCAACCCAACAGCCTAAATACCTTCTTCTCTGGACACTCTCTCTCTTTCCACCCTTTCAGCACCTCCCCACACAGCCAGCATTGCCTCCATTGCCATTGTCCATGTCCTTGAGCGAACTACTACAACAGCTCCTAAAAGGTTTCCCTATCCCTGTCTAATCTGTCCTTTCCTTCTAACTGCTGTCAGAGAGCTTTCTTCCTTAAAAAATCTAATTTTTCGGGGCACCTGGGTGGCTCAGTAGTTTAAGCGTCCAATTTCGGCTCAGTTCACCATCTCATGGTTCCTTGAGTTCAAGCCCCACGTCAGGCTCTGTGCTGACAGCTTGGAGCCGGGAGCCTGCTTTGGATTCTCTGTCTTCCTCTCTCTCTACTCCTTCCCCCCTCTCCGTTTCTCTCTCTCTCTCTCTCTCTCTCTCTCTCAAAAGTAAATATTAAAAAAAATCTAATTTTCTTCCTTCACTTGGAGTGATGATGTGGAAAACACTAATGTCATTGTACAAAGACTAGAAGTGTTCAGTTCCACACTTGTTGGGCTTCTCAGCCCACATATGGTCCTTCCACCATGTTGGGATCACCAGAGGGTATTGGGGAGAGTATTGTGGGGAGCCACGTGGAAGCATGTCCAGTCTCTCTGCCTAGAATTGACAGTGGTGTGTGGTCACAGTTGCAGTGGTGTGCGATGAAAGTATAAATGACAGATTTAGCCCAACTCCTGCCAAATGGTAGGAACTTGGGAAGCAGAATGATGATTAGTGGAAGGTTAGTCCCCCAAAAAAATGTGAAGGAGAGGATAAGCTGATATTTCAACCAAAGTTATTGGGAATAATGATCACCGAAAAAGAAACCTGTGATGATTAATTTTGTGTGTCAGTTGCCTAGGTCATGGTGCCCAGATAGTTGATCAAACATTATTCTAGATGTTTCTTTGAAGGTGTTTTTTGTCTGAGATTAACATTCAAATCCGTGAACTTTGAGTAAAGCAAATTCCTCCCCATAATGTGAGTGGGCCTCATTCAATCAGTTGGAGCCTTTAACAGAACAAAGACTGACCTCCCCTACTCAAGTAGGAATTCGCCAGCAGACAGTCTTCAGACTTGAACCGCAGCAGTGGTTTTTCCCTGGCTCTCCAGCCTGCTGCCTACCTGCAAGTATAATCACATGAGCTGAATCTCTTTCTCTGGAATTCATTTTCAGGAATTGGCTCACATGATTATCTATATACACACACACATATACACACACACACATCCTACTGCATCGGTTTCTCTGATGAACCCTGACTGATACAGAGCCTAATAGCATCAGTCTTTAGGAAAATCAAGGCTCCATCATAGCTGGACTTCAGGGAGAGAGGGCTGACGAGAGCAAAGGCTGGCCTTTGCTCTGCCCCTGCTATGAGCTGGGCATATGGAGAAGACACGGGAACCAAGATTCATAAACAAATTTGAACCAAATTCTGTTTTCTTTCGTGTTTTATTTTCAAGCATTCGTTTGGGAATTGAACATGCTGAACATTCAAACCATTGCAGCCATAACTAATGGAAAGTTAATAAAAAATGGTAAATGTTAGACTTTGTTGAACAATAATGGCCGACATCTGTGTACCATTTCCCAAACCAGCTCTTCCGGTCAGTCCCCAAACTGCTTTCTCAGAGGGCAGTGGGGACCAGCCCACTTTACAGAAGGAGACACAAGTGCCAGCATCTTGTGACGTTCCTTGCCCTGCTACTTTGTCTGTCGGCCCCTCAGCACAGAACTTGACAAATAACCGGCAGGAGCCTGGCCAGTTAGAGGAGAGAAACAAAGAAGGAAACGGAATTGGAATCTGCCACGAGAAAAGCAGAGTGAAAAATGGTTAAGGAAAGGAACTGGTAAAGAGGGAAATAAAACAGTAGAAGTGGCAGTAGGGATTCTCTGCACAGAAACCAGACACAGAAAGCTTCATAGGAAGTCTTATGCTGAGAAAGTCACAGATAAATCCTTCATTTCCCTTACAGCTCTAGAGTTCTGTTCTACAAAATGTCACATTCCTCCTTCTTTGTATTTTACTGTAATCCCACCGCAACAAAAGGTTTTCCTGGGCTACTGGGGGGCTGAGGCTGTAAAGTGCATGTACTCCACACTAAAAGTAAATTCTTGTATTAGTTATCCAAACTGTTTGAAATGAGGAACGAAATTTTCAACTCCTATCTGCCTCTTTATCAGCAAATAGTAATTTAAAGCCATTTACCAGGGCTGTGGCTCCCCAGTAACAGACTATGGCCTATTAAAATTAATCCTGATAGAAGATCCTTGCTGCTTTCTCTAAGCACATTCAGGCCACTGGTTTATGAACAGGATGAACAGACGGCCCATCCCAGAGGGCTTGAGGGAGGAAGCACGTTAAAATGGACGCCTGCCTTTTTGTTTGCTCAGCTGCTTGGAAAAACTAAGACCGAGGGAAATGGGATTAATCAAGGGGGCAGTTGCCCATGGAAAAAAAATAGGAAGACTCTGGTGAGAAAATCCCAGCCAAATAAGGTTCAAGTTGAAGGGAAAGAATTCTTTTCTCTTCAGACTTTCACATGGTTGAATGTTATTTGGTGACAAATCTTCCATTTCTGGCCACCACAGCATTTTATGAACTTTACAATAGTGTGGGAAGAGAGATTTGAGAGAAAAAAATAATTAAATGTTTAATTCTCTGAAAATTCATGTAATTTTACTTTAATTAGCAAATTTAATGAAGATTATTGGTTAGATAAGTGATTGTGATTGAATAACATCTTTGATTTTTCATATGAACAAACTCACAAACTAGAAAAAAAGTTCTTAAAAGGTCAGATGTACTGATTTGTGGTATAGACTGCATAGATGTTGTAGCTGAGGCCTCTCTTCTCAGTTTAGGAGAAAGAATCTCTTCAGAATCAAGACAGACTCTTGACCTAAAATATCTTCCCCTCCCCTTGACTTATTTCACTTCCCTGTGACACACTGAAATTCCGGCAACAAGATTACTAGGTTAACAAGGATCTTCCTTTGAGACCATAGATATTTCTAAAAGGTTTGTGGCCTACCAGTCATTTACACACCAGTACGAATTGGTTCCAAATGGCTATCTGACCTAAGGTGATAACTTCCACTAAAGGAGTGGAGTTTGATAGGAGGTAAAGGGAGAAAATTGAGAGGTTTTTGAACAACTGGAGAGGAAGAGTAGAGCAGAGAGAGTATTACAACAGGGTTTACATAGCAGGAAGATCCTAGAGGGCCTCCTATCCAGGATTTGGAGAATATGTAGAACAGGCAAAGTAGGAGAATGTCAAAATAAAACTTGGCTTGGAATTGGTTCAGATTCCATGCTGGAGGGCAGACCTCCTATATGTGAATGGACCTTGTCTGAGATTTTTCATAAAACATTGAGTACATCGTATATCATAAGATGGCTATAAAAATTATTTCATCAAAAATAAATGCAGGTAAATATGCTTATGCTTCTTTTGTGCTCAAATAAAGTGTTTTTCACATATATTTATCAGAAAATAGAAAAGGAGAGTAAGGGAGGTAATTTGCAAAGTCACTAAAGGGTGAGATGTCACAATTTCCTTTCCTTTCCTTTCCTTTCCTTTCAAATTTTACGTGGAAGGGAGTTCGGAGTTTAGCCTTGCGTGGAGAGAAAGAAGAACCAGGCCTTGACTATAATGTCAGCACACAATATATCTCACTCTTTGCAGTCTGAGGTCTATCAGAGGCTATGAAATAAAGAAACTGGTGACCAGCAGCAGGATGGAGTTCGAGAAAGCTGGCTACCCCTCTCCTCTTGCTAGACCTGGCCAGAATCAAGTGTCTGGTCACCTTTAATGTTCTGTCTTGCACAAAAAAGAACACAGCTCTGGAAAGCTTCAGCTAGGGGAAGTGAGGGGGAGGCACAAGGGATGCCCATGAAATATATAGTAGGGAGAATTATTCAAAAAAGAAAAAGTCCTTGATTTTCTTCCCAAAACTTTGGAGGAGAGAACAGTCAAGCATAGTAAATAGGACAATAAAGGTGATCGAGATCAGAAAATTGAAGGGGTGGCTGTCAATCTCCAACTATGTCTTTATGGGGAGAGGGTTTATGTATCACTAACTTTGTGGCCAGTTTCTCTGGATTTCAGTCTTCTCCTGTTTAAAATGAGGGTATTGAACCAGACAAACTCCAAGATGCCTTTCAACGCTTAAATGATATGATTCTAGGATGATTAATGTTTTAATACATTCTTTGGCAACATCTGCATCTATTTAAGCTCATAAATGTTGAGAAGAAATATTTGGTATGCAGTAAACCAGGAAGCAGGTAGCTCCCTGTAAATAAATACTCCTCCAACATTGATGATATTTCGGGTCTTATCAACCCTTGCTGTACTCCCATACTTGCCCATATCTTATGGAACTGGATAATGTTTTCCATCACCTAGAATTCTTGAGCTTAATTTAATTTTTATATCTAGTGGATGACAGCTCTGAGTAATTTAAGATTGTCTATAAGGCTTTAAAAAAAACCCTGAAGTTGTCAGAAGACAAAAAAAAAAAAAAAGTCCTATAATGAATGATGTGAGAGGAACATCGTTTCCAACAGACAAGAGAAAAAGGTAGTTTGAAGGACTATTTTTTATAATGCACAGAAAAAAAATGTTTGATAATGTAAGTAAAGGGTTGCAAATTGTGGGTCTTGGGCCACGTCCACTCTACAAATGGATTTTTTTGACAGGACAGAGTTTTTCAAAATCATGAATTTGAGTGATTTTAAGATGGGCATGTACTGACCGTCTGGGTGAGCATCCCCTCAGCCAGCCACTCACCCCATTACCCTACCCCAGACCCTTTCCACCTCTGTGCAGACCCTGGGTACCAGGGCATTGGAGTTGGGGTGTGTCAGGAGTATAAATGAAAATTTTTGCCCAACATTTTTCTTTTCTGAGAGGCTACAGTAAATCCCATGGAAACTTCCTAGGTCACTAGTAGAAGATACATACTTACTACATGGAAGTGTTCTTTACCTCTGAATCTCAGTTTCCCTAACATCTTCTGTGTTTTAAGAATCCCCATAAACGATTTTCAGATAATTTATAGAATTAACGTCCCCCCGGAGTACAAATTTCATTAAGATTACAGGGTTTATTTTCTCTAGAATTAAGTATAAAAAGGGAATTTTAACCCAGAAAGACTCAGCCTTTTCTGGGAGGAAACCAGTTTCCTTGTACAGTCCAACTAATAAATGCTAGAATCAAAGGTTCTAATTCTGTTGTTTTGAATATTTCCTAAAGAATTGTTTGTAAGCATCTCAATACATAGTCATTGTTTACAAAGCTTGACACAACGTTGTTACCAATTTTAAGAAAAGCCGTTTTAAAACGTCAAAGAAAATTATGAATCTTTATGATCACTGTGGAAACATTAGCATCTTTATAACATATTTTCTATTTTTAATTCCATATGGAGGATTTGGGGACCAAAACAAGGTTAACTTGAGACAGCCCTAATTTCCTTCCCAGCCCCCCAAAAATGTTTAAATAAATTCATGGGTACCATAAAGACATTTTATTTTAGGGTTTGGGCCACAAAGTGACCGGTTAAGTTTTTTCAGGCTGAATGTGTTTTGTTTAGGAGGGTGGCAAGTTAAGAGGAAAGGAGAGAATTAAAATATTTGCAAGATGTCATTAATCTCCAGCAAGAGCCTAGAGTTGTTTTTTTTTCCCCCTCTTCATTTCAGAACTAATCCAGCTTTCTGTTATTTGGCTCAGAAAAGTCTTAAATCTGTAACAAGAGAGTAACTTCCTGTTCTCAAGAGTATGGCTGCCAAAGAAAACATTTACAAGAAAAGTCCCAGGGCCAAAAAATTGCCTACTAATTATTTCTTAACCCCCTCCCACCCCTAATTCAGGAAGGTGAATGCTGTAAATGCTGTATGTTAAAACTCAAAAGTATGTGTTGAAAAATTAAGAGAAAACCCCTAAGAACTGTTTGCTATTTATTTATATTTTATTGCATTCAAATTACATGGGTTTTATGGCCCTTGGGCACAAATTAATGTTTCTTATAATATTTTGTTCGGAATTCCACAAAGATTATACTATGCCTTTATCAAAATACATGATGGCAGTTTTTACCGGGCACCTTACCAACTGAAGACGGGGAAGCAACCCCAACCTTTAGGACCTGACTAGCACTGCCAGCTAGGCCATGATGTCGCTCCAAATTGGCCTGACTCAGCAGTGAGGTCTTGGTGTTCCCCTCGGTGATCTGTCTTATTCAGGGCAATGCCAATCAAAGTCCCAGCAGCCTTTGGTAGAAATGGACAGACTGGAAAACTCATATGGAAATGTGAAGGACCCAGAATACCCTAAACCACTTAGAAAAAGAACAAAGTTGGAGAGCCTGTGCCACCTGACTTCAAACCTTATTAGAACACTCTGATGATCAAGAGAGTGTAGGCTTGGTATCAAGATGGCAAATAGATCGATGTAACAAAGTAGTGAGTGTATATATTGACTGATGCAAATATCACCAAGTGATTTTCAACAATGGTACCGAAGCAATTAGGTGGAAAACGGGTAGTCTTTTCAACAAAGAGCGCTCAAATAATTTATACTACACACCGTATGTTAGTAATCTAATCCTGTCCCGACACATTATCCAAAATTTAGCCACCAGTCTCCCTCTGGTTCTTTTTGCCTCTGGTCTCTCTTTGCAGAAATACATCTCCATTCTCCTTTTTGGCCTTTCCCTTTCCTGACAAAATCAAATGGGTTATTCTCAGATTTGCATATGAGGAAAAGGACACTACAGTTTATTTAATCTGTGTATCCAGCCACATTTTTTTCCCCACTTCCCTCCCACACAATCTCACTCACTAGTCTTCATGGAGTCTCTAATCTGTGTTCAATAAGAGGAGATCCTTGGATTTGCAAATATTCATGATGCAACACCTCTTTCCCAATGATTACTAGTAATAATGGCAGGTGGCAACTGTTGGCATGTGTCTGGTGCAGTGCTGGCAATTTTTTCCACGTTCTTTCACATGATCTGCACAGCAGGCCTATGAGGGGGGTACAGTTTGAGTTCGAGGCAAAACTACTCAGTGAGAGCACTGAGCCTGAGAGCTCAAGTGGCCTCACCAAACAGGTACTTTGATTTAGTTGCAGACCCGGGACTGACTCCGGACTTCCCACCTGTGTTCTGGAATTAAGCCTGTGTGGTTTCAGACAGTTTTCATCTCTCTTTGAGTTTGTTTCCTTGTCCACAAAATGGCACTAGTAACATCTTCCACATAGAATGGTTGCCAAGATTTAGTGGATATATGCCGGGTCTGGCTCAGTAACTCTTGGTGTCCTGTACTTCCCCAGCCAGGGCTCTTTCTGGGGTACTTTGCTTTTGTAGATTTCTTCATGATTATCAGGGTTTGGAATGGGTCCCCTCCTTTATGGGAAATTACCTCCCAAGGAACTCACATCACTGGAGAGACAGGAAATGGACATGATGATCAGTCATTAGATATAAGAGAAGAAGGAGGGCCTAGGAAAAAGTACCCCTGGGATTTCAGAGACAGCAGAGATCAGGAAGAGCCAGACTCACTGGGAACAATTTTGCAGAGGCGATGGTCTCGAGGTGCACATGTCTGTCTCCCCAGCGCCGATGGCATGCGCTGGTTGAACTGAACTGGGCCTCTGAGTCTGGATGTGAAGAAGAGCACTGTGGTCTGAGGTGGCCTGAGCCAACACACGAGGGAATCCTGCCCTTCCTGTCACATGCTCCCACCCCACCCCTTACCCTAGGGGGACCACCCCCAGAGCTCCTGGAGCAGGAAGACAGCATTTGCTGGGGGAGGAAGAGGGTGCCCAGGGTAGACTCACCACCAGCTCAGAGGTCAGCCTTGGTTGATGCCCCCTCTAGAGGGGGGAGGGCCTGTCACATCAAGCAACTCCGAGCTCTTTCCAGATGTCCCTTTCCCTGCCAGCCCTGAAGTCTGCCCTCTGGGGCCAGTCCCACCCAGATTCTAACCCCATTTCGGTCACAGGGCTTGAATATTTTCTGTCTCCATGGCTGGCTCTTGCTTTTGACTAAGCAACAGGCCTTCTCTGGTTCCAGGATCCCGGGGAAAGCAAGCCCGCTTCCTCTAAGTCCAGGCCTGCTTCCTGTTTGCTGCCCATGTTCTCTCTGGGCCCTAGGGACGCCTACAGGCCTGCAGCTCACACCTGCACAGTCCCTGAGCTCAGGTATCCAAAGGCAATATCCTGGAGGAACTTTTTTCACTGCCTGTTAGGGGGACAGGTCTGCCTCAAGCAAGCAACTTCATATACTCCTTCGTTTTCTCATTCCCAGTGTTGGCAAAGGGGTCAGGAAACCACATTCTCATCCTGTTGATAAGAATTTAAATGGACACAAACTTCCACAGCCCCGGTTGGAGCATATGCACCAGAAGACTTAAGTTGGCATAATTTTTTAAAAAATGTTTCTTTATTTTGAGAGAGAAAGAGCATGCGCACACAAGTGGGAGAGGGGCAAGGAGAGAGAGGGGGAGAGACAGTGAGAGAAGAAAGAGTCTGTGCTGTCAGCGCAGAGCCCAGTGTGGGGCTCAATCTCGCGAACCGTGAGATCATGACCTGAATCAAAATCAAGAATCGGACGCTTAACCGACTGAGTCACCCAGGCACCCCAAGTTTACATCATTTTTGTCTCAGCCCAGCGATTCCTCTTCTAGGAATTGATCCTGAGAAAGTAGTTAGGCAAGTGTACAAAGATGCATGTAGAAGGGGATTCATCAGAGGACTGCTTAAGAAAAGGAGACAACTTCCAAAATTCCAACCTGACTGGATAGGTCCAGGAAGTCATAGTATGCCAATAAACGGGAATCCAATTAATTATAAGAAGCAGTACCATAGATCTATATACCTATATCCATATCTAGATTGATCACAGTATAGTAAGTACATTACAAATGTATGTATTGATAATAGCACTTAGTAAGTAAGTGCCTACTATGTGCCACGCATCATGTTAGAATTTCATGGACATGAACTCATGTAATCTTCACACCAACTCCGGTTAGGAAAGAACTATCACTGATTGCATCTTACAGGGGCTCGAAGAGGTTCTGTGACTTGCCCAAAGCATATACTAGTGACCGAGCTCAGTCCCCAGAGCCCATGTTCCTAAATATCATGATTCTGCTTCTCAGTATACTGCCACGTTTGTTTTAAAAACAAAATAAATAGTTGTGTGTGTGTGAAGAAAGCCAAGAAGGAATGAAATGAAAATATTGATAGAGGCACTATTATAGAATGTTACTTTTTTATTTAGGATAAAACCTTGCATACAAAGCTATTTTTCATTTCAATAAGATAAAATTACTATGTAATATTAGAGTTTGCAGATAATGTTCAGGGTTTACACACACACACGCTGGTGCTCTCTCACACATACACACACCCTCTCTTATGGTTTATAAATGCTTCTAAGGACTACTGACTGAAAGATCACTGTGCCCTCACTTTGACATTCCAGATCCCGGTTCCGCTGTCTACCTCTTCTACCTGCCCATGGATGAAACACAGAGCCAACACGGGTAGAACAAAATATATGGCATTTATTAAACATATGTGACACAGATTGTAATATCAAAGTAGAGCATGCATGAACAAATTATTCATTTAACAAAAACACCAGTCGATACTGAAAACATGAAATGATTACATTTCCACAACATACAAACTTTTTCAGTTAAAATGAGAAAGAAAAAAATCACAGGTAAAATAAATACATTGATTTCAGTGAGCCCCATACAGACATAAGGCACAAATTAAACCGGAGGATTAGCACATGGGAATGAGGCACCCATGCCCGCAGGAGGCCAGTCTCCAGCCGCGGCTCCCACACCCCACACACATCCTGGCACCAAGAAGAGAGAGCGTCTGCATGCTGGGAAGCCTTCCCTCCTGGCCAGGTCTCCCCAGGTGCCCACGCTCCCGCAGACAGGCTTCTCGGCACCAGAGAAACACTGCCTCTAATACTTTTATGGGTAAATAAAACCTTCATGCTGTAACAAATGATCCTGACGTGAATAACGTGAAATTTCAAATTAATGCCCTTTTTCCTCCCAGCTGAAGGCTAGTAAAACAGAAAATAAATTGTGAGGGAATTCTCCTGACAGAATTTCAGTGTCTACTCCCAAAGCTAATGACGGCCCAGTATAGCACGGTTGGGTGTTTGAAATATGACCTCGACACCTCTCTCTCCTGCCCTCCCCTTCCACCTCCGCTTTCCTTCATGTTTTAGAAGTAGATCAGAGTCAGCAATCTCCTTTCTGGCTTAAACCTGTATAGGACGAGGTGGTAGCCACCTTTCCCAGCCTCAAGCCACAGGGTTCTAGGGCCTTTGTCCCTCTGTCCAAAGCGACTGTCTCCAGGCGCCTAAGTCAGAGTTTTCTTCAGGGTTAACTCCAGGACTCGTGTGTACGGTGTGTAATTCCTGGAAGGCATTGCGATCTCACGAGTCCTCCCTGTTGGGCTGAGAAACGAGAAAAGGCAAGTCAGGAAGATCGACCAAAACTCCCCACAGTCTTCAAGTGAGACAGCTCTAGAAAATGGTTTTGCAGCCACGGCAGCCTGAAAATAAACTGACAGAATGCAGTTGAATCTTTTGTTTAAATATTATAAGAGGGACCATTAATCTTAGCAATTTTGAAAGGTCATGCTAAATATCATTCAGAAAAATAAAGAAAAACAACAACATGTATTTAAAGAACTCAAAATTATTTTAATGTAGGGGAACCTGGGTGGCTCAGTCGATTAGGTGTCTGACTTTGGCTCAGGTCACAATCTTGTAGTTTGTGAGTTCAAGCCCCAAGTCAGGCTCTGTGCTGACAGCTCAGGACCTGGAGCCTGCTTCAGATTCTGTGTCTCCCTCTCTCTCTTTCCCTCCCCACCTCACACTCTGTCTCTCTCTCTCAAATAAACATTAAAAAAATTTTTTTAATAAAAAAATAAAATGATTTTAATGTAGTGTGTTAGGTACTATAATAGATGCAAAATGAGCCGGATACTCTCCATTTGCCCATTCGGATAACTCTCCCCCTTCTCCACCCCACTCTGTGCCTTTGGGAAGCTGACCTGATGTCAGCATCCACGGGCTCCTTTAGAATTTAGCTTCCAGTTGGTTTTGACCAGTTGGGAACTGGTAGCAGGGGATAAGAGAATGGAAGGACAGTGAAGTCATCATATTTGTTCCCTTCTGGCCAGGCTGCAGGTTGGTGGTTGGCTGCATTCCTCTAGCAGAGGCCACAGTTCCCAGCACCCCCCTTTTGTGTGTTCTATTGGCTTCTTCCCCCTGCCTCTGCAGAGGCCCAGTCTGGTGACCACTTCCACTGTGCTAGCTCCAGAGTAAGCCACTGTCCCTCATTTACTTTTCTCAAAGCTTCCCAAGCCTTCATCTAAGTCTCTTCAATCTTCCTGTCTTGCCAGGACCTTGAGCAATACAATAATTAACATATTACGGGCAAACTGAGGGCAGAACGAGTTCGCGGAACTTAGGAGGAGGGCATCTGAAAATTTGCACAGAGGGGGCATCTTGAAGGGTGCTTAGGCGTTCCTCTGGTGGACAAGGAGATGGGAATTCAGGCAGAAGGGATAATGTGTGCAAAGGCAAAAGAAGGGTGAACACAAGGACTCTGGGTGTGGAAAGACACACTTGGTAGGACTGGAGCAAAGAGTTCATGACGGAAAATGGCAGAAGACGAGGCCTGGTGTGGAAGGGGCCTGTGTGCCCTGCTAAGGAGTTCAGAAGGGGACACAGAGCCACTAAGGAGGGGAGTGATATGCTCATGTTCTTATTCTAGCAAGATTCCTTGGCACCACTGATGGTTGGCTGCAGAGGGGTTAGTCTGAAGGCAGAAAGTGAACAGATTTTTGCTATTTAGGAGGTGAGAGAGGTCATGAGAACTTGAATTCCGACTGTAGCACTCGAGGTGAAGTAGCAAGGAAAAGGTAGGGAGATACTGGGAAGGTAGAATTAACCAGGATTTGGTGACTGAGATGGAGAAAATATCCCACTTCTTTTTCCTCCTGGACACATAACTACCTTTCCCAGCCCCCTTGGCAATGTAATGGGCCATATGACTAAAGGGGCAAAAATGATGTATATTACTTCCAGGTTTAGCCCAGAAAATGCTCTGCATAACCCTCCATGCCCAATCTCTTCCCTTTCATGCAGAGGATGTAGCGGAGGGCCCAAAAGGTCTCCAAAACCCAGGCAGAGTCATTAGTTAGAAAGAATCGGGGCTCCTGAATGTGTGCAAGGAGGCCCATGCCAACTAGTCTTGGACTGTGTCAAGAGAAATCAGTATTTTGCCAAGCTGAGGTTTGTGGGCTTTTTGTTACAGCAGCTAACATTTCTTACCCCAACTACTGCAATGACCAATTATATGTATGAGATACAAGTCCGCTCCCTTCCCTGAACTGCCCATAGCCAGTCTCTCACAAAGTGATATGGAATCTACCTCCTTAGCTACTGTTTTGTCATCTGTCTTCTCTATTCCCTCAGCCACTGCCCGAGTTCAGGCTCTCAACATTTATCTTTGACTATCTTTGACTACTTTGAATACTTCAGGAGTATTCTAAATGGTCTCCCTGCCTTCCGTCTCAGCAAGTCTTCCCCCTCTTCAAATCCCCTACCCATTTTGCTGTCAAAGAGATCTCACTGATAAAAGAAGCACATTACTGTTCCTAAGACTTTTCAATGTTGCCCCATTGCTTCCTGGATGAAGTCTAAGCTCCTGTGCATGGTCTTAAAAGCCCTCTACCATCTCCTGCTATTTCTCCCATGGTTTTCATCATGGCCACACTGCCCTTCTCATGTTGCCCCCTCCACCTTGAATGCTCCCCTCATCAAATGGGTCTGGTGAATCCCTGCCTGTATTTCAAGACTCAGACATCACCTCCAATATGACAGTTTCCCTGATTCTGCACCGCAAGGATAGAAACGATCATTCCTTTCTTTTTGTGCTTGTTTTCAGTTTCCTTGAACAGTGGTGCTCACTTTTCTGCTTCCACAAGGTCACTTTTGCTAAACCTTCCCAGCAGTTAACACTTCCCACTACCCTGAAGTGATTTGCGACTATAGTTGGGATACAGCTTCTTAGGCGGTGTGTTAGAAGCTTGGGGGAAATTTTAAACTTTTATGTCTCTCTCTAAGAGATTCAGTATGTCTTCTCCATGCTCTCCAAACCATCCTCCCCTTACGGGAGAGGACTTACGGGCTTCTGGCACAGTACTGGAAGTATCCCACAGCCCCCATTGGTCTACACATCCTCTGCCAGTTACAATTTCGTGAAGGGTGAAAACCGTAGCTCACCCCTCTCCATGAGTCTAGCAGCTCACTCGGGCCAGGCACACAGCTATCACTAAATGTATGGATGACGAAGGAAACCAGGGGATGAAGGATTTCCAGGAGTAAGTGGTCAGCAGGTCACCTTCCATAGATAGAGGAATCCACAAGATTTGTCAGTTGAGGGGTCCCCAGTGACCTGACCAGGCACTTTAGTGGAGTGCCAGGGGCAGGAGCCAGATGGTGATTTGTGCCAACCACTGTGAAAATTCCACATAACGGAAATGGTCTCTGGTGATAATATCCTAAAAGCCCATAAAGTCCAGAAATATTTATAAAGGTGAACGTTCTGGGTTTCAAAAACAGGCTTTCCTATCCCAGCCTTTCAAAAGGAAGTGAGGTATTTTATTTGGTTGATCACTAGGAAACAACAGGATTTCAAGAACACAAATAATTTCAACCACAGAACTAAAATTCAACCATTTTCTTTAACACTTTAAGGCTATTGTTAACCTTTTATTAATCCATAAAGAGGCAGTTCCCCCGGGGGAAACAATAGCAGAGTCAGCAAATAGAGCTTTGACAAAAAACTACTTTGTGTTCTGGTCTCTACGATAGAAATAGGAGATGGAGGCATTTTAAAGCGCTTACTATGTGCTGGGCACTTGTGACCACGGGGAATATGTTTCCATTACATCACACCTATTCAGGCATAATTTATGAGCTTGCTGGAAGCCAAGTTTCACTAAGGGGCAAGGAGAAAAAGTCTTTTTTTCTTTTCATTTTTTGTTTTTCATTTTCTCTTTGAAGGCTAGCGGACTGGAAATTGCTCTCAGTGGCTTTACTTAATATATATCAAACTTTCAAATCAAACTCTTAAGTCTTTTCTAAAAGACAGGTGTTTAAAACCCCTGAAATGACAGTGAGTGCCTTCTCAGCCCTTTCCTTCCATCTTTGCTCTAAGATCTGTGCTCTCTAGAAATGTATGGAGCGCAAGGGTTAGATGAAAAGGAGAAATGAGGCAGAAGGTGGTATTTGAGTCAACTAGACACAGAGAACCTGGGTCTCGAGCAGGCTGGTGGCAGGGGGTATGGAGGTCACGAAGCAGGTCATGCAGGGAGGAGACAGGACTGTGTGGGCACTGAGGCCATCCTGGAGCAGAAGTGCCCACGGTGTACTGAGCTTAGGGACCTGGTATCATCGTGGCGGCCACCAATGGAAATAGGAAAATGCGCCCTCTATGCTGGGACTTCATACCTGTATCTTACTTCACCATCCCAGCAAGTTTCTGAGGGAATTACTGTCAAAAACCTTCCAGTTCTGAGTGAAGAAACTGAGACTCAAAGAGGTTAGGGATTTGCCCAAAGCTGTAGATGTAGTGAGAGGCGGACCCAGGACCTAAACCCAGGTCTAATTTCTAAGCCAGTGTTCTTAACCACTACTAAGAGGAACTGGCTTCGATGGAAAAAAAAATGATGCAGTCAGCTATGGATGCTGTAGGTGGGTATGAAGATCAATCAGCCAGCACGCTGGGAGCACCCAGCAGGGAATGAGGACTTGTGTCTGGAGAGGCTGGAACTAACTACCTGAGAGCTCAGCACGGGAAGGGCAGAAGTAAAGCCAGGAGACTGGCCGCCAGCTTTGCAAGAACCACTGTAACCAAGATAGAGCCATGAGAAGCTCTCGTGGTGAGGATCGGAGGTGGTAATTAGCGATCAGATGAAAATCCCTGCCCTGATGGAGCTTATGTTCTAGTGAGGAGAGGGAGAATAATCACAAAGAAGTAAAATATAAGCAAAAATTGCTTCTTTGGGGTCCTTTATGAAGTAAATAAATAGGTTGTATTACAGTACAGATCACCTGCGTCGGTCCTCACTTGGTATGTACCTTTCATTCATTCAGCCAACAAATGTTTATTGAGCATCAAGAAAGTGCTAGACTAGGGGGTGAGCGAGCCCAGGGTCCCTGTCCACAGGAGTACACGGTGTTGGCAAAAATGGGGAAATGGTGGTGGTAGGGGGAGGAGTTCAACAAAAGGGGCTTATTGGCTCTAAAAGTAAAGAAAAGGCTGATTTCCAGTTTTCCCAGCATGAAAACCAAGCAGCTCTAATTATAAGTCAAACACGGTTAGCAGCAGCACAGCACGAAAGGCTTTGCAGGTACAGGCAGAAATGAGTCCTGGGTGGCCTGCTCTACTGTGGGGCTTCGTGCCTGGTGCCTGGAACACCCTGGGACTTATGTTTTACTTCTGACGTCTCAGTTGGAAGAGACCTCATCCATCACTGGGCCTTCCAGAGGTTTTTTTTATGCAATGTCTAGAGGGTTCCAAACCACTGACAGTTTAATTGGAGAGCTTAATGCATACTGGAGCATGATAGGCTTGAATCCATTTCACAATCAATCCATCTCACAAAATTACTAATAACCATCAGTAAAAATTAAGTTAATGAAATTATAGCATACCCAAATTCACTTGTATTTGATACAGCGTCTTACATAATAACCAGAGTTTTGGTTTAGTTAACAGTAATAATAACTATTATTTATTAAGTGCTTAACTAGTTACCGTGCTAAATGCTTTATATACATGGTTTCATTTCATCCTCATAGAAACCCTGTGAGATTTGATGTTGTCCTCTTCACTTCCGTTTTAAGGATGAAATCTTTGAGGCTTAAGAGAGATTAAGTACCTTGCCCAAGGCTGTGCTCAGCAGCTGGCTGGGCAGGGAAGCCCCACAGCCTGAGGCTCGCCACACTGTCAGGTTCTTTCTTTCTTCTTTTCTTTTTTCTTTTTTTTAATGTTTTGTTTTTTGAGAGAGAGCAAGCAGGATAGAGGCAGAGAGAGAGGGAGACACAGAATCCGAACCAGGCTCCTGGCTCCAAGCTGTGAGCACGGAGCCCGACTCAAGGTTTGAACTCATGAGCCATGAGATCATGACCTGAGCCAAAGTTGGACTCTTAACCGACTGAACCACCCAGGCACCCCTGTCAGGTTCTTTTTGAGAGAACATGAAGTGAAAACAAAACTCATCTGCATAATTGAGGCTTAATTCAATACTTCTATTGATCTAAAACATTTTGGAGGAGGCTGGGTTAAGATTTTTTTTTTTTTAAATAATCTCTACACCCAACATGGGGCTCAAGCTCACAACCTCAACATCAAGAGTTACGTGCTCTACCGACTGGGCCAGCCAGGCACCTTTTGGAAGTTGTTTTTAAAATATTCTGGAAAACACCATGGGCTCTTGTATTAGATGCAAGTTTAAAGTCCAAGTAAGAATCAGGAATTTTGTTAAAACATATATATATATATACACACACACACACACACACATATATAAATTCAGCAACTCTGTTTATTGTTATTTTTTGAATGTTTATTTATTTTGAGAGAGAGAGAACGAGAAAGCAGAGCCGGGGAGGGGCACAGAGAGAGGGAGAGAAAGAATCCCAAGCAGGTTCCTCACTGTCAGCCCAGAGCCAGATGTGGGGCTTGATCTCAGGAACCGGTGAGATCATGCCATGAGCCAAAACCAAGAGTTGGACATTTAACTGACTGAGCCATCCAGGAGCCCTCTATTTATTCTTTTTTAAATCACACATGTACCACACCAGGACTTTGAAGACCTGGTTTTAATCCTGGCTGTGTGGTTTCCAGTAAATCACTTCTCTCTGGGCCTTGATTTTGGTATTTTTCAAACATGGGAATTAAACTAGACTTGGGGTGGGGGTTGGAGGAGCTCCTGGGTGGCTATGTTGCTTAAGTATCCAACTTCGGCTTTGGCTCAGGTCATGATCTCAAGGTTCGAGTTCCAGCCCCGCGTTGGGCTCTCTACTGTCAGCACAGAGCCTGCTTCGGATCCCCTGTCCCCCTCTCTCACTGGCCTTACCCCCTCCCCTCAAAAATAGACATTAAAAAAAAATAATAAATAAACTAGACCAGGGGGTTCTAATTTGTTTTTGACCATAGAACTCTTTATTCAAACAAAATCTCACTTGGAATCCAACACACAAAACATACTAAAAGCTGAGTTTCTCAGGTTTGGTTTTGTTTTGTTTTCCAGGAGGGGGAGGGTCCCCACAGGCCAGCTCCTTGCTCACCTTCTCACCCCCTGAGGCATCCGGAGGCCTGACCCTGAGCCCCAGCACAGAGCCCAGCAGCACCAAGCACAGGTGGGAAACGGCTACTCTCTGAATTCTCTCTAAAGACCCCGAGCTCCTCACCACTCAGGCCCGCATGGCACCTTTCACATAGTAGGCACTTAATAAATATCTGTGAGGAAGCGAATGAAATCTTACTCTGCCTTTCCGGAAATGCGGATACGTAGTTTTCATTTCCTCTGCTGATTGACCTACGCAGTTAAAGTGCTAAGATGGATCCTGGGGGAAACCAAATGTTCCGTTTATGGAAAAGCTGCTTTTAGATACTGAAGTGGCTTCCAAGTCCACCATGGCCATAAGTTAAGGGTCTGTCAGCACTTCCATTATGAAAACCGCTTTGTGGTTTCATAACTTAGCCATAAAAGTTTGCTGCAGGCTATCCTTCGGCATACAAATTGAAAACCTTGTTTTAAGCCAAAATGTGGGAATTGGAAAACAAACAATTTATTGGTTTCAGACATAGTTTTATACACGTCTTAGCCAAACAAGATTTATTATGTGGGCAATTAAAGTGGACTAAACCACTTGATTCTTGAAAAACAAAAAAAGGACAGAAATGATCAAACTTTATATTTCACAAGGAGGCCCTGGACATGATCATTCTTTTTGGCTTTATTTTTATCCGGTACTTTGTCCCCCACATTGATGAGACCTCGAGTCTACTTACATACCCTTCTCCCTGCTTGTGCTGGTTAAATCTGAGCAATCACCTACTCAAACCACTGACTTTACTGAATGGGAAACTGAGGCCCCAGCAAAGAGAGTCCAGCCTGAATGTATCCCGCCACTAGCTAGGGGGACTAGACCCAGGTATTCTACATCCCAGCTTGGTGATCGGCTCATGGCCGTTTCCCACCAGATGTAACCATTCAAGGTTCCAGGATTCTACATTCTTCTGGCTTGCTAATGTCTAATGCAACACACACAAATATGCCCTCCCACAAACAGTATATGAGGTACTTTGTGATTTTGGCTACCTAAGTCACAAGCCACATGCTTATAAACTTGTTTTATGTCCTCTTTGGGCCAAGCACAGATTTGAGCTCCTAGAGATGGTGGGTTAGTTACTAGGTCACAGACTCTCCTCTTACTAGGGAGAGACCCAGGCATGGGTGTGTGGAGCAGCTTAAGAACAAACAGGTCAGTCCTCGAGCTCAGAAGTGCAACTTAACAAACAAGGCAGTCGTTCTTGTTTGTCTGTCATGACTGAAACAGATCATTTATTTGCGCCAGTGCTTGACAATACAGTGTTACGGCCCTGGGGAACAGGTGCATTTGTTCAAGACTTAGAACTTCTCCTCTGTGTTACCAAAGCCCCTCGCAGGCCCCCCTGGCACTGTCGTAAGCGTCTGCCTCCATGTCTGTCTCCCCAGACCGCATGTGGGGCAGGAACCAAATCTCATTCCTCTCCCTATGCCTCTGGCACAAAGAAGGTACTCAACTGATGTTTGCTGAGTGAATGAATGAATGAATGGATAGAGAAACAAATGCGTGCACTTACGACAGGGCCAATCTTTCTCTGACGTGGCTTCTCCAGGCCTCTCTTCACTATCCCCTCTGCCCTGCACAATGCCCCTGCTCCCTCAGAAACCAGCCAGACTTCTCAGCAGCGATCATTTACTGTTGCAGAAATATTTTTGATAGAAAGAATGCAATTCTGGTAATAACAGCCCCGTAAAGTATTTTCCTAAGTCAAAGAGGAATCTGAGTCAGAAAAATAGGAAATTCCTAAATACCTGGGTAGAAGATCACAGCCTACTCCAATCTCTCTGGTTTCCACCTCAGGCTTGGGCTGGGTTTCTGTTAAATAGTCCAACCTGCTTTGTAGTTCATTATTCTAGAGAGGAGGAAAAAAGTACTTTTAGTAAAGCAAATCTGTCCCCCACAAACATGGCATGTATTACCCGATTTTCCCCTGTGACATGGACATGTCATAATGTATTTTTCGAGCACCTCTTACACAGTAGGAATTAAAGAAACACATCCTTACGGATAGTTTTCTGTGCATGTACATACATATGGATCCAATTCTGCATAAATGGAAACAAACGAAATACCCTATTCTGTGCTAAATTTGGGGTCTTTTTCACTCAGCAATTTGTTGTGACTATCTTTCCATGTTTATTAGTTTTCTTTTTATGTCCGCAAGATATTTTAATGGGTTCAGAGCATTCCATTGTATGGATGTACATTATTTATTTAACTAGTCTCTTATTGATGGCACTTAGATATTTACCACTTTACTTGCAATTATAAATAAGGTACAGCTCATGTTTTAATACTCCCTTATTAAACTATAAAATGAGTAAGTCTATTAATTTAATTTAGTGAGAAATACCTCCATAACTTAATAATTAGTATTTCTTAGGTTTGGAAAATTCAGAATCTCAAACATATAAAGTAGAACAAGCTCCTTGGGATTAAAATTAGCATTCTAAATAGTTTTTCTTCAGGCCAGAGCCAGACATTACCTAGGTTGATGATTAGATGCTCAGGAATTGGAAATTTGCCCCATGGGGGAAATGAAGGACAAAGGAGCAGGAGGGTTGAGGATATTGGAATGAGAGTAGAAGTGACGGTGCCTGACACCTAAAGTGCAAACATGCAAATTCCAGAACAGGGTTAACACGATTATCTCTGCGCATTGAGAGCTTTCAATTCTTTTTTTTTTTTAAGTTCTTCTGTATATTTCTCCATAATGCTAAATTTTCCTTTGTTTGTACATAATTCTTTTTCATTATTTTTTTTCATGATGAGAGGCATAGTTTTTCATCCCCATCACCTTATGCAACCATCCTCCTAGCCACCTCATCTCTAGTAACCATCAGTTCTCTATAGTTAAGTTTGTTTTTGCTTTCTCTCTCTTTTCCTTTGTTCATTTGTGTTGTTTCTTAAAATCCAAATATGAGTGAAATCATATGGTATTTGTCTCTCTGACGTATTTCACTTAGCGTTAGACTCTCTAGGTCCATCCATGTTGTTGCAAATGGCAAGATGTCACTCTTTTTATGGCTGAATACTATTCCATTGTGTGTGTATAATATGCACACACATTTATATAAAATACTTATATGTATATACACACATTTATATATAACACACACACATATATATATAAGTATACACAGACCACATCTTTATCCATTTATCAATGGACACTTGGGCTGCTTCCATAAGTTGGCTGTTGTAGATAATGCTGCAGTAAACATAGGGGTGCATATATCCCTTTGAATTAGTATTTTTGTATTCTTTGGGAAAATACCTAATAATGCAATTGCTGGATGGTAGGGTAGTCCTATTTTTTAATTTTTTGAGGACCCTCCACACCGTTTTCCACAGTGGCTGCATGAGTTTGCATTCCCCTTTCTCCACATCCTTGCCAACAACTGTTAGACTAAATTTTCACTAGGCAATACTGTATCTACTTATCTATATCCTCAGAACATGGCATGTCAGAAATACAAAATAAATACTTATGGAATAAATAAATGTATAAATACTTTTATAAGTAGCATGTTATTTGCATAATTAGAAAAAAATTTTTTTTCTTTTCTTTTTTTGTTTTAAGTTGGACCTGAAGCTAAAGCACTACTGTAAGACACTAGATTAACACATGAAAGTTGAAAAGTCCTTTGAAAAAGAAGCTCATTTGTTTCAAAAGAAAGTGGGGTACAGCTCAGGAGCTTCTGCTCCAAATGGCTGATTCCGAGGAGCAAAGCAGCCGCTCCGGTACAAACCCATGCTCTGCTAGTCTATGGATCCTTGCACAAAAGTGGGAAATGGTGTACAGGGGGAGAATGCATTCCAGATTCGCTAGCAGCTGACAAGCCACGACAGCTGGATGGGCTCCAAACCTATCACTTAATGCTCAGGATAGAAAAATGTTGCTGCTGGCTTACTGCCTGAGGTACAACATCTACACACACATACACACACGGCTTCCCCAGCAATATTTGGACTCTCCCATTCATTAGGAAAGACCAAGGCAGAAGAGGCTTGCCCATTAACAAGCTCCAGAAATCCCACTGCCTTGTCTCTTTTCTCAGAATAGAGTAATAATGACAATTTCACATAATTCTGAGTTGACCACCCATAGTTAGGAGGCATAAAAGACAAGGTTAGTACCCTTATTGGTACATTGAATACAGTGCATAGCAGACTGGTAGACACAAATCCTTTGTTCTATTTCAGAAGGACTCTGTGTGCACATCAGATACCTGCTGAAGGCTGATATGAAAACCCTGTACTCTTAAAATTTAATGCCAAATTATATATATATATATGTTATCTACTATGTATCATGTCATGTGTAAAGTTAGAGGAGCTAGTTAGCAGTTAAAGAAATAGGGCATGAGTTGCAATCCTTGATTTCAGTCTTATGAGGATACAGACTACCAAAGAGAAAATAACACAACAAAATCATTAGTCCCATGCCAGAGGGATCCACAGACTATAAGGGGGGACTTCGAGAATATGTTGAGTGCAAGATGTGGAAAAGGACTGAACTGTCCATGAAGATTTCCTGGAGTTATACAAGGGAAAGAGAGTAAGAGATACAAAGGGATGAGTGGTCCAGAATTGGGGAACATACCAGGTTAAGAACAAGCACCTTAGTGAAGTATGCAGGTAACAAAAGTTGCTTGTGAAGGGCTACATGCACCTTTACAAGGACTTTATACCCAATTCTGTAAGCCCAGAGTCAGCCCTAGATTTTATTTCAACCACTGGCCCTCCAAGTGAAAGTTGTACTGGAAGGAAATAAAACTATAGGTAGGAAGATTAGTCAAGGAGGCCACTGTAATTTCCTAGTTCAGAGAATGAGAACTGCATTTATAACACTGAGCAGTGAGCACTCAACCAATGGTTGGTCCTGCAAAAATTAGCTATCAATCAACTCTGGACAGAAGACAAAAAAGCATCTATTAAGGTCTTTGGAGACCAAAGACAGGCAAGCTATAGAGGGGAGTGATAGCCTTAGAACAGGTTCTCTGTGACTCATTAGTTTGTTTTTGTTTGCAGCTTTGCCCAGGAGCAGTACAGTCATGGAGACCACACAGACACTTTAAAAATTCAACAGAAAGATCATCTTTCTGGTAGAAATAAACAAACAAAAAAACAGAAGGAGTCCAGCGTAACCAGGACTGCCAAGAGTAAAGGGGAAACCAAAAGGAGAGTCCGTGAAGGCAGAAACTCTAAATTCTGTGTATAGACTCAGCTCAGGTCTCCGGCAAACCCCTGAACCATGCATGTATGGGGCAAACTCAAAGAGATTTACAGCCAAAGCTTAAAGAACTGAACTGAGATATGAGCCATCACAGCATGGCAGGGTAGAGTTGGGTCTAACCAAATTCATTACCTAAAACAAAAACCTTAGTGCTGCTCAGAACAATAATAAAACAGAATCCAAAGTCTCCACAACAAAACCTTTACAAAGTCCAGGTTATAATCCAAAATTACTCGGCATGCGAAGAGTCAGGAAAATGTGACCATTCCCAGGAAAAAGGAGAACCAATAGATGCCAGTCCAGAGATGACTTGGATGTTGAAATTTTCAGACAAGGATTTTAAAACAGCTATTATAACTATTGAGCACAATGAGGTCGAAGAAAATATGCTTCTAATTGATGTAATAAAAAATCAAAGAAATAGAAAATCACTAGACTGAAGAAAAGAATGGAGATGATGGAGTCAGTGAACTTGAAGACACATTAACAAATCATTCAATAAGAATAAGATAAAGGAAAGATTGAAGATAATAAATGGAACTTCCTGGAAGTATGGTACAATTTCTAATGCCTAACTGGAATCACAGAAGGAAGGATAAAGAAACTAGAGCAGGAAAAATACTCAAAGAAGTAATGGCTCAAAATTTCCAAAATTTGGTGAAAGACATAAATTTACAAATTCAAGAATCTCAGCAAATCCCAAACAATAAATTGAGAGAGAAATACACATTGGTATATCCTAGTCAAACTAGTGAAAACCACCAATAAGGAAAAAATCTTGAAAGCAATCCTGTTACATATAGGGAAACAATAATTTGAATTACCATGAATATCTCATCAAAAACGATGGAAGCCAGAAGACAGCGCTAAAAGAAACTCATCCTGGAACACTCTATAATTCAATAATGAAAGTCAAATAAAGAGCTTACTGTCAGAAAAAGGAAAACTAAGTGAATTTGTCCCTATATGAGCTGCATTACACAAAATGCTAAATAAAAGGTCTCCAGGCTGAAGAGAGATGATGATACCAGAGAGAGACAGATTTTCAGGAATGAAGAACATCAGAAATAGATACTATATGAGTAAATATAAAAGACGATTTTCTCTTAATTTCTCTAAAATACCATTAGATTACACATTGTATATGTTACATATACATATTGTGTATATTATAGACTATTAAAGCAAAAATTACAATGAGTGTATTTGGGTTTGTAATGTGTGCAGATGGAATACCTATAATAATAACAGAAGGGGGAGGGGGAAATGGACCTATAGTGCAAGATTTCTACATTCCACAAGAAGTAGTACAATATTACCTCTGAGTGGATTGTGAACAGTTAATGATGTATATTGTGATACCCAGAGCAACCACTAATATACTGGAGAAAAGAGATACAGCAAAATGCCAACTGATACAGTAAAATGGAATTCTAAATATTGAAATCATCAAAGGGGGAACAAAACAAATAAGCAAAAAATAAAAATAAAAACAAACTAGAGGGAATAAACAAAAACAATAAAATGATAGGCCTAAATCCAATCATATTAATTAGCAAATGCGAATGAACTATATATAGTCCAGTAAAAGAGACTATCACAATATATACAAAAGCAATATTTATGTGCTGTCTACAAGAGACCTGCACTAAAGACAAAGACATGGATCAGTTAAAACTAAATGGATGGAGAAAGACACACAAGGCCAACAGTAAACTTACAAGGTCAGGAATAGCTATATTAATACCGGGGAAAATAGACTACAAGACATACAGTATGAACAAAGCAGTGGCAAACATTTTATAATAATGAAAAGGTCAATTCATCACCAAGACAAGCAATAAAAAAATGTGTGTCTAATGAGAGAGCTTCAAAATATATGAAGTAAAAAAAATAACAAAATTAAAGAGCTGGTCTAAAACCATAATAATGGATTTTAACACCCTTCTGTCAGCAACTGATAGAACAATTACACAAAAATCAGAAAGAACATAAACAATAGTAATAGTAATCAACAACCTAATTCTAATTGATATTTATAGAACACAAAAACAGAATACCTATTTTTTTACACAAACCAAGAGACATCATATGCTGAGCCATAAAACAAGACTCAATAAATTTAAAATAGGTAAGACCATACAAAGTATGTTCGCTGACTATAACACAAATTAGAAATAAAAAACAATACGATATCTAAGAAACCCTGAAATATTTGGAGGTTAAACCACACACTTCCAAGTAACCTACAGGTCAAAGAAGAATCCCAAAAGAAATTAGGAAATATTTCAAACTGGATGATAATGAAAATACAACAGCAAAGTCGAGGGGTGCTACTGAAGAGAGCATGCAGGGACATTGATAGTTGCTGATATTAAAAAAGAAGAAAGTTTGGGGGTGCCTGGGTGGCTCAGTCAGTTAAGCATCTGACCTTGGCTCAGGTCATTGGATCTCACGGTTCATGAGTTCCAACCCTGAATCAGGCTCTGCATTGATAGCATGGAGCCTGCTTGGGATTCTCTTTCCCTCTCTCTGCCCCTCCCCTGCTCATGCTCTCTCCCTCAAAATAGATAAAAATTAAAAAAAAAAATTTAAAAAACAAGAAAGCTCTAAAATCAGTGACCTAATGTCCACCAAAGGAGCTAGAGAAAGAGCAAAGTAACACCAAAATAATTAGAAGGAAGGGAATAATGAATATCAGAGCAAAACTCAATATCATGGAAAAATAGACAGCAGAGAATATCAACAAAGCCAAAAGCTGTTCTAATTTTTGAAAACGTCAAGAAAATTGAGAACCCCCTAGGCTAGACTGATCAAAGAAGAGAGAGTAGGGGAGGGTGGCATACAAATTATCAATAACAGGAATGAAAAGGATGCTCAAAGGAAGTAACTGGGTATCTACGTGGGGAAAATACGTATGTATACTATTACTTCACACCAAACACAAGAATTCAAGTGGATTACAGGTATAAATTAAAAAGCAAAAACTATAAAATGTTTAGGGAAAATCCCAGGAGAAAATCTCTGTGAGCTTGTAGTAGGCAAAGATTTCTGAGAACAGAAAAAGCACACAGTTTTCTTTTTAAACCTGCGTCTACCATTCATTCCATCACCATTCCACTATTAGGACTTTACCCAAGAGGAGTGAAGACGTATATCCACATCATGACTTGTACAGTAATACTCATCACAGCTTCATTCACAAGAGCCCCCAACTGGAAACTCCAATGTGCATCAGCAAATGAGCAGATAAATACAAGGGAATGCCACTGTGCAGTAAAAACGGGTGCATGCAACATGGGTACAGCGAAAATCATCATGCCGAGAGAGAGATGCTGACACAGAAGAGTCCGTACTGCATGATTTCTCTTACAGAAAATGCAGACAAGTCCACAGTGACACAAAGTGATAAAGTGACCCTCCCACACACAAAACCACCACTGGCTGCCTACGGGGGGTAGGGGGTGATGGAGAGAGGGACCACAAAGGGACCCAGGGACTCTTTGGGAAGTGATGGAAATGTTTTGTATCTAGATTGTAGTGGGGGTTCCACAGGTACATACAACTGTCAAAAGTCACTGAATTATATCTGTTAATTTTTTTAGGTATTACATCACATTATAGTAGTTTCAGGTATACAACAGTGATTCATTATTTTTTTTGATGTTTATTTTTGAGAGAAGGAGAGAGACAGGGAGCAAGTGGGGCAAGGGCAGAGGAGAGGGAGACTCAGAATCCAAAGCAGGCTCCAGGCTCTGAGCTGTCAGCACAGAACCCAATGCAGGGCTCGAACCCACAAACTGAGAGCTCATGATCTAACCAACTGAGCTACCCAGGCACCCCATGATTCACTATTGAATATATTGTGAAGTGACCACCACAAGTAGCCTAGTTCCCATCTGTCACCATACACTTTACATAGATGTGGTTTGTTCACGTAAATGAACACACAAGAAAAAAAAAAGAAGGTGGGAGCCTCAACAGGGTCAGGAGGAGGAAGTTAGAGAAGGAGGGACAGATTAAGAAATACTTAAAACAAAACTGCCAGGACTCGTACAGGCAAACAAAGCCTCTGCTCTCAGTTCCACAGACTCTAACCCAAGTGATTGCTTCTCAGGCTGGACCTCCAGATCCCAGGGTTGTCCTTTCAAATACCACCCCCTGGTGTTCAGATGGGAAATGCAGCTCAGAGGCGCTGTGCCTTCCAGGAAGGAAGGACCTGGTGCAGCACCTTGTGGCATTTTTTGGCAATTAGGTCACAAGCGTATGGCAGCCACCTCCTCCCCCGACTCCCTCGGGCCCAGGGGAGGGAACGGCTGGAGGTGTAGCACACGCACTAAACAGGAACGCGTGTCCAATAAAATGCGGACGTGGAGCCCCGGTGCCTGGTGCTGCCGCCCCACTACTACACTGGAAAATTACTAATAGTCCCAGGAATGCACAACAGACACATTGAGAGGTTTATGTACCATACAACACGCATTAAATGCAGGGTGGACAAAACCAACTCATTTGACTCCTTTCCTCTTACCTTTGAATTTAACTGTAGGTTCAGGATTTGCAGCAGAGAAGAATGGAATGGAATCTGTTCAGTTTCAGAAAGCTTATCGACCTTATGGAGGCATATGCTTATAATTTTATTTTAATAACATTTTCTATATCGGAAATAGGGGATGGGATAGTCCTTCTTCAAGAGGCAGGCACGTAAAAAAAAAATTGCTTGGGAAAAAAAGAAAAGGGAAAACGAATGGACATTTTTGTACCGGGGAGATTTTGAATTGGTTAATGGAACAAACTTTTAGGGATCTGGTGGGGGGTGGGGGTTCAAAATCTAATGAGTGTAAGCATTAGTAAGTATGAACGATGAATTCAGAGACCAAAATGATCCACATTCTCTATTTAAAAAAAAAAAAAAAAAAAAGGTGTGGCCCCTGGGTGGTTCAGTTGGTTAAGCCTGCAACTTCCGCTCAGGTCATGATCTCATGAATTTGTGGGTTTGAGCCCCACGTGGGTCTCTGTGCTGATAGAGCAGAGCCTGCTCAGCATTCTCTCTCTCTCCCTCTCACTCCTCTCTCTCCCCCTCCCCCATTCACACTTTCTCAAAATTTTTAAAAAAGGAAAAAAAATATTTAAAAAGAAGGCAGGGAGGAGAAGGAAATACATAAAATGAAAGGAGACCCTGGGACCCATACAGCTGGAGAAATAGTAAACACATATGGCATTTACTATGAGCCATGTACTTTTCTCATCACTTAGTATTAATTTAATCCTCGTAACAACTCTATGGAGAAGATACCAAGGTAAAGAGAAGACTCTGTTTTACAGACGAGCAAACTAAGGCCCAGAACAGTTAAGTAACTCACCCAAGATTACATGACTAGGTAAGTGGCAGAGTGGAGATTTGAACTCAGGCAGCCTAGCCTCAGACTGAGTTTAGGCCCTTAATAAAAGGTAGCTACTTTATTAATAAGATGGAATACAAGAGGTTATCAGATTTGTCTGTCAAAACTTTTCAAAGGTCTCTGAAACACCACCTTTGGCATCATTATGGTTTAAAGCAGAGGGATGGAAAGCGTGATATAAAAATTACTGGTGTTAGAACAGGTGAACATCATAGAAATTCTTAGTGGCCAACAGAACCCTGCGTTGTAAAGCAATATAATTAGACAAATTTGGAAATGTTGGTGGGACTTCATCATCTTAAAAAGACACATTTCCCCCCCAGTTCTGTCATTACTAAAACTGACCTAACACTAGGCACAGAGCTTTAGCCATGACCAGTTCTCATGCCCGAGTAGTTTTCAGTATAGTTCTCCACTAAAATGAACCAGGACTCCTCGGAGACAAGCCAATGCCATATTGTGAAACGGGACAAAAACGAGGACAGCAATAGTGAACCCAAAAGCATCAAGAACCCTGCTACATGGGCAAAGAAGTTAACGTAAGAGAACTCGCCCTAGCTCAGTTGTGACAATCTGGGCATCAAAAAAGGCCAAGGAGAATGAAATTATTATTATGGAAACATATTGAGTCTTAGAAATGCCTTGTGTTCACAACACTTTCAAAGGAAAGATTAATATCAAGTGTACACAAAGATTGTTTTAATAAAAAAGAAAGGTGACTAAGATAAGCTATGTTATAAGCTATGATTTTAAAACTAGAAAGCATTAACATATAAGGCGATGTAGTTTCTTTTATAGAGTATTAAATGTTTGTTTATAAAAATTCTGTATCAGGTAAAATAATAAAAGAAACTGGGGGTGCTTGGCTGACTCGGTTAAGCATCCGACTTCATCTCAGGTCATGACCTCGAGGTTTGGGGGTTCAAGCCCAGCATCGGGCTCTGTGCTGACAGCTCAGAGCCTGGTACCTGCTTCAGATTCTGTGTCTCCCTCTCTCTCTCTGCCCCTCGCCTGCTCATGCTCTCTCTCAAAAATAAATATTTAAAAAAAAATTTTTTTTAATAACAAAGGCTGTTAAGTTGGGTCATCCCAGGACCTTAGGGTCCACGAAAGGACTGCTTGGCCTTGGTAATCAACCAGGTGGAAAGAGGGGCAGAGATCAGTGCCATTAGTGGTCACACACAATTAGCAAGGAACCCAAAGACAACAGTGTGTTTGTAACAGGATAAACTAGTCAAACAACCTAAAGAGGAAACCAAGTTCTCAATTCAAATCTCTCATCTTCTAGGAGGTGAAACCTCTACCTAGCCCAACAAAGTATGGTAAAATACCAATAAGGAACATGTAAATTTTTAATAGTTCTAAAAACTAGGTCCATACATCATGATGATAAGGGGTCCTGACTCTGAATCACCTTGAAGTCACCTCACCCTGTGTGCTTACCCCAGAATCTGTACCCTTTAACCTTAGAGCTACTCAGAAAAGCTATTCTGTCTCCTTCCGATCTGAAAGAGCCCTGCACCTGTCTGGAAAGTATTACAACGTTAACTCTAAGAAAACACTGAAATAACTAAAACAATAGCCCTGGGAAGATATATAAAACAAACAATGAAGAAATAAATTAAGTCCAAGATATTTATATATTTTAGAATAAGTTCAAGTATAAATGTATTATTAAATCTTATCATTGTGTAACTTATTATCGCTTCTCGGCCTTTTGGCTAAGATCAAGTGTGTAACTTATTGTGTGTGTGTGTGTGTGTGTGTGTGTGTGTGTGTGTGTGTGTTACCTGCTGTTTAAGTGGATGTAGGAAGTAATCAAGAGGAATTAGCCATACTACATTTGTAGTGGATTTTAAATAGTTTATGGAAATTGAGTCAAACAAATTTACCTTCAGTTTAAATTCTCAAGGAAAACGGGCTCTCCAAGTCTTGCTTATTGGATATACACAGCAGACACTGCTGGTCCCGCTCATATCCATTTCCTGACAGGCACTTGTGACTTTTCCTGGGGGCTTCCTCTAACCACCAGAGTCTAGGTGGCTGTGCCAAGACAGACCACAATTGCTCCCCCTGCTCCCCTAGGAGCAGGCCTCAACCAGTGGCGGATGGGAGTTAGTGGTGAAATGCCCAGGTTTCTGACCTTTTGGCAAGGATAACTCAGAGCCGTGCACAGCACCTCCTAGAGACCCCCAAGGAAAGTGAGCTGCAGGTGCCCACGGTGGCAATGTCCTCAGCAAGGCACCCATTATCGGCTTTCGGCCTTTCCCTGACTCAACTTCCCCCTCCTCTACTGGGGCTTCCTGGGATCACCTACCAAATAAACTATATGGACTAATATCTACATCTCAGAGTCTGGACAAGAAAGGAGTTCAAGAAATGAAGCATCAGGGGCACCTGGGAGGCTCAGTCGGTTAAGCCTCCGACTTCAGCTCAGGTCATGATCTCACAGTTCATGAGTTTGAGCCCACATCGGGCTCTGTGCTGACAGCTCAGAGCCTGGAGCCTGCTCCCAGTTCTGTGTCCCCCACTCTCTCTCTGCCCCTCCCCTGCTCACACTCTGTCTCTGTCCCTGCCTCTCTCAAAAATAAATGAACATTTAAAAAAAATTAAAAAAAGAAAAAAGAAATGAAGCATTAAAGCATACACGTGCATTAGGCTGTTTTCTCTGCATAACATCCCCTCGTATATTTCGTCATCTACTAGTAGAGCTGGCTTGAGTGGCACAGTCGGGGGGAGGAGAGGGCTGGTGGGCACTACTTGGGTGACCTGCTGTGCCTCCCGTCAGCTTCTCCTTCCGTTCTGCTGGAGCCTCCCTCTCTCTGGACCCATGGGCTTGCACCAGGGCCCTCACTCTCTGATCTCACTGGGGAAGGTGTGATTCTTCCCACAGGGAATGGTGACTTCACAGGGCAATCTCAGAAATGGCCATCTGTAAGGCTAGAGCTGGACCTAGGGACTGTGGAGGGGAAGGCAGGAGAGGGATGGGGCAAAAACCCACTTACTCAGCTGTCAGGACCCTGAGATTCCTTGGGCTTGAATCTGCTACCAGGTCCCTGTGGGCCATGAGGGACTTCTGGTCCTGACTTTTATAGGGAGCTCCCGAAACAGAATAAATGAAAACAGTTTGTCCCTCCTACAAACACGGCAGTTAAGAGCCCAGGCTTTGAATTCAGTCTTACCCATTTCTATTATCACCTTGGACAGGTTCCTTAATGCCCCTGAACCTCAGTTTCCCCATCTAAAAAATGGGAGAAATATAATCTAATTCATAAGACATCCCTCTTAATAAACATGCCAGGCATTTTCTATGCATCCTTACTGCACAGTCACACACATGTAGGTGCAATTACCATCCTCCTGTTTTAATTATAAGAAACTCCCCCAGCGTCGCCCAGCTCGTAAGAGGCAGATCTAGGGTTCCAACTTGGGCAAGCCCTATTCTGCTCTTAACCTCTTATGTTCTACAAAGGATGTGGAAAGCAATTAACAACATCCAACGATACCAGGTGCTTAACAAATATCGTTTCTTTCCTGTTTCCTCACTTCATCATTCTCTCCAGGGCTGTCTCCCTCTGGGGAAGAACTATGTTGAGCAGAGACAAGGAGAGATTCATGAGGCTCAGAAGGAAGAGGCTCAGTGCCAAGTTGTTAATAAAGAGCATTCAGAGCAAATAGATTTTGGCTTCTCCTTCTATTAATGCCTAAGCTCTTCAGGTTCTTCCAAATCCATAATTTCCTTTTCTGGAACCTACACCAAATCTCCAAAGTAACTTTTTCATCAGGAAGACTAAATATCTTGAAAGTTTCAGGTGAAATTAAATCACCTCTAAACCTGCTGACTCAATGTCACAGCAGAGCACTGGTTAGGAACCCTTCTCTCAGCCTGGCTCTGTCATTAACTAAGCTGGGTGATCTTGAGCAAAGCCACCTGCCTCCTTTTAAAACATTTGTTAATATAAAGATAATGATCCTTGTCTTGCCTTTCTTAGAGTTGCTGAGAGAACCATGTGAGGAATGTGCATGAAAAATATTTCACAAAAGTATGAAGCACTACATAAATGTGGGAAATTATCAGTGTTGTTCAACAGCTTATCCGACTTGCTAAGAAAATTCTTGAACAAGAAAAATGAGAGCCAAAAAGCAAGGGTGAGCACAGCAATCAGGAATGAGGAGAGTCAGGTGGTAAAGAAAAACTAGCTGTCAGAACCTCATTTTCAGTGTTGGCAGTTAACCTTCAATCAATTTTATAAGGCCAGGAAATAGCCATATTTTTAATTAAGTGTCGGTGGTAGGCTCAGCAACATAAAATATAATGGTAGGGAAGACACCAGCTTAAAGAAACACAGTTTCTTACCTCTCCTTCCAAGAAAGATATCTTTTCTAAAAGCTGCAGTATTAACAGCTGTTTCTGCTGCACCTTTTTCTTTAATGATTCAATCTAGAAAGAAACAAATTAAAAACTGTTAATAAAAAAATGCAGAATTGTACAAACATGAGTTAATCAACTAGAAGGGATCCCTTTGGTTTTCATTGAAACAGAAGCCACATGTTGGTTCCTCGTGTTTCATGGAACACTATGAACACGAGATGCTCCCTGGAAGAGAGGGCTCTGTGGCCATGTAAGCGTGGGACAGCACAAGATTTTGGAGTCACATCTCACTGGGTTTGTTTAACCTGTCATTTCCACACTGATTTTGCTGGGTAACCCTTACTAACGTCCCATGTATGTTCCAGAGAACATGCTTTGGGGAATGCAAACACAGCTCTACAGAAAATAATCATTCAGCTTAAATTTGTGAGGCGGCCCACATTTCAAACATTCAGCCCTGTTATTCCTGTTAGTACATTCGTATCTGTTCAACCAGGGGTCAAAAGTTTCGGCCTGGAATAAGGGTCACTGTCCCTAAAAGTACAAATGGAATTGACAGGATCAATCACCCACGTGGCCTGCGATAAGCGGGGAAGGCTTCCTAAACAGAGAGACTTGAGCTGGGCTTTCAACTTTGCTTTTACAACACAGTCTATCTTCAGCTACTCTGACTTTGCTTTTCATTCATGTCATGTTCCAAAGACAAACCATGGATGCCCTAAAAGCAGGAACCAGGGTGCGACGGGTGGCACAGTCAGTTAAGCGCCCAACTCTCTATCTCGGCTCAGGTTACGATCTCACACTTCAGTGAGTCTGAGCCCTGCATCGGCTGTGCACTGATGGAGCAGAGCCTGCTTGGGATTCTCTCTCCTTCTCTGTGCTCCTCCCCTGCTTGCGCTCACTCTCTCTCTCTCTCTAAGTAAATAAATAAACTTAAAAAAAAAAAAAGCAGAAACCAGGGTGCTGTGTACCAGGCTATGTCATAAACAATAGTGGGAACAGTGTGCAGGTTCGATCAATAACTAACTTGTGGTGTTGAAGAACACGCTAACTTTCCAAGAATCTCAGATACTGAATTTGTACATTTGCAAATCTTTTTAAATAATCCCTCTCAGTGCAAAATGACACAATTCTGTTAGAAGTCAATCTAACAGGAGTATAATCGCATTGCCCTTCGGCCCAGCAATCCCATTTCCAGAAAGAGATCCCCAAAGACACACGGGCCAAAATATAAAATGACGTGGACAAAGGACTTTTGTTTTTAAAAGACACAAAGAAAACAGAACTCCATTAATCAATAAGTGGCTGGTTAAATAAACCATGGCTCATCATGACATGGATGGCTATGAAGATATCTAGACCAGATATGGTGCATTGTAAGGATCATATGGTATGTGAACTTCAGTATAAAACAGGTGAGTCCATATGAATGCATATATATTTACAAAAAAAAATTCTGCCAAGATAAAACAAACCATAATTATTAAGAAAGAGCTGCCAATAGGGAGAGGCAGGAACTCAGAGCAGACATTAGAAAGAGTTTTTTGGTAATACCTTGTTGCCTACGTTTAGTTTTGAAAGCGCATTTTATAGATTCAAAAAATAAAGTGAAACGAAAAAGGAAAAAAGAAGCAACTCCTAGAACTTTTAAACAAAGTGAAATAAAGGAACCTAACTGTATATCAAACTGGTGAAAAGAACCCAAGTGTTGTTAGAACAAGCTAATGTGACTTTGTTTTTAGTAGAATGTATTCTAAACATAACAGAACTGCAAAGAAGTCTCTTATTCACTAGGAAAACTGTTGACAATACTGGTCCTGTTGTTTTGAAACTATTTGAAATACTGTCATATAATAATGTTTGGAATCAAGGTTTTTTTGTGTAAGAGAGAGAAACAAATGTGAAATCAAAGAACGAAAAAGAAAGTTTTGTTAAATTTGAAATGAAAATATCAGTATGAACTCATAGTATTTTATTTTCCTTTGTTAAATATGCATTTCCTAACTCTGCCTGCTGAGAAAACTTAGAAATAATAACAATAAGCACAGAATACATCCAGATTGTGGCACCTAAATACCATCCCTCACCAACAAAACACCAATCATCTTGGAGGAACAGCTCATCTCAAGGCGTAAAAATATACTAGATGAACCCAAGACACCTTGTTATGCCTGAAAAAAAATATGTTAAGGGTCTCCCTTGGGCCAAGGATGGGACAATGTGAGTGTCAAAAGAATCATGAATGTAATTGAGTAAAACACATGAAATATACATGTTTTTAAGACCCTAAGTACTTTAGGACTCCTCAAAAACAAAACCAACAGCAACAGTGACTCATTGCACACCACTGGGAGTGACAAGGGAACCAACTGCTTACTTAGAAAGCTGACAATTTGGGGTGCCAGGGTGGCTCAGGCGGTTAAGTGTCCGACTTTGGTTCAGGTCATGATCTCATGGTACATGAGTTCAAGCTCTAGGTCGGGCTCTATGCAGACAGCATGGAGCCTGCTTTGGAGTCTCTATCTCCCTCTCTTTCTGTGTCCCTCCCCTTCTTGTACTCTCTCTCCCAAAAATAAATAAATAAACATTAAAAAAAAGTTGGCAATTTAGAGGAAGAATAAGGCATTTATCCTGCCTTTCTTGTATAAACCACATTTTGAGATTACTAAAAAGTCCTAGTTTAAGAGGGGAAAAAGTTTTACTTTTCAGAAGAATTCCAGTTAATGGGAAAGTGACAGATTTTGAAAATCACCATTGTGCAATCCCTAGGAAACTCAAGCAACCATCATTAATAGATGAAATGGTCAGGGGCAAAGCTAATGAGGAACTTTACAACTGTGTCTTGGGCTGTCGCCATCTGAATCCACAATCCACCTCAGCATCATCACCCGAAGCGGGACAATCCCCACGGTGACTGCAGAAGAGATACGGAGTAAATCACACAGTGCCACCATGAAGTATTCTGGCTTACCCCCACAAGAAACTTAAAACCGAATCTCACCAGGCTGCCGGAGCTAATAAAAAGTCAAATCCATAATGTGGGAACTTTTATACGACAACGGACTCGGGTCCTGCAATGTCACTGAGTGGGGGAAACTTGGTGGGAGAGGAGAACGGACGGGGAGAAGCATGCTCTAGATTAAAAGACGTTAGAAGTACAACCATCAAACATAATGGACCTTCTCTGTAGACTGAGTGACACAAAGCAACAGTGAAAAGGACATGTTAAAGACATTTCAGAAAATTTTAGGATAGGTATTAAATGATACCAAGGAACTATCATTAATTTTGTTAGATGAGACAGTGGCATTATGATTAAATAAGAAAAAGGCCATATGTTTCAGAGATGTATAATGAAGAGCATAAAAAGCACAAGCAGAATATCTGGGATTTGCTTTAAAATAACTACACAAAGGGAAAAAAAGAGAAAAAGAAGGGACAAGTAAAGCAAACAGAGCCAAGCCTTGCTATTTGTTGAATCTGGTAACGAGCCTAGGAGGTTTCATTGATTAGTCTCTCTGTCCTGAGTGCATTTGACATTTTCACAATAAAATATTTTAAATTCCACCTAGTGTCAAAAAATACAATCCTCTGACATAAAAAGCAAGCCATACTAAATAGAATATAATAAGAAACACATTTAAGAAAAACCATCCAATGTGGATAATAATTAAAGAAACTACCAATTAAAAACAGTAACAAGTTACCCTTTAATAACAATTAAATTTGCCCCAAACCACTGGCTGAAGAACTCCATGCTGAAAGGGCTGGGAGAGACAGCTTCTCTCGTGTGTTGCAGGTGGCATTGTAAATTAGAATGACCCTTTGGGCAATTTAGCAATAAATATTAAGAGCCATAAAGCTGTTCATACCCTTTGACCCACTAATCCCACTCCTGGGAATTTATCCTAAGGATATCATTCAGACATAGGAAAAAAGCTGTATATACAAAGATCTTCTTGGTCCTATTATTTATAATAGAAAATGGAAATAGCCTTAATGTCTAGCACTAAAGGACTAGGTAATACATTATGGAATTTCACTTTGATGGAATATATTACACAGAAGCTACAAACAAATATATTGCAAAATGTAAGTGTTTACGAAAAGCCTCAAGGGATTAAAAAAAAAAAAAAAACTCACAATGATTGAAGGTAAAAGCCAGAAGTTAGATAAATGGAACAGTTCTGACGTTTGGGTAGGATTACAGACAAAAAGAAAGTTTCGTTTCTTAAAATGTCCTTCAATATTTATAGGAAGAGTTTTCAAAAATCATCCTTATAGCGTTCCTTTTTCATTCCTTCCTACAGTATTAAGATTTTTTAAAAACTGACTTTAGTTCTTTAAACAAAAGGCAAAACGGGTAGTGAAATTAGCTACAATGTTCCAAGGAGGTTGGGGTAAATTTCATCAAATAACCTAGAAAGGGACTTCAAATACACTTGTTTCACTATCTCTGGAGTAATCAGAGCAGTTTGTGAGTCTAAGGAAGCTAGGATCAAAAAGCACCCTGATGATCAGTTCCCAGGAAAATACTGACAGGATTGTCATTTAAAGAAAGGAGGAGCTATGGGGCGGAGATGTCACCTGGAGGATGCTGGGAAGCAAATCCTGGGTGTTCTAAGAGGACAGAGGGCTGATGCTAGAGCAAAAGAGGCACCCCCTTCGGGACAGACAGAAAGACTGTGGGAAGGGTTTAGGGGTGCTGAAGCTTCTGCTGCCAGGGCTTGCCTTTCCCAGCAACTGAAGCTTCCAGAAGCGATCGTGCTCTTGTGTTAAGTGAATACTTTCATCCTTGACCATTCCTTACAGAGGCATCTTGTATGGTGTGTTCTGTGACCAGGGTTGACTTGTTCAGATGAGAGTAAAAAGGACACCAAGGCTGGCAGACCTGCATGCCTTGCCCCTCATACCCTACACGGGGCGCCAACCTTGAATCCCAACTGAGTCTCCCCGGGGTCTGCCCCTTGCACACACCCCAGTGTCCTCCTAGAAGACATCTGTTGTGAGGCGCAATCTCTAAATGACACATTTGTGTGGAAAACAGTGTTATTTACGACTGCCAACATCAAAGCACCTTCAAACACTGTCTCCTATAGAACCCAGCACATGATAAACTCTCAAAATTTAGCTGCTATGTTATTACTAGTATTTCTCCCTCCCTAGACTGTGAGCTTCTTGAGAGTAAAGACCTTGGTCATCTTTATATTCCCAGACAATGAATGAGTGAATCAGTGGCTCCATGCATCTATCTTTCAACAATCCATCCCTTAGACTTCTGGGGCAAAACTGTCTGGAACAGATTCTTGGAGTCCTTGATGAACCAAGGTGAATGTATCCCTAAGAGCACCTCCCACATCAGGGCTACTCCAAAATGCAGGGTACCATGCAGCTGGCATGCAACCTTTGCTCTTTTTGATACATTCATGTTTGTAAATTTGACCTTGAAGAGGTTCATGTATTCTTCATGAAGCTGCGTTTAGGTCTAGCTGTCACCAGGTGGTGGTAAATGACCAAGCTACCAGGCTCGAATCAAGACATTAAGAAATGAGAAATTGGAAGCACTTACTTTCCAGACCTCATCCATTTTACTTAAGAACATAATCTTGTCACAACCGTTAAGTTTCAGTACCAAATAGCAGACCCCCTTCTAGAACAAAAGAAGAAACCCGTCTGGTAAAATCTGGAATCTCTTAACTAACGTTAGAATTTTTTTCTTATTTTTGTCTTGATAAGCATGCTTCTTTGTAACTCAAGCTGAATATATACGTCTTGCAGCCTAATGATCACATGGGATGCTAGGTCTCTTAAGACTACAGCCAGTCTGATGTTTAAAGTGGTATGTTTTGGGGGAAAGGTGTATCCTCTATTTTCTTAGAACTGATAATGGCTTTTCTTCACATTTGCCACTACTGAGATACCTCCATGGGTGATTTTAGCTAAGCAATCCCTGTTAAGCCATGGCTGCACAATGGAATCACCTAGGGGGAGGTTTTACAAAACACTGACTTCTAGGCCAACCACCCAGAGATGCTGAAAAGTATCACTCTCCTACTTAAAAGCCCTCCCAAGCTTCTGACATTCAAACTCCCTAGCATGGATTGAGGCCCTTCTGCTATGGTCCCCCCTGTATCTCCCCAGTGTCCTTTCAATGCCTGTCCTGTCCCAGCTGAACCCTACGTTTAAGCCACTCCATCCTCTCAGCACTCCATGGACATACAGTGGTCCTGCCTCTGGGCTTTTGCACAGGCTGGTGCTTCCACCAACCATGCCTTCGCACCCTCTATCCCCCTCTCCACCCAGAAATCTCCTGCTGTCACAAGATACTCACTAGTCACCTCCCAGAGCAGCAGTTCCCAAGTCTTCCAGGCCGGCTTCATGTCTCCCTCTTCTGTTCTACCTCAGCCCTCTGAACAACCCGTTAAGACACCTCACTGATACTACCATCCTTTGTCGACATCTCTCTTGCACTAGACAGCACACCCACAGGGAAGATGTGTTTACTGTATCAATGATCTTATATAAAAGAACTGTTTCTCTTAGAAGATGAAATCACCCTTGTCAATTCACACATTTTTACAACCTGCTTCTGGAAACAGATCGCTGTAGTGAAAGGACTCCTACCGATTTCTTTCAAAAACAGCTTGAGTGTCAGCTGGAACGCAGTGAAACTGTACAAAATTTTAGTAAGATCCTGTTATGGATTCAGAGCAACCCTGAAAGTTGCGAGGCTTCTCAGCTTCCTGATTTTTTTTTCTTGTTAGTGACAGACATGCAGGTCACAGGTCATTTCGTGTTAATGTCAGAATACAGTACAGCCCTATAATTAGAATTATGTGAATAGTACCCGATTGTGCAAAACTCATGAAACGTAACTCACTATTGAGGCAGAGGATGCGAAGAGAAATTAACAAATGTAAGAAATGCAGCAGCAAATACATACTAAATAGTAGGCAGCACTTGGTATGTTTTTTCAAGAAACTGTGTTGTAGGGTGTTGTGTTTTACCAGCTGGCAAATGACAATATATGTGTATCTGGAAAATGCCTTAAATGAAACAGTAAACATACACCAAAAAGGAGCACAATACTAGGAGGTATGTTAAAACTGATGATCACACTGAATCACATCAACATCAGGCAAGGAAAAGGGAATTAGATTTTTTTTTTTCAATCCAAACTAAGTTTTAACCAGTTGTTTTCTTGGAAATTTGCTTACTTTCATTTTCATTCAAATTTTAGGAATAACCAATTAAGGCCCACAGGCACATTTATTCAAAATCAGGGTGTGAGAGCTGTGTGTGTGCGTGCGCGTGTATTGTGAAATTGACCACACGTTAATAAATAAAGCTCCCAACCTCTATCACCAACAACTCCAATTTGTTACTCTTTCCCACGGACCCTCATTTCAAAAGACTGCTTTGAACCGCATTGATGAAGAAAAAAATCATTTTCCCATTGAAAAACATACCGAAGATGACTAACTTCCAATTAAAGCCTCTCATCAAAACGCGACAACCAGGGTTATGAATTCTAGGTAAAAGTAAAGCAGTAAGATACTTTATTATGAGTCCTTGTAGACTTCTCAGCGGCTGTGAGAGTATTTGAAAAATTCACAAGAAAATAGTTTGAAGATTCCCATTATCATTTTCGACCCCCCTTAGAGGCCCAGTGGAGCAGTGAACCGACCAGGGCAAACATGGATCATTTGGATAGCCGAGAATCTTCTAGAGCTCACTTCTGGATTTAGTGTCCTTTTGCCTCCTCTTGTCCTGACAGGTCCTTGTTTTCCAACCAAACTCAGTGTTCCCCTCTGTGATCTAGAAAATAATTGTTCTCCTCACCCTTACCAAAATAGGAATCCTGCTTGATGTCCATGTATCTGCCCCCCCCCATGAAAAATGAGAATAATTGACACTCTATACTCTTCCTCTGAAAAGGTTTTCATAGTTGCTACGGCTGCTCTTAATTCTATTTCAGAAGTCTTGTAACACTGTAATTTCATAGTTATTGTATTTTTGAAGTGCATTCTCCTTGATAAAAACCACCACGGTAAGAATTTAAAAAATAATAAAGTTACCCTGTTTTCCAAAAAAAATAATAATAATAAAGCACAGGGAAATATGACAAGATTGGAATCTGCCCTACACTAATGCAACATAAAAGAACCGTTTAAAAAGGACAAGGAAAATGGTGCATTATCTCATTTTGGGGGGGAGTGAAGGGAATGAATTAAGGCCACAACAAAACGAAACTGAAAAATTGCTAAATGAAGCTCTGAGTGGGGAAAATGAAAAATCAATGAAGGAACGGAGGGGAAAAAAGGTCCATTTTTCATCTTCATGATGCTTGATTGGGTTTGTAGAAATTCATTTCCAATTAATGTGTCTTGTGGCATTCAGCCAGGCTAGATATGAACAGGGCACATATTTTAATCAATTTTTTTCTATTAAGTTTGAAGTAATATATAATAATAGAACTATACCATTCAAAAGGATCCGTTGAAACTGGCTTCTGAGGTAAAATAATCTAATTTGGTTTGATTTCTATCTTATAAGTAAAGACAACCCAACTTCTCTTTCAGCAGAGGAATAGCACCCTGATTCTCTCAGGTGCCTAAACATGGTGGGCTACATAAACATCAGGGAAGGATGAATCAACTGGTTTTCCGACCTGAGGGAGAATAATGGACCACTGGGAAGGAAGGCTTAGGGGTGTCCTGGGTACCAGGGTTATTGCTGGGTTCCCTTATTATTCTCAGAAACAACCCTAGGAGTGGTTATCCACTACAGATGAGGAAACTGAGGTTCCTAGAGTTTTATTACCCATCATTCCCTCAGCAGTCCCCTCTGATCACCTCCGTTTCAGGCTCAGTGTTAGATGCTGGGAACACAGCAGTCAGCTAGAAAGATCTGACCTTCACCTTCATAGGCCACCTGTCCTGGTGAGGAAGGCAAGCAGTAAGCAGAAAATGAAACTCGCAAGCAAGTACAATAAAGGGAAGAACACAGTGATGTTTCGTACCCCCTAGACAGGATGCACCTGCCGACTGCAGATGGGGTGAGGGAAGGGGTCAGACGTGGGGGCTGAAGAGGGTGGCCAGCTCACCCCTCCTTGCCTGGGACTGCCCAGGCTTTAGCACTGGGAGTCTCATGTGCCTGGAGCATTCTCATTCGCTGGCAAACCAGGACAGCTGGTCACCCAAGACTGGACGCTGGCAGGGCTGAATCTAAGCTCATATCTCTCTGATTTCAAGGCTCTAGCTCCTTCTCTCCGCACAGTAAAGTTCAGAGGTCTGCTTCCACCCTCCCTATGATGACAACCCATCACTGCAATGCTGCCTGGAAATTAGGCAAGGCTGGGAAGACTGTTGGCAGGTAGTTTCTTTCACAAAGCATTTGCTGGGACCTTACATCTTTAGGCTGTTCTTTTTCCCTCTGACTTTAGAGGAAGAAAGTGGAATGGAGAGGTGGGGAAGCGGGCACTCTAAGCTTCTCTACCCCCATGCTTTCCTCGAGAGATGCAGACCCTACACGGAACAGGTATATCCAGGGAGAAACTTGTTTCAGTCTAATGTAGTGAGATGATGCATATGGAGGCATCCAGCTCCACACGTGGTACACAGCTGGTGCTTTAAAAATGGTAGTTTTTAAAGTGTCCCTAAAGCTCAAGTGTCCTGGAGTACAGACCCTCACCTGCACGGGCCAGGGTTCTCCTGGGAGCCTCCTAGCTGCCCTTCCTGCTTCTCTCCTCTCCTATTCGCCCAGCACCTCCTGCCAGAGACATCTGTGGTCAGATCCGACCAGGAGAAGGGCATCACTGAGGAATCAGGAGCAGGGTAACACAGGATATTTTCTCAGCTTGGTGCTGAGTGGGTGCTCACCCACAACTGGTCCCGGCCTCATTTCTGGCCTTATTATCACTCCCCACGGCAATCCAGTCAAACTGGATTAATAGCTCTCTGAACCCACCCTACATTTTTTCTGGTCTCCGTGTTTGTTTTCTTTTGTTGTCACCGTTGTTATTTATTCTGTATTTTTTCTGTCATGTCCTTTGCCACCCATTCAATCCCTGCCTAGAAAAATCCAATCCACCCGGCAAGACCTGGTCAAATATCACCTCCTCCCTAAGGCCTCTGTACCCATACCTGCAACAGTGAACATTTATGGGCTCTGTGCTAAGCCCTTAGCATGCATTTCATCAATCAATCCTACAACAGCCTCCGAAGAAGGTACTATTATGATCGTACTCATTTTGTTTGTGAGGAAACTGAATGCTGGAGAATAAGTAACTTGTTCAAGATAAAAAGCTGAGCCAAGAAAGGAGTAGGATGCAAAGCCAGGTTCAATTTACTCAAAGCCCATGAACTTAATCACTACCGTCTCCAGATTCTGTGTCACCAGCACACAGCTCATACCCCTGGTTAATACCTGTCATATTCTGCCTTGAGTTCTAACAAGTTTTAGGGTCAACCAGAAAGTCTTTTGAGGGCAAGAACTCGTCCACTTTTGCATTTTGTTCCTAAAAGACACTTCTAAAATGTTGACTAACCCATCAGGGCAGAAGAACAGGAATATTTAAAGACAGTGGCACAAGAAAACAAGTCCAGGGTGATAAAGAGGTCATGAAAAAATCAGTGGGGCAAAGATGGACTATTCAATGAGTGCTGTTAGAGAAACAAGCTTCCCGTGAGAAGAAAAAAAAAAAAAAAAAAAAACACAAAAAAAACACCACAAAAAAAAACCCACAAAAACAAAAAAAATGGATTCCTATTCACAGTATATACACAAAAATAAATTCCACATGGATTATTCTTTATTTGTTCAACAAGTATTTATTGAGCACCTACTATATGCCAGTGACTGTTGCAGATGTTAGGAGCACAGCCAAGAACAAAACAGAGAAAAACCACTGCCCTCATGGAGCTTACATTCTAGTGGAGGGAAACAGACAATAAGTAAGCAAAATAGGTAAGTGTAGTATATATAATAGGATAAGTGCTACAGAGAAAGAGTAAGGAAGAAGATAAACGGTATGAGTGTGGGAGGCTGTAATTAAAGATAAAAAACAAAACTTTCATAAAAGTATTACACAAATAACCTTACAGCAGACAAACAAGACACACAAACAGCACCAAAGGATGGATACATTTATACCAAAATTTAAAACTTGTACATTTTACAAGATACCATAACGAAACGAACAAAAACATTGACTGGGAGAAGACAATAGCATGCAAACACATTTTGACAAACGATCGACGTTGGCAGGATCCACAGTTCCGACAGATCAGCAGGAGACAAGACAGCCAAACAGGAAAGGGAGCAAAGGATATGAACAGCCAGTTCACAAAGGCGGAAGCCTGAATGCTCAACGAGCTAATGAGAAGATGCTCAGCCGCACCTGTAGTGATGAGTGGTATCGGGCTGAAGCAAATGAAAGTTAAAGGAGATACTGTTTCACAAATGGCTACATTTATAGTCCAACCATGCCAAGAGGTGGTGAGGATGTGGGGAAATCCACCCCCCAGGTGGGTGGAAGTCCCTCTCTGGGGACCAAGTGACTCCAACTATGTTCCGGAAGTACAGAAGCAAAGAGACGTGCTTGGCATTGTTTGTAAAAGAACAGAAATTCGGAAACAAGCTAAGTATCGATAGGACACATGACAATACATTCACACAATGAAGTATTACAGAGCCATTAAAATAAATAATTTATATTTATCTGTAACATCAGAAACAGGAATGTAATTGGGGGAAAAGTTGAATAAGAGGTACAATAAAATCTACTTATCTATTATAAATAAAAATGTACATCCATTTGTAAACACCGAAGTTAGGCTAAATACTGATGACAAATACATATGTACGTAGTAAAAGCATCAGAACGTGCCCTGGATGGAGAACAAATTGCTTCTGAAGAGGGAGAGAGTAGAGAAGATGGAAAAAGATCAGAGGAATAAAAAGACAATTCTTTGTCTGTAATGTTTTCTAGGACTTGGAAGAAACCTGAAATATGCCAAAATGTTAACACTCAATTCTAGAGGACAATACATGGGTCTTTGTTTCTAGCATTCTCTATGATGTTCCATATTTACAATTTTTTCAATTAAAAAAAAAAGAAGCAAATAAAAAACAAGTCAAAGAATGCACACTGGCTTTGGAGCCAAAGGTCTTGCTGTGGCCCCAGGAGCACCATCATTTGCTGAGAGACCACCTGTTACTTTTAAGTTTTAGTTTTCTGGGATTAAAAAAAAATTGTGCTAATAATATGCCCCGTAGAGGATTCGTGTGGGAATGTTAGGCCTAGATGCATGGGTTTGAGATGTGAGAAACATTCTGTGGCTGGTAGTTACTTAGAACAAGACTGTAGCTGTACAAACTACAGGCAGAATGTGGGCACCCAGGACCCTGAGAAATATTTTACAGCCAATTAGAAACAATCTCAAGAAAGAGAAAGTGAATTCAATGGCATTTGCAAACAAAAGAACCTTCTCCCTCAAAAGAACAATTTGTATCGTAAATATATTAATGAGCACACGTCATAAAATGAACCTGCAATATTTCCATAATGCACAGAAAAAAACAAGTCTCACACACGTGGTGAGCTTCCTGGTACCTTCTAAAACCTTCACATTTTAGTGTATCCAAGATTTCAAAATAAAGAAGTGAATAATATGTCGACCATGAGAATTTGAAACATTTTTAGTTACCAAAAATGAATCCTGCCTCAAAGTTCAGAGTGGCACCTCCTTTGGGTGGGGTTGTGAGTGGCCAAGAGACAAAACTCTAGCCCTAGAATCCACGGCTTCCTTCCCATGCACTGCCTACTTGCTAAAGTGGGGCAAAAGCATCTGAATGAGACACAAAGACAAGTATTAACAGGAAACCCACTTTGCCAGGGAGAAGTCAGAGCAGAGAACCACCCAACATGGAAGGGACACCCAGCCCCTTAGAGAAGTCAGCCCCGTCCACTAGCTTATTAGGCTAATACCACCCACTATTACTCCTACTGCTGCTACCACTACGCGTATTCAGGAACACCGTTAAGTTTTGATGACATCCCAGCACCTGTGGCTTGTCTCAAGGACATCTCTATAAAAATAAAGCAGCTGTGCAATATATTTCACTTTAATATATTTCAGTCAAATAGATGTCTCTTTTCCTCAGATACACTTCTCCTTCTCATGAAGTTAGCTGAAGCGTCTACTCAGGTAGATTGCCCATGGGGATAAAAAGCAGACCAAACCTGGCTTAAGCAAAAAGAAAGCTAAATTGACTCGCGCTTTTGATCTCCATTCAGGAAGGACATCCTCAGGGCCACCTCCCACATGCAAATATAATCAAACTACACTTCTTCAGTATTGTCTGGACTGTGATCTGGAGGGGAGCATTTCCTTCCTGGAACACGGGAGGAGTTCTTCAAGCCTGCTTCCCAGCTCCTTAGCAGGTGTGCTCGGCCGCTTTTCTGTAGGTAAGGCTTCATTTTCCGAGATCTCAGAACCAGCCTCCACCTGGCACTTCCTGAATTATAGTTTAGTACTATTTTTCATTGCAGTTCTTTCTTTGATGTCTAGGAACCCACGTTTCTAAAAATATTCTTTGAGTTCTCTTGTCTCTGCAGTGTGAGGCTGGACAGGTTGAGGTGACAATGTGTGGTGTTTTCACAAATGAGAGCCCTACGTGGTCAATTTTTCCTTCCACATCATGTCCTTCCTGTTTTGTTCGTTGGGCTCATCCCCAATACATGCCACCTCTTCCCAGCCGAGAAAGTACAAGATTCTTCTAATCACGAACAATAAACACAATCGCTTCCAACCCAGGCTACCATTTTATCATCTTCCAAAGAACCGGAGACTAAATCTGGAGAAGAGCTCGTGTGACATGATCTGGAAACAGTTCAATTGAGTGGATTAGGGTTGTGGACTCAGTGCTATGGCTCCTTTATCCTGCCCCCATGTGGCTACATTATCACTGATGGGAAGTACTCTGAATCACTTCAACACAGGACATTTGGCAACAATGTACTTTTGTGTTATGCATTTCAGCATAGCACATGATAGTTTTAAAGTGCTAACAAACGGCTGAACCATTTAAAATGGAAGATTCTTAGGATGGGGAGAACTAAATTTTTTTAAATTATTTTGTATATAAATACTCTCCTCCAAGGACAGGCGGCTGAGATGGAACGCAGCACAGAGCACAGAAGAAAAGACAGAAGCAAATCCAGAAGATTCCATTTGGCTCAGAAGACTCCCAAAGAGGGAAGGGCAGCTTTGTGCATTAGTCAAGAAATCACCTCAGCTACTTTTGCTTTTAATTAATTTAGTTTGACTTTGGGTATACACAGCAGGAGCCCATCCACCAGGAATAATAATAATAGCAGCTAGTATTTATTGGGTATTTCCTATGTTCCAATTAGTATGTTATAAAGTATTTTATGTACATCATCTCATTTAACTCTTACAAAAAATCCTTTTGGATACTGTTATTAACCCCATTTTACAAACAAGAAAACTCTTTGAAGGGTCCCCAACTAGTAAATGCAGGTCTGATTCAAAAGTCCTTGCTCATCTCCATTTTCTATGCTACCTTTCATTTTTACCCATAAAGGTCTCTCACTGCACTTCTTCCTCAGTCTCTTACCGCAGGGGGTGCCTGTGAATTCAGGGCCTAGGTGGCAAGTTACATGGACTTGAAAAAAAGAGAATGCAAGCCCTGCTTTTGCTTACTGGCTCAAGAGCCAAAAACCCAAAACCCAGACCTCAACTCTCTGAAGAGTTCTCGCCATCTATTCTCTCTGACCCAGGTTGTTTCACCCCAAAAAGTGTTGCAGTGGGGCACCTGGGCAGCTCAGTTGGTTAACCATCCGACTTCGGCTCAGGTCAGGATCTCGTAGTTTGTGAGTTCCAGCCCCACGTTGGGCTCTGTGCTGACAACTCAGAGCCTGGAGCCTGCTTCGGATTCTGGGTCTCCCTCATTCTCTGCCCCTTCCCAACTCTCTCTCTCTCTCTCTCTCTCTCTCTCTCTCTCTCTCTCTCTCTCACACACACACACACACACACACACACACACACACACACACACAAATGAACATTAACATTTTTTTAAACTGTTGAATTATGACATTAATTCCCCAAAAAATCTAAGGGATGATAATTAAATACTTTCATTTCATAGGAATTGCAAAAATGTTCTTTGTTTTGCACTTGAGAAGCAGTCACTATGAATACTATTATTTCAACAAGGTATTGTGTTCTAAGAGGTACACTGTGACCAAGTGTAAGGTCTTCTGTGTAGACAGAAGCAGGGTGAGGCCAGACACCTGAACGCACAAGCACAGAGGGAAGAGGATCCCTGAGAACCATTTCTGGTCTCCTTGTTCGTGGTAGGTTCTCAGCTTCCGAGGACAGTAGGTGGACTGGATTGTGCCCCTTTAAGTCTAGTATCTATTTAACAAGTAGGCCTCATCCATCTACCTTAATAACACCTCCTCTTCAGATGCACCTGGAGAGCCTCTGGAAAGTTTTTTATCTGGATACCACCAGGTCAGTACAGCACTCAGAGTGAGCTGTCAAAGAATCCTCTCCTGATGGGGCTGACAACAAGCACTAGATCCCCTGACAAGACCAGAAGATCACACATTCGGACAAGCTCTCCGGTGTCCGTGCTTGTGGTCTCTGCTCACTGGTCTCCTTGGCTCTCTTCCCTTCAGCCCTTCCTACTCCAATCCAAGTTCAGTACCAGCTTTGTACCTCGGGTACAACAGCTTCTGAGGGAAGCTGGCTCAATCTATTAACACGTGGAAATGAAAAATTCACAGCACTGGGGCAACTTGGTGGCTCAGTTAGTTGAGCATCCAACTTTGGCTCAGGTCATGATCTCACGGTTCGTGGGTTCGAGCCCCTCATCAGACTCTGTGCTGAGAGCTCAGAGCCTGGAGCCTGCTTCAGAGCCTGTCTCCCTCTCTCTCTACCCCTCCCCTTGCTCATGCTCGCTCTCTTTCTCAAAAATAAACATTAAAAAAAAAAAAGAAAAAAAATTCAGAGCACCGGTTCTGAATGCTGGCTGCACACTGGAATCTCGTGTAGCTTGAAAAGCCAAAATCCCTGCAATACCCAGTGCCTTCTTCCCACCTCCATCTGCCAGGTTTGGCCATGTTGTAAAGCCCCCCAAATGATTCTAATGTGCAGCCTGGGCGGAGAAGCACTAGTAAGAAAATCAATGCCTTCTACCTTTGCACTCATTAAACATCTAAATCATAGAGGGGGACAAGCGGGGAGTGGAACTGCTTTCCGCAAAAGAAAAGTCTAAAGAAAGAATGTATCCTCCGCAATGGAAAGGAAACCTAGACGCTTCCCATTGGAAGAACCATTTCACCCATCACAATGGCAGTGGGAAATGAGAAGGAGGCGATAAAATGAAAGACGCTATTTATTAAACTACTATGTAGTCACCTTAATAATATCATGGCCTATTGGCAAAAATGTAAGCCTCCCCCTCCCCCTTTTTGAGGACAAACAAGAATTTGTTCTTTCCTCCAGGCAATTTTCCCCTTGGCAAGAAAGCCACTTTGCTTGGCTGGGGACCTCCTTGGTGAGAGCAGGTAAAGAGGGGTGAATGATCCTGCTGACTGAGGAGCTCACACGTAAAGATGTCTAGGCTTCACAGCTCTGGCCTCAGGCTCCGCCCAGCCTTCTGCTCCCCACCCCCCATCTCCTGGTTCCTTTAAAGGCAAGCTAAAGAATGCAGATGGACTCAAGACACAGAACCTAACCCCAACAAGGCTTTTTCAACAGAACAAAGAAGCCCAAAGGCAAGGATTCTGGGAGGCAGGTAACACCAGATGGGAAGACCCAGGAGGGCAGGACCACAGGTGCACTGCCCCCCACCCTGCACCCAGCCCCCCCCCCCCCCCCCCCCGCACAGACAAAGAAAGTGCTGGTGCTTAGCTAGTGAACAGACAGACCACTCAATTTCCCTACAAGTGCTATTTTTTTTTTCCAGTCTCTCCATATTTTCCAGCAAACGCTTAAAAGTCTAAAAGGGTCATATACGGGCTTATTTTGTTTTTAACTTTTTTGTCAGAGCCAGAACCCGTTAGAAGAATTAGTGATGGGAGCAAGGGAGCCAATCCCTGACATCCACCACAAAAGGAGACTTAATTCGGTATTAAGATCTAGCCTAGTGGGGGTATCTGGTGCCACACTTATCACAACACTTTGCACTGAACGTGACCCCATAAGATACATACCAACCTTTCATTTCAGAAGGGCCTATCCTGCCCGACCTGCAGTCAGACCATCTTATATGCTCAAGTCCTCACTGACATATACTGTCCCACACAGTGAAAATCAAGTCCTTATCAGGCCAAGGATGGCTTAGTTTTTATTTCATTATTATTATTGTTATTATTATTAAATTCTATTCTACTCAGGTTGAAGGAAATACATGGCTTAATATTTAAGGATTCCAAAAACCTCCATAATAATACCTTTTTCAGTCTTAAGCTGAAAAAAAGAAGCCCATCTCAGTAAACTAAGTTTCTTCACAGACATTGCGGCTAAAATGATGCCAGCAATGGACAGAGACGAGTCCCCACCCTTGGGAAACGTGAGGCTATCACATGGCTAAGCTTTCAGGCTTCATGTGAGGGAAGCAAAAGTGTCCCTAACATCTGCCACACATAAAGTTTGCCTCTACTTCTAGGTCAAGTTTGTCTCGATATCTAGAGAGCTGGGGTTCACAGATATAAACTTCTCAAGTCAGAGGTTATGAATTTGCGATTTTGCTTATTATGCAACGTAATGAGGAGATGATAATAACAGCCCAGTAAACAATAAAGCATTCTTTATATAAGGAGCTTCTAGCTCAACTCCTAGATCACTAGGAATGCACTCGTGAGGAAGGGCTAAATACCCTCCCAAGGCAGCCAGTACTAGGAATGTTTTCTTTATGTGAAGCGAAAAGCTGAAGTTTGCCTCTTTGCAAGTGCCACCCAGTGGTTCTGGCCTGGCCTTGCATTGCAGTATTATTTAAGAATACATTCTCTCATCTCCATGGCTGTTTTCTAAGATGTGAATTCAGCTCTCATGCTGCTCCTTGGCCATCTCTTCCCCCAGCCCTCAGCCATGCCCTGAATCACAGCAGCTCTCAACTCCTTTGTTTCTCCCTGCTCTTCTAAATGTGCTCCTCTGTCGATGTCCCTCTTCCATGTTTCTAACTTAAAAGAAAAAAAAAAATGTATTCACATCAACGGCTGCAGCAACGGATATTTTAAACCATCCTTTTGTTGTGTAAGTTAACATGGTATACTGGGCAAATACATTAATTCTTAGCATCTGATTTAGATAGTTTAAAGTTAGAATAAAAAAATCTCTTCTTTCCAGTCTCCATGCACTGTTGAAACCCAGCTGTCCCCTAGGTGGTGCTCACTCTGATGGTGCCACCCTAAATGTCAGCGTGTGATTTCCTTCTGACGACTGCATCTTCTACACCACATCATCGAGACTTAGAGAAGTCTATCTGGGAGATAGTAAGTCACAGGTAGAGAAGCAAGGCATGGACAGTGATCTTTATACACCAACCTATTTTCATATATCGATTTTCCCCTACTCCCTTCAAAGCGGTATGCCTGTTATATTCCAGAAGTTAGAAAACAGAATCCTAAACTACTTGACTGTGTCTCTTTAAGAAGTATCTCTGATTTTGGGACTGATCTTAAACCCTTACAGAGAATAACTGAAAAGAAGCCAACTAGTATGAGGTTTGGTTCACTGGTTCCCTAATACATGAAAACAATGCAAAGTTGAGAGAAATGCAGTGCTCTACAGTCAAAGAGCCCCATGGAAACAGGGCCAGCCTTGCCCCAGACATCTTGCATGTGAAATTCAGAAGCAGAGAAGCTATGATCTGACATCCATGGTTCCCCAAGTGCTTTTCTCACAACTGCTCCAGCCTGCCTGTGCTATGGGAGTGCACAGGGACTCCTCCTTCCACTATTCTGCTCCCTGAGGCTTGCAGATGAGCCAATATAAGGCACACAGGACTTAACGCAGTATGAATGGATTTCTTGTTTAGGCAACAGATTTCACCTAATGTATACATTTATCCTTCAAGAGAACAAAGTAGCCCTCCACAGCTTCACAGTTCCCTGACCCTAACCTCACTCCAACAGTATCACCAACAGTTTACAGATTAATGAAATAGATATACTTTTAGTATCTTTGTCGTGTGTGTGGTTTTTACTAGAAATAGACATGCTTTTAATTTTAATGATTCATTAATAAAATAGATAACTTTTCAGAGTAGTGTTTAATATAAGGAAAACGTGGGTTTTTTTTTTTTTTTCAGTTTTTCCAATGCCAACCAATTGTTTAATTAAACTAAAAGCCTTTTCTTTTCTTTGCAAGATAGAGAATCAGGTTGCAGGGAATTCTTATAAGTCTGTTAGTACTAACTGTTCCTTTTTTCTATCCAATTTATTAATTCAGCAAGAAAGATACAATAACATGAGATTAGCTATACCACAGCTTGGGCTTTCCTCTATCGAGCACCACGAGAGAGAGAAAGAGATTTTAGTAACACAATTAAAATAATTTGTTTTCCTCCTGCAGAAATATTAATGTTCAACTTACCTGTTGTTTTTTTTTTTTTCCATTTAGAAAAACAGACAAGCAAGCTATGTCCAGCATATAGTCTGATATCCCACAGACAGATGGAGAGAGAAGAGATAGAGAAGACACTGAGGGAAGAAGGGAGAGGAGGAAGGAGGAGATGGAGAGGGGAGGGGAGAGAAAGGACACCTGTCCACAGAGGAAGGAAAGATGGAGTGGTCGCTGGGAGAGAGGCAGCCAGGTACAAAGAAGTGCAGAGACCTGACTAAAGGAAACTTTTCCTGTCACACCCTTGGGTCCCCTGGGCTGCAGGTGCCCATTTGGGGAATTGCTGCCCTCTGAAACTGAGTGACCTTACGACTGTGCTTCCCAGTCTTCTTAACTATAACCCTCTGATCTGATTAGAAAGATAATCACCAGCCTGCAGAGGGACATATGAGGAAATTTTCCTCTGGGCCACGAACACAGTGGCCTGAGCACGTTCACTTGTGAGCCACACAAAACTGAGCTGAGAGTCAGATCCAGATCCAGGGCCGAAGTGTCCCCATAACAGACAGTAATCCTGGCCCGTGACCTTTCACAGCGGCTTACCTCCTCAACCATCTGTTTGACTTTCTTCTGCTGGCAATGCACCATGTCGTCTAGGTGTCTGATCCGTTCCCGGAGGCTGGCAGATGCCTCCGCCAGCTGCTGATACCTGACGGAAAGAGAACAAAGAGGCACGGAGTCCTAAACCAAAGCAGCAACACCAGCAAGGAGAGTCACCGCCCAGGGAACACTGCCAGAACAAGAACGAGAACTCCATCATGCATCGTGCCTCCTGGGGATGAAGGAGGGCTCGACCACCCTGCTACAGGAGGAACCATGGGACTCTTTCTCAAGCTCCCGCTTGCAAGTTTTACCTTGTTTAAGGACAGTGACTCTACTTTCCAGGGACTAAAACAGATAGTTTTTTTGCACCACTTACAGAATGAGGGGCTCTCTGTTCTGGAACTAATACGATATTGGAAGATCCCAATAAAATGCCTTGATTCAGATAACGGAGGAGGAGAGGAGTCTAGTATGCAGAACACAATATCTGAAATCAAGTGGCCAAGTCCTGGGAAGTCTGGAATTGTAGTCTTCTACACATCATTTATTTGGGGAAAATGGGGAACATGTTGAAGGACTTTCTCTGCATCAAAACAGATTGGGCTGCATCATAAAACATTTCATAGTTTTGTTTTAAAACAGCACAAACTGGGCGCCTGGGTGGCTCAGTCAGTTAAGCATCCGACTCCTGGTTTCGACTCAGGTCACGATCTCGCGGTTTGCGGGTCTGGGTCCTGTGTCGGGCTCTGTGCTGACAGTGCAGAGCCTGCTTGGGATTGTCTCTCCCTCCTCTGCCCCTTCCCTACTTGCTTTCTCTCTCTCTCAAAAATAAAGTTTAAAATAAATAAATAAATAATCAGCGCAAACTATCTTCTGACTTTGCTCCATTCAGTGAAACCAGAGGAACCAGCAGGCAGACACCTCAGTTCTTTGGGGCCACTGGAATGGAGCACTGGACAAAGGGTCTGGTGGGGTTTGCTGACCACTACAGCACTCTGCCAGGTCCCTCCTCAGCACTACGTTCAAATCTACAGCAGAGTGCAAACTGTGAAGTTGCCAAGAGGCAAGAGAACAGATGTTTTTTGGCGTGTACCATATGGCAGGCAGCATGCCCACCGGCTCCCTCACTACTAATGACCCCATAAGATGGGCACTGCCGTAGCCACTGCAACCCCCTCCACTTTAAAAAGAATTCTCAGTTTACAGATCAGCAGAGAATCTCAGCTAAGTTAAGTAACTCGTTCAAATTGCTCAAATCATCTCCACTCGTTTTCCTTCACCAGAGAGCCATGCATGTCCTCTCTGCCTTCCGATTTCTAGAGGGGACCAAGTCCTGCTCCCTCATTTTCCATGCAGGGCTTTATACGCCCATAGCCAGGGGACGAGGCAAGGTCTGAGTCAACAATGTTTGGAAACCAAAAAAGGCATTTTAAAATTAGTTTCCACTGCAATGGTATTAGTCACAGCTACTGAGTTTTCTCATCCACAAGGTGCATCCTGTGGAGTCAAAGGTTACGAAGAACATTTATAGACTGAACTTTTGCACCCAAGACAGTCTGCGGTGTGCTCCCCCTGTGCTAACAATCAACCGCAGGCTGGAAGACGTGGCTGTGAGCTACTGAAGAAACTGGCCCTGCAGTGGAAGCTCTCAGGCCAAGATTTTACAAACAGAAGTCTGCAGCAGGGATGGCCAAATGAAGGAAAAGGCGAGGAACTGCAGAGCCCACAGAAACACAGCATGGCCGCCCCAGCGTGTAAAGCCAGTACAAGATAAAGGGCAGCGGTCTTACCTTTCCTTGTCAGAACCAGTTATTTCCCCTGACATTTCTGTTTCATGCTCCAGGAGCTGTAGCTGTAGTTGATGGCGTTCCTAAAACAGACACCGACATTGGAATCAATGGATTCCAGGCTGGACAGGGAATGTGTATTGAGCAATTCCAGCGCTGGTCAGTTCAAGTTCCCTGTGGGATTTCCACATCCACTCACCAGAGTCCAAACAGAGCTCAAAAAAACCAAATCTCTTGGATTGCATTTACAGATGTATTTGTGAATTAGAGACAAATATGCTGGAGGAAGCCAGATTTATTTTTTAAAAAAGGAACCAATCAACTTAGGTTCAGGTATCTCGTGAAAATTTACAGTTCTAAAATATGAAAATCAATACTCTGAAGTCAGTGTCCTATGATATTGCAAAATACTTGATTATTTTCTGCATTATCAAGAAAAGAGTCTCTGGGATTTGGGTAACATCCTATACACTAAGCTGGCGGGGTTTACACAGGTATGTATGTTCAGTTGTACAAATGTACTGTGGTAGTCAGAATAACGGATGGCCGCCCAATGATGTCCACATCCTAATCCCTGAAACCTGTGAATATGTTGCCTTACACATAAAAAGGAACTTGCAGATGTGATTAAGTTAAGGGTGTTAAAATGGGGGAATGATTCTGGATTATCCAGCTGGGACCTTATTGAAGGAGGAAGAAGGGCTGGAGACAGAGATTGGAAAATGCTACACTGCTGGCTTGGAAGCTGCCAGCTAGAGCCCTCAGTCAAGGAATGCAGGCGGTTTCTAGAAGTTAGAAAAGGCTAGGAAAAAGGGGCACCTGGGTGGCTCAGTCGGTTAAGCATCCGACTTCAGCTCAGGTCATGATCTCACAGTTTGTGAGTTTGAGCCCCACGCCGGGCTCTGTGCTGACAGCTCAGAGCCTGGAGCCTGCTTTGGATTCTGTCTCCCTCTCTCTGCCCCTCCCCTGCTCGCGCTCTGTGTCTCTCTCAAAAATAAATAAACATTAAAAAAAAAATTAAGTTTATCCAGAAAGGTAACATAAGAACACGGACAATTATTTGTGTGGACAAAGTAGAAAATGTTGACAAAATCGTAGTATCCATCATAACCAAAATTGCTCTAAATACATTACAGATGTCAGTGTAATAGATTTCCTTAAAATGAAATTTATCAAATTCTGTTCATGCTATTGGGCCCTAAGTATTACTGTGCCTCATCGTTATTCTCAGAGATTCTCCCAACAAGTTTTTACCACCAAATTATTAAAAGCAAGTCTTTGACAATCTAACTCCCATAACTTCTGATGCCACAAGCTGTGATACCCAAGGAACAGACCAAAGAGATGGGGGAACAGCCCACTCTGGCAGGAAGACCGTATTATCACTGATGGATAAAAGAAGACCAACTTCGTGTGGGGTTTTGATTTTGTTTTTAAATCTCTCCAGCAGGGCACCTGGGTGGTTCAGGCAGTTAAGCAGCCAACTTCAGCTCAGGTCATGATCTCATGATTCATGGGTTCGAGCCCCACGTCGGATCCCTATCACCCTCTCTGTCTGCCCCTCCCATGCCCTTGTATACACTCTGTCTCTCAAAACTAAGCATTTTATTTAAAATAATCAATCAATCAATCTCTCCTGCAAAGACCTTCTTACCGCCCACCTGGGCGGAATGCTCCCCTGTTCTCATATGGTTGCCTGCTGGCTGGAAGTTTACATAAGCCCTGAAATAATAGTGACAGATGTCCCACGAGTGAGCCCCCCAAGGCAGACTCAAAAAAAAAAAAAAAAGCTGTAATAGAGTCAGGGCTTTTCTAAACTGATGTACAACAAATTTTAAGTCAACACTATGCGACAAGTTCTTACATTTGTATATAACTGTGAAACCACTACCCAAGCACACAATGTTACGTTTTCCACAGCAGGGTCCCTGAGAGATCACACCCCTTAAAAGATTTCTACTAATCAGAAAAGAAAGGTGTTTTGAAAATCCAAAAATAGGAGCAAGCAGGATATGACACTGCCACAGTTCATGCCTGTGGACATGCTGTTCACATAGTGTGTGAGAGAGATTTCGCACAATTCCCGCTCTGAAAGAGGTACCCCTGAGGGAGGAGGAGCAGTAAATTAGAATACCTAATCCTAGCTAAATAAAGCTAGCATACCTCAAGCCTAAATGCAAAAGATTTAGAAAAAGAACAAATCTTTTTCTGTCAGAAAAAGGTGACAGGACTTGAGGAACATCATGTGTCACACAAATGGTGACAGGGAGGGCCGGCCTTACCACCTCCCCTGGCCTCCCGCCCATCGCCTCTCACATAGGCTCCATGTGGAAATCAGTGGGGAAAAATGCTGGACACTTTCAGAATCCCAAGGGTACAAAGAAGATAAGCCAGGGGCGCCTGGGTGGCTCGGTCGGTTAAGCGTCCGACTTCGGCTCAGGTCATGATCTCGCGGTCTGTGAGTTCGAGCCCCGCGTCGGGCTCTGTGCTGACAGCTCAGAGCCTGGAGCCTGTTTCAGATTCTGTGTCTCCCTCTCTCTTTCACCCTCCCCTGCTCATGCTCTGTCTCTCTCTGTCTCAAAAATAAATAAACGTTAAAAAAAAAAAAATTAAAAAAAAAAAAAAAAAAGAAAAGAAGATAAGCCATAAAAAAGGCCCAGCCAAGAAAAAGTTGACTGGGGACAGACACTGAGGCAAGTCTGTGACAAAATCGAACCAGAGACACGCATTTCAGAGCCACTACTATATGCCAGGCACCATGCTTAGCACTTTGTGTGGGTTTTTCTCATTTACTCCTCACAAAGCCTTAAGAATTATTATTATCAACATTTTACAGAAAAGGAAACTCAGTTTGGAAGAGTCAAGTAACTGCCCACAAATACAAAGAGAGGCACGATTCAAACCCTAGGCTGCCTGATTCTAAAACCTGTATTTTTAGCCACCCCATGGGCAGTCTCTGTAAGACGGCATCCTGTTCAAAACACAAGCTGCCCGCTCACTTTGTGCTTGTGCGTGGCAGGAAAATCTGTCATCCACAGGGAGCATTTGCATGACTAGTATCTTCTCTTGTTTCAGGGAAGCAGAATTTGAGAGAAAGCTCACCTATGTTCTAGAAAAATGCCATCATGGCACAATCTTCACGACTATCGCCTCCAACCTATACTGATGTGAGTTGTAAACATACAGCTTTACCCTCTTCTCTTCAATAAAAGTTGGGATTCTGTTTTCCCAAGGAAGAGAGGTGAGGCAATAATGGATCCTTCGCTTTTCTCAAGTCTCTCCCAAATAAAGACAGATCCTAAAGCAGAGGCCCCCACAAGCCCTGAAGCTGAATCCAGAACACTGAATTTAATACCATTCCCACCCTGGTTACACCTCACCTTGTCCGGGGACTGTACAGGGGCCTATGTTGCAGATACCAGGGGTAAGGAGACCTCTCTCAGAATCACTGGAAGCCTAGGTGTTGACCTTGCTCACACTGTCATTATCCCTTGCTCATCACCAGCCTCAGAATGCTCAGCATGAGTTACCGGGTACTTCTATGTCACGGTCCTGGCAGGTCACTGCTATTCTGCAGACCCACACGCTGGTAAGAGCCATCCTCCAGAAACCAGCCACAGCTTTGGCCCTAAACTACCACTCCTCCCCCAGAAGTCAGCTGTCACCTGCTAAAGGTCCCTCTTCCCTCTTCTTCTTTCCTGCTTTTTCTCTTTCCTCTCTTCCACCCCTTCTTCCTGTTTTCCACTTTCTGCCTAATTTCAGCTTCCTCCCTTCTCTAAATTGGCTTCATTATCTCAGCTCATCTCCCGCCTTCCACAGCCTACCCCCATCCCCACCCGCACACAAAGAAAATGTGGTCTCCTCCGCTCTGCCATATGAGAGAAAAGCCAACATTTCAGATGCATGCCCAAGAAACAGCACACTCAGGGTGTTGATGTAACATTTAAATAAGGTTTGGTTACTCAATGAGTAAACGAAATTCACGCCTGGGACCCCAGCAAAGCAGGGTGCTAAAATATTAATTTTTATAAGTCATTACAGGTGGAATGTTTTTTAAAGCATCAAAATAATTACCAATGAGAGTTCTGTTGGACTTCATGCTTTTCTTACAGCTTTGTCTTTCCTGTTTAAATCACAAATCGGAGGGATGGGAGGGATGGGTGCTGAGGGCTTCTCACACCTTCAGACAGGACTGCAGGGGACTGCAGAGACGGGGTAGGGGGGTCTGGGCAAGTGGGTGCTGGGCCAAGAGCAGTGTCTGTTACCTTTTCCATGCGCTCAATCAGCCTGTCCAGCTCTCCAATCTTCTGGTCCTTCTCCTCTAGGCTGATCTCCGCCGCCTCCATCTTTTTATTGGCTTCTTCAATAGCTTTCAGAAAACTATTGGTTTCTTCCTGCAAAAGAAGCACACCATCCTCAGCACAGCCATGGAGTCTAGGTTAGCCTGCTAACTAGGGTCCAAATGGTGCTGGCCTTGCTAAATCATGTCTCTTTAAAAGCATAGCCTTGGGGCTTAGCAGTGTTGTGAACTCAGATCATGAACTCAACTCCCATGATTCTGGTTCTCATACGTAAATAAAGAAACATCATGTGGCCTTTTAACGGGCCTAGTTATATTTTCTCCTTTCTCCCTACCTGAGTCCTTATGTCTGAAAAAAGAAAGAAGTCTACAGATGTTCTTTCTCCCTTGACTGGATGCTTGAAGGGTCACTGTATTTGCCCACAGTGCAAAGTGGAGCAGGGGCCACATGTGGAATTGAATGCAGAATGTCCAGACCGTTCTCCCACAATGCAAAGCACCAACTCAGTCAATCATTCAGACATCTACTGAGCTTTAAGAACACAAGATAAGGCAGCCACGGACTCCCTGCCTTCAAGGAACTTGTACTCTCTCCTAGAGAACCCAGGATGGGAGACGGACAGTCCAACTCCAACAACAGGAACAACAGGATGCCGCAGCAAGCAGCGGAGAGAGAGCAGGGGTTCCCAAAGACAACGGACACTTCTAGTGAACGGAAAAGATTTCACTCACCAAGAGGGTGGCATTTTCAAGGCCTTTCAGGAGCTTAGGTGGGAGCAAGGGCAGGGGAGGAGGTTATTTCAGGTGGAGAGGAGCAGGCGGAGGGGGGAAGGGCGTGGCTGCAGGTAAGTCAGGGACCTGCCGGGAGGCTGGCTGGAGTGTACTTGGAGGCAGAGACTGGGGGCCACTGTGGGAAAAGAGGGGGATGAGCAGAGGAAGGGAGGGAGAAACGGGGGAGGGAGTGAGCAAGTGAATAAACAACCTGCCCCTCGCCCGTGTTAGAGTCCACGGACTCCCCTCCAAGCAGAAGCCCTGCTACGCAAGCCTCGCCAGCAATAACCCGGCGCTCCCTGCTGCCTCCTGGGCAGCTGTGACATACACACCAGCAGAGCCTCCTTCTCGGCACTGTGCTTCCGCTGCTCTTCCTGCAGCTTCTCCTCGTACTGGCTGTACAGCTTCTTGGTCATCTCTCGCATCACCTCGGCGTTGGCTTCCTGGGAGGATTCCACCTACGGAGACACGCATCTCAGAGCTCCAGCTCTTGCAGGTTCTGGGGAAACCAGCACCTTCTGCACCATGTGTGTCACCTGTGGACACGCTGGGGTGAACCCCCGGACCAAGACTCTGCGGGAGACAGAAGCAGCAGGAGCTAACGGGAGAGGGACCCCGTTGGGAGGAAGGGAGAGGGCCAGTGGAGGGGCAGAAAAACAAAGAGCAGTACCTCACACTATGGTATCAGGACAAACACATTCCACACAAGTGATGCTTTCACAAGACAGAAACATACCTAAGTATCAGCCCTGGTTCCCAAATTTAGCCTTAAATTGAATTCTCTCGAAAATGTGTCCATGATTTGCTAGCTTCTTAACCCCTTTTTCTTCAATGACTTTTCCTGCCTAATGTCTTTTGATCCTGAAGTTTTATTATCTTTTATTCTATCGATTTCAACAAACTTTTTCTCTGGATAATATTTCCATGCCCTAACTGGCATCAAAACGACAAGCTTTTTTAATTCTCAAGTATTCTGTTGTGGGCCCAAAAATCAGTACATTATTAGAATTGGGTCAGAGTGTGATAAATTATAAAATTAAAAAAAATTCATGGGGTGCCTGAGTGGCTCAGTCGGTTAAGCATCCAACTTCAGCTCAAGTCATCATTTTGCAGTCCATGGGTTTGAGCCCTGCATCGGGCTCTGTGCTGACAGCTCAGAACCTGGAGCCTGCTTCAGATTCTCTGACTCCCTCTCTCTCTGTCCCACCCCACTCACACTTTGTCTCTGTCTCTGAAAAATGAATAAACCTTAAAAAAAAATTCAAAGGTTATCTGTAGAAGGAAGGAAGGAAGGAGTAAGAGAGGAAAGGGAATATTACAGATACAGATATTCTATTTTTGAACATACTGTTTTGTAGATTTGACTCTGAATCACATAAACTGTTTATCTGTTAGCAAAAAAAAATTAAATTCCAAGAAATTACCTACCAAGACCATTCGATGGGCAAAGAATAGTCTTTTCAACATACAGCACTGGGACAAGTGGATAGCCATATACAAAAGAATGATGTTAGAAACCTAACACACCATATCCAAAAATTAAGTCAAAATGGATCAAAGGTTTAATCATAAAAGCCAAAACTATAAAACTCTTAGAAGAGAACATAAGGTCAATCTTTCTGACCTTTGATGAGGCAATGGTTTCTTAGATATAACACCAAAAGCACATGTGACAAAAGCTAAATTGAGGGGCGCCTGGGTGGCTCAGTCAGTTAAGTGTCTGACTCTTGATTTCAGCTCAGGTCATGATCTCCTGGTTTGTGGTTTCGAGCCCCAAAACGTGTTCTATGCTAACAGCACAGCACAGAGCCTGCTTGGGATTCTCTCTCTCTGCCCTTCCCCCCAGGCTCTCTCGTTCTCTCAGAATAAACAAATAAACTTTAAAAGTTAAAAAAATATATAAATAGAAAGACTTCATCAGTATTTAATATTAAAACTTCTGCGCTTCAAAAGGATACCATCAAGAAAGTGAAAAGACAACCCAGATAGAGAAAAGATCCGCAAATCACATCTCTAATAACTTGTATCCAGCATATATAAAAAAATGTACAACTCAATAATAGAATATAAATAATCCAATTTTAAAATGGGCAAAGGAACTAATGGGTATCTTCTTTGGGAAGATACACAAATGACCTATAAGCACAAGAAATATGCTCAACATCATCAGCTATCAGGGAAACACAAAACCACAAAGAGAGAGCACTTCACACCCCTAGGATGGCCACAAGCAGTGAGACAGTAACAAGTGTTGGTGAGGATGTGGAGAAATCAGAATCCTAGGCTGCAAGTGTATTTCTAGATTATTTTTCAAACTGTTTGGCTTTTTTCCCCCACCGTGTGCACCCGGTACTTAAAATTTTGTTATGTCAGAGAAGCCAGGAGGCCTCTGAAGACATGCTGCCCACATGAAGTTGAAGCTGTCCCATTAGTACGCTGGTCCAAGAGCACCTAGGAAACACTTCAGTTCATATAAGAAAGCTGGAGTCAGCCTTTCTACCTTGTCCTTCCCCAAATACTGCATTTGGAAACATTTCTACTTGATCTGGGGAACACTAAGCCAGATCAGGCTAGTGTTTATGTGCAGTTCCAGCTTAGGAGATAAAAAAAAAAAAAAAAAAAAAGCCAGCAGAATTGTGGGTGAGCAGGGCAAAGGCTGGAAGCGGCTGGTGTTTGCTTTCTGGATATGTAACTTCTGGATAAGGAAGGTATACTTCAACCTCAATGGGTTACATGACGTTTATTTGTAAGATTTGACAAAAGTCTCTCTTGGCGCCCTCTAATTCAACCTTCTCCATCACTGGAGAAGTTCTGCTGCAAGGGCCACAAAATGGGATATCCTGAACAGCGATTATCATCAGCTGGGAGACACACAATGTGTCCTGCACCCCATCTCCACTGCGCACACAGACTTCTAGAAAGGGCTCTGTCCCTCCTGTCCTGCTCTGCATCTAGGTCGTGTGAAATAGTCTGAGTCCTGCAACTCTTTCTGTGGGGGTTGGGAACACTAGTGAAGCACAGCATCAGCCTCTAAAACAGGCAACTGAGGATGAGACGTAGCGTAGAGGCTTGGTCTCCGTGGAAGCAGCCAGACCACCACACTGCCTAATGATGTCCCTGGACGCCTGACACCACACCGTCCTGGAACACACAGGAACGTACAGGGCAGACATGTATGGTACGCACTGAATACATGCTAGTGGGATGAACGACTGGATCAAGACCCTAAGCTGAGAAAAAGACTTAAAACAGTAATTTTGGAGTTTTTCAGCAACACATCCCTTTTTTTCAAAGTAACTCTTACTCAGAAATACAATATATGAAATAACAAAGAGATGAGCCGCCCTGCTTGAAGCAAAGCAAAGAGGAGCGGATCTGCTCTAGAGCTACCTGGTCAGGGTGGCTGGGTTGGGCCAAGTGGACTGTGATGGCATGAACCCGTGGGATGAGAATCACTTTGACTACACAGTGCAGGGTGGCAGCCCCCCGCCCCATCCGAGGCAGCCCACACAGAAGGGGGCCACATGACCACATGTCCCAGTTCGTCTCCCTGAATCAATTCTTAATAGCACCACCTTTCATTCCCAAATGTATTCTGCTTTGAGCAATGAATTATATGGATGTATTATCTATGAGGCATGCTCCTCCAGGACTGCCTAATGCTGTGTGGAACGCATTTTAAAAACCACATACTTAAGTAAAAACAAATTCATTCCGGAAATAATTTGCTGAGTGAATCCTATGAGCCATTCTCGGGTCTGCTCCTGCCAGTGGGTAGGAATTCAATCTTGTGTCAAACGTGGAAGGGGCACTAAAACCTCCAAGGCATTAGAAGCCCAGCTGAGGAATAAGCCCAGCCTGGTGGGCAAGAGGAACACTGTCCAGAGCCATTGGTCACCCATCAGTCTTCTTCCTGCATGCTCTTAGGCTCTTTATTATCAAACCAGACAGAAAAACCTAGAGATATCAGAGCAAATCTAAACAGTGGGGATTCTGAAGTCCTAGGTCTGTGGGCACCCCCAGTGCCCTCTCCATATGAAATAGCAGTGCCATGGTGACTGTCTCAGCAGCCCTAGAGGCCACTGGGGCCAGGAAGGAGTGCCCACTTGGGAGTATTCATGGTGCACCCCAATCTGGACTGACAGTAGGGAACACAGAAACCCCCTCGGTGCCTTCAAGCCATGCCCAGTGGAGCTGGCCACTAAAGGGAAGGAAACGCCAACTAAGAAAACAGAGAAAAGGAGATGGAATGTTGAGGCTAAGAGAGAGAAAAAGGAAAGAAGAGAAGGGTCAGGCGGAAGTCTCTGCCTCTACACGTTACCCTCATTTTCAGCAGCTGGTTTTCAACTTGCGCTGCCTCCAACTGCCTCTGCTTTTCCCGCAGCTTGTCCATGGATGCTTCATAGGTCTGCTGCAGATTTCTGATCTGGTCCTTAATGTTGCTATTTTCCAAAGTAACATCCACGAGGGTTTTCTAGTGGGATGAAAAAAAAGCAAAACCAGATCTGGTGGTGTGAGACGATATGGCCAAGTCATGCACCAGGACATCCCTTTGCCATTAACCATTGAGACAGATGTCAGGCCCCAACAGCTGCAAGCCGGGACCCTGGTGTCTAAGGGGCTGTGGGTTCCCCCATACCATGGTCAAGAGGTCTGCAGCTCTGTAGTCAAATGGGCCAGCGAGCATCCCCCATGATACCCCACAACCTCTGCCCACACCGCTTGCCACTGCTTAGGATGGACGGAAATGAATCAAAAGGGAGACTTTCCAAGGAAAAGTATTCATAACCCATCATTTCACATGGAAAAAAATGGGTTGGAAAATCGTGGACAGAACAATCCTATTTTGAAAAGGAAAACGTATAAGCATGTGTTCAAATGTGTTTATGCAGAGAAAAAAATTTTTAAAGACTAGGATGCATATCACCAAAATCCAAATAGTGGTTATCTGTGTCATAGGATTATGAAGGATATTTATTTCCTTCCATGTGTCTTCTGTATCTTTCAAATTCCCACAACGAAATAAAACAAAACACATGTTTTGTAGAATGAAGATACTCCCCTTTTCCCTTAAAGAGGCTGTCACTTCTGTACTCAGAGACCCCCAGCCAGGACAGCCACTGTGTGGTTGAGGCTCCTGTTGTGCCAGCAAATGCTTCACCTTCTCCTCTTAGGCACAGAAGGGTGGCAATGAAGGAGTCACAGAGAACAGAGTTTGGTGACTCAGACAAGGGCCGCAGAAGTGTCAAAAGCCCGTTGATTATTACTCCGGGCCACCCACCAGATTCAGAGTGATTATACTGATAATTGCTATTTAATGCTTTAGGTTCTATCTGGTTAACTGTCTGTACAGAGAACAACTTCCATAACCCAGAATTCTTACCACTGAGCCTTAGTTATGGGCATTATCTAACACCTCCCCAAATCATGTTCAACTGTCAGGCAGAAGATCCGGAGACTGGTGTTGGACACACATCTCAACACTTTTGTCCTTTTTGTAGATGATCAGTCTCTGAAGCCTCCTCAAATCCTTAGCCTCCAATTTGGATAAAAAGCCTCCCATTCTTAAACTGACTTTAATCAAGAGCAAGGATTTTGGATGGTGGTACAAAGGCATTAAAGAAAATAGAGAAGCCATTTGGAAGCACAGAATCAGAAAAATATTTGAGCTGCAAGGGGCTTTAGAAACCACCTGACCTGGCCCAACCACGCCCTCTCCAAGGCCCACCGGCATTATAGATACAACTCCTGTACTCACGAACCTACATCTGGACCAAGAGGCCAAGGCTCTAAGTCATGGTTCTGCCACGAGGCAGACACCCTGTTCAAGTCATTTCTCTGCTGGCCTCGGTTTATTTATCCATAAAACAAAGGGACTGGAGATCATCTCAACAGTTCCTTCCACTTCCAACATCCTATGAAATCAAACCAACAGTCTGGTCTCTCTGTCAATAAAAATGAAAACAGAAAGACTGGCAATGGAAGAGGTCAGGGTCTTGCAGAAATAAGATGACAACTATCTTCAGATCTCCTGTCTGTTAGATGATGCCTTTCTTTTCTCCATTTTCTCTTTCCCCTTCTGCTTCTAACTTTTAACAATAATTTTTAATCTTTTCATTATAAAGCTCTGCTGTTTGCCCTGGGCCAAGACACTGGATCACAACTAGGAACCAGTCAGGGTCCCTGGGTTATAGGTGACAGCTGACAGCCGGCCTCTGAAGTAAATGCCTGGGGTACCAGTGAGAATGGCAGAGCAGAAGTATGGCAGGGACGAAACACCAGTAAAGGAGTATCAATGCAGACCAGGTCTGATCTCAGATGAGGTACAGCACTTCCTGGATGGCCAGGAATGAGAAGATGTCCAAGAGAGAAGGAAAGGGAGCCTTTCTAAGACCAGTTGATGGCCGGAGAAAGGGAAAAACAAAGGCTTCTGAATAAACTAGAGCCAGAGTAGGGGTTGGCCTGAGGTGGGGGAAAACTGGCATGCACTAAGAAGGAACAGGAAAAGGGTGAGGCTCAGAGACCCAACCAGAAATGGCCTCCCAGGGGAGCCTGGGTGGCTCGGTTGGTTAAGCGTCTGACTCTTGGTTCTCACACTTCGTAAGATCGAGCCCCACATCAGGCTCTGGGTTCCTTAGAGCCTGCTTGGGATTCTCTCTCTCCCTTTCTTTCTTTCTGCGCCTTCCCCATTGTGCTGTCTCAAAATAAATAAAAACATACAAAAAAAAAAAAAAAAAAGAAGAAGAAGAAGAAAGAAAGAAGAAAATGTTCTCCCAGACCAATCCAAACACAACGCCCACCCAGGCCTACTGCCGGACAGTGGCCTCGCTTCGCGGTTGGTACTACTGCCATAACACTTGTTGTTAGGGAATAGTCGGTTCATAGGGAAGTGGATAATCCCAACATGAAAATGTGCGTGCTTATCTGATAAGTTATTTATATAGAACCGGAAAGGATAGGAAATAGCTGTGGAACCTTTAAGAGGAGGGTAAAAAGATAAAAGCCACATAAACTTGGAGGAGAGGCAGAAACTATTGTTTACATATTTGGAAGCTAAAGCCAAGGGAAGCTGTTTCTGGTGAACGTAACACTTTGTTCTGAACAGTTTCAAGTTAATTTGCATAGGACATAGAGGACTCAGTTGGAAGGGTAACAATGGGTAACACTGGAGAGGTTAACTCCTAGCAAATCAGATTAACCACGAGAGCAATCCTCTGGAAGTGAGTTAAAAGCACAGTCTTTCTCTTCCCTGTCTGGTGCTATACGATGTTCTTTGGAACGCACATGATTTCTTTTACTGGAAAATAATTTCTGGGGCACCTGGCTGCTTCAGTCAGTTAAGCTTCTGACTCGATTTCAGCTCAGGTCATGATCTCACAGTTCGTGAGTTCAAGCCCTGCATTAGGCTCTGCACTGACAGTGTGGAGCCTGCTTGGGATTCTCTCTCCCTCTCTCTCTGCCCCTCCTCTGCTTGCTCCCTCTCCCAATAAATAAACTGGGAATTTATTTTATTATTGGGTGGAATATCCTGTAACACTGGGGCTGCAAAGAGCAGGAGCTGCTGTGCTATTTAAGGCACTGACACTTATGACCACCGGGGCACCTCCTGGAGAAAGTGACACCTCTGTGTGCAACTCAGAATCTGAACCCCCATTTTAATGATGGCAAAGACAAATGCAGCCCAAAGGTTTAGAGTCTCAGCTTGGAAGCGCCTTCTTTAACTTCTTTCTCCGGCTTCCTAGCAGGGTCTTTACTGTGGCCATGCTTGAAGGAACTGAATAATGAACTGAGGACATCCCGTGGCTTACTCTTCTACAAAGGCACAGGGCCCACGTGTGGTTCAGCGTGCTCACCCTGTCACAGAGGGCACCGGTCTAACAGTGAGCAGATGGGTACCTGCAGGCCGATGGAGTCCGATGCTAAGGCTGAGTTCATGGCATTGAAGCTGTCCAGGGCCGACGACTGTGTCTGGATGTGATTCTCCAGATACTCCTGCTGAGCCTGTGAAACCTGGACAGGATGTCAAGTGGTTACACAAAACCATATATACCAGCAACAATCTTAGGTTAGGCCGGAACCTTCTCCTGACGGGAGCCACATCCATTTCAGTGATGTGTCAAGTACAGCTTAAAAATACAGTATCAACATCTGCATGACCCGAAGAGAAGACAGACAAGAACGCCTTTCCTTTGTATAGTATTTACACGTTCACCCGCGGGGCCTCACTTAGTCCTCACAACATCGTGCAGCAGCCGGAACATCCCCTTTTATACTGAGGAAACAGAATCAGAGTTAAGGGATTTGCTCCCCAACAGCTGAGCAGTGGCACAGCTGGAACGAGAACCCAGGTCCAATACCTTCTCGGGCCATCTTGCTCTTTCTCCTCACCACAAAAAGAACACACTCGGGGCTCACGCAGTCCTAAGAGTTGTTTCGTGGCTGTTGCTGTGTTACCTTTGTTGGGCGTGTATGTTGAACGTGTTTGAGACTGTTTCATCAGAGACAGTTCCACCCCACCAGTCCCAAGATAGACCTTAAAGGAGGGCTGGACATACAGAAGCAGGGAGGCAGAACTAGGGGGTGAGGGTTCCGGGCAGGCTCAAGGGTAGAGCCCTGTGCGGTGTGTGGGAGCCACAAGCAGGCAGAAATGACAGAAGAGGAGGTGCGCTCCAAGAGTGGGAGGCAGAGTTGACACGGCAGACCAGGACCAGGAGCGTGTGGCACGTTCTTGTTCACGGGCGTGTTCACACAGCAGGAATTTAGGAATCTTATTCCGGCTGTGGAATATGGTGTGGCCTGGAGGAGGAGGAGACTATAGGCAGAGAGACGCGTTCCCACGACCATTCTCACAAGAGAAAATGAGGGTGTGCCGGAGACGGTCATGGAAAGCCAGGGGCAGAGACTATTTGTGCATCTATTGCAAATCCCATCCCCTGGCTTTAATTACAGATGTTGACGTGTGTCAGTGGATGGCAGAGTGAAATTTCCACAAGTATGTGAGAATTTCCCAAGTGTCCTCCCACAAGCCAGTGAGAATGGGCTAGGTGGGTATGTTTACACAGCCCCACGCCTATCGTCAAGGCAGCGGGTCTTACCTAAGCAGACCATCTCGCAGCCAAGCCCTCGCAGCCATATGCTAAACCCTAATGCACGACTGATGTACCTATGCTTCCTTCCTGCAGAAACTAATTTTTATGGAAAGTAGGTCATATATGCATGGGCTTTTGTTCTTCAACACTGTGAATTGCAAATATAAAAAAATTGTTTTTCTCACAGGCATTAGTTTGTTTAAACCACAGGAATGTTATTTTTTCTTAAATCTGTAATACATCCACACAGTTCAAACACTTACAAAGTATAAAAGGTACACATTCAAATACATCTATCACTCCCATCCCATCTACTCAGGCACCACCTTGCCCACTCTGATCTTTAATCAGGAATCACAATTATTGAGAGGCACCAGGGGGTTCAGTTGGTTAAGCATCTAACTTCAGCTCAGGTCATGATCTCGTAGTTCAGGGGTTCGAGCCCCCTCATCGGGCTCTCGGCTGTCAGCACACAGCCTACTTTGGATTCTCTCTGTCCGCCCCCCTCTCAAAAATAAACATTAAAAAATAAAAAGGAATCAGAGGTCCCTGGGTGGCTCAGTCGGTTGAACATCCAACTTTGGCTGACACCCTGTGAGTCTGAGCCCCACACTGGGCTCTGTGCTGACAGCTCAAAGCCTGGAGCTTACTTAGGATTCTGTGTCTCCCTCTCTCTCTGCCCCTCTCGCTCTCGTGCTCACTCGCTCTCTCTCAAAAATAAACATTAAAAAAAATTAAGTTTCTGGATCATCCTTCTAGTAACTACTTTTGCACCCGCAAAACTAGCTAAACACTTATTTTCCCCTTCTGTTTTACGTAAGTGGTGGCTCACTGTAGGTATTTTCTTGTAGCTTGCTTTTTTTTTTTTTACCATCCACTCTGTATCTTTGAAATCTTTCCATATCTGTTTTTGAAGAGCTTACTTGTTCTTTTTATTCTCTCCTCTCCCCCCCACCTCCTCCCCACCTTCTTTTTAAATTCTGCATATTCTACCGTAGGGTCACAATTTATTTTACTTTCCCCTTCTTCATGGATGTTTAGGTTTCCAATCTCATTACTGTTACAAACAGTGCTGTGATAACTACTTTCACACATAGGTCATTTCACAACGTGAGAGTTTATAGAGTATGTTCTTAACGGAATTGCTGAGTCACAGGATATAGGATGTGGCAGATACGGCCATTTTGCTGTCCCTGGAAGTACTACACAATGACATCCTATCCAGCCATCTGACTGTTTCTCCACAGCACTGCTAACGATGTCTTGTCCTGTTCCTGCAGGTGTGCTGATCTCATAGGTAAAAGTTCCATCTCAGGCTGGTTTGCGTCTGCATCCCTCTTATTGGGAGTGGGGTTGAGCATCCTGTCAGACACTGAAGAACTCTTCACCTTCATCTTGCTGTAGGTTACTTGTAACAAATATTTTGCCTATTTTTATGGCTTGTGGCCTTTTCTTCTTGATGCCTGGGCACTTTTTTGAATACTCAGAAACTTAGCCTGTTATCTAGGAGATGAAGGGCAAATCACTTTTCCTAGGTTTGTCCTTGGATTTTGACTGGTGGCCCTGCCAGCACACGTCTTTTATGTCAGCATAGTCGAAATTACCAAACGTTTCTCTTATGGTCCTGAGATTTCATGTCAGAGTAATAAAAAGCCTTTTTCACCCTTAGACTATAAGAGAATTCAAATATATTTTCTTCTGGCACTTTTAAGTTTTACCTTCAATATTTAAATCTTTGACCTCTTTGGAATTTATCTAGATGTAAGTCTGTCCTAACAGCATATGCTGACTGGTCCATTTTCCTCCCTTTATTTGAGATGCTGCATCTATAATATACTGGGGTAAATTTCTGGGCTTTTTCATGGATGCTTATTTATTTATGTGCCAATGTGATACTCTTCTAATCTCTGACGGTCTCTCAGTTTCTTGTAATATTAATAGAGCTAGTCTCCCTCGCTGTATTTTTCCCCCCAGAATTTCAACTGTTCATATTTATTTTCTGTATACTTTGGAATCACCTAGTCCAGCTGTAAAAGCACAACATAAAATAAAAATCTGTTCATATTTTTATTGGGTTACATTACATTTGTATATTAACCTGAACAATACTGACATCTTATGATGTTGGTGTTCCCCGTCTTAGCACATGGTATGTCTTTCCTCTTGTTAGAGTTTACTCCTAGGTATCTGGTGGTTTTCTGTTGCTCTTATTACTTCTAACTGGTTGTTTTTTGTATGATGAAGTCCATTTGTTTGTATCTATTAATTTTTTTATCCTGCTACCTTACAAAATTATTTTTTATAGTAGTGTTTTTTTCGTTGGTTCACTTGAGCTTTCTGGGTATATGATCATATAGTTTGTAAACAGTGACAGCCTTACATCTACCCTCCCAGTTTTTATACCACTAAATTTATTTCTCTTGTTTAGTTCCATTGGCTAGTTCTTAGGTACAATGTTAAATAGTAACAATGATAGCTGGCTTCCTTGTCTTGTTCCTGACTCTACAGGGAATGCTTTGAAGGCAAAAATTATTCTTGCCACAAAAAATATTCCTCAAAATAATAAGCTTAATTCTGTGATAAAATCTCAGTTCACTTAAAATAGGATGCCATTCACAAAGAACATCATAAACTCAGATATGTTCAGGTACCAGCCACTGGGAGGGAGTTCTAAGACCTATCATCCTTCCATATTTCCAAGTCACTGGGACATTGACTTACTGACAGTTCCTGGGTGAGCTGTCGAATCTTCTGTCTCATTTCGTCGTAGTCTCCATACATTCGCTTCCTTACTTTTTCCAAAGTGGCTCTCACCTGCAGCCCACAAAGATGCTGGTTAAAGATCAAGTTATAACACTTTTACATAAGACTGCCAAAACCCTAACTTAAGGGTTTTAAGAAACCCTAATGGGAAGACGGGCCCACACACACAAAAAACACACACACACAATTTTAAGTATGACATTAGGGAGATTAAGGGAGAAAAATCATCCTCACATCTAGTTAAGAGCCAGTGGTATTGTCCAAATAATAACAATGATAATAAATATGTACTATGATTGTATATAATTATTAATAAAGATTAATTACTAAATAATAAGCTCTGAAGAAAAAATGGTTTGTTGAAATTCACCTATCACCTATTAAACCACATTCAGGTAAGATTTACCTCTTTTTATTTTTTTTTTCTTGATTTACCCTTCTTTCTATTGCTTATTTTTGTAAGTACAAAAATTTTAACAAGTTGACTCTATAAACAGGCAGCTAAGAGGAATCAAAAATCCAAAAAGCAAAAAGCAACTTCTAATTTTCTCTATCTCCACTCTGACCAACAAAGAGCAATTAAATACCTGGGATGTACAACAGGGAATTAGGAGCCTAGAAAGCCCATAAATTTGAACATCAGTTCTTCGATAATCACAATAAGGCATGAAATAGAACAAAAGTCAGGGTGACCCCTAACATCTGTTTACATAATCATTGTTTAAGTTTTTTCTATAGTAGCACTTCTGGAGTGGTAAGGAGAGCCTTACAAATTTTGTAAATAAAAGCAAAAAACCTTGTCCCTGTCTCCTCCCTTCTTCTGCTACCCCTCTGATGGAGAACTCAGGAATCCTCCAACAGAAAAGAAGCCCCAAGGCATCTGTGCGGCTCAGTTGGTGAAGTGTCCACCTTTTGGTTTCAGCTCAGGTCATGATCCTGCCATTGAGCCCTGCATCAGGCTCTGTGATGAGTGTGGAGCCTGCTTAAGATTCTCTCTCTCTCTTTCCCTCTCTCCCTCTCCGCCTCTCTCCTCTGCTCTCACTCTCTCTCTAAAATAAATTTAAAAAAATTTTTTTTAATTAAAAAAAAAAAAGGAAAAGAGGTCTCAAGGGAGCCCTCTATAGGGAGGCTCCAGAACTTCCAATGCCAGAAGGGCTCAAAGGCAGCAGTTGGTTGGAATAACCAGTGTGCTGGGGACAGCATGGGGAGACTTCACCTTGAAGCTGCATTTGCACAGCTAGCACATGGCTTTAAATCAGACTGCATGTTTATTCGGGGTGACTGCATATTGGTAAATATTTCAGTAGGGGGTGCAGGAGAGGGGGGTGCAAGGCAAGAGGCCAAGCCTTCACTAGATGAATTCTGATAAGAGTCTACTTTCTTCCTGTCCTCTACAAACATTTTAGAAAAATGAGACCAAAAACACAGCTCTTCACTCTGGGTAGACAGAATGGCTTTCACTGTGGCCCTGAGTTGGCTCTGGTACTGCTCACCAGTGGGGACTGGGGGAGCTGGGTGGCAAATACTGCAGGAAGCTAACTGGGCCAGAGTCACTCATGGCAAGAAAGAACAAACAACCCCATAAACATGCTTAGGGATGAGCCAGCGCGAGATTGATCTGAAGCCAACTATAGAAGGTGGAACCTGGAAATTAATTTTTTAATGGAGGCTGGCAATTCAGGTCAGAACCACTCCTGTGACCTAGGCACATGTCACCCCTGGTTCACAACCAGCCTCCACCTGCTGTTTTTGTCTTGGGCAAATGGCAAGTCTCAGCCTTGTTTAAAAGGCTTACGTCTGAAGCACTGCCATGTTATCTGAGGACTTTAAGTAAGGAGGGACTAAGTATTTCTGTGAGAAAAATACTGGAGACTAGGAATGTTCAAGTTGCTCTTATATATGAAAATCAGGAATGATATATTCTGAATGATTACAAATTGTATTCGGGGGTAGGATGACTAGGGATTTGAGATAACACATGTCCTATGCATTTGTGTATGTCTATAGCTCATTTCGCTTTTATTTTCTCTATTAAGCATTTATTATACTACTTTTAATCAAGACAAGATTATGTTTTATTCCTTTTAATTATACAAATACCCATATCTTTCAAGACATGAAAGAAGGTGTCCAACAGTTATTTTTAATATTTGATCAGAGACGTTCTTTTAAAAAATCCATAAAAAGTTGACAACATGACTTTGTATCTTGTCTGCAAACGCACCAAATAAAATGGGGTGTGCAGGTTTTAAAAGAATTTTTTAATATTTATTTATTTTTGAGAGAAAGAAAGAGAGCACGAGTGGGGGAGAGTCAGAGAGAGAGGAAAACACAGAATCTGAAGCAGGCTCCAGGCTCTGAGCTGTCAGCACAAAGCCCAACGCGGGGCTTGAACTCAAACTGCGAGATCATGAGCTGAGCCGAAGTCAGATGCTTAACTGACTGGGCCACCCAGGTGCCCCACAAAGCTGGCAGTTTTGACTTTGGTGGCCCCTTCCCAAACTCTGCAATCTACACAGGAGAAAACTGAAGCCCAGAGAGAACAAAACCTTGGCTGGGCCAAAAACAGACGTGGTACCTCTGGGGTAGGCCACTGCCCCACCTGGCTCTGTTTCTCAAGAGCACTTTCTAGGCCACAGGTTGGTGTTCAGGGCCCATGAGCATCAAAGTAACTCATGTGCTCTCTATTTAATCACACTGATTTGGAAAACAAGGGCACTGAGAAGCCAAAATAACCAAAAAGGAATGGAGATAGATGGATAGATGGATGGATGGAGGGATGGATAGATAGATAGATGGATGGATGGATGGATGAATGGAGAGAAGACAAAAAGAAATAAAAAATTTAGAAGGAAATGCTACTTAACAACTGTTCTGGTTAAATGTCAGAATTATGGATTCATAATAAAAAATGTATGGATTCATACATTTTTGTATTTCCATTCTTTCTTCAAAGAGTGTGTAATTAAGAAGAAATGGAATATTAAACACAAAGAAATGACATTGATTGGCCTAGGACGGACTGTGTCTAGTGTGGTTGACTTCTCAGCATCTGTTTGAACATAATTAATTGGTCTGAACCAGCCATCATCATCAATCTCATTCTCCTAGGCAGGGGATCCATCCAGCGATAGATTTGGGAATGGGCATGTGACCCAGTCCTGGCCAATGAGACATGAGGAGAAGCCTAAAAGAGGGCCTCTAAAAAGAAACCAGAGATAAGCAGCCTCTTCTCTTCCTCCAGACGCCATCACATGCTCAGATGATGTCATGAGCCTGAGGATGAAGGAGGAAAGAACCGAGAGAAACTCAGAGAAGTAGGACTGGAGACTGGACGCGCCCTGCCTGGAGCCCACCCACCCCTGGACTTAGCCCCACATGACACAAATTTCCTTTGTCGGCTTTTCCGTTACTTATGGTGAAAAGCAACTGAATTTATAGTTTTCCCAACTTATATATTAAGAGAATATCCAATGTGATAAGAAAAATCGCTTAAAAGCCTCTGTATCATTCATGGAAGGGAGTCATTTGGTCTCCTGAGTACCCCTGCTTAGTAACATCCAGAAGTTCACTCGGTACCTCAGTGCAGAATTACATCCGTATTTTTAACATTACCATAAAGATATGTAGAAATATTTCCACCCAAAACGGCGACGCTAGGAATTCTTCCAAAATGTCTTAATACGTTCACATCGATGCTTCTGACTCCACCTTCTCACATGCTACAAAAAGAGGATAAACAAACAAAAGTCCTTAAATGACTCACGTCTTTGATGTAGTTCATCTCTTCTTTCAGCTGATTGGTGGACCACCCATACACCACCATTTCTTTCTGTTCGTTGGGATCTGATCTCCGCACGACACCGTAGACAACACCCTGGGGAAGTTTCCTGGTCGGTTCTCCATTGCTTAAGTCAGGACGCTAAGAAGGTGGAAAGGAGAAAAGGGTAATGATCATTTAGGCCTCGTGGAAACAGCTGTGATAATGGGTGCACCATATATGGCTACGCGGGCTGTGCTGGCACAGAGGAGCCCAGTGGCAAGGAGAAACAGGGGAAACCCTGCCTGCTAGCTGTTCTCCCACTGGCACCCAGCATGGGTGGAGCCAGCCTTTTACTGTAGAGGAAGGGTACCTTTCTCAAATTTCTACAGAAACCCTAACCACCCACCCAAGAGTGGGCACCTTGCCCCGGAGCAGGGCACCTTTCTGATTCTTACAAAGGTGCCAGACAGACCTGTGTTGTCCATCATGACAACATCAAGTGCCTGCATTCTCACATTCCTAGTAAGCTGGTAATGCTGCTTTTCCCCTGATCTCGGTTCCTCCGTGTGCCCTCAACCTCATCACAAAACACATCACTTGCAATACAGGAGGCTGAGATAGTGGGAGAAGAATGTGGGCTGCCCCCTGGCAGCCACATTATCCCCTGAGGTCAGGACTGACTCTGGAGCCCGCTCTGAGAAAAGGAGGTGGGGGTGAGTACACAACCTGCTGTGACCATTCATGAAATATTTCTGAAAAACCAGGCAGAGGCAGCATGACTTCACTCCAAAACCATCTTCCTGTGCCTTACTTCCTTCACCTGAAGCTTTGCTCAGGGTTGAAATGCAAATACGCTCGGGAAGGCGTAACATGGCCAAGTCCCAACACCCATGTAGACTATGAAGGCTCAAGAAGTGGGAGAAAGGGAACTTAAGATCTGTTCAGCCTCTACTATAGGTTGGGTGTGCCCCTTAGTACACAGTACACCTAAGTTGTGAAGACAACCACCCTATGACGTGGCAATTGTCCTCTCCACTTTACAGCTAAGAAAAACAAAGCTCAGAGAGGTTAAATAACTTGCTGATAGTCACACATCTAGATTCAAGACCAATTCTGTGTGACACAAAGTATACTTCCCCATACTGCAGGCTCTGTTAGATGCAGGGGGATGGAGTCAGCCTCCACAGCATAGAAGGGCGAGAAAAACCCAGGGACTGAGACTTCACAGACAAACCGGCCTACGTCCTATATCCCCTTGGGCTAACCCTGGTACTTTGGCAATCACCATGCAGAAGCCTGAATTCCATAAGAGCGACTCTGCCCTCCCACTGATTTTTAAGCCACTTTTGCAAAAATTCCTTCCATGCAACTCACACCATATTTTTTGGCAGGCAAAACTGTCATTTGCATTTTAAAATCATTCATTTGTGGCAGAATGAAAATCTTGTAAGTCCATTTCTTTAAACTTTGTCAAAGAAAAGTCTAGAAAGATACATGGCAAATTATTAACAGTAATGACCTCTAAGGAGGGGACACTGGGGTGGGCGGGGATACTGGGTATCGGGGTGACTTTCAATTCTCTCTTTATACCCTTTTGTATTGTTTCTCTTTGATGGGAGCTTTTTTAAAAAAAAAAAACTAAAAAACAAAACACCCATTGCTTCCACCCTTCCATACATACTTGGTAAGACATAAGGAATTATGATGCTCTGCATTTACTTCCAGAAAATGATTCCACTTGAGGCCTTCATGTTTGGGCCCCACAGGCACTAATGTAACTCCTGAAATGTGTACATAAATTTAGATGAAGACGTTGTCAGATGGCTCTTGGTGGAATGATGAGCTGTGAGTCCAGGCCTCTGGTTTCCCAGACATAAAATTAGGAAGAGGAAAAGCTCTAATGAAACTCTCTATGTACCAGGAAACAAAAGCAAACTCTTTCAGTCAGACCCCACCCACTTCCTGAAAAACAAGCTGAGGCTGACAGAAGCAGAAATGCATTTCTGTAGAGCAAAGCCTTTCCCATATGGACCGGCTTTGAGGAAAAGGCTCAGGTGGCCGCACGCAGACCACTCTGCCTCCCTGCCCTGCCGGGACACAAGAACCACCGCCTAGGGAAGAAAACACACAAAATGTCACGGACAACACAACAAGGTCTATGAAATTCATGGACCTAACGGTTACCCACGTGAACAGATAGCGAAGATCTGTTAAGTGAAAACCAGTCATTTCCCTATTCTTGTTTTTTTTTTCTTTTAAATGTCTGTTTGTGTGTATAAAACATTGGAAAGGATGGAACCCAGACTTTTAATACCAGTGTCTTCAGTTAAAACAGGATTTCATTTTTTCCTTTATGCCTCTTAGCCAAAAAAAAAGGGGGGGGGATTATTTTTGAATGGACAGCTTTCATTTCAACTTTCAAAAAACTAAACCTAAAAGAATATTACAAAGTCAGGGACTAAATAAGAGCCCAGAGAAGGGCCATGAGGATGGGCCATTCCCCGAGGAGAGGGTTCCTGAGGCAGTGTAAGCAGAAACTGTACTGTGACGGGGACAGAGAAGAGATGTTTGCCAAGAAAGCACAGGGGATCAATATTTGTTGTCTGCTGTATTATACAGTATTTTCTTTAATCCTCACAATAACCCTACCATGTAAATATTAGTTCTTCCAAAGTGCAACATCCAAGTGCCTGAGCACATCTTCCCAAATCTAAGCTCTTCCCTTGACCACAAAGCCTTCAAAATAGCTAAGAGTCAAGAGTGAAATTGAAAGTCATGTCTCCATGCGGCAGCCCAAACCTCAGGGGCAGGGAAGCCAAGACCATGGCCCCCAGTCCAGTAGGGCTACTGGGAAGAGGCAGGCTCAGGATGGGGAGGCCCTCGTCCAGCCTCCTGGGATCCATCTTCCCCTCTGCCCTCACTGCCTCCTTTCTGTTCCTTTATCAGCAAACCTCTCCTTCTCACCACAGGGCATTATGCGGGCTATTCCCTCTGCACGCGGTGCCCACTGGTGGGCTGAAATGTCTCTCCTTCAAGGCCTCTTCAGACTGGTTAGGCCTCTACACCCTCACCACAACCACAGTGGAGTGATTATTAGTATCGTCATCTATGTAAGGCCTGCTCCCCAATCCACTGGGCCTCCTTTGTCTTCTTTTCCATCATAATCCCTGACATCTCACAGTGACAGACACTCGATGAGTTTCTCAATAAGTATTTGCTGAATAAAGAGGGAGTTTTAGAAGTTGGAAGAGGTTCTGGGGAATTTCCCAGTAACATAAATACAGTCCAGCTGAAGGGAACACCCTCTGATCTTCTTAGAGGGAGGGACAGGGAGCTGTGGTTTGCCCCCATCATAAAATCTCTAGGAGTTGCAAAGGAGCCCGAGACTGCTATCATTGTGATGAAATGTAAATAAGCTCTTGGTGAAAAATTGGAGAACACAGGAAAAAGAGAAGAGAAGAGAAGAGAAGAGAAGAGAACAAAAGGAAAGGAAAGGAAAGGAAGAAAAGAAAAGAAAAGAAAAGAAAAGAAAAGAAAAGAAAAGAAAAGAAAAGAAAAGAAAAGAAATGAAAAGAGCTGGCATGTTTGGCACTGTGACCGTGGCTGAATTTTTCTCCTCTCGGGTCCTTTAAAATATCTCCCTATAAGATAAATATTAGTTTTTTTAGGCATGATAAGAGCATTGCGATTATATTAAGAGATAGCCTTTATCTTTTAGAGAAACATGCTTAAATATTTATGATATCTGGGATACAGGGTGAAGGAAGCAGACAGGAGTACAGACAGAGCAGGACTGAGCATGGATCGAGGGCTTCAGGGCTGAGTGAAGGGTCAGTGATTTATCACATGATTCAGTTTCCTTTTGGAGATGTTTGAAAGTCTCTGTAATTAAATTTTTTTAACTTCTTTATAATGCTGCTTGGTTGATATTAAAATATCAAATTCTTAAAAATGTCCTAGGCCTAATAAAAGCCTCCTGGGTATGAAACAGTAGTAGGCAAAATTGCCTTGAAAACCAAAGCCCTAACAAATATATGAAATGAAAACAAAGTCCGTGCCAAAGAAGGGAAAAGGTAACAGCCAACTGAAATGCATCCCATAACCCCTACGTGAAATGCAGCATAATTAATAGCAGGCATAATCTATCTGTTTCGATAGAGAATCTCTCAGTTAAACTGTACCCTGGGATGTACTCAGAGCTGACAACTTACTTACATGCTCATGCCTGTAGAAAGTGCCTTAGAAAGACAGAGAAACTACAGAAAAGTTACTCCTCACCTAAATTCCTGCTGCAAGGGCTTTATCGCTGCTGGAGAACAAGGGTCAGAGAGGTAATAGGCAACCATATTTCCCAAACCGGAAATCAGAATATTTGATCTTACATGACATGAGCTCCACAATGCAGAGACTGAATCTGCCGTGTTCACTGTAGTATCCCCCATACTCGGCATAAAGAGATGCTCAATAAATACGTTTGAAGGAAGGAAGGAAGACAGAATGTTTGGAATTGGGTCTGTGACAGAAGACTTGGAGAACCTGGTCATCTGAAACACTGATCTTCACCAAGGAAGAAAATCCTTTGGTGAAGAAAGGGTCTCAGGGAAGAAGTAACAGCAGACACACAGCTTAACATAAATCCAAACCAATGGTGGTAACCCAGCCCCAGAGACCAGGACGGGCAGTGGTCACATGTCCAGTCAGCCCAAATGACTTAGATGGACCATTACATGAAGTAAATGACATGCCAACTAGAAGCTGAGTTATTTCCAAACCTTCTTGCTTTGAACCTCTCCTTCCAGCCAGAGGGCAGCAGCTGATGCAGGGACTGCTGAGCAATGAGCCAGGGGCATCCCACCCATCTTGCAGGCAGAGTGCTGGGGCCTGTCTGACCTGTGTGCCCATCCTAGAAAATTACTAGTCCCTAATCATTACTCACTTGTGACACCGTTTTGTCTCCTTGGAACAAGAACCAACAATATAGCTGAGCCGGAGAGCCTTCCCACAGCCTGGGAGAGAAGCAGGGAGGGGAGGGACAGACCAGTCTCCTCAAGGAAATGGAAATCTCTGGCTTATTAAGGTACTTGTCATTTCTGTGAATCTCAGACTGAAGAGACCATTTTATATAAAATCATCATGTCATGCTTGGACACAGACCAATAGTTTTGAATGCTTAACGATGAGAAGGAAAAGAAAATCCTCTAGCCAAGCAGAAATCCCCAAGAGACTGTAGTTCTAATAATAGTATCCTGATAGGAGGTAACTTCTTACAGATATTGTCTTCTAGCTTCTAAGCAGACAACAGCTCCTTAGGCCCAACAACTCCAGGGAAAATGAAAAGAGTATCTGGAGAAGAAAATCAGGAATTCTTTTGCTAGAACTCAGTCATAGAGTACACACCTTAGATAACCTTGACTGATAAAATATAAATATCCTAGACAGACTTTTCCTGATAGGAGAAAGTGTGCAAGTTGACATTCCCATGGCAACATGGCCATGGCACAGACCCAAGTGAGAACCGCAAATCCACCGTGTATTAGCTGCATGGCTCTGTGCTAGTTATTTACTGCACTGACTTTCAGGGTCCTGAACAGTACAGGGGGGATAACACCACCCACTTCAGAGGCTGGTTCCAGAAATACACAGAATAATGTACACAAAACCCGGTGTATGCCATGGGCCATACCAGTAGATTCTGATAGATTCTAGCATTAGTGGTGGTGTCATGTCTTTATATTTCTGAGTATCTAGGATCTTGCTAAAGTCTACGTGTTTGTCTGGATGCTTCTGTCTGTCTGCTTCCCTCTTATTGGGCCTTTTTGCTCTTTTCATCCCAGCCATCAGACTTGCTGTGACAGAGGAATGTTCACCCCTTGACTGGCCTTGTTTCTCTGCACGGGAAGACAATCACAGTCTCAGGAGGTCAGGAAAAAAGAAAAGAGAAGAGCTGTGTGGTCCAGTGGGTCTAGAAATGATACCCCACCCTTCTGTGGTGTCTGAGAAGGCTCGGGCCTGGTATACTGCTGCAGCAGCCGGCACAGCCCTGGCCTTACTTGAAATCACAGCCACTACACCTTTCCTCTTTTACCGATGGACTTCTCATATGTATTCAGTTGAATAAGGAGTTCCACAGCTAGAGAAATTTGGAAAAACAGTGACTCCAGGCTAATATTTACATTTGCTGGAAGAGAAAACTAAGGCCCAGAGATGACTCGCCTGGCCAGGCCACCATTGCGAAGGAACCAGCACTAGAACCTAGGCCTCTGCCCATCCTCATAGGGCTGCTCTCTCTGAGAGGCACGTGGAGTCCTGCACACCCTCAGCACAGCCCTGACCTCGATCTGAATCCTGGCAGGACACTCCCTCCCCTGGCAACATCCCATGATGTTGTATAAACAGTCACACCAAGGACAAGGACGAGGACTCAGCATGCTTACTCATCCAGGGCTTTTAAGGGAAAGGGGACAATAAAACTGAATGGCAAGGGTTTCCTCCTTTGAAACATTACACTGGGGTATGAAAGTTCCCCATTTTTCATACATACACCTGGACCTGCTCTCCCTCACCAGAGTTCTTAAAGGTCTAAAGAGAGACAGCTTCTTTAAAAACACAAGTCACTAAAGGACATCTACAATGGCAGCATGTTAACAGCTACTGAAAATATTATCTGCTTCAAATTACCCTGTCACTTTGCAAAGGACTTCACTATCACACAGACTCAGAATTGGGAGAGCTCAGGTCATGTTCACTAAAATTCAAGCATGCAGTGAGACCCCAATTTAACTGATAAATCTGCAACAGCTGGTGTTAGTTCTGTCTCTTACTGCTATGTGTGTGTCTAAGAATACACTGCATATAGAGTTACATGGAACAGGGGTATATACACTCACAAAATTCTTTGAAAATGATAGGGAGTTAATTTCAAAATATTCTACACCAATGTGAATTTTAATATTCAACAATTTTGTAATTATACTCCACATTTACCAATTTCTGAACATGAAATTTGTACCCACAAACTAATAGCATTTCCTCTCCCATATTTTTAATGATTTTTAATATATAAATAAAAGCCCATGACTAATTTATCTGACTTGTTGATACAACTTAAGTTAACATTCCACAGGGGCACCTGGGTGGCTCAGTCAGTTAAGCGTCCGACTTCGGCTCAGGTCATGATCTCAAAGTTCGTGAATTTGAGCCCTGCGTCAGGCTCTGTGCTGACAGCTCAGGGCCTAGAGACTGCTTTTGATTCTGGGTCTCCCTCTCTCTCTGCCTGTCCCCAACCCCCCCCCCCCCCCGCCTCATGCTCTCTCACGCTCTCTCTCTCTCAAAAATAAATAAACATTAAAAAAAATTTAAGATTACATTCTACAAAGAAACTTGTTACAGGTTGAATTGTGTCCTGCAAAAAAAAAAAAAAAAAATGTGTTGTACCCCCTAAACCCCAGTACCTCAGAATCTGACCTTATTTGCAGATAGGGTGAATTAAAATGAGGTTATTGGAGTGAGTCCTAATCCAGGACAATGGGTATCCTCACAAAAAGGAGAAAATTTGGATACAGACACACACACCAGAAGAATGCCACAGGAACGCAGGGTTATGCAGCCACAAGCTAGGGACCGCCAGAACCATCAGCAGCTGGAAGAGGCAAGGAAGGATTCTTCTAGAGCCTGCAGAGAGAGCATGGCCCTGCTGATGGACACCTTGAGCCCAGACTTCTATCCTCCAAAGCTGTGAGACAATGAATTTCTGTGGATTAAGCCATGCAGTTCATGGTACTTTGCTATGGCAGCCCAAGAAGCTAATACAAAAACCAAATCTTAAGTCACTCTTTAAGCACTTATTATGTGAAAGGCAGGGAGCTAGGCTCTGGGAAACAAAATAAAAAGACATACCCTCGTTTCAAATGGCTCTGGGTGAAATATACATGAAGAACAAATGTTAGGAAAACACAATCATCCTCACTGGTCATCGGGCAATGGGAATGTGAGATGCCTCAAGAGGCTCTAAAACAGAAGAAGAATGGGGTCAGAACCCTTTCTAAATGAGAATACCTATGTTCCATTCCAAACGTAATGCAGCCTAGAATTTTCTGGGTTCATACAAATAATCCAGATTTCATATGTTTAAATACCAAAATAATGGTAATGTGGTGATTAAATATCTGTATTCTAAAAAATACCACCATGTGGAGAACACAGAAAACTGGCATGGCCAAGAGCTGACGGGTAGGGTGAGCAACTCCCCAGAAAGCTCAGTGCCGTGACAGCATGAGTTCTCTGAGGTCAAGTCTGCCGAGAGAGGAGACCAAGCCTAAGGATATGGCAGATGGATGCTCAGATTTATGGAGAAAGACCTAAGGACAGCAAACAAAGATGCTGCAGGCACAGCCTAAGAGGAAGATGCCGGAGAGACAGTTGCAGGAAGGGGCATGACTCCTGGAGGGTCTGATGGAGAAAAGCAAAGAAAGGACTGGGCTTGGCATTCAAAGAGCTGAGATTTGGCATTGAGTCACTGCCTCTGTAATCAGTATTACAGGGCACTGTGGGGGTCACTCCCATATATTAGCTCAGTTACTCTTTGCAACCAGGCCTTACTGTGCTTCCTTTCAGGGTAAGTAAACCAAGTAGCAGAGAAATAAGTGTTTGGAAGCTCAACTGTGGCCTGCAAAAGGCAGTCTCGGGGCAGTAGGTACCTTCTATAAGAGAAGGACTAAAAGCAGCAGGCAGGAATGGTCTGCCACAGGGCAGGAAGCCTCTCGCATACGCCCCAGGAACCCAGAACTCCAAAGAAAGACACTGCCTCTGCTGTGATTGCTCCCAGAAGTCTCCAAACACACCATCACGAAGCTGGGGAAAATATACCATCTGCCACACCCTGCCTCTGTGAGTGAGTGATTCCTCTCCAGTGATTTCAGGAAGAGTGCACAGAAGAATGACCCAAATGGCAGGGCATCTATGTGTGGCCAGCTGCCCCATGGAATCCCAGGCCCTGAAAATACACTCAGCACCTTCCATGACTGTGTTAAAGAATAAGGCCCAGGCCTGCCCCCAGTCAGCTACAGCTCTAACAGGGTCCTGGATATTGTCTGAGCAGTGTCGCTTCATCAGAAGCCCATCAGGCCTTTGGTATCTTTCCGCTTCCATACCTGAGCGAGCTCCAATCCCCCCACCTTTGCACACCACGGGCCCCTCCAAGGAACCCAAGTCATCTCACCAGGGAAGGTCATCCAGAGTTCTTGGCACCTTGCAGTTTTGAGGGTTATGGTGTCCCAGGGAGGGGCAACAATGCTGATGGCACATGAGAGCAGGCAATCCCTTTCAGGGCCTCCTTGCTCGTGCCTGGCCTCTGGCTCCCAGTGACTCAACTCCAGGAATCTGGCCAGAACATGGTGACGGAACCACTCAGAACAGCCTCACAGTTACCACCCGTACCTTCGAGTGCAACCACCACCCAAGGATGTCAGTCCTGGGGAAGCAGCCGGCCCTACCCTCTCCCTGTCCACGCCAGCTCTTCTGCAGTGAGTCACCAATGCATTGCAGACGGGCACTTAGGCTGCATACCGGGCCCACCCAGTGTGAGAGGGCTCACAGCACATGCTGTCTTCACAGCTTCTGCCCTGTGCTCCTCGCAGCCCTGAGGTTCTCACGTACCCACAGGAGGAACCGGGGAGAACAGGAGGGACCCTGGCCCCCACTAGCAACACTTTTGCCTGGTTTATACATGAGGGCCCAAAATAACATTTATTTTCATTTAAAAAACAAAAACAAAAAAGAGACCTATTGCTTTGAAAAGTTTGAAAAGCACTGTTTAAGACAAAGGGGCTGATCGAAGTACACGACTTGGTTACCAACTCCCACTTGACATAGAACACATGCCTTCCATCCTTGGCAACGCTTGATTCCTCTTAGTGGGGACGCACCCTCCAAGGGCTCATAGCACCAGGGTCAGTGCCCTTCATCAACATCTGCCCAGGCACACGGCTCAGATCTAACTCCAACAGAGCAAATCTCCCACCTCTCGTGCCATGCATATGGGGCAGCCACTACGGCCCTTGTCCTGTCACTCTCTCCAGCTTAGGCCACCCCCTCAAAAAGTGCTCCTTCGGGTCATCTGGGTGGCTCAGTTGGTGAAGTGTCTGGTTCCAGCTCAGGTCACAACCTCGCGATTCGTGAGTTTGAGCCCCACATCAGCCTCTACCAGTGCTGACAGCTCAGAGCCTGGAGGCTGTTTCAAATTCTTTGTCTCCCTCTCTCCCTGCCTCTCCCCCACTTGCGCATGCACGCATGCTCTCTCTCTCAAAAATAAACACTAAAACAATTTAAAAACAACAACACAAAAAGTGCTCCTTCCGATTCCTCGTGCGCTGAGCAGCCCATAAGCTCCTGATCACAGCTCAGGGCCAGTTCTCTAAAAGAACAGTCAGGGCAGCAGAGAGGGCAGAAGGGGACACCCCCCAGCAGCACAGCACCCCACTCAATCTAGTCAACAACAGGGATCCAGCTGGGTCGTTTGGGTTAGGAGCTTTTACCCCCAAACTTTTTCTTCAGACAATGTTCAAAGCTACACACAGGTCGAAAAAATGGTTTGACTATATAACCGTAAGCACCATCATCACAAGGAAGAGTCACATTTAGTCCAATAATATCTAACGTGTGGTTCATATTCAAAAGTGTACAGTTATCCCACTATGACTTTTACAGATTTTTTTGTTTTTTTGATCCCTGATCTAACCAAGCTTCACCTGTTACATTTGATGTTAACTCTTCCTAGCCTCCCTTTGGCCAACCGTTTTTAAACAATGTCCCCCATTTTGGGATTTGCTATTCCCTCATTACTAGATTCAGCTGAAACCATCTAGCACAAATATCACACAGGTGATACTGTGCTTTACTTGACTGCATCACCTCGGAAGCCCACAGACCAGGTTGGCCCACTATTGCTAAAGCTAGATTGGACCACATGGTTGAAGCGCTGGCTCCCAGACTGCACCACTGTGCCTTTGCTTTTTTAATGTTTATTTTTGAGGAAGAGAGAGAGAGAGAGAGAGAGAGAGAGAAAGTGAGCGAGCACGAGAGCGGGGGAGGAGCAGGGAGAGGGGGAGACAGAGGATCTGAACTGGGCTCAGAATTAACAGCAGAGAGCCTGACGCGGGGCTCCAACTCATGAACCGAACCGTGAGATCATGACCTGAGACAAAGTCGGATGCTTAACCGACTTGGCCACCCAGGCGCCCCTGTGTGTTTTGAGTGTGGAAGTGAAAGTAATCTATGAGGTGACACTCTGGGACCATGTGAAAATACTGCTCTACAATAACCTTCCACTAACTAGTCTTTGCATCCACTGAGGAACCAACCTGGGATTATAAAATAGGGACTTTCCAAATTTGTCAGTTGAAGTTCTATAAAAGAGCTTTTGCTTTTTAAATCTCTGATGATTACTGTAAACTACTGAATCTTTTTTTTTTAATTATTCAATGTGTCAAAGCCCTTTACTGTCATCACTTTCTGATGGAATTTTGTTGTAAAGTTTGTTGTAAGTTTTGATGTAAAGTTGTTCCAATTTTGCCAGTGCAGTGAGACCACTTTCAAACCAGCTTCTGGGTCCTTTGCTATGACCCCATTTGGGTGAGTGCCATCTTGCTTTCCGGCATGAGATGTTCCAGGTTCACCAGGCACTTGCCTTGTTCCCACCTGCAACCAGCCATTTTTCTGGATCCTTTGGTGGGACTTCTCCTCTCTCTTTAAGCAGATAAGCAACTCTACATTCTCTAACTTTGCACCTAATCATAACCTCATTTTCCTTCCTCCCTCCTTCCTTTCTCTGTCACTCATTATTAAAATTAGTTCAGGCAGCTTGGTCCTTAGAGAAAGCAGGGAAAAGAGCATAAGAGAAGGGAAGGAGAGACAAAGCCCAACAGTAAATTTAGGGACATGATCAACCATTTACCACTCAATGAAGAGCTTCCTTTTCCACAGGTGGCCACGTGTGGTCAACTTCACAGCAAGGCTTGTCATTGTCATTCCATTTATAAAACTTACATGGTCATATATTAAATCATTTCACTGTTTTCTTTTATACTTACACAAAATATACACAGAAGAAAAATCACTACCTAACCCCTGGCACTCTCATCCCCTTCTCTTGCTCTAGGTGTCTCCATCAGCACTTACTACCTTCTAAACTCCATAAAATATACTTTATTTAAAAATTTTCATTCTCCTCCCAACTGAAAGATAAGTTCGGTGAGTGACAGGCATGTTTTTTCTCACTGCTTTGTTCACTACTCTACTCACAGTGTAGTATATACTATGGTATACTATACGCACATGCACAGCGCCTGGAATACAGTAGGCGCCCCATAACTATTTGTGAATGAGAAAAATGGCTTGCCCGGGACAACAGACCCGGAAGTGAGTGGCACCTCCTATGCAGCCTTTAAGTCTCTGCTTCGGTGACTCCCCAGGCAGTCAGTTATTCCCGGCCCCGTGGTCCTGGAGCCCTTCTTGCACTTCCGGATCCTAACACTTGAGTGTCACATCAACCTTGTTCATAGGTCTGCCTCACCCGAAAACCTTCGAGCTCCTCCAAGACAAGGACAAGGTCAGACTTACCTTCATGGCCCAGCACCTAGCACAGAAGCTGGCACAAAAATCTGATGACCTCCCCCTCCCTCCAGCCAAGTGCCCTCGCCCCGTGCCCGGGCTGCCTGCTGGGCTTTTCCTCTCCAGGCGGCCTCCACCATGAGCTGGGCCTTCCACCTCCAGCTGCTGAGAAAGGCTCAGCCGCAGGCAGCTCACAATGGGCCCTTTGACTCAACAGGACTGGGCTCTTTCAGGAAAAACTCGTTCCCTGCCACAGCACCTGCCACTAAGGCCAGCGTCCCCACAGCTTTGAGGCAACACAGAGCCAGCGTTCACCAGGAAACAAGAGCAGGGGCAGGAGGCCAGCAGGGCCAGCCGGGCAGGGCAGTCTGGCTTCTGGGAAGATGGAAGATGGGGTGGCAAGGTCGAGAGGGCTTTTCATCAGCAGATCGCTGACATTCAGACTCTGTGAATACACTGGCTAGAGGACCGGGGTGGAGGGGTGGGGGGTGGACGTGGGGGATGGGGTGAAAATAAAAGAGAGTAAAGATGAGAACTTGTCAGAGCTTTGCTCGGAGACGGCTTACTTGTTCTTTTCTTTCGACCTTCTTTTCACCTGACTCTGGAGCTGGACTCTCGGGAGGTACAGTCAGCCGCAGTCTGCAGACATTTGCCTAGGAGAGACGGAAAGGAGAAGCCAGTTACAAACCCGTGCCAGAGGTACAAAGAGCTGGGTGACCTTGTGCTTCTCGGTGCCGTCTCCCCCACTTAGCAATGAGGTGATCGTACCAACCGCACAGGGGACTCTGAGGATAAGACCAACGTTTGCCTGGCCCAGATCAGGCAACTCACCACCCTGCTGCTCAAAATGAGGACATTACCGAGTAATGTCATAGCATTCAAACAAACAGAAACCCAAGATGACAGATATCCTTATAAAAGGGGGAAGTTGCAGACAGACACACATACAGGGAGAACAGCATATGAACATGCTAAAGAGAGAAGCCTGGAACAGATCACTCCCACACAACCCTTGGAAGGAACTAACCCTGTTGATACCTTGATTTTGGCTCGAGTTCTGTAACAGTATGTATAGAATGATCGTGTCTCACCTGCACTGGTCAAAATACAGCTAGAGGGACAAAGGCCAAAATATACACAGTGGTGACTGGACTGTGAAAGTGCTTTCTCCTTGGCTATATATTGAACTTTTCTCTAACAGACATGTATATACAGAAGCACAAAGTTATTTAAAAGTCTATATACTCATGTTCGTATCAGCACTATGCACAATGACTGAAAGCGACACAAATGTCCATCAGTGGATGAATGGATACATAAAATGTGGTATATACACAGAACGGAATATCACACAGCCTTAAAAAGGAAGGAAATTCTGACACATGGTGCAACATGGATGAACCTTGAGGACATTATGCTAAGTGAAGGAAGCCAATCATGCAAAGACATGGGTATGACACAATGACAGCTCTCTCAGCTGTATGACTCCACTTATACAAGGTATATAGAATAGTCAAAATTCCTAGGGACAGACAGCAGATCAGTGATTGCCAGGGGCTGAGGACACAGAGAAGTGGGGAGTTATTCCTTAACAGGTATGGAGTTTCAGTTTGAGAAGATGATAACATCCTGGAGATGGATGGTGGTGATGTTTGTACAACAATGGGAATATGCTTAACGCCATATGTCTACTTCACCCCAATGTCACAGCCAGGACCTGCTGTGATTTCCCAGGGAGAAGTGATCTGGCCATTGGAAAAGCCCAAAGAGGGCCCCAGCAGCACCCAGAGTACCCAGCCCCATTGGCTTGTCCCTGTTATAGGCTGCATTGTGTCCCCCTAACATTTGTATATTGGAGTCTTAACCCCAGAACTTCAGAATGTGACCTTATTTGGAAACAGGGTCTTTACAGAGGTTATTAAGTTAAACTGAGGTCATCAGGGTGAGCCCTAATCCAAAATGACTGATATCCTTGGGGCGCCTGGGTAGCTCAGTCAGTTGAGCATCTGACTCTAGATTTTGGCTCAGGTCATGACCTCACAGTTGGTGGGTTTGAGCCCTTCATCAGGCTCTGCACCAGTAGTTCAGAACCTCCTTGGGATTCTCTCTCTCTCTCTCTCTCTCTCTCTCTCTCTCTACCCCTCTCTCTGCCCCTCTCCTACTCACTCACACACGCATACTCTCTTTCTCTCACTAATTAAACAAAAAAAACTTTATAAAAAAAAAACAGAAACCCAAAATGACAGATATCCTTATAAAAAGGGGAACTTGCAGACAGACACATATATAGGGAGAAGAGCATGTGAACATGCTAAAGAGAGAAGCCTGGAACAGATCACTCCTACACAGCCCTTGGAAGGAACTAACCCTGTCAATACCTTGATTTTGGACTTCTAGCTCCCAACCAGAGGATAATAAATCTCTGTTGTTTAAGCCACCTGGTTTGGAGTACTTTTTACAGCAGCCCTAGCAAATTAATATACCCCCTGACCTGGTCTGCACCCATCCACAGGGTGGCCTCTGAGCAAACCACCCTGCAGCCCACAAACCCAGAATGGGATGGGATTGTAAAAGACCTTTTAAGTCCAAACTGCCGACCTACAGAGGAACCCCCCTACCCACCAATGTACCTTCCAGGTGGGAGACTGAGGATAACATTTTCCATGCACAGGTAAAAGAGCCCATGTGGGATATATGTTAGCACTTCCACACACATGGTCACCTACCTTCGAGATACCCCATTTTGCTACCCAGCACCTCCAGCTTCCTGTTCCCTCAGAACTCCTCCCTAATGGACCTGGGGTTGCCCTCAGGGCAGGAATAGAATTCCCCTTTCTCTACACAGGCCTCCTTCCCTCTGAACCTCTTTTCTTCTGGATCTAAAAACTCCAGCTCTTTCAACTCAGTGACTTGGTTTCACAATCACTCTCCATCTTTACGTTCCTATGGGCAAGCTTCATCCCCTCATAGCCCCAGGACTACATGCCTCCAATGTGGCCAACTTTGCACCAAACCTTCAGAGCTCACCATCAGTCATGTTGGCCAAAGACAAACCACCCATTCCAGCTAGGGGGCAGCTCTCCCAGCTGACAGGCAGTAGCACTGATGGGAATCCGAGTTCTGCCAGAGAAAGGCAAACTTCTGACTCCAGGCTGCCTGGACCGGTTGAAACCAGCTGGCATTTGCACAAACATCAAAGTGTAACTCACACCAGGTAGGCAATCCAAGTCTATGATGTTCAATAATCTTCTGTGATAGGCTGCTCTAATCCATAGCATAATTTTGCAGAGAAAAGGAAGTGCTTTTCTCCTGCACCCCATCCGATGCACACACATGTATACACACATGTGTAAATACATATACAGACTTGCACAAGTGCACACACACACACACATACATGTGTCAACACCTACTAGCTGTTGTTGCTCCCACAACAGCAGGCTCAGCCCTGTATTCTGAGCATTGAGGAAAACTGAATCTTACTTAGTGGGAACACCACAGTTATGGGATTAGCTGTCCCTACAGGCAAGGGAATCTTCCAGTGGACCAAAAGCAGGAAGGTGGTAGATTCAGTGTATTTCATCACTAGGTTACAGAGCACCCACTACTTGTAAAATATTTTTAAGGGCAATGAGGTTACCAAGATAAAAAAGAAACAGCCATATTCCCAAGAGCTCAGAATCCAAAAACATACCCAAACAAAGCAAATAAGAACACTCAGTGTAACCAACACAAAGTCCTGAGAGGCAGGGTACCTTGGTGGTTAAGGCATGGTAGAACTGCATTTCCTTACATAGCAGTAAGAATATAAGAAAAACAATAGTCTTAACTGGACACGGGAGTATACTGAAGGCTCCTAGAGGTGACATTTGAGCTAGGTATAGAAAGATAATAAGACTTTGCAGTTCACTGAGGTTTGGAGAATCCATCATCAGAATAACAGCAAACAACTACCAGGCAAGGAATTTGCTCCAGCCTGGCAAAAGGCACAGATGTGCGAATGTTCTGAGACTGCAAGTGGGCCTGCAGCCTACACTAGAGTGAAGAGGAAAACAAACAGGTAGGGGCCAAACTCTAACAAGCTACAAATGCCTGATGGAGAAGTAAGGTCTCTAGTGGAAGACAATCAGGAGCCATTCAACAATTCAAAGCCATTCCCTTTGGAGGAAGGGACTAACACTAAAATCTGAGTTCAAGGACTCAAAAAATTGAGTACTTCCCATTATATTCCATGTATTACAACATGAACAGAAAGGAAAAAATAGGGGGAGAGATCAAGCAAGCTTTGTGCTTTGTTTTTGCTATTCTTACAGTGCTTAGCATAGTATCAACACATAATGGGCACTTGCTCAGTAAATTAAATGTCAGTATGAGTTTCTTTTTAAGATGAATTAAAACACAGTCTGAAACTCCCCAGAGAGCCTTCCACTTTCTTCAAACCAGCCCCTCTGGTAGGGACAACAGGGAGGAGCAGCTAGTATTCAAGCCTCCTCCACATGAAAATTCACAACAAAGCCTTGTCTGCAACTCAGGGCACCTGGGAGCTCCCCCAAGTCCTCTGGGGCTTTGTTTCTGACCTACCCACCCCCTCTTTGTGGAGGCAGAAGGCTGGGTCTCCATCTATGGGGGAATCTAGAGATCCACATACCATCATGCTCTCAGCCTCAGCACCTGGGCTTACCAAAGAGAAAACTATCATCTCGAATAAAAAGGGGTGGAGAAGATGACCCAGGGATGGGGTGGGGGTGGATGGTCTTGCTAATCAGTTTACAAAGATTTCCCTAAGGAAATTAGCCATATGTATTTACATTTCTCTAAGGCCTGGTCCACTTTGTGACTGTGGGTTCCTGCCCAGTTCCACCTAACAAGAGCAGGTGTGGTCCCTGTGGTTGTGGCTGGAAGGACACACACCACACTCTGCTCAGCACAAGCATAAAATCTTTGGAGTATGTGGGTCAGGCTATGTGAGACACGGCATGCCCCACCTGGAGTAGGCCTCTTAGCTCAGCTGTGGCCCTGAACTTGCAGGCCTGATGATCTACATCAGGGTGGGGCAAACCTTTTCTGTAGAGGGCCAAATAGTAAGTATTTAGGTTTTGCAGACCACCATAAAAAACATTCATATCTCAGAGGCAAACAAAACAAGCCAAGAGGGCCAAATATGGCCCAGGGGACAGTAGCTTATCTGCATACAGGGACACTTTTTGTAGGTGGTATAAAGTGCTCTAGAGCCCCTCTTTCCTGTGTCAGGACTGACACCAGACAAAATTCATGAAGACAAGGACAGTGAGTGCTCCTCCTTCCTGCTCTCAATGGCTCCCTTCTGGACAAGCACACAATGTGCCCAGGAATGCCATAATACAGACAGGAAATGCAGGTAAGTGAATGCACACAAAGAGCAGTGCGACCTGGGGTGTTAGGACTTCCTGCTCTGCCCCCACCCCCCCACCTTGCTCCTTCCAAACTTGAAGGAAGCTTCCAGAACACTGTCTCAGGAGGGTATTTCCAAGAAAGCTATAAGGAGACAGTGATAATTCAAGAGATAGTTCCCATTCTTGGCTGCACATTAGAATCACCTGAGGAGCTTCCTGAAAAATACTGGTGTTATTCTCTACTTTCAGACGTTCTCATTTAAACAGTCTGGCTTAAATGAGTCTGAGGCTTAGATATTTTAAGCTTCTCAGTGATTCTACATATAACTAGGGTGAACCACTGACTTAACCAATGGAATGAAACTCCAACTTGTTCAACAGGATGAGGAGACTGGAATATTTGGAGGCTTTCCCAGAACCGTCAAACTCTTCACCTGGGCCAGCACTCACATCCATCTGTCACCTGCTTCCTGCCCAGGTGAGCCAGAGGCGATGGACTGGCTTTAGCCCAAGCTTCTCTTCCTGGTTTCCTGTTTGCCAATTGAGTGTGAAGTGTGGCTTCTTTAGGACCCTGATGACACACACCTCTTTTTACATACCAATTACACCAGGCCTGGGGAGGGAGGGTCCCTAACCCCTCTCCTCAAGTAGTTAATCACAGCCAGTGGATGCAAGCAATGACAGGGTGCACAGGCCACTAGGGGAACACGGAAAAGGAGAGTTCAGATAGGCTTCCTGGAAGCTGCCCCTTCATCAGAGAAGCATGAAAGAGGCAAGGAACAGCATGAAAGGTTTGGGAATGGCAAGAAATTTGGAATATTTGGAACAAGTGTGGGACGGGAACAAGGAAGCCTAAGGCCAGATCAGAAAGGCCTGAATGCTAAAGTAAGGAATTTGTAGCCGCTGCTGGCAGGACAAAGGGGGCTCCTGAAGCAGAGTCATTGGGCTCTGTATTTTGCATTTTAGAAAGAGCACTCTGGCCTTAAAGTGTAAGTAAGAGTCAGCAGTGTGACTGAAATTTAGCACCATCCCTCACCTCAAGCGGGGCAGAGAGAAATACCCCCGTGTGACTCTTCCGTGTGCTTGGAAAACACTGCAACTGTTCTAGGCTGGGAGAGCTCACTGCGGGAAGCCCTAAGGCCATGACGCAAGTAATTGCTTCAAGTATTTCAGATGGAACCTTTTCAACATGGTCTCTGGTTAGTTAGCCCTGGATCCACAGCTCCTTGAGCTCGATTAGGCGATTTTTAAGGCTGACCGACTTGAAAGGCTTTTCCAAGGGATCAGAAGCCGAGCATCTGGGTTTCTTGTGTGCACACTCAGTGCAGACGAACCATGACACAGACCACATATGCAGCCCTCCCACGGGGCACTGGAGACAAGGAACCAGCCAGAATCCCACTCCATACCCTCTGCAGGACAACCAAGGGATCGCTATCTTGAGTTTCCTTAAGAGTCTCCAAGACTCAGGTCTGTTCGTCCTACCTCTGACACAGGAAGATGGGTGAACCAAAGCACAGATGTCATACTTTAGTGGGAGAGGCTTTTGGGCTAAGCCCTGAGGATGCCAGGGTTCCAAAACTTTGCAACTTGGTCTGTCAGGGGCTGGCTCCAGGAGGCCCTGGTGAGGAGCCAGCCTGCTTCCTGGGTGCAATGGGCCCCCTACCCACCCATCCCTGGTGGGTGCTGCAGCTAGCTAACTTCTCCCAGACACCCGATGCCATGTCCTTTCCTACAGAGCCCACAGATACAGAAGTTATGCACACAGATGTTTCTGTGAAAAGGAAGTGAGGTAAACACCTGTCTGACCCATTCAGTGGCCACCTAAGGAAAATTCTTTTGAGCCAGTCAGACAGAAATGGGACCTAGGAGAGTGTGCATTAGTGAAGGAGGGATAACTGGCAGGCCAGCTGGGTTTTGACAAAAAAAAGCCCTTGCCAAATAGAATTATCAGCAAGAGCAGGCTACGAGACAGTCCTATCCTTGTGGCCTTTTTGGGTTTGCTTCTGTTTTGTTTTTCTTTTTATGAGCCACCCAGGGGCCATGATACCGTCAACACCAGCCAAGAGTCTCTTATTATCAAGACAGTGTGATGCTGGAGGAAACTCTTGACAGATGCATGCCTCTCATCGCCCCGGCTCAACAGCTGAACCAAAAGTATTTGGCTGCACAAAGCAACACGTGCCTTCCCCCAGCAAAGAGCACAACCTGGCCACACAACTGACCTTTCATGTCAAAGGCTCATTTCGTGGGATTAACTTCATTTACAAAATTCCCTTCAAAATCATGAAGCAATGTCCATAGTTTTTTTAATGTTTCCCCCCATTCTCTAAGGTCATCCTTCCATCCATGGTTCTTTTCCAGCCAATCTATCTTCCTGTTGTTGCCACAGATAAAACTATTTTTAGTGCGCAACTGAAGGTAGGGTTGTTGTTTTTTTAATTTCACAACCCGTAAATGGGTTGGCATCTGTAAATGCCACTCAGAGCTTTGCTTATCAGCTGACAGAAATTACTCTCCCACCAGTTTCCCCCCCCCCTCCTTGTGAGAGATGATTTCAGATAAAAAGGAAGTACAAATTGTAGGTGGCAGCCATTGAACAAGGGATAATTGGTGACAGTCTGGTCTGGCTGCGCCTCCCTGGCTGGCTGACTCAGAAAACTCCCTGTTCAGTGTCAGCTGTCACCACCATTGCTAGTTTACTTGAATATCTGGACCAACATAGCCTGGTTCCTCTGCAGTCCCTAATTTGGTAAGCTCTTTGGACAAAACAGAAATGCTATTTTGATGGCTAGCATGTTCTTATTTAAGACCATCACTTGTCCAATAACAGCCAAGAGGAAAGACAGGATGATACAGAGTTTATTGACAGACTTTCAACTTCAGGAACAATTTCCACGATTACTTAGTCTACAATTTTAATTTCAAGACATCCCATTCTTATCTTTCCAAGAAATAAACGTTTTTGCCCTAAAGAAAATGCAATGTGCCATTATGATACAATATATACCAAGAGCTTCATTTAAATGAGGGATATTTCCTCCTTTCAGTATCCCATTATCATTCGCCCCACGAACTCCTATGCACCCTTCAAGACTGAACTCCAGTATCTCCTGAAAAGGGAGGTCTTCCTCAGATGCTTTGGGAAGAACCCTTCCTATTAGCTTCACCCGACTTTGTTCACAATGGACCCCACTATAACAACCATCACTTTGTATGACGGTAGTCTGTGACAATGACTGCCTCCACGGGTAGAGTAGGCCCCGACACCTAGCCCTGTATCATCCAGAAGGAAATCTCTAAGTGTTGTTTAAAAAAATCAAGCAACAGATCATATCTTCTCACCATGCCCCCCATACACATACACATAGACAGGACCCGTGGCATTTGCAAATCGTGAGCAGAGTTGGAAATCATGAAGGGAATCCTGGAACCTGTAAAAATCTTCTTTCCTGAACAAGTGCACCAGTACTCATGCACTCAGAAGAGCCCTACATGGTGATTCAGCTCCCTGACCCCTCTGGTCCTAGGTACTTTGGTTGTCTTGTTCAAAAGGCAAAGCCTTTCCAATAGTCTGTCCACTGTGCTACTTACAATGAAATACTTGAAAGTGAACATTTGAGAAAAACAATCTTCAGAAGGGCTACCTAGTACACTAATCACATCTGCAGTCACCCACTCTAGCCACCCATCTCTGGAGGAGAACTGGACTATTTCATGCATTCTGGTCCCCCCCCCCCCCCCGCCTCTGTCTAGGCCCAGGGCTGGTTTTTCAGTGACTTCATTCTTTCTCAATCACAATTGTGTTCCAACTGAGCAAGATTTCCATAGAATAGAAAAAAAGGCAAATGCCTGTCTTGCAGTAAGGCTGGGACTGTGAATGGAAACCCACTTGGACCCAATGGGGATCTTGCTTTACAAAGCTAATAACTGAGAAGCCAGAGTTCTGTCAACCCTGGGTGTCTGATGTATACACATGCACACACATACACACGGGCGCGTGCACACATCTGCCCCCCTCAGAATCCATCACCTGGCCCACACCCAAGAGTAACACAGGTCTTCCTTCTAGAGCTAAAGGAAGGCAGCACATAAGGGGACTGCTAGTCACCTGGTTGAGGTATGGAAACGTAAACAGGTATGTCTATGAGACTAGAAGATGGGAGTGCCAAAGGGGGTCCTGGCTCGGACTTAAGCATCTGTTTAGCTAAAACTTGGGGAACATGATAAGAGAAATCTCAACCACTGAAAAGAAGCACTGATTGATAAATATGAATATTATGAAGAAGGGATGAACTAAAAAGCCACCGCCCAAGGCCCTGGCAGTGCGCTCTGAGGCACTGATCTTGGAAGAGATACAGAATGGGAAAGATACAACAGCACGTGCCTAGCATCTTTCACAAAGCATCTGGGGAGATGAGGAAAGATGCAATATTTAAATCAGAATGAACAAAGTGGTTTGCATAAACCCAAGTCCCACACCACTGAGCTCCCAGATGTCCAGCTGCTGATCTCTACCTTGTCAGGTGAAGCCTACCTTGGCTAAACTCACTCCAGAATCGGTGTTATCCTATCACCAGCGGGGACCAGTGACCTTTGCTTTTAATCGCTGAAAGGAGGCAAGTTTGGGTGTTAAAGATATTCATTACCTGTGAGTCTCAAGTAGGCACACCACAGAAATTGTTTCCCTTGCTTTTTAAACTCGTGCCGCCAATAAACGTGGCCTGACAGAGAAGGCAGGAAGGAGAGGAAATTTCTGGGAATTCCACAAAGTCCCCTAAGCCCTACGAGCCGTTGGCTGGGCATCCAGAGAAGGGTCACGGCCGGAGCTGGGACAGGATGGGAGAGTTGAGTCCAGGGTAGGGCGTCGGGGTCGGGGCCCCGCTCCCGCGCGTCCCCAACGCCAGACCCCGCTACAGCCGGACTGCCGGGTCGGGGAAGCGGGACTGCGGCGGCTCCCGCCCCCAGCTACTCACCCTCCTGCTGGGCGCCCCGGCGCCGCCGCCCGAGAGCAGGGTGACGGTGGACGTGGAGCGCAGCATCCCGCAGCGGCGGCCGGCGGCTAGCCCGCAGCTGCGCTCCTCCGGGCGGAATAAACGCGCCGAGCCCGCCCTGCGCGGGGGGCGGTGCGGCCCAGGAGCTGCTCCGGCTGCGGCGGGGAGGGTGCGCGGAGGGGCGGGGCCGGGGGCGGGGCCCGAGCGCTCTCGCCCGACCCGTCTAGCTGCATTTTCTCCCCAGGGCGCGGACCTGGCCAAAGCGGAATGCAGTCCTCGGCTCGGGGCGCTGCGCCCGCCTAGGGTCTGTTCAGGGGCGGGCGGGAGCCCTGGAACTCCTGGACGCCCAGGCTCTCCCTGCCGCCTGCGTCCAAGGTCCCGTCCACCTGCCTGTTCATCTTCACAGTACTCAGCGGCCCACCGCCACCACCCCGCCCCCTCCCCGCCCCAAGAGGCTTCCTTCCCCATCCCTGGAAACTTCACCCCGTGTCATTCATTATTTACTGAGTGCCTACCGTGTGTCCCTCCTAGCAGCCAACACAATTGACTGGCGCTGTCTGTCCTCATGATGTTTGCAATCTGGTCGGGACGCCTAGAATAGATGACAGGTGTGGGTGCTTTGGTAGAAGAGGAGATACCTATGGGAAAAAACAACCTGGCCCTAGTTGCTGGCCTGTGCAGGAAAAGACCTCTAACAGAGGTGATGAGTAAGCAGGAGCAAGCCAGGTGTAGAGTGTTTATCACAACTGCTCATATTTATTCAGTGATTACTGTGGGCCCAGCTGGCAAGTGCTTTGCATGTATTACCTCATTTAATCCTCACAGCCACCTTCATTTAATCCTATACCCCCATTTTGCAGATGAGGACACTGACTCACCAAGAGACTAACACAGCAGAAGCCCCACCAGCTGGTAGGGGCAAAGCTATGACAGACCCCACAGTCAGCCCCTAGTGCCTTGCTTGTCCACTCTGCTACGCCCTCTGGTAGAGTGAGGAGCAAGTTACAGACCAAAAGAACTGGTATGTGCAACGATGGGCACAAGGCAAGAGAAGGTACAATATATTTTTAGGTGCTGAAAATATCACAGTGCAAGGGGCCCTGGTAGAGGCAAAGGTAGAGAAGCAGCAGGATGCTGAGACAGAGAACCTGGTGTCCTTAGGCAAGCGGTTTGGCCCTTACCCTGAAGATAAAGTGTCTTTCAGCAGGGGAAGACAATCTCCCTCCACTCACTCTTCAAAGCCCAGGTCAAACACTGCCTCTCCATCAAGCTCTCCAGGACCTTCTTGCCCTGAACACTTACACTCATGAACCTCACAGCTCTTTGAGATCTTGTATCCTGTTAGCAGTGTGTGTGTGTGTGTGTGTGTGTTCCCCTTCCCCAGTGGTGAGCTTCTGGAGGGTGAGGGCCAGGCCTTGCCCTTTGCTAAATCCCCAGTGAGGCCCCAACATGAAAGATGCTCAAGAAATATTGCTGAATAAGATTCCAAATGCTCCTGTGAGACTCACTCCTTCTGTAGATGAGGAAACAGGCGAGAGTATCTAAGTGACTTTCCCAAAGTCACATATTCTGTCATCATCACCACCATAGCTGTGCCTGCATTCTAAGTGCTTTGTATGCATGTTCTCATCCAGGCCTCACCATGACCCAAAAGATGGAGACTGTTCTTGTCCCCATTTTGCAAATGAGGAAACTGAGGCTCAAGGACATTAGGTTAATTGGTGAATAGACTGGGACCAGACCTGTAGTGTTCTAACTACAGGTCTACGGCTTTTTTACTACCCTCCCATCCACCTACCCTTCTGAAAAGAGGTCATTCATGAGAGATCTCTCCTATCCTACTTTCACAGAGCCCAGTATTCTCCAGAGAGTCTTGTAAAACTAAAAGCTGGGTCTGCCCTTCAATAAATAACGGTCAGAATGTGGCTGTTGAAAGCCAGCATGGGTTAGAAATATCTTCATGGTTATCTTGGTAGAAAGAAGCTAATGATTATTGTTGTTTTGTAATTTGCCCTGAGGAGAAAGGAAATGGGCTGCCATTCAGACAGAGCCCAAATAGCCTGGCATCATCAATGTTTATTTATATTATGGCAACCACCCAAGTGACCACCCAGGATGGAGTCAGCATTTGAAAGGAAGTGTGGTCCGACGATTCAATTTCCCTCCATCTACCCAAATCTTTTTCATATTATTAATATAATACTTTCCACACTGTATTATAGTTTCGTACAAAAGCGGCAGACTAAACACCAGCTTGTGAGCTCTTTGTTGTAACTGGATCTTGTTTAGCTCTCTGCCTCCCCAGTACCTAGAACAGTAACTGGCCTGTTGCAAGTGCACACTAAATGCTGAATGGATGAAGAAGTTAGAGAGCAATACTTGAACTCACTCAAGGTCAAGCCAAACAGAAACCAAGATCCTTGCCAACCCAGCTTCTAGGGTAGGCTAGGGTCTCCAAGCAGTTTGCCAGCTGAAGCAGTCAGATCCCCAGGATTATCCCAGCTAGGAAAGCTCCCTACGTTGGCTTCACTAAGGGCCATTATGGGCAGATACCACAGCCCCTCCCTGCCAGCCCAACCCATATGGAACTGCAAGAGAGAGGAGAGTGGGGAACCCCCAAAATGGAAGAGGAGCAAAAGGAAGGAAAGTGGGAAGACAGTTCAGGATCGAGGGATCAATGCAAAGCGGAAAAGTGGATCTAAAATGGAGGCAACATCCAAACAAAGTCATAGTCACAGGTTTCTATGAACAGTTCTGGGAGAAGATAGAAAGGAAAGATTGACTCCTTTCAAAGGGGAATCAAAGCTGAGAACTTCTGCCCTGGCCAGCAGTCCTCCACGGTCTGCAGAACTGAAGGATTGGAAGGGACCAGGACATAAGAAAGATAAGCATAGGGCTCTGGGGTGTAGGGTCACCCTCTTCCCTATCGACATGGCTCCAGTCTACTCCGAGCCCACCCTGAGCTTTGGTGACCAAGGATCACTGCTTGGGGATCACGGGAACAGGAGCTATGACAGAAGGGTCTTAGCTGCCACCCTTCCCATCCACAGTACCAGTCGCACATTCCTAAGAGCTGTCCTGAATTTCCCTGTGGAAGCACGGGTCTATAGAAAATTCTAGATGTCTGTATAGACACCCTTTATTTTCTTGAAATCAATCGCTGAATTGTCCCTCCTTCTTTTGCCCTACTTCTAGAATTCTCTCTCATCTCCTCCCAGCTTCTGCTTTCAGAATTGTCGCTGCTGCTCTCTGCTGAACCCTCTCCAAACTCTCTATTGGCATCTTTAGCTGAGGGGCTTATGGTGGGACCCATTTCTCCAGCAAAGTCCTGAGAAGCAGTCTGTCGTTATCTCTGGGCAGAAACAATCAGAAAGTGAATCTCTGGACAAGGACACAGAGTAGGTGAGGCAAGCAAATGATGTTTTGTGTCCTGCCCGATGTTTTGTGTCCCCCTCACTCTTACATCTCTGAAGCTTCCCTTTTTTTCCTCTGCCATTCAGCTGTCACAACATCCCAGAGTCCTGGCATAGTCTCCTGTTCTGAATGCTAAACAGAGGCTAAACTTTCACAATAAAAGAAGGACACATTTCCAACCCAAGGATAAGGGTATTGAATTATAGAGCCCCTTTGGATAAAGTAGGACAAGAAACACCTCATATTCACGGGGTGTCAGAGAAGCAGAGAGCAGGCCCTAGAGATAAGGAAAGCAGACTGAGAGGAACGCAATACCCTGGCCAAGTCACCCAGATACACAGCATTTATCAACCTGTCTAGACATGGGGCTGGCACCTGCTGGTGGCCCACTCAGGGGAATACAAGTTTATTGAAAATAATCCTATACTTGCCAGTTAACCCGTGAACAAACGAACCACTGGCAGAGCAACAATAACCCAACTCATTGAACAAATATGGACCAAGGGCTTACTGTGTGCCAGGCAATGGGGACACAGAGATGAGTAAGACAGCCCCCATTTTCTAGCAGCTTACTCTCAATTTGGGAAGAGAGACAGATACTTAGTAGAGTAAAATGATATCTACCATATCTACAACACTCACGGCATTTAAAAGCGTCGAGATACATCAACGCATTTAATCTTCCCAGCATCTCAGTGAGGAAGGTGCCATTATGTCTCCTGCTTTGCAGATGAGGAAATCATACCGCAGGGACATGAAGTGACTTATCCATGGTACCAACGCTAGTAAGTGGTAGAGCTAAGCTTCAGCCCAGGCAACATGACTCCAGAGTCCTTGCGTTTGACAGTTTACCTCCTCTACAGAGGTAGAAGCAGACGTGAAGCACTGTGGGCAGAGGAGAAGGGGGTCCAGGCTGCTGCAGCAAAGAGGAGAAAGGCTTCCCAGGGTAGGCAGCACAGGGACTGGCCCTGAAGAATGAGAAGGAAAAGTCAGGACATTGGGGCGGAGGGGCCAGATGAAACCATGGGGTCAGAGAGTCTGGGAGATACATGTTAGCCAGTTTAGCTTGAATTTCAGAGCAGAAGGGATTGGCTAGTAGAGGTTAGATTGCAAAGGGCCTTGAATACAGCTGAGAATCAATCTGTGGGTGATGGGGAGCCATTGAAGGTTTGAGAGCAGGGCAGTGATGTACTCAGGCAGCAGAGAGAACAGTCTGGATAGAAGGCAGAGACTCCAGAGCAAGTATTTTGGTGCCTACTGATAGGGTATTGACACGAGATAAAGAGGAACTGTGCTAGGGTAGTCAGCAGTGGTGGAAAGGAAAGGAGGTAACAAATTCAAATGACAGAAATTTAACAGAACTTAGTGACAAACCAGAAGCTGGAGCATTTTTGTGAACTGTAGGTCACCCTAGTGAGTAGTCAACCAATCAATACCTGTACGGATGCTGAGGGAGAGGGAGTCAGTGGGGCTTCGCTGTACATTAAACAGAAGGCGTTGTTCTGGCTTTTCCAAGTAGTTAAATGGGCTTGTGGTAGAAAAGTTGCAGGTGCAAAGGCGGAAATCTTACATATTTATTCTTTCAGGAAGACAGCCTACTGACTGTCTTTAAGAGGAAGTGAGCTCCACCCAATGTCAAAAAAAAAAATCATAACAGAAGGAATAAGTTAGATGAGAAATGTTAAAGGAATTAGGGACCTTCCTGAGCAGAAAGGTACAAAGAACATCCCCTTTTGTAACCATGTGCTTCCTTCCATGAGTAATTTAGATTTACCCACTCAATTCCCAGTCAGAGAACCAAAAGGAAAAAGAAAAAAAAAAAAAAAAGAAAAAGAAAAGATTTGCCCCAAAGCTTCTGAATTGGTAACTTGTCAGTGAATCCCATTTGGACCGATTAAAATATGTGTAATACCTGTATTTGAATCTACACCAAAAATGAAATAGCTAACTTACAGTGGAAAATATTTGTGTGCATTTTAAAAAATAAAAGCGCCCTGAGATGTTTATGTAGGTATACTCATGTAGAACATCTGATACATCTACTTATGGTATAACTACCTTCTCCCAGAAACAAACTCTGAGCCAAAGATCCATGTGCTTACTGAGGAGCTGCCCCCAGAGGAAACCAGGAAGGGAGTGGAGACACAGGAAGAGGAAGAAGGAAGGAAGGGAACCATTTTAGGGAAAGCTCCAGATCCAGCCTGATCCCATGGACAGCTCTGGGGTATAAACTGCACCTCAGAGTTAGTCCTGCCTTAAGATAAAAAGGTGTTTGTACTTCTACACTAGCCAGTCATTCCGTGGTACGGGGGTAGAGGGTAGGAGAGGTGTATCACTCCAAGTTCTGTGGTAGTCTGGAAGGGCAGGAACCTCCATGTCTATAGGAAATCCTCTGAAGGTCACAGGTACAAACTATTAGCATCAGAACACATACTTTAAAAAGCTGGGAAAGAGACACAGAGCTGGTAAGAGGGCCAAGAAGATTTAGGTGGGCACCAACTGTGTCCACTACACCATGTATTATATCTATATAAAACCTGGATATACATACAGATACCAAGGGTATATAATATGTCACTGCTCAGAGTAAAGATCTCTGGTGCAACAACAACCATAAACCACTGTGTGGCCTGGAGAGTCCAGTTTAAAAGAAAAAAAAATCCCAGTGTGAAAACAGATGGTCTGAAAGATTCAGAGGAATGCTCAATCTACTGAGGGAAGAGGCAGGATCCAAAAGATCAAGAGGCTGTAGAATCTGACAAGAAGGAATGCGATAGGAATAAATCTACGGTTCAAAGTCAACAATGGCCCCAGTAGCAGACACAGGAAACCCAGCTCAGCAGCATCAGGTGCTAAAGATACCTGTGTAACTCAGCTTGGCCAGTAACTCCACAGAAGCCAATCCTCCCATGACCCAGAACACCCCATCTAATCTCACGTTGCATTCAAAGGAAGGCAAGGTCTGGACCAGAGAGGCAAGGGACGCTTCTCTGTGGCACTGGCCCCGCCACGCCTACAGTGTGGCCTTTGATTCTGGTGCCACAACTAAAAGAACATGGACCGCCCACATGATTCCAGAATAACCTAACACAGATGGTCTGTGAACTTGGCACCAAATAATGGGGGATGCAGGTGACACAACTGGGAATATTGTCTCTAGAGAAGGAAAGACATGGAGACATGTTAGGTGACTCTAAGTCTGTCCTTGTGACAAGAACAGTTATACGTGTTCTGTGTGACTCAAAGTATAGAAGGAGGCCCAGTAGGTAAAAGTTACAGGGAGATGGGGTTCAAGAGCCAGAGCGAGTGGAGGAGAGGGGATAGAGGGCAGAACTTGGGGTGGGGGGAAGTGACGAGCAGGTCCCACTCCAGAAGTAGGCAGGGCATTCCCTATCACTCCATCATCAGTCCCCAAGCCTGCTGTGCACTGAAGCCACTTGGGAACTTTCTAGTAATACATTTCTGGGATGACAACCAGAAATGCATATTCTAATAAGCTTCCTAAACTTTCCCTCATGCTATCACCCAACATTTGTGCTCGGACCAGTCTCTGGAACCACGGGTGAAGACATCTCATCAAGGATGACTAGAGGGAGCCCAGATATCAGCTGGGGAAGGAGGCATAGAGAAGGTGAATGTATTCCCTTCAAATCCTGGACATCTGTGGGCCTGGGACTATGGGATTCTGGGTTTCACAGCAGTGTGAAGTCAGTGTGAAGAACACTGTTCAATAGAGAGCGGGGACTTGGAGCCAAACAAACCTGAATTTACACTCAGGCTCTGCTATGTATCAGCTGAGGGGTCCTGGGCAAGTCATTCCTACTTTCCAAACCTCACTCTTCTCCCCTGTGAAATGGGAGGTCACCCTACCACCTCAGAGAGTTGTTGTGGGGCTTGAATGAGAGTATAGAATATAAACGAAGAGTCTATAGCACGTGAGGTCCCTTCTAAAGAAAAGCATGAATCGCCTGGTCATGAAAGAGAATGGAACACTCCTCAGCTTTGGGACAAATTCTTCAAAGCAAATATATTGGATGCTCCGTACCAATGCTGATGTAAGACATTCAGAAAAGAATAAAAGGCATTCTTTCCCTATATGTGGTTTGCTCAATTAAGAAAGATTAATATAGAGGGGCACCTGGGTGGCTCAGTCAGTTGAACGGTGACTTCAGCTCAGGTCATGATCTCGCAGTCAGTGAGTTTGAGCCCCACGTAGGTAGGGCTCTGTGCTGACAGCTCAGGGCCTGGAACCTGCTTTGGATTCTGTGTCTCCCTCTCTCTCTCTGCCTCTTCCTCTCTCTCTCTCTCTCTCTCTCTCTCTCTCTCTCTTTCTCTCTCTCTCCCCAAAATAAAGAAAAACATTTGAAAAAAAAGAAAGATTAATATAGAGAACTTACCTACCCTTAGCATGTATGAAAGAGGATCATATAACTTCAAAACAAAACAGCATTCATTAGCTTTTAATGAAGACCAACAATACTCGTTAACATGTTTTCTGCCTCTATACTTCCAGTGAATTCATGCGAGCAGGCTTCCACTATAGGTGCTGAGGCAAGTATAACATTTACTATAAGACTTGACATGGGATGGGGGGGGGGGGCGCCTGGGTGGCTCAGTCATTTAAGCATCTGACTTCGGCTCAGGTCATGATCTCGCAGTTTGCGAGTTCGAGCCCCGGGTCGGGCTCTCTGCTGACAGCTCAGAGCCTGGAGCCTGCTTCGGATTCTGTGTCTCCCTCTCTCTCTGCCCCTCCCCTGCTTATGCTCTGTCTTTCGCTGTCTCAAGAATAAATAAAACATTAAAAAAAAATAAAAAGAAAAAGACTTGACATGGGGATATGAACAAGTCTCTAAATACAGTTTACCCTGCTCCAAGCACTCACCTGCTGCCATCCTGTCTGCAGGGCTCTTTCTGATATGCCAGTAGTCAGGGCCTGAGGCAGGGCCTTTGGATGTGGTTGTGAGGGTTGTTCACAGCAGCAGGGCTTCAGGCTGTGTGAGCTAATGTTCCCCTTGGTAAGCTGTTCCCCCCGGCATAGGGTTGTGTCCACTGGAGGAAAGGATGCCATTTCTTAATTTTTTTTTAATTTTATTTTAGAGAAGTGGGCGGTGGGGTGGGGGAGTGGCAGAGGGAGAGACAGAGACAGAGAATCTTGAGCAGGGTCCATGCTCGGCACGAGCCAGATGCGGGGCTTGATCCAAAAGACGGCGGATCATGACCTAAGCTGAAATCAAGAGTTGAACACTCCACCTGCTGAGCCACCCAGGTACCTAAAAGGATGCCATTTCTAATCCACACACAGCCATATGGGCTAGGTGGTCCTGCCTGGAATGGGAGAAATGGGGCGTCAGTTATTTTTGTGAAAGATCCCCTCCCTACCAAGAAACCATTCCTGCCACAGTCTTCTGCAGTTCAGCTGATGGAGATGCATTCTTCCAGTAGCTCAAGCCAGAATCCATGGAGTCCTCCTTGATTTCTCCCTTTAATCTCATACCTTACCTTTTATCTGTTTACCTTTACCTTCAAAATATGTCCAATATCTAAACTCTTTCACATCACCATCACCTCTCCCATGGATTCTTGAAATATAGCCTCCTAGCCGGCCTTTCTGCTTCTGCCCCTGCCCTCCCATAGTCCGTGCACAACACAAAGGCCACTGTGATCCTTGTAGACCCACAATCCTGTGGGCAGGCCCTTCCAGTGGCTTCACAGCTCCTCCTACAAAAGCCCAAGTCTCGTGCATTTGGTTTGTGTCTGTCTCTCCTAAGATCCAAGGTCTACGAAGGCACGGGCTTTAGTCTGTTTTGTTTGTTCCGCTAACCCAGAGTCGGCACCAGTGTGCCTAGCACTGAGCAGGCATCCAGTAGAGCATTCTTGAATAAGTGAGTGGTCGGGGCACCTGGGTGGCTCAGTCGGTTAAGCATCCGACTTCGGCTCAGGTCATGATCTCGCTGTCCGTGAGTTCGAGCCCCGCGTCGGGCTCTGTGCTGACAGCTCAGAGCCTGGGGCCTGTTGCAGATTCTGTGTCTCCCTCTCTCTGACCCTCCCCCGTTCATGCTCTGTCTCTCTCTGTCTCAAAAATAAATAAACGTTAAAAAAAAATTAAAAAAAAAAAAAAAAAAGAATAAGTGAGTGGTCTTCACCATGGTCCCCAGGGCGACACATACGCAATCCGTGCAAGGTCCCTGCACCTCTGGATGGGAGTGGTGTTGGTCTCCATTGCTCACAGGATCTGCAGAAACATCTACCTCTGGTCCACACCTCCCTCTGATATGGCTATTTCAGCCTCCTGCCCTACAACAGGTCAGCTCATGCCCTCCCCTTCAGGAACAAATGTCACCCATCTCTCAATAACGCAGAGCTTTAACGAACAGAAGGAACTCCTGATTTTAACCTACACAAAATTCCCTACAGCAGGGGAATAGAAAGGCTGGGGAAAGACAGGGGAATAAGGAAAGGTATCTACAGCAGGAAAAGCAAGGGACAAATTAGTCACTCCATCAGTTGTGCTGGGACCCGCTTTAACACATGATGGTGCTCATCCCCGTCCCTCCCTCATCCCCTCAGTTGCAAGTGAGCCTTTGATGTCAGAGACTCATTCATCAGCAGACACCTGTGTGTCTCCCAGATGCAAACAGTGATCAGTCCAGGTGCCCATCCTCCAAGCCCCGCTTCACTGTGGTGACAGGGAAGAGGGAGGGGGAGGGCCTGGGGGGGCTGCTGCTTCTTCTGTTTCCTGGACACATTGCCTCTCTCTCTGCCTCCCACACAAACATGTCAGCTCCCTCTCAGCCAGGGTCGTGTCCCATGACCCTCCTTGACAGCCACTCAGCTCCCCATGCGCCTTTCAGAGCTAGGGCTGCGGGAGGTGGGGGGCAGGGGGGTCAGGGTCACTTGAGCCCACTTGAGGTGGATGGGTTGGGGACAGGACAGGGTCTGCTCACAGGGGCAGCAAGGGAACTTCAAGTCTGCGTCCATCTGCAGGGGGCAGATGAGATTGAGTTTAGCTGAAAGACAAGGAACAACTTGCAATCATAGCCCCAGACCATCCATCAGGAGCAGGAAGTTGAAGGTTAAACAGCTGTACGTTCCACCAGGTAGGCTGAGACCAGCAATGAGGAATCCCCGGAGAGGTCAGGGAGGGAGGCCACTAGGGAGCTTCAGGGCTGCAGGCATGGAACCAGGCTCAGGATAGATGACCAATATGTCCTGGTTTGCCTGGGATCTTCTCATCTCAGGCACTAGAAGTCTCTGGTTCCAGGAAACCCCATCAGTCCCAGGCAAACCAGGACCAGAAGCAGGGAGCAAACCCCAAGAGCAAGGCCAAACCCTGGTGTGTGGGAGGGACACAGGGAAGACACAGAACAGTGACTCCAACAGAATGACCCAGGCAGAAAGCCCAGGTGTAGGAACCAGGACAGATGACAGAAATTTGGCTCAGAAAGATGTGAGGTAAAGTGCCATCAAGGAGGTTAAAAGGTATTCCATTAAAAAGAAAAAAATTTTCCATAGTCCAAAAAATTTAAAGAATCGAAGTTAAAAGTAGGCATATTTAAAATACAACTTATTGGGGCGCCTGGGTGGCTCTGTCGGTTGGACGACCGACTTCGGCTCGAGTCATGATCTCGCGGTCCGTGAGTTCGAGCCCGGGGTCGGGCTCTGGGCTGACAGCTCGGAGCCTGGAGCCTGTTTCAGATTCTGTGTCTCCCTCTCTCTGCCCCTCCCCCGTTCATGCTCTGTCTCTCTCTGTCTCAAAAATAAATAAATGTTAAAAAAAATTTTTTAAATACAACTTATTGCCTTAAATTAGATGGAACATCTTCCAAAGATATGTAACTATGCAGTGTTTCCCCTCCTCACCCTTAATAACTCATAGGTTGAGCTCATAGGAAGCTAGCAAGACACAAGCAGCTGGGGAGACACTGTTCTAAGGCAGCTTTCCAGAAATATGCCTAATCTGGGAAGAGAAGTTCACACGGAATCTGATTATGTAGGTTAATAATTGTCAAGCTCAGAGAGATCGAAAGACCAAGCCTCAGTTCTAGATGGCATAGCCAAAATTGAGCTCTGCTGTTTCCCACGGTGGTGAGTCTAGACTCATCCATTTATCAGAGGTTAATGTGCTGCAGCTGAGTACAATTATTGGTCATAACAAGTGCCCCAGCTGGAGGCCGGCTTCCGGATGACCCTTTCCCCAGAGAAGAGAGGGTTCCCACTAACCCAGGAGTGCGGTGAAGAGAAGCCACTCATCCCATAGCCAGATCTGACATTAAACACTGAACAGGTGTGCAACAAGGTAGAGGCCCCCCAGTTGTGATTTCTATGGCTTCCACATTTATCTTTACCATGACTGGAGGACAAAAAGCTGGGTTTGATCTGATAGGGAGGAGAAGTGCAGAGGGTTCTGGAACAACGCTTGAGTGCCTGGCACCAAAAAATCAGGCTCACTTTATGGGCAACTGCTAGAGCCCTTGAGGGAAGCTGGGTGTCAGTGTTCTTCAAAGGCATTTTGCTCTCCTATCAACAAGTCACTGTCACAGTACAAAGATGAGTACAAGGGCTTATGTCCAGGTTCCTTTTTAAAAAATTTTTTTTAATGTTTATTTATTTTTGAGAGAGAGAGAGAGAATGGGAGTGGGGGAGAGGCAGAGAGAGGAGACACAGAATCGGAAGCAGGCTCCAGGTTCTGAGCTGTCAGCACAGAGCCTGCCACGGGGCTCGGACTCACTAACCGTGAGATCATGACCTGAGCCCAAGTCAGACACTTAACCCACTGAGCCACCCAGGCAACCCCCCGGTTCTTATTAGGTATGACATATAGACTTTCCTAAGGACTGGTGGAAAGACTAACGACGATGGCTTCCGGTAATTGCTCTGACACTACCTGTCTTGACCTGAAGCCATGTCCCCTCTGTGGGGCTTCACATCTACACGCAGTAACTGAGGGCCCTCAGGCTGGATGTGCTCTGGGCTGCTTTGTAGCTATGACATCCAAAAGCCTTGATAAACCAAATCATCCCCAAACACTTCCTTGTTGTTATCTACTCAAGTTAGAAACTGCCATTTTCTCTAAACCACAAACAATCTACTCTTATAATAGGTCAGCCCCAGGGGAACCTGGGTGGCTCAGTCGGTTAAGCATTCGACTCTGGATTTCAGCCCACTTCACAATCTCTTGATTTGTGCTCTGCGCTGACAGTGCAGAGCCTGCTTGGGATTCATTCTCTCTCTCTCTCAACATAAATAAATAAACTTAAAAAAATAACAATGGGTCAGGCCTCTGTGGCACTGGGCAGTATTGCAAGCTAGGTTCTGGAGAAAACTAGATACAGGTCCTTCACTGCATTTTCAGTTTAAAATGCAGGAGGAGCTGCCTGAACAGTATTTTCTACACCGCCCCACATCCTGCAGTCTGGCACGCTTGGACTATTTCGATTCTCTGGAACACACTATATACCTTTACCTCCATGCCTCCACAAGTCTTGGGTCCCCTGGGACACACACTCTGAGGTAGGCACGTGTGTAGGACAGGTTCAGGGGTGTCCCGAGGAGACATGTCTGTCCTGGAGTAGGGGAAGCAGGACTGGTAGAGGGAGAGCCTGCCCTGTGATATAGTCATACCACAGGCCTTGGCAGATCCCATGGGGCGCTCTGGAGCTAGGACGGCCCTTCAGAGCTGTGCTCAACTGAGGCAAGGGGGCTGGGCCTTTGTACCCATCTATAGACCAGTCCCCTAGGGAGGAGACAAGGGCAATTTCGGTGAGCTGTGGACGCCTGGGAGGACCCTGAAAGGGAAGGAGGGAAGCAGAGGGGAAGGCCTGGGGGCAAGCGGAGCCTGGCTGGGAGAGCAGTGTCCTGCTTCAGATGTCATTAGTGTCTTAGCCCTTCATCATCTTTGCGGACGTTATTTCCACAAAGATCTCTGAAAACACTACCCCGACAGTGTTTATTATCTCCGCCAAACCACACTCTCAGCGAATAAGAAGACAGACATATCATAAATGCCAGCCGTTTCCTCCCGCCCCAGTTTAGATTTCAGGACAATGCGTTTATTACTGTTGCATCATGTGGCCACCACATATAGGAAACAGCCTGATTAGAGGGGGCTGGGGGACCTGGCTCGCCTGCATCCTGTCTCCCACGGAGCCAGACCCAGCCGGATACTCCAGTAGAAGCCCACTTCCGCCTTCTCTATCCCCTCCCTCAACAAAACCATCCAGGAGGAAAACGTTTTCCTGTCTTGGGTGGAGAGAGAACTTTGTCCTCTATATGAGGGTGAAAGGGGAAAGTACACCATGAGTGGACACTTTCAACTCTCCATTTTTCCTTGTATTGTATATTTCAACACAGCCTGCCCGAACATGGCTCTGTTCAACGTGTTTATATTCAGATTCTGGGTATTTTATGTTACCGTCACTTTATTTCATTCTGCCGAAAACCCTACAGGGTACAAACAAATCTGACCTTGCCATGAGCTAAAACTCCTTAAAGTATCACTGTCTGTTATAAATACTTGAATAAAAGAAATCCTCCAAAGTTCAGCTGGCCTGCCATTTCATTCTAGATGGACAGTTTGAAATGAGGATCAGGGTAGAGACAACCTTCAGTCAACTAAAAACCAAAATAAATAAATAAAACCAAACAAATAAATAAAAACCAAAATAAATTGCATTGCTTGGCAGAATGACATATTTTCATTTGCTTATTTAGCCATCTAGTCATTTACTAATTGGATGGTAAATGTATCACATACATTGTATGATATTGTATGTATTAAGTCCTTTAATTGTCTTAGGGCTGTAGGAAATGCAAGGGTGTGTAGGAATCATCCCTTGTCCTGGAGAAGCTTACGGTAGAGAAGTGGGCTGTTTAGAACAGGGGCTGGGATGCATGAAAGAATTATTCATTTGAGCCTAGGATGGTGGCAAGATCCATAAGGCAGGGAGAATGGCGGGAAGAGTGGCTGTACATGGCACCTGTGTTGCCCTGAATTTTGCCACTACGCTTTGTCCCAAAGGCACTGTGGAACCTTTGAAACATTTTAAGCAGAGGAGTCCCATGGTGCCATACTGCCACCAGACTCTAAGTGGCACGCTGAGACTACAAACAAATGAGATTGAAGGCAAAAGAGTGTGGCTTATAGAGTCATGTATCCCTAGCTCTCAGCACATCCACACAATAGAGGCTCAATACATGTTTGTTGAAGAATGAATGAGTGCATGGAGGTGTTTCAGAATAGCAGAAGAGATGGGACCTCTGGAGATGACAGGAAGTGGGGCCTGAGGAAGTTTAGGAAATGTTTGGAATACCCATAATGGGAATCCAGGAGTTAATAAGCAAATGATGGATAAAATGATTGCCAGGCAGCTCAACAGCATTAGTCATCAGGGAAATGCACATCCAAACCATAACGGGGTACCACTTCAAATACACTGGAATGGCTATAATCAAAAAGATGAATAATAACAAGTGTTGGCAAAGATACGGAGAAACTGGGAACCTCCTAGTGTGCTGGTGGGAATGTAAAATGGCTCAACGGCTTTGGAAAACGGCTCGGCAGTTTCTCAAAAAGGTTAAACATAGACTTTAACATAGGAGCCAGCATTTCCACTTATGATATATACCCAATAGAAATGAAAACCTCTGGCCACTCACAGATCTACATACGAATGCTCACAGCAGCACCATTCATAATAGCTAAGAAGTAGAAACCACCCAAATGCCCATGAACTGATAAACGAATAAGCAAAATGTGTTATATTCATACTGTGACATTGTGACTTACAATAAGAAGTATATATTTGGTCATCAACCTTATTTCTGGCAAGAAGCCCCTAAAACCCTTGGAATTTCCTAAGTGATGAAAGTCAAAATGGTATCTTTTGTGATGCTAATAAGGTGACTTGGGGACCTTACCTAAGGCTGAGGCCTGATTGCCAGGGGAACCAACCTGAGGATTCAAGGGCTGGAACTTTCGGTCCCACCCCCTGACCTCCAGTAAGGGGAGAGGAGCTGGAGGTTGAAACAATTGCCAGAGACCAATGATTTAATCAATCATGGCTGTGTAATGAAGCCTCCCATAAAAACCCAAAAGGGTTTGGAGAGCTTCCGGGCTGGTGAACACATGGAGATTTGGGGAGGGCACCATGCCTGGAAAGGATTTGGAAGCTCTGTCCCTTTTCCCTATTCCTCGTCCTGTCCTTTTATAGTAAACTAGTAATCGAGAGGTGCTTTGGTGGCTCAGTCGGCTGAGAGTCGGACTTCAGCTCTGGTCATGATCACCTGCTTCGTGAATTCGAGCCTCATATCAGGCTCTCTGCCGGCAGCTTGGAACCTGCTTAGGATCCTCTGTCCCCTTCTCTCTACCTGCCCCTCCCTCGCTTATGCTTGCTCTTCTCTCTCTCTCTCAAAAATAAATAAACATTAAATATATATATTTTAGGGGCGCCTGGCTGGCTCAGTCGGTCGAGCGTCCAACTTCGGCTCAGGTCATGATCTCACAGTTGGTGAGTTCTAGCCCTGCGTCGGGCTCTGTGCTGACAGCTCAGGGCCTGGAGCCTGCTTCGGATTCTGTGTCTCCCTATCTCTCTGCTCCTCCCCTGCTCACACTCTCTTTCTCAAAAATAAATAAAGATTTAAAAAAATTTAAATAAATGTGTATATACACATAAAATAAACTGGTTATTAAGGAAAATGTTTCTCTGAGTTATGTGAGTCACTTTAGCAAATTAATCAAACCCTAGGAGGGGGTTGTTGGAACCTCCAATCTGTTGCCAGTCGGTCAGAAACACGGGTCACTTGCAAATGACGTCTAGAGGAGGTGCAGACAGTCTTATAGGACTAACAACTAGGGCGCAGGGGTGCAAGAGCATCTCCTCCGGGGTCCCCCAAACAGACCAGATTGTACTACTGGCTGCTGACAAGATCCAAAGGCAGAGAGACAAGCGTGGGGTGGGAACAAGAATTTATTTCAGAGAGGCCAACACCGGAAGATAGCAGACTATCTTCTCAAAGACAGTTTCTAAAGTGCTGAAAACACTTCCAGGTTTATGTGAGGAGAATGTGGGACAGAGGTCAGTGGGTACAGGAAGGTAGGCAGTACAGGTCAGGCGGATCACTGTCTCGAAATCACAGGCTACCTCAAGGCAGTCATTATTGCTGGAGGGGGTACTTTTGTTTTCCCTCCAGGATGCTTTGCCCGCTGGGTCTTTTGCCTGAGTTAAGAGATAAGCTGGAAAGACTGAGGTTAAAATGCAGTAGTTGAAGTCCTCTTTCAGACTGAACCTGTGGAATCTGATGTTATCTCCAGATAAATAGTGAAGAAATCAGAAGGGATTTCAGTTGTAGGACACCCAGCTAGTGTCGGAGCATTGCTTGTTGGTGTGGAGGAAACTCTCGCCCTATGTCAGAACTGAGTCCAGAACCCAAGAAACATACAATGAAGTATTATTTGGCCATAAAAAGGAATGAAGTGTTAATACATGCTACGACATGGGTGAACCATGAAAATATTTTCCTAAATGAATAAAACAGTCACAAAAGACCACATATTTCATGGTCCCATTTACGTGAAATGTCCAGAGCAGGTGGATCTAAAGAGGAAAACAGTAGATTAGTGGTGGTCTTGGGCTGCAGGTGCTTGGGGGGGAATGGAGATTGACTGCAAAAGGTATGGGCTTTGTTTTGAGAGTCATGAAAATGTTCCAAAATTGATTGTGTTTATTGGTTGTACGACTCAGAATATACTAAACCCACTGAGTTGTACACTTTTTGTTTTAAAGTTTATCCTTTTTTTTTTTTTTTTTTGAGAGCGAGCAAGGCAGAGGGAGAGAGAAAATCCCAAGCAGGCTCCCCACTGTCAGTGTAGAGCCCAACGCGGGGCTCAGACTCATGAACTGTGAGATCATGACCTGAGCTGAAATCAAGAGTTGGATGCTTAACCAACTGAGCCCCTTAGGCGCCCTGAGTCGTATATTTTAACTGAGTGAATTGTATGGTATGTGAAATACATTTCGATATAACTGTGACAAAAAAAACAAAACAAAACCCAACACAATGACACACATATTTGTGGATAGAATGTTTACATACAGACATACCCACTGATGATCAGGCCATGGGGAGGTCCAATGTGGGAGTATGGTGACGCCATAGCCAAAGCAAGTAGTTTGATTCTCTAGCTTTCTCTGAGCAGCCACAATGGCTGAGGGAAGAAAGCAGGTGGAAAGACAGTCAATAACAACTACGGATAACTAATATTTGCTGAGAGCATCTATGATCCAGGCACTATAGAAAGCTTTACCCACAGTATCTTATTATATGTACATACACACACACACACACATATACATATATATATAATTATTCATCATGTCCTTCCCTACGAGGTAGGTGTTCTCATAAACCTCAGTTTACAGATAAGGAAATTGAGTTCCAGAAAGATGAAGTAACCAGCCTGCAGTCTCACAGGGAAGGTGTGGGGACACTGCCCAGGCAGCCTGCCCCTGAGCATCTGCCCTTAATTCTGATGGATGCTGCTTTCCCGAAGGGTGGGGGCTGGAGGCACAGATGAAGGTCAAGGAGAGTGGGTTGGCAGCACCCTAGGAAGGTCCAGGTGCCAGTGGTCTCAACGAGGGTGAAGAAATGGTTCTGTGAGTGTCGCAGTGTCATGTGGGGCTGCAGCGTAAACTAAGGAGCTTGTGGCTACAACTCTTAGTTCTTGGAGAGGGGATAGTTTAAAGCTTGCTACATTCCAATGTGTGGAGTCAGTGAGGCTGAACAGACTGCATGGGGGTCGGTCGTGGGGCTTGGACAGTGATGACAGGTTGCTCATCATCCCAGATAGCGAAATGATTGAAGTTTTCCAAATCTTGAAACTCTATGGTTTTTCGAGGGAAGTACATACCAAGGACATAACCCCTAGGGGAAAACTGAAGGGAACTCTGTCACTTACCAACCAGTTGTGGAGACTAAACACGCAAGAACCAGGACCCTGAAGGATACTGTTACTTCTGCCAGTGGTTCCCAGACTTGCCATCACCAACGGCATCTTTCAGTGATATCCTCTCAGAATGGCACATTTGGCAAGATGTTGACTATCCGATCACATCTTAATGAGTAATTTGTTTTCAACATTTTCATTAACCAGAGAGATTTACAGCTGCCAGTTAGAGCTTCTGACCAGCTGAGACCACCATCCCTGCTGGCTGGGTTGCTGGAAGCTGCAGGCCAGGAACCACAGATGTCATCAGCCAAAGTGGCAATACATGTGAAACTGTAGAATTTTTTTTCTGTCATGCTATCCAGGAGAGTGGAATGGCCCACAGTTACCCTGAGAACATCTTCAGGCTCCTAAGGGTGCACAGGCCTATGTCAGGAATGCTGTCCTCACCTCGTCCCTATGGTTAGGGCTGGCTCATTACAGGCCGCATGGAGGGTTGGGGCAGCTGTGCACTGGGCCACGGTTTGGGACGCTGGAGAACAAGGTACTGCTTAATTAATACCAAATTGAAGGCTAAAGCATTGAGATTACATAAATTGAGATTGACAAGTCTGTGTGATTTTGTGCTTTTCAATGATGGAAATACCTTAGGTCTAGAGTCTAAAATGGCGATGTCCAGTCAAAATATAAAACAAGCCAATTCTGTGATTTTTTTAAAACGTTTATTCATTTTTGAGAGACAGAGCATGAGTGGGGGAGGGGCAGAGAGAGAGGGAGACACAGAATCTGAACCAGGCTCCAGGCTCCGAGCTGTCAGCACAGAGCCCAACGCAGGAATCGAACCCACAAACCATGAGACCATGACCTGAGCTGAAGTCAGACACTTAACAGACTGAACCACCCAGGTGACCCAATTTTGTGAGTTTTAATTTTTCTAAGAGCCATATTTCAAAAAAGGGAAAGGAAACATAAAATTCATGTTACTACTGTATTTTGTTTTAAGTCAATATATCTAAAATGTCATTTCAACATTACTATTAATGTTACTGTTTATAATAGTAAAATAGTAATGAGAGATTTGATATTTTACAGACACGAAGTGTTCCAAATCCAGTATATGTTGTACAATCACAGTACATTTCAACTTAGCTTAGCTACACTTTGAGTGCTCGGTAGTCCCATGGGGCCTGCGGCTACCCAGCTAATAAGAGGGGGTGTGGAATTGGGACGCCTTCCTCAGGCCCTAGCAGTGCCACCCCTGCTGCTGCTCAAGCCATATTTATTCTGACCCAAGGAAATGCCTTCTCTGAAGATACCCTTAACAACTGCCCAGGACATCTACTTGCCCAGGGCGTGGCGGCCTACTGATGCAGCCAGGCATCTGCAGGGACATACCAGCCCCCAGAGGCCCCTTAGAACACATTTTCCTGGTCACTTAGGGTAATCCCGTGGCCTTCAGGTGCTTGCACCAAGGAGCCTAACAGCCTACCTTCACGCAGAGGCCCCAGAACATGTTCCTTTATGGCGAGAGCCACAGCCTCCAGGGACTCAGCCCACGTTCTGGCTCCTCTTCTAGATGGCAGTGAGGTCACTGCAGGTTCTCCCCACAGCCCCTCAGCATCTCTGGGCATTTTTTCAGCTCAAATTCCAAGCCCACTGCAGGAGAAGGGCAAAGAAGGAGCCTGAGCCCCCTCTGGCTGATCTGTGGGAAGCGCCGGACTCTGTGCCCTGCTATCTATCTCTTCTGCGCTGCCAATGAGGACTTGAGGCCTCGATGGGCCTGTGCCCTGTCCACCTCACACCTGGAGCCTTGTGTCTCCTCTAAGCCCCACACTGCCCTCCAAGTCTCCCCCGGTCCCTGGCTGGTGTCCTATGTCCCTTGCTCTGCACACGGGGCAGAGCTTAGCTCTTGGCTTCCTTCCACCTTGTTCGAGTTGGGAAGCTGACTGCACGCCCAGCATCCTTACTTGGTTGTGAGCTCCTTGATGATAAGGACAGCATTAGTTGCCTTTTATTTTCTCAGCTTTCTCCCCACCCACCTCCCTCCCTGTGCCCAGTTAGTAGGTGCTCAATACATGTTCACCAAGGGAAGGAAGGTCAGGACTGAGAAAGGGAAGGACAGTGGAGAAGAAGCATCTGTAAGACAGTCATTTCAAGTACCAGATAACATCTCATCACATTGAATTCTGGACCAGCCTTGGCTCTAGCAGGACCTGCCCAGCCAAGGGGACCCAGGCAGCTGTTGCTCCTGTCATTGGAACTATGGCTGCCATGGTGCAGGCAGAGGCAGCCCAGGAACGGCGTCTTTTCCTAGGAAGCCACTGGTATTTATTTGAGCAGTGAGGCCCATCCTTCAGACCCTGGATTTCCTAGGGGATCGTGCAATTTCAGTTTGTTCCTGCTCACACGTCTGCTGCAAATCTCATGTCTGTGAGCAGGACGGAAACAGTCTTTTTTTTTTTTTTTTTTAACATTTTATTTATTTTTGAGACAGAGAGAGAGCATGAATGGGGGAGGGTCAGAGAGAGAGGGAGACACAGAATCGGAAGCAGGCTCCAGGCTCTGAGCTGTCAGCACAGAGCCCGACGCGGGGCTCGAACCCACGGACCGCGAGATCATGACCTGAGCCGAAGTCGGACGCTCAACCGACTGAGCCACCCAGGCGCCCCAAGGACGGAAACAGTCTTAAAGAGGCATGGGGACAATCGAAATCAACACCTTTAGAGATTTAGAAAATGGATCTAACACCACACTAATGTTTTGTGAGGGCCTAGTTATTCCAGGTGGTCCGCTGGGCCCTGGGGCAACAGTGGTCAACAAAATAAACAGAGACCATTAGCTCGTGGAGTCTAAAGATTGTTGTGTGAATTGCACAAACCAGACTCAAAAGAAAATCAGAGTCTTAAGGCAAATATGTATTAAGCATTTAAGAGGCAAAACTGAGACAATAAGAGGTTTGGCTTCAGACAGAATTGGATTCAAATACTGATTCTGTACCTACTAGCTGTTGACTTTATTTAAAAGAAATCAGAGTTTCACAAATTTCTGATTTTAACGGTCCGAAAGGTTCTAAGAGCTTTGCCTACAAATGAGCACTCTCCTGCTCCATCCTCTACTCCCTGAATCCCACTCTCTAGACACAACCACTTTGAACTCTTTTAGTGATTTCTTGGTATTTAGCTCTATATATTCAAGCAACACATTTATGTTGCTAGACCTAGATTTTATTTAGATTTTAGATCGTATCAACCTTCCACATGGAAGCTGAGGTTTTGCTCTCTTAAATCTCCTTGCCCACCTCCCCTCCTCCATTCGGCAGATAGAACTATGTCCTCATTTTGGTTGAATCGATATTCAGGGCTTACACCCTATTGCCATGTGATTATTAGGCCATGAAGTGCACTGTATATTTTCTTTCTTATACAACTGTTCATTTTTCTTGGAGTTAACAGTTATCACTTTTTATTTACTTATTACTAACTCATCACTAACTTCCCTGCAAAAGTAGCAATCTCTCAGTACAACAAAACTCATTCTATCCTGTATCAGTGGCATCTTCTTTCTGGACAGTCCCCACCCCACATCCTGGCAGAGCTCTCCAAACTCCTGCTCCAGCCTGGACTGGCTGCTCTCCATGCCGGCTCCTCAGAGCCACCCTGTGGCTTCCCTTTCCATCATCTTGGGGATTCTCAGAATGCATCTCCTGGGATGGATCACCTACTTTCTTTATCCTGTCTTCCTCTGTCTTGGGTAATTTCGGAGGAACACAACTAAGGATAAACAGGAGTCTAAGTTTTAAAGACTTTGCAATCAATCTCGATTGATGATTTGGGTGCGTACAAAATTCTGGTATAGAGAAATCATTCTCTCTCAGAATTTTGAAGTTTTGCTCCATGGTTTTTGACCATCTAGTGTTGCTTTTTTTTTTTCTTCTTTTTTTTAAGTTTGATGCCATTCTGACTCCTGATAACCCCTTGCTCTCCACAGAAGAAGCTTTTAGGGTCTCCTCTTCACCCCCAGTGGTCTGAAAAGTCAGGATTACCTTCTTTGTTGTGGTCTATTTTCACGTGTGGTGCTTGGCACTTTGTGGACCTTCTCCATCTATACATTCATGTCCTTTGGATATGGGGAAATTTCTTGAATTGTGTCTTTGATAATTTTCTTCCATGTTCTCTTATCCTCCCTCTATGGAACTCCTATTATTTGGATGTTAGACCACCTGGATAGATCCTATAATCTTATTATGTTTTCTCTCCTATTTTCCATTTCATTTATGTTATTGTTCTACTTTCTCATTTCCTTAACTTCATTTTCTAACTCTTTAATTTTTCCGCCCGCTCTCAAACTTTGAAGTTCCAAAGATTATTTCTGCTCTCTGTTCCCCATGACAACTTCCTGTGCTTGAGTATATATTCTCTGAGGGCCAATCACAAGACCTTGCTGTTGCTCTGGTGGTGGTTCCCTTCTGCCACCTAGATCGCCTGTTAATTCCCAAGTTCATCTTAAATCTTTCTTTGCTTTTGTCTCTTTATATTAGTGATCTCTCTCAAATGCCTGATAACCCCTGGCCATCCACTCATTTTAAAATTTTTTAAAAATGTTTATTCATTTTTGAGAGAGAGAGTATGAGCAGCGGAGGGGCAGAGAGAGAGGGAGACAGAGAATCCAAAGCAGACTCCAGGCTCCAAGCTGTCAGCACAGAGACCGATGTGGGGCTTGAACTCATAAACTGTGAGATCATGACCTCAGCCAAAGTCAGATGCTCAACTGATTGAGCCACCCAGGCACCCCAGCCATCCACTCATTTTTGAGAATGGGGTACTGACTAGCAGATGGTAACCCTTTGTGTGGGGTCAGGATCCCTCCACTGTGGGATTCACCAGAGTAAATTTTGGGTCACTTTCACTGAGGAACCCCCAATCCTCGGCATTCAGTTCTATGCCCTGTGCCAGTTATCTTCCCCAGGAAGGAATCTTCCAGGCTCCCATGTGGAGGATACTAACCTGGCTGCCAGTGATCCTGGAGCTGGGTAGGGGAGTGGCCAGTGGTCTCACTGGTCAGTGCATGGACCATCCCCAATGTAAGGAAAGAGCAGTGATAAGCAAGTAAGTTCCACCTGCCGCTTGACCAAAATTCTAACTATGTCATCTTGGGGAGTTACTTTGTGTCTCTGAGCCTCTTCTTCCTTCTCCCAAAAAGGCTGCCAATAATACATACCTCACAGGGCTATTTTAGGAATAAAATAAGGTAACATTTAGGGGTGCCTAGGTGGCTCAGTTGGTTAAGCATCCCACTCTTGGTTTCGGCTCAAGTCATGGTCTCACGGTTCGTGAGTTCAAGCCCCACATCGGCCTCCATGCTGACAGTGTGGACCCTGCTTGAGATGCACTCTCTCTGTCCCTCCTCTGCTCATTATCTTTCTCAAAATAAATAAATAAACTTAAAAAAAATTTTAATGAGGTAACGTTTATAAAGCACTATAATAGTGACTCTAAGGCATATGATATATACTCAGTACATAATGGTTACTATTCTCAGTTATCAGATCCATTCTGAGAAAATGGCATGCAATGTAGCAAAAAATGCTCAGCTTATGATCAAGTTGAACTTCCTAAATTCATAAAAATTAGACACTAGAAGTAATCATTTGCCAAAGATGTCATCTTTCCACACCCATAAAATCTTTAGAATATGATGGACAGACAGGACATGATGGTTATTTTAGATACAGTCCTTTATGGAAGCAGGAACGGGGTGAGATGGCCTCTGAAATAACAAGGAATCAATGCATTTCTGACGAGTAAATAACATAGGGAAACAAGACTTTGGTAATACAACAGCCCATTGGTCCTGGGAATTTTAAATGTTTCATTTCCAGGTGGTAACTTACTGGAATATTAGAACTATCTCTGAGTGATATAATGCCAGGACCAGAAACATGCAGGTGGGTTATTCCAGTAAGCGGTACAGGGTAGGACTGCAAATTGTATTTGCATTAGAACTAGAAAATAAATATGAATTTAAACAAGGGACATCCAGCCCTTAGATTGACCATGAGGCCTTCTAACTAGGATTCTGGACTGCTCAGGCTTGAGAAACGCCCATCTCCCTTAGGAGGTGGGTTTTAAAGGGGGTTTTTCTACAGCATCTGGTAGCTTTTTACCCAGGGTGAGTCGACATAATAAAAAGTTCACACAAAGAATACTTGGGAATATATAAATTTTGGTCAGAGAGAGACAGAGAGAGGGAGGGGAACATAGCTCCTCTGAGGAGTGATCATGCCTGAACATTTTCAGATAAAATCAACATACACATTGATGCTAATGTTGGGGGAAAAGAGTTGTATGTAATTTATAGACGATGAAAAAACATTTGACAAGAGTCTTCTGCAAAGGCTGTCTTTTTAAAGAAACCATGGTTGTGAGGAATGTTCTCTTAGGCATAGAGAACTGACTTATGGGCAAGAAGGAAGGAACACTCATGAACAAGAATTGCCCTTGCAGGAGAACTGGAAACCCCCAAGGCTTCTAGATCTTTGGCTTTAGACTTTTTGCTTCTTTAAACACTTTTAGTTATTACATACTCAACGTTTAGGAAAAGGAAAATAAAATAAGTAAAAAGAAAAATTCCTTGAAATCCTACCAATCTTAGCTTTTTCATAAGTGATCTTTGTATAAGAGGAAAGGTTTAGAAAATTCTTCTGGTTTGAACATGGTATTATGTTCCTACAACAATGCCAAGCTTATGGCCTGTGCACAGAGAGCAGTCCCCTAGGGCCGGATTAGAGAGGGCCTCAAAACCTAGTCTACTCTGTTATGGGTCTATACTCTCACCAATACAGATGCCTTCTCACCAGGCAAATATTCAAAGTTCCCTGATGAAAGGCCAACATCTCATTGACCATTAACATATCTCAGCAGAAATTACTTTGCTTTAATAAGGCCAACAGCTTTAAAAGCAGAGCAGAAGGTCTGAAGGAAAGGGAAGTAATACAGCACTTTGTGAACAGCAAAGAACTATGCAAGAGTGTTATTACGGGTCCTAAGCATGCGATTCTAGGTAAAAGTGTGATCGAGCTGCTGCACCGAGGTCATTAGACTCATAGGCCACCAATGCCAACAAAAGTCAGGTATCAGTGGGAAAACTATGAGTCTCTAGGGACGACTATCTAAACAACCTATGCAAACATGAGACATGGAGACCCTGTATACCTGTCACCGTGTCTTGCAGAAAGATAAGAGGATCACAGCTGATTGAGATTGTCCTTGGCACTATGGAATTGTGAGCTGGGGAGCCATTGGGCCATTTGGCTTGTGAGTGCCTAGCTTTTAGAGACTGTCATGATAACTGCAGTGAAAAATGCATGAAACCCTCCTTCAACGCTGGTGTGATCATAAAATTATGCAGGCACTTTGGAAAACAGCTTGGCTGTTCCTCAAAAGGTTAAGCACAGAGTTCCCTTATGACCCAGCAATTCCTTTCCTAGGTATACTGTATACCCAAGAAAATTGACAGCATATGTTCAAAAAAAACCTTGTACACTTATGTTCATAGCAGCATTATTGACAATAGCCAAACAGTGGAAACAGCTCTAATGTCCATCAACTGATGATTATACAAACAAAATGTGGTATATTCACACAATGGAACACTATCAGCCATAAAAAAAAAGAATGAAATACCAATACTTGCTATATGGATGAACCCTTGAAAACACCATGCTAAGCTGAAGTCAGACACAAAAGCTTACATACTGTATGATCCCATTTATGTAAAAATGTCTAGAACAGGCAAATCCATAAAGACAAAAAGCTCATTAGTGGTTGCCAGGGCCAGGAGGATGGGGGGCAGGATGAGGGGGGGAAAGAGGAGTGACTGGTAATGGATATGGGGTTTCTTCTGGGGGTGAGAAAAATGTTCTGAAATTAGATAGTATTGATAGCTGTACAACTCTGTGAATGTACTAAAAAATCAAGGAATTGTACACTTTAAATTAAAAAAAAATTTTTTTTAGAGAGAGACAGAGAGACAGAGCGTGAGTGGTGGAGGGGCAGAGAGAGAGGGAGACACAGAATCTGAAGCAGGCTCCAGGCTCTGAGTGGTCAGCACAGAACCTGACACGGGGCTGGAACCCATGAACTGTGAGATCATGACCTGAGCCAAAGTCAACTGAGCCACCCAGGGGCTCCAAGGAATTGTACACTTTAAATGTGTGAATTGTATGGTATATAAGTTATATCTCAATAAAATTGTTATTAAAATAAAATGCATGAAAATCCCCAAACTGCTTACTTTTTCCTTTCTGATGTCCAGAAAAATCTTAGCCCCCATCCAAATACACCAAATATACATCAACAAACAGCCTACAAGAAAGAGGGGGGGATCGAGCAGAGGGGAGTAACCCGGGTGCGAAGCTATTCCACTGTGGAGCAGCCAGTGCATTTTTCTTTCCTCACTGACAGGGGCTGTGTCTAGGCATTTTCATTATCACTGAAAACACTGCATTGACAAAACAACATAATCAGAGGGGTGGGACTGGCCCCCCAGGTTACACCTCCGGCTTTGGTTGCCTGTTTCAGGAAGGAAGAAGGCCAGCTCCTACCCTGGCAGGTGTGTGGAGCCAGAAGATGAGCTAGGAAATATTGATGCTGATGGAAGAGACAGGCGGAAGTATACCTGCCCAGACACTGCTCTCACAGCACAGAATGCCCCTCAGTCACAGGAGGAAACAGAAGGTAGAAAATTCAGTCTGATGCCAGGAGCCTTTCAGATGGGTCTTTTCCTCAGCCTAAATGTCCATCAACTGATGAATGGATAAAGAAGATGTGGTTTATATATACAATGAAATACTACTTAGCAATGAGAAAGAATGAAATCATGCCATTTGCAGCAACGTGGATGGAACTGGAAGTATGCTGAGTGAAATAAGTCAGAAAGAGAAAGACAGATAACATATGAATTCATTCATATGTGTATCTTGAGAAACTTAACAGAAGACCATGGGGGGGGGGCGGGGAAGGGAAGGGGAAAAAGTAGTTACAGAAAGGGAGGGAGGCAAAATATAAGAGACTCTCAAAGGGGAAAATGAGTGATGGGCACTGAGGAGGGCACTTGTTGGGATAAGTACTGGGTGTTGTGTGTAAGCAATGAACCATGGGAATCTACCCCAAAAACCAAGAGCACACTTTATACAAACTGTATGTTAGCCAATCTGACAATAAATTATATTAAAAAAAAAAAAAAGATGGGTCTCTTCCTCAACTGATCTTACCTTCGGCTGACAATTTGACTTCCACATACACAGCTTCTAGCAAAACACCCAGCACATGTGGGAACCCAATGAATATGTGTTTCATGAATTAACAGCAACATCACTTATGATAGCAAACAAAAAAGAAACAACTTCAATGTCCTACAAAAGACTACTGCTTCATATACATTTTAATGAGGCAAGTTATTTAATCTTTCTATGCCTCAATTTTTCTTTTTTAAAAAAATTTATTTATTTATTTTGAGAGAGAGAGAGAGAGAGAAACAGAGAGAGACCGTGAGAAGGGCAGAGACAGGGAGAGAGAGAATCCAAGCAGGCTCTGTACTGTCAGCAAAGAGCTCAATGCGGAGCCCGAACTCAGGAACCATGAGATCATGGCCTGAGCCGAAATCAAGATTTGGATGCTTAACCAACTGAGGCACCCAGGTGCCCCTGAATTTTTCTTTTCACTAAAATGGAGAGAATGGTGCCTATCTCATATGCTAATCATTTGGATTTAAATGAGCTCATGTACGTAACTTCCTAGCATACAGTAAGAACAAAATAAGTGTTAACTAGTATTGTTCCATGGAATACTGTGCAGCTCTTAAAACTGTGTTGAAGAAATACATTTTAAACATGGGAAAATTCATGGTAATTTGAAAAGTAGGTTATGTGATAATGCAAATAGTATGATTCCAAATTTTATAAAATACATATGCATAGAGAGAAAAAATTCTAGACAAATATACATGATAATATTAATAGTTATTTCTAGAGAGTGAAACCTCCTCTCTCCTCTCCTTCTCCTCATTCACATCCATACTCATATAATTATTAATCTGTATTTATTAACAATGAATATAAATTATTTGAATAAGTGAAAAAATAAATATTCCACTTGAATACAAAAAAGCATTTGACACAATAATTCCAATTTTGAGATACTATTTTAAGAAATAATTCCAAATACCAAAGAAAATATTGCCTATAAAAATTAGGTAAAGTATATTTTTTATACATTATAGAATAATATAGTGGTTTTTAAAGATGTTCAAGATGATCAAAACATTCAAAATGTTCAAAAATGTCCAAAAACATTAGAATAATGTTGTTTTTTTTTTAGAGAGACAGAGTGTAAGCAGGGGAGGGGCAGAGGGAGACAGAGAGAGTGAAACAAAGAAAGAGTTTTAAGCAGGCTCCATGCTCAGCAAGGGGGCTCTATCCCACATCCCTGGGATCATGACCTGAGCCAAAATCAAGAGTTAGACACTCAACCAACTGAGCCACACAGGCACCCCTAGAATAGAAAATATTCTTGATATTAAGTAAACTAGGATAAAAACACTGATCTCAAGCATATAACAAAAGAGAACAAATATCACCAGCAAAATAAACTAAAAAGAATTAGAAAACAATATTATCAGGGAAAATGGTCATTAGCAGAAGGCATATTTGACTTTCTGTCCTTTGTTGATTAAAGTTAACTCCATTTTTCACCTTTGACCACAACAGAGTGGATTCTTTCTCAATGATTCACAAATTAACTTAGAAACTTCTAGACTTATTAGAATGTCTATCCTTCCATAGGTGGACAGTATTCTATGATGTAGAACCCAAATCATCACATCTACTTGTTCTAGGAGGAGAAAGGCCCAGAGGAAATATGCTTTCAATTTATAAAATCATAAAGTTTAGTTTAACAAACCACTGACCACTTATCAAAATATGTGACAAAAGTCATTTCAATTCCAACATTTATGAGACCCTCCTACAAAGAAAGATGAATACTGAGACACAGTCTTTGCCCTGGAGGAGCTCACCACATAATGGTGAAGGGAAGAAACAACTATAACCAACTAACCACAGTCTGAGAAGTACTCCATTAGAACAGAGGGTCAAGGGAGCCCAGAGAAGGGAATGATTTGGATCTAAAGGGTCAGGGAAGGCTTCATATAGGAGGAGACTTTTGCACTAAGCGTGGGTACAGTTTTGGCAACTGGTTGAATAGTCAGATCGCAAGCAGGGATGATGTCCCTCATTGAACAACTAACAGGCACTGTGTAACTGATCACTCCTAGAGTTCTGTGTTGGTTCATGAACGGGTCAATGTCAACCAAATGACTTGGAGATGCTGACGGGGACAACACTTGCATGAAGGAGCAGACATTGCAGAGATCCAGGGGGGGATGTGGCAGGATGCCATCTCACTCAGGAGGGCACCTAATTGCAGCCTGTTTCTGGATCAGGACTGGTCTCTGCTGAGATATGGTGGGCAGTGTGCCATGAGTTCTGCTTGAAGGAGGACCCCATGGCCACAGCCTAACCTGCCCATTCTTGACCCCACATTTCCCATTCCAAGTTCTAGTTTACCTCACACTCAGACAAAAACCTTGTTGCAAGCAACTTTGAAACTTATGAAATATACTCCTCCTCAAGGAGGGACTATTTGAGGAGAATTCTGAGAGCCAAGCAGATGGTGTGTGGGGTTGAGTTGGGAGTGGGGACATCCAGGGAAAGAACAAGATCTAAGACACTAAGCACTCCCTTCTACAACGTGCCCTTGCATATTGGACAGCTTGATGTTGAGGTTGGTTTGCATGTCATTCGGTAGCAAATACCTGCAATGAAGGCTTACAGAAACAGCCCCCACAGCCTCAATCTGAGGACTCCTGGGTTTGGCCACTGTGGTGACTCGTGCTCTCTGCTGCCACCCAGTGGATATGCTGAGAAAGGCAGGTAGGAAATGTAATCCAGAGGTTCTCCACGTGCATCAAATTCTTGGCTGTTCTGGAAACTCTGGGAGTGAGGCCAGTAGTCTAAGTTTTAACAAGCCCTCCAGGCTACTGTGATGCACACTCAAGTTCAAAAAGCACTGATTTGAAATAAGTAGTGATTTGCACCCTAGGATGTTTAAAATGGATAATCAGAGAATTCTCAGTCGGAAGAAGCTGATTCTCCTTATTGATAATCAAGGATCATACCTTTTATAAGAGCTAAGTGTTACCAGCCACTTAAAAAAAAAATTCATCTCCTTCTCAAAAAGGACAAGAAGGCATAAAACTCAACAGTATGGTTTTTGTTGTTGTTTGTTTGTTTATCCAGAGTCTCTTGTGTATAAACACCCGCTGCTTCCCTGTTTCTGGGAGTGGTGTTAAAAATCTTCCAAAAATATGTTCCCAAACCTGTTTTCCAGCCTCACCTCCAATCATTCCTCCACTTCATTTATCCTAGACTCTAACACAACTGGCTGATTCTCTGAATCCAAGGCAGTCATGCGTTCACCCTGTACTTTCTACCAAAGCGGCACTCATGTGAAAGACTAAAATTTCCTCCACAAAGCCTTCCCTAATTGCCCCAGCCAACAGTGGTCTTTCCCCCATAAACCGCAACACATTTCACCTATGTATTAGTGCTTTGAACTCTGCCCCTTGTTTTGTTGTTGTTGTTGTTGTTGTTGTTGTTTTTAATTTCTTACTGATCATTTCTTATTCCTTTGATTCCAGGGACTGAGTCCTACTTATTTCGATGTAGGCCAGGGCAGAGTAGATGCACGGCAAATGCCCTTTGAAAGGTACAAATGAGTAACTTTGGTCTCATGAAATAGCAGCTCACAACAAATGTTAGAATTAAAATCAGTGCAATGCAAATATTGCAACATAGCAGTGACTTAGGAGCCCCAGATGATCTGGGGTAGGCTGGCAAGACAAACCTTGGTATTATCCAAAGTCCTGTTTGGGACTCCACCACTGATGGGTTGGGCTCCAGATAGCCAGGGCTCACTAATCTGCTATCACGGCCAGAAGGGAGCACAGCTCCCCCTGCTGGCTACTGCAGCTGTTGAGCCAGGACTCGCCCTGTGAAGCCTTCCATGCCATCACTCTTAGCCCCTTAAAGAGCCCAAACTAGAACAGAGAGGCCTTTAGAAAACTTCACACCTGCAGCCACCATTAATATCTGGTTGGGAATGCCACTTCCCACAGACCCTGAGCCTTTGGTCCCAATCTCCTGTTGCCATCTCAGGAAAATGGGGTTGACCCTGTATTTTCTCTCCTTCCAGGCTACTTGCCTCAATGATCCCCATTCTCACTGCCTTTCCTAGTAGGTGTCCCTATGTTTAAGATTTTGACCATGTGGATCTGCTAGAGGAGAGAGACCCACTGGGTCTGACACTAGAACTGGGCAAAGGGTGTCCTTGAAAAAGAACCTGAAAGAAAGCCAGTGGGAAGTCCGAGAGTAAGGAATCTAGGACCTCCCCAAGAAAATGTGTGAGAAGCAGAAAATAGTCACCAAAAGAGGGACCAAGAGATGTGACACCTGAATGGGTAGGTGGGAAAGGACAGTCCACGAAGTTATCTGGGCCTGGATCCCTTCGGAAGGCCTAGCCCTCTTCAGACAGACCTTGGCCTCTTGTGGTGAAGCCTCTCATGTGTTTGGCACAAAAGTTACTGGAAAAAAGAAAAAAAAACTGTTATGACCAGCTTTCCTTCAGTATCACCTCACTGGGTCATGAGCTCCAGTTCTGAAGGTAACCCTGCTAGAAAGCAGTTCAAAGTCAGGTGTCCTTTGTCGTGGGGAAGGTGGGGAGGAGGCACCCTGGGGGAGGGGGCAGTTCCAAGGTCCACACTCTCCTCACCATCTTTCAAATCCCTTAAAATTGCTTTTATTTACTTTTTTATGAATGTGTCCAGCAGGACACTTATAAATTCTGGGGCCTGGATGAAAATCAGGAAGTTGGCTTGGAAGAAATCGAAGAAACCAGAAAGAGTGGTTGCTTCTGGGTGAAGATTGCAGAAACTAGAGTCAGGGATGGAGGAATGTTTTGTTTTTTTTTTTTTTTACTGTTTGTTACACTATTTGCATTTTATGTTCTATGCTACTTAAAAAACACACCAACCTTAATAGATAAAAATTTAAAGAACACCTTGTGAAATAAGCCCCACTGACAATATGAAAGGAGATGAACCTGATCAAAGAGGTTGTCCTATTACTCAGAAGAGAGGTAAGTTAGCAAAGCTGAGGGATAGAGGATGTGGAGTAACCAGCACATTTGTACATCACTGGTATCTATTCAAGTTGGTAAACCCTTCCGAAAAGCAATTTGGCAACACTTAGAGAGACTCAAAGATTTGTTTTTCACTTGACACCCCAGGAATTCCACTTCTGACAATCTACCAAAGCAAATAATTTGAAATACGGGAAAAAAACCCTACAGATACAAAACTGTTTACTGTAGGAAGGCAAAACTGCAGATCCTAGATACCCAATAATATGGGGATGGTAATTAACAGGTGGTATTCGCTCAATGGCTTGTTATGCAGCATTTTTAAAAGTGATAAAGAGGGGTTCCTGGGTGGCTCAGTTGGTTAAGCGTACAACTTCAGCTTGGGTCATGATCTCGCAGCCTGTGAGTTCAAGCCCCGCATCGGGCTCTGTGCTGACAGCTCAGAGCCTGGAGCCTGCTTCGGATTCTGTGTCTCCCTCTCTTTCTGCCCCTCCCCTGCTCATGCTCTGTCTCTCTCACTCTCAAAAATGAATGTTAAAAAAAAATGATAAAGATTATCTAATATTGGGAAACATGCTTTTTCTAATGTTAGGTGACAACAAAGCATATATAAAATCTCATAAACACCATGGTTGGAGTTATGTTTAAAGAAACTGCATAAGGAAAAAAGGCCGGAAAGAAATGTGCTAAAAATGCTCATGATGGCTGCATCAGGCTGGTGGAGTTATTTTCCAATTTTTGGTAATACAGTTGTCCTATTTTATATGGAAAAACAAATACATAAAGAAAGAAATGAGGTCTTTCAGTCCCTCTCCCTGACAACCAGGAGCACACAGGAGGCCTCCTGGTAAGTTGAGGGGTGATCCTATTTGCAGAAACTTCAGGCCAGAAAATGCCTGCTGAAGGAAGAACACACACTACAATGCATGCTTCTACTGCCATACTGTTTGAAGAGCTATTCCTGGGATGGAAGGATTCCAGCTATGATGTCACAGTTAAAAGGGAAATTTACCAAATGAAGCTCACATTGGGACCATCAAGGTTCCAGACAGAACACAGCAAAAGAAACATGGCGGCCAGCTCCCAGCTGGCCCTGAATGATGTGCACAGTGCCCTCCTCACCATCAAGACAGCAGCCAAAGAACAATAGTAATTCCAGGCCTAGGCTGGGTGTTTCCAGGAATGACAGAGGATGCCACCACCCATGGTTCTCCTGGGGAGATACACAGTGAGACCCGGATCTTTGTGAGCCTGGAACTGGACACAGGGGCACCACAGACAAGCCAAAAATGCCACTTCCCAAACAGGCAAATCACTGGGTGTTCCTTCAATATTCTTTAGTATTTGTTCACCACATTTGAGGGACAAGGGTTAGGGAAGGAGAAGTAATATCTCTGGGGCAACATTTCACACTTGGGACATTCCAATTCAGCCAAACCAGGGCCCTGCCTGTCTGGGCTCACCGTTAAAAGGCAGCTTAGTCACCATGCCATTAGTCAAGTATGCCCCTTGGCAGTCTCATGACTCCCCAGTGCGGGTGTTGTCTCTCCCTCTATGGGACTCACCTCCAATCATCCCTAACTCCATTTAATCTAGATGCTGATACACCTGGCTGATTCTCTCCATAGTGTGTGTGTGTTTGTTTTTGTTTTGTTTTTGGGTCTTTTTTTTTTTTTTGGAGGGAGAAAAGGAAAGAGCAGGGAGTGGGGGACAAAGGAGATATCTTCAACTTTATCCATAACATTTTATTTACAAATGTGAAGCAAGGGCACCTGGGTGGCTCACTCGGTTAAGTGTCTGACTCTTGACTTTGGCTCAGGTCATGATCTCACTGTAGTGAGATTCAGCTCCATGTTGGGCTCTGCACTGACAGCATGGAGCCTGCTTGGGATATTCATTCATTCATTCTCTCTCTCTCTCTCTCTCTCTCTCTCCGCCCCTCCTCTGCTTGTTCGTTCTCTGTCTCCAATAAATAAATAAACATTAAAAAAATAAAAATAAAATAAACATGAAGCAGATACGACCAAATGTTTACTACCATTCATTCTTGATGATGAGAACACAAATTCCTTCAAAAAACATAGTGGAAACTCCTCAAGTGAAAATTCTCAGCGATTTGATGTCATGTTAACCCTGCACATTTCTGTCTTCCTCCTATTTGGTGCTTCCTAAATGTTTTTGTTGCTGATGTTGGTAGCCAAGTCACAGGGGCGAACTTTACAGTCGGCCTCCTAACTTCTGGGAAGCAAGCTCTGAGTGCAGGCTGGCACCCCTCAGAAAGCCCACACCTGCCTGCATGCCTCTGACTTTCCAGGGAGTTAACGAGCCCTGGTTTTCTTGGTCACACCTAACCTTTCCATGGGGCCTGGGAAGGCCACCCAATTTTAGTGAGCCCACAAGCACTCTGTACCTTTATTTTAGAATCCAGCAGCAATGAAACACACAAACAAAAGAAAAATTGTCATGAAGGGGAGGAGGCTGTGGGGTCAGTCATTCATTTCAGAAAATGAAGCTGGTTGAGGACGCCATGTATGGATCAGGCACGAACGTTGCTTGGGAGAGTCAGAGCTCTGGACTGTAGCTGCTCAAAGGAGGAGGCTGCAGGCAGGTTGAGTGGAAGCCAGTTCTGTTTTCTGATCCTTTATTATCTAAATGCCAAGAGAAGCTGGACATCCTGGACAGTGACATGGACTGACTCCTAGAGGAGCCAGGAGCACAAGGGTTCTTGTTACCTGTGACAGATCCAGTTTCCCTTGTCTAGCTTTGCAGGTGCCTATCTCCAAAGAGCCCCGAACTCGTGCCCAATGATAGGCTGGGAACTGCTGGGAACCACTGGCACCTGATGAAAGGCAACGCAGCTCCAGCCCCAGCCCCAGCCATGGAACTGAGCAAACCTAGGAGCTGCACAGCAGGCTTATCAGTCCTGCCCTTTCAAAGGCTGGAGGGCATTTAACCGGAGACACCTGGTTTATCTTAACTTCCAAGCCCTTTCCTGGAAAACAAAGTCTGTCCTGGAAGGAACAGAGGACCCAGAGGTTAGCCAGGCTGGCAGCCTGCAGCTGGCAGGATGGGGGCATACGTAAAGGAGGAGGCAGGCCTCATGCTCCAAGTGCAGACTTACAGTCCAGAGGTTGGGGCACTGTGACCTCAGACAAACCATCCAGACTTCGTGGCTAATGGCCTCAGCTAGGGGTCAAGGGTGACTATTTTGGAGAGGTAGCAAGGGAGAATGGTCAAGTTACAGGGAAGCTCTAGGTTGGTAAGAGCAGCAGACCAGAGACTTCAGCCCAGCTCCATTTACTAGCTGGTGACTTTGGACAAGTTATCTCTTTCTGTACATGTTCCCTAACATGTGAAAGGGGTAACACTACCCACTTCACAGGGCACACATTAAATAAGATAAGGTGCAAAGATTCCTGGCCCATGGGTGTTTGCCCAACTGCAGATCCCACTCTGTCAAGGGATTTTAGATGTTAACAAAGAATCTTTCCTATACATTAAAAAGTATCATTCACCACAGTCAAGTGGGGTTTATTGTGGGGATGCAAGACTGGTCCAATACTCTCAAATCAATAGGATACATCATATCAACAAAAGAAATGATAAAAAACATATGATCATTTCCATAGATGCAGAAAAGCATGTGACAAAGTATAACATCCATTCATGATAAAAAAAAAAAAAAACCCTTAATAAAGTATGTTTAGAGGGAACATACTTCAACATAATAAAGGCCATCTATGAAAAACCCACAGCCAATATCAACCTAAATGGGGAAAAACTAAGTGCTTTTCCTCTGTGGTCAGGAATAAGACAAGGATGTACACTCATCACTTTTACTCAACATAGTACTGGAAGTCCTAGCCACAACAATCAGACAAGAAAAAGAAATGACAGGCACCCAAGTTGGTAAGGAAGAAATAAAACTTTCACTACTTGCAGATGACATGATACCGTATACAGAAAACCCAGAAGACTCCAGCAAAAACCTACTAGAACTGATAAATTAATTCAGTAAGGTTGCAGAATACAAAATCAACATACAGAAATCTGTTGCATTTCTATGCGCTAATAATGAAGTAGCAGAAAAAGAAATTAAGAAAACAGTCCCATTAAAACTGAAACAAAAACAATATCTAGAAATAAACTTAACCAAGGTGAAAGACTTGTACTCTAGAAACCATAAAACACAGATGAAAAAAACTGAAGAGAAATGAATGTAAAGATATTCTATACTCAAGGATTGAAAGAAACAAATATTAAAATGTCCATACTCCCCAAAGCAATCTACTGATTTAACTCAATTCCTATCAAAATATCAAGAGCATTTTTCACAGAACTAGAACAAACAGTCCTAAAATTTGCATGGAAACACAAAAGAGCCAGAATAGCCAAAGCAATCTTGAAAAACAAAACTTGCGGTATAACAATTACAGATTTCAAGTTATATTCCAAAGCTTTAGTAATCAAAACAGCATGGTTCTGGCACAAAAAAAAAAAAAAAAAAAAAAAAAGACACATAAATTAATAGAAAAGAATAAAGAGCCCAGAAATAAATCCATGGTTATATATGGTCAATTAAACTTTGACAAAGGAGGCAACAATATGCAATGGGAAAGTCTCTTCAACACATGGTGTTGGGAAAACTGGACAGCAACATGCAAAAGAATGAAACTGGACCCCTTTCTTTCACCATACATGAAATAAACTTAAAATGGATTAAGGCCTAAATATGAGGTCTGAAGCCATACAAATCCTAGAAGAGAGAACAGGCAATAACTTCTCTGACATTGGCCATAGCAACATTTTTCTAGATATGTTTCCTAAGACAAGAGAAACAAAAGAAAAAATAAACTATTGAGACTAGATCAAAATTAAAAGCTCCTGCACAGCTAAGGAAACAATCAACAAAATTAGAAGACAATCTACTGAATGGGAGAAGATATGTGTAAATGACATATCCAATAAAGGGTTAGTATTCAAAATATATAAAGAACTTACACAATTCAATACCAAAATACCCCCAGATAATCTAACTTAAAAATGGGCACAAGACATGAACAGACATTTCTCCAGAGAAGACATACAGATGGCCAACAGATCCATGAAAAGATGCTCAACATCACTCATCATCAGGGAAATGCAAATCAAAACCACAATGAGAGCTCATCTCACACCTGTGAGAATGGCTAAAACAAGAAACACAAGAAACAAGTGTTGACAAGGATGTGAAGAAAAAGGAACCCTCATGAACTATTGGTGGGAACGCAAATTGGTGCAGGCATTGCAGAAGACAGTATGGAGGTTCGTCGAAAAATTAAAAACAGAACTACCCTATGATCCAGGAATTCCACTACTGGAGATTTACTCGAAAGATACGATAATGCCAATTTAAAAAGATACATGCACCCCTACATTTATTGCAGCATTGTTTACAATAGCCAGATTATGGAAGCAGCTCAAGTGTCTATCAGTAGATGAATGGATAAAGATGTGAGATATACATATATAGAATATTAGCCATAAAAAGGAATGAATTCTTGCCATTTGCAAGAACAAGAATGAATCTAGAGATCGTAATACTAAACAAAATAAGTCAAAGTAAGACAAATACTATGATTTAACTAACATGTAGAATTTAAGAAACAAAAGAAATGAACAAAGAGAAAAAGAGACAAAAAACCAGGCTCTTAACTGTAGAGAACAAAGTGATGGTTACCAGAGGGGAAGGGGATGGAATAATGGGTGAAATAAATGATGGGAAGTAAGAGTACACTTACGATGAACAGTGAGCCACGTATAGAATCGCTGAATCTATACACTGATACTAACATAACACTGTATGTTAACTATACTGGAATCTATGCTATTATTTTTCTCCATGAGAATTATTATCTTTTTAAGTTCATGGATTTATTTAAGTAATCTCTATACCTAAAGTGGGGCTCAAATTCATGACCCTGAGATCAAGAGTCACCTGCTCTTCCGACTGAGCCAGCCAGGCTCTCTTAACTATAATGGAGTTTAAACAAAATAAAAAACCAAGAAAGAATCACCCACAGGGCAAAACTGACTAGATTTGTAGACTCCCTGTGTGGCATCCTGAAGGGGCGCCCTCTGTCTGTTGTGTGGCTGGGGAGGCAGGTCTATTGGCTTCCTTGACCAGCACACACAACCCCCATGCCCAGCTCATACACCCGATTAAGGTGACCAGGCGTCTGGCTTCCACAGCCAGAGCCCTCCCAGTCCTGGAGACAGCTGGGGCGGAGGGACCTCTTTCCTTAGTGATTAGCTTCTGCACACGGCTCCAAGTCCTGAAGTTGGCTCTGCTCAGACTTCCCCCTTCCCTAGACATGCTTTGGCCTCTGCTCACTTGCAGGGATCCAGGATCCAGAGCGCTTTCCCCCTGGGACCACCCCTCCCAGCCTAGCAGAGACTATGCCATCACCTCCAGGAAGGCAGCCCACTGCTATGCAGCCCAGGGTTTTCAGATTCCAGCCCACCCACCTGATGTTCTTCAATGAGCTACTCTGAGGTGAGGGGTTTTATTAGTGACCTCAGTGGATAGTGTTCTGTTGAGAACAATCTGCTGATTTCAGGCTGCAAGTGCAGTTTTGAATGTAAGACTAATAGGAAAGGATACTACACAATGGAGGTTATTGTTAAATAGTGCTCTAGAAGGATCTCCCCAGAGAGCAATCTGGGGGCTGGGAAGATAAGTGTTCGCTGAGAACCAACCAAATTCCAGGACTTGCTGACATTCCTGAAAGACCACCTTTCATGCAGTGAGAATGTGGGGAGGCCCAGTGACCACCTAGAGCAGCCATCCCACCCCAGACTGGGCCCGGAGAGGTCAGGTTAGCAAAGCACCAAGAGGCCACTGAGGGTAAAATAAGAGATCGGCAGCCCAACAGCAAGTGGCACCAGAGACAGGAAGTCAGATGAGCAGCTAAAAATCTGTGACTCACCTCATCCATGAGGTCTGTGGCTCCAAAGGACTGCCGTGCTGAGAGTGGGGGCAGGCCACCAATGGTTGAGCTGCCTAGAAACCAACAACTGAGGGAGTATCCGAAAAAGGAAAGATCCAGGGGCCTGAGGGGTCCCTAACACAGGATCACATGAAAGACCTCTGTCCCCTGGGGTGGGGAGTGTGGGTGAGGGGCAGCAGAGATTCCTGGGGGTAGAGTGGGAGCCCCAGAACGAGACCCAGACTCCACTCGTGGCACTCCACCTCCACCCACATGCCCTTGGGAAGGCCAGCAACTAGACATGGGAAAAATACACAAATTTGGTATGTCATAAACGTATGAAGGACTGAATAATTATAATTTTCATTTAGCTTAATCATCACCATTTTATTATTATTCTGTAAGCTCCTGAAGGTGCCTGACTATGGCTTAAACCTTGTATTTGCTGCAGCACCTGGCCCAGGGTGGCAGCTTCTGCTTACAGGCTGGCTACTGGCTCCACATGTGAGCTATAGCCAAACATCTGAGGCTTCTCTGAGCCTCAGATTCCTTACCTCGCGAGGTTTCTGCCTTGCTCTTAAAATTGTTTAATCTTGCTTACCCAGGAAACCTCTGGAATCATGCTCCCCATCCCCAAGGAGTTGTTGACAATCTGTTGTAAAGGCAAGCCGGATTCTGCACAGTAGGAAACTTGCAAACTTCCCCCCGCAGGGTAGATATTGTTGTTGAATGCCTTTGGGAAGTGCACTGGCACATTTTTTCCAGCCCTGATAAGCCTGGCATGGGGTACACACTCAACCTCGCCCTGTGGAGGAAGATACGCATGAATGCCCACGATGATTTTCAGGGCCGGGTATTCGACAGGCGTGAGAATAGGGTCAAGGCATTGCTGATCCCTCTGCAAAGCCTGGGACTTCTGCCTCGGGGCTATCTAGCCCCTGACAGGAACTTGCTGTCAAGTCACTTCCCCCATCATGTGAAAATTTCGAATAGAAAACTTCTTGGCTTGGGGTGCCTGGGTGGCTCAGTCCGTTAAGCATCCGACTTCGGCTCAGGTCATGATCTCACAGTTTGTGAGTTCAAGCCCCACACTGGGTTCTGTGCTGACAGCCTGCTTCAGATCCTGTGTCTCCCTCTCTCTCTCTGCCCTTCCCCCACTCATGCTTTCTTGAAAATAAACAAAAATTTAAAAAATTTTAAAAAAACCTTTCTGGCTAATGACTGTCTACTAATAAAGATGGGATCACTGCTGCTATCAAGTTCAAAGAAGAAATGCCAAGAATGTGGAGGAGGGTGCCTCAGGCCTGGAAGGACTTTTCCCTTTGGCTCTGGGCTCACCTTGGGTCTCCTGCCCCCACCAAGAGACCCTGGCAGGGGGTCCAAGGAAAGAGCCTAAATCCAGTTTCAAAAGCAGGTAACACTAACAAGAGCACCTTTTACTACAAATGATAAACAGATACCTCAACAAACCTGACCTTAAAGAAAAACACAGGGGCACCTGGGTGGCTCAGTGGGTTAAGCATCTGACTCTTGATCTCAGCTCAGGTCTTGTTCTCACGGGGGCATGAGTTCAAG